>NC_052627.1:60574904-61234904 GCF_016161935.1 Mauremys reevesii | reverse complement strand
ATTTGATAGTGATGTGATTCCTTTAGCCTGATTATCCTCTCACTGTTTTCTGTATCAGGAGTAGCTCTGAAGTCAAGAATTACAGTAATGCTGAATGAGAAGCAAATCCAGCACCACTAAATTCAGATCAGAATCAGGCTGACAATACCTTTCTTCCACTATTTCATGTGTCGTTCCAGGTGCTGATGAAGAGAGCAGAACATATCAAGAAATACTTGTCTTCAGATATCTTGTTTAATTTATGCTAACTATTTCTTTACAAATAGTATAGTTCTGCAATGTCTTTTTGAAAACAAATTGCAATGAAAAATACTGGGCCAGAACTGCAAACATACAGATGCTGTGACTACTGCTTATTACACTACACTAATCAGAAGGGTCACTTTGTGCTTTTCCCCGGGTTTTGTATTTACCTGGTTTCACCAGCCTTACACTTAAGCTCTTTGGGTATGTCAACTACATCTGGAAACAAGCCTCCCTGGCCAGATCCACAGTCACGTTAGTGAGGCTTGCACTAATAAATAGCTATGTAGATGTTGTTTTGACATTGAGCCTTGGGCTCAGGGACTCAAGACTATTCTCTTTCTCTTCCCCTCTCCAGCCACCCCCAGGCTTCAGAGCCCGAGCTGTAAAGTTTACTCAGCTACCTAGGCTGGGAGGCTTGCTCCCCAGTGCGGCATAGACATGCTTTACAGCCAAGATGTAACATCTAGTTTGGATTTTTTTGGATCAAAGATGCATGGTGAACAGAGATCTTTCACTGTATTGTCAACAATCATGCATAGAGCTTAAGGTATATTGAACTAAATGGAAATCCTTCCTTTAGTTAATTTGGAACACAGTAATATTAGTGTGTGCATGATATTGCCATTGTCTACATACAATTTTTAAGTATCAGAGTTATCGATTCACCTAGTTTTTCAGGGTCCTCTAATTTTCCTTAACAGTTAGAATTGGGTGAACAACATTAATAAAATATATTCAAAAATATTGTTCACAATCCGCTTTAGACTTAACTAATCTACATTTTGTATTGGCTGCAAATTTTGCCACTTCAGTATTCAACCTTTCATTAATCAATATCCAAAATAACATCAAGTAGCAGAGGAGTAGCTGTGTTAGTCTGGATCTGTAAAAAGCAACAGAGTCCTGTGGCACCTTATAGACTAACAAATGTATTGCAGCATAAGGTTTTGTGGGTGAATACCCACTTTGTCAGCTTATGCTCCAATACATTTGTTAGTCTTTAAGGTGCCACAGGCCTCTTCTGTTGCTAAATAATATCAGTACTACTACAGATCCACAGAGTTCCCTCTCATAATCTCCATCTAAGTTGACAATCAGTATACTCCCTTCCTTTGTTTTCTGTTTCTTAACCAAGTTTCTAAACTTTTAGATGAAGGCACATTCCAAACAATGCTGTGTATAGGGTAAAATATTGCTTTGATACTGATATTTGATTTACTTTTATCTTACTACCCTTCCTGAACATAAAGCATGATATTTGATTACCTTTTTCTTAGCATGTAACTACCTTGGGCCAGAAGGGACCTCCCTGGGTTAGATCAAGTCAAGTCCCCTGCTCTAAACTAAAGTATCCTTGGCCATAAAACTTACCCATATGTTATTTCTATAGCTTCATAATATAGCTAAGGCCAATGGGGCTTTGTGTGAACATTGCTGTTCACTTCAGGATCCAGGCTAGTCCCTACACACTGCGAACTGAAGTCCCTATTCCCACTTCAGTATCTTTCCAATAGTTTGCAAATAAGACCTTGGAATTAACTGTTTCTAAATAACCATCTGAAATTAAAAATGAAGAAAGTAGTCATTAAATGAATACTCTTCAGCTGCTGCTTCCAATAAACAATGATGAAGACTATGAATGACTGAAGATGAAGAATGCCAAGTACCTTAAGTAATATCTATTTTATGGGCCTTTTCGGCAGGGAAAGGAGAAATGCTCTCAAGAGATATTTTAATTAAAATTTAGCCAAGGTGCTATATAATTAGTACTATCAGTATGCAAAGGAGTCCTGTATTCTTCCTTATTGTTCTCTTCAGGACTGATTTCCTAGCACTTATTTCAGCATAAGAATGTGTTGTGAATGAAAATAACTTCATTTAACAAAATCTAGTTTGAAATAAAAGAAGGTGGAGTAACCTAGGCCATATGTCAAAGGACTTGTTCTAAATCCAGTAGCTAGCACTCCTTAATGTGTGTGAGGGGAGGAGATCAGTGACAGAAGCAAAAAAGATGAAAGCACAATACCAAGCTATTACATTTAAAATTATTTCCCAGGACAGAAATGTCATGAGTTCAGCTTTGTCTCTGGCAAAAGAAATTAATTTAATCCCTACCCAACACACGGATTCCTTTAGAGGTAGTTTGATAGGGCTGCAGCAGAATAGGAAGATTCATATAATGGGATAGAAGGGTCAAAACAAACTTAAAATAAAATCATGCTTAATAAAATCACTACTCTGAGAATACTACTGTTAATTCTGGCTTGTGCTATTTCTAAATTATATATTGTAAATGTAACAAAGCATTGACAGAATGTCTTATCTAACTAGAAATCTTTGCCAAAGCAGTGAAGTAACTAGTTGTCCCATACACATGTGTAATTAAGCACTAAGGTTTATTCAGTTCTATTAAAGGAATTTTTAAAATCTAGTTTTGGTTATCAAATGACATTAAGGAACACACACATATTGCTGTTCAGATACTGTGGTCCCATATATTACATATGTCAATGGCTAATTACAATTAACTCCAGGCTGGCATATCAAACAGTGGTCAACAAAAATTAAAGCTGTTGTATAAAATTTCACACATTTTAAACATGCCTAGTCCTTTAAATATTAATGACCTTTTCTGTTGTATTGAGTAGTACCTTATTCCCAAACAAAGTCTGTTGAAGTTAAATATGCCTCCAAATTGTAAGCATAGAAAAATTACCTCACCTACCTCATCTTTTGTTTGTGTAATCTTTTATTGGACTAACTTCTGTTGGTGAATGACAAGCTTTTGAGCTACACAAACAGTTCTTCAAGTCTGTAAAGAAGATCCTGTAAAGATATTATCTGAGCCACCTTCTCTTTCTAATATCCTGGGACCACCATGGCTACAACACTGCAAACAAATATAATGGTCTTTACCACTATCCTACATGACTGTTTTAACCTGGCAGCGCCACTAACAGGAACAACACTTGAGTTTTCCATATTCCTGATGGCAACAAAAGCTATTCCTCCTTGTTTAGAGACAATCAGAGAGACTTTCTGAAATGTATTGCTAACAAAGGTGCCAACCCTTGCTCAGAGGACTATTCCCATTGATCTTCAGTAGGGTACAGTGAATAATGACTTCAGAATTCTTGATTTCTGACCACATAACTGGGTTAAGTTCATGTATTTTAAATGGGAAGAATTACTCTTCCCATCTCCTCCTCAGTGTATCTAGTGCAGCATGGCTGCCATGTTTCCATCCCAGAGCAAGATGCCATTCAGTTGTAAGTAGTGATCCTTTCACATACATAAACAAATTCTAGCTTGCCTTACACAGGTGTACCAAGGGAGAGCAGGGTACAAGTGAGCCTTTTATCCTGCTAGCATTCCTGTGCAGATGCCAGGCAGAGTATTTACCCAGTGTTACCTGAGCACTAGGCAGGGGGCCCAAACAAAACACACTAGTACTCCACAACCCTACGCATAGTCAGCTGCTTGAAGATCATGGCTAGGACCTCATCCAACCCAACATACTAGATCTACTAGTATCTGGCAGCATGTAGCAAGGAAATGGAGTGCATAGTAAATTTTTATGCAATAAGTTTTAGGTCTGTTGCCAGTATGCTTCCACCATGTTACCTCAGCCATTCTGTCCCTGCCTTCCCTGTGCAGGCAGAATGGCTGGGGAAATCTCTGCTTGACCACTACAAATTATACCTTCACCCCTTCTAGCACAGTTCAGGGTTTAAGGGGTTGTGCTGTGCATCTCAGGAGGGCAGGGAAGGGCCATTAAAAGGTGGACATTTATTGTTAAATCTACTGAGGTGTTTGGAGTGTTCTTTATTCCAAGTATGAAACAGTGCCTCAGATGTGGTAGGGATAAGTAGGATCATACTGAGATGGTTTCATTGCAGTCTAAGAATGAATGACTCAAGACTGTCTTACTCCTCCACCTCCAGAGTATAGCTGGCTGAAATGTTTGACATTTTCATTTTTTAGTGGGGGGATGGGGAGGCGGGAAACAGGCTGAATTTTTCATAAAAATGTTTGGGGAATCCCCTCCCTTTTTTTAACCAGCTCTACTTCAGACGGCTCACCTGTAGAGTCCCAAAGGATCTGTTCTTTCCTCCCTCTGTATGAAGCTATGAAGCTGAGATTGTGTTCACAATGGACTAGACCAGTGGCTCTCAACCTTTCCTGACTACTGTACCCCTTTCAGGAGTCTGATTTGTCTTGAGAAACCCCAAGTTTAACCTCACTTAAAAACTACTTGCTTACAAAATCAGACATAGTAATACAAAAATGTCACCGCACACTGTTACTTGAAAAATTGCTTATTTTCTCATGTTTACCACATAATTCTAAAATAAATCAATTGAAATATAAAGTCCTTACATTTCAGTGTACAGTATATAGAGCAGTATAAACAAGTCATTGTCTGTATGAGCATTTTAGTTTGTACAGACATCGCTAGTGATTTTTATGTAGCCTGTTGTAAAACTAGGCAAATGTCTAGATGAGCTGATGTACCCCCTGGAAGATCTCTGTATACACCAGGGGTACGTGTACCTCTGGTTGAAAACCCCTGCATATAGCTGGTGTTCTAGTCCAGTAAATGGCCAGTTCTACACCACCCTCATATCCAATATAAACAATACCATTTCCCCAGAAATCCTAGGGATTGGAAGATATCTTCAACTGGATGAAAAGCAACTGGCTGTAGCTTAACTGAGGGAAGGCTGAGGTAATACTAGTTGGGAGAGAAGCCATCCATGTAATATCACTGTCCATTGACAGCATCAGCCTTCAGGTCATTAAGAACATAAGAACGGCCATACTGGGTCAGACCAAAGGGCCATCAAGCTCAGTATCCTGTCCTCTGACAGTGGCCAATGGCAGGTGCCCCAAAGGGAATGAACAGGCAGGCTATCATCAAGTGATCCATGCCCTGTCACCCAATCCCAGCTTCTGGCAAACAGAGGCTAAGAACACCATTCCTGCCCATCCTGGCTAATAGCTATTGATGGACCTATCTTCCATGAATCTATTTAGCTCCCTTTTGAACCATTATAGTATTGGCCTTCACAACACCCTCTGGCAAGAAGTTCCAGAGGTTGACAGTGCATTGCGTGAAAAAATATTTTCTTGTGTGGGCATACCCACTGCAGCCTTAGTGAGTATACCCACCCCTACAACTGGGAGCAAGCCTCTCAGGCTGGGGAGTTAGCGCTCTAAAAATAGCTGTGTGGATGTTGTGGGTCTGAAGCAGGCTCAGCCTAGTCAGCTGACCTCAAGCCCACCTGAACCTTTAAGCTTGACCTTGGGTGAGAAAAGATGCTGACCTTAAAGCTACAGTTACCTTAGAAAACAGCAACAGGATGCTGAAAGCACATCATCCTAGTGCTCTGCTCTCTTCCACAGTCCCCCATTTAATACTAGGTCATATTTAAAGATTTTGTCCTCTTCAAAGGCCTATCTGTCTGACTTCCTCATACTGCATGATCACAAACTCCTATACAAATAACATTGTGTTGGAAAAAATGGAACTGTCAACCTGGAGTGGAAACTTCTATAGAGAGGAGACAGAGCTTTCTCAGTGCCTGAGAGCCCCAGGAATCTGGGACTCTGTCCTAGAAGAGATGAGGATGAAAGAAAATGCAAAACCCACTTCTTCAACCTATACTTCCTAACAACAAAAGAAGCCCAGTCCTTGGCACTGGATTGAAGAGAGAAACGATATCTTTGAGTGCACTTCATAACTTTGGTAGGTGCTCACCTATCCTAGTGCTGGCTACTGTATAGAGCTGTGGAATAGTGCAGATACTGAGGTGATATTTAGTTATCTTATTCAAGTAAAAGTGTTAAGGATGAGTACTGTGTCTAGCAGATAGAAGCCTATCCTGACAAATCTGATGCATGATGCATCCTCGCCAATCAGCTAAAATTATCTATATCTTAAGTACTTATGTGGTCCCTATTACTGTAGTATCTGAACACGTAAGTCTTTAATGTAGTTATCCTCACAAAATCCCTGTGAGGTAGGAAAGTGCTATTGTCCTCATTTTACAGATCAAGAACTGAGGCACAGAGCCTAAGTGATTTGCCACTGTCACATGATTATCAGTGTGCTTCATAGACAATATACATGACTTTGTTTTAAGTAGGGAGGCAACTACAGCTGCATTGTCACTGGAAGTCTTAAAAGTTTCAGGCTTTCTTTTAAACATACTGGGCATATTTTACATGGTTTATGTTCAAAGTTTCACAGACTTTTAGAAGAACCAGTCTTTTTAGCTGGAAACATTTTTGGCTTTCACAAATAATCATGGTCAGTTAACTATAATTATTCATCTCTGGATTCTTTCTCATATGTATCTGCATTAGACAGTGTTCATGCCACTGTTCTTCTTTGCAAATTTTGACCACAGAACTTCAGAAGAGTAAAATCCATGTGACAGATCTGGAGCTGCTCTGCAATATTTATATAGCATGTTGACAGTTATTTGGTATATATATAGTGTGAATATAGTGTAGTTTAACAGGAGGCTGCCAGGCAAAGAGAATGGTTCAAGGAATGAGTCACTTGACGGTAACTAAGAGAAAATGCCAGGACAGAAGAACGAGGAACAGGAGATCAAAGAACTTTACCAAGGCTTAAAAGGAGTCTGTCTCTGTGTGTCTGTCTCAAGAGAGGAGGGTAGTTCTTTGGGGGAACCAGAAAGAAGCCTACAGGACTGCCTGAAGAAGTAAGGCCTGCCTAGATTACTGTTAAGAGATGGTAAGACTTCAAGTATTAGACACATGTAGACTGTTTTTAAAATACTTTTTCTCTAAATGATTTGTTACTACTGAAAAATAAACAGTACTTTAAAGAAGGCTGTCTGATCATTGTACAGCCACTAATCAAAGATTCCCAAATGGAACAACCACAGCTGTCCAAACTTGGTTGAATTTGTGGACTAAACAGTTGATACACAAGGTGATAAAGCCAAGAGTCCAGTCTAAGAGTAGTAGAACTGTTCTGAGGTGAAATTCCATAAGTGATGGCATGAGGCTTGAAACCTGACAGGGTTTCTTCAGAGAAACCAGATAGGGGATACAGGGATACAGTCCTGCAACTGTGACAATCAGATCCTCAGATTACAGTACATCAGGGGAATTTCTTTCAAGGGGTTGGAGCAGTAATATAGATATATCATGTTTGCCATTAAATCCGCATTTATCAAACATTATCGCAAAGTGGCATCTCTCTGATATGAGGTTTTAGATGAGTAGCAACCATGCTTTTTGTTTCTCTAATGGTAACTTTTTTCACTTCTAAAGAGTGAAATGCTGAACGCAGTTTGAGATGAACAAGTGGAACTTCATTAAACCTTGTGCACTTCTCTCTTCATGTGGCTGATTTTGCTTCCAACCTAACTCCCCATGTTTCCTTTTCCAGTGGTGTCCCCTCAGTAGTAGTCCCTCCAGGGAATATGGGCCTTCTGACTCCATTTCTGCTGATTGTGATACAGAAGCCAAAGGAAGCTGTCAGTCAAGAGGAATATGTAATGCTATTTTTAACCCATGTTCTTTTTAATTAAAACAAAAAAATCAAGTGATAAGGTAAAAGTCAATGAAAAAGTTTGCGGACTCCTGTTTAAAAAAAAACAAACCCTATTTTATAAATGAATGTCAGTACCTGGATACAATATGACATGTTCATTGTTATGTGATTTATTCCTTTACAATGATGCAAAAGAATAAGTCCTGCTGACGTAAATGGACAGATGGGTTTCTTCAAGATGTTGTCTAGCTGAAAAGTAGCAGCTGCAAAGGTCACTGTGGCTTTTTCATTCTATAAGTTTGGAAATAGGTAAAATGTCTGCTTGGCAAATCAATAACTACTGCCTAAGGGTGCAATAAGTAGTTCTGTGTTCTATTTTCATATAGGTTGTTTTGGTTTGTTTTTTAAATCTGATATCCATTTGCAACTAGACTATTTTTTCCTGGCAGATCTCTAGTTATTCCAAAAGTACAGAGAGCATATGGGTTTTAGAAAGCCAGAAATGCTTGCATGGTATTTTGTCAAAACTGAGGGTTAACTATGAGCCACATTCTGGCCTCTGATATGAGAAATAAACTCCTAGTCCCATATACTCATTTGAGAGCAGTATCACCTCAGTCACTGGCAACAAGGATAATTATGTGTTTAATAGAACTGGTTGAAAAACCAGCTCCCAAAATGGTGGTTGTGCTGCACATATCTTTTTTTCAGATAACAGTGATCAAGATTTACATCTTTATTTAAACATTTCAGCAAACAACACCAACTTGTTTGGAATAATAACCTTGTTACATATGTTGCAGAGGGGAGTGCTTTGGTCTTAAAGACTGATGCAAAGGAGAGTGGAACACACAAAAATTCTAGAAGCTATTCTTGTCTTGTGAAGCCTGATTTCTAGAATGGCTGGCTGAGCAACTACAGTGCCCTTTGGCATTAATGGCAGCTGTAGCTGCTCAGCACTTCCAAAAATCAAGGTTCAGTTTTCAGCGAGGACACTGCCTGGCCCCACTTTGTGCATATGCATATAAATGCAACCATATTCTATGAATAACCACCTTGCACAGAGGAGCAAACAGGTGCAAATTTTAACACCTGTGCCCACAGAGACTTTAGACATTTTTAAAATAGGCATGTGAATATTTGCCATTGTAAAGTGTGAATCTGTACTCACAAGTGGAGGGCAGGGGCTGAAAATCATTTGCCTACGGGAATTCTGCAAGGTCATTCCATTACAGAATGTCTGATATTCTTTCTCAAATTTTGAACAATATCAGTAAGACTAATATGATTATGATTCAACATCATTTTGCAGTAAGCTGTACACTCCTACATGCAGTGTAATTAGGAGATAGACATAGTGATTTTCAGCTATAGGTGGTTCAAAGAAGGAAAGTGGAATACCATTTCTGAATATGTAATCTACTTTTATTTCTGGGGCAGGAGCTATTAGTCACAAAACCAGAAGCAAATTGCATTCTAGCTTGTTGGGCATGATCATTGTTCTCAGGACAAGAGCATTTTTCCAATTGTTTATGGCTTGGGCAATGCTGTCTGTTCTTGGCAATTTTTTGTGTGTGGTTTCCCTACTGCTGTACAGCCTGTTGAACTTTACTTGAAGGGATCGGTGGGGCTGCAGCTTATTTCCCTAAAGTAAAGACCTGCCAGTATGATTTATCTCATGGCATGTACTGAATACCACAATTCTCATTCCTTTTCTGTTGTGGGTTTTTGTTTCCCCTGGAGGACAATCACATATCAGGAATCAGAGGCAGTGCTAATTACTGTGGCTTGATTCCAAACCTGACTTTGTTTTGTGGTTTGTAAAAAAACTCTCAAAGGCAGGAGATCTACAAAGATCTCCATCCTAGACAGATGTACAATCACAGCCACACAGGCACAGATACAGTATTTACATATACTAGTTTTATGTGAATAAACTCATGTATTCTTCCCTTTATGGTGAAATATACAATGAAAAGATAATACCACTCCTTGTGAAAATCATACATACTGATACCAAAACTATGTTTGGTAAAAGTAAACACAAGGAATAAATTTTAGCTGAATATTGTGAAACCTATGAGTTGCAAACAGAAGCTCAATACTGGTGAGCTCTAAATTACTATTATAATGTACAAATTTTCTGACAGTGAGTGGCTATTGGTGAATAAACAGGGTGTTGTTGGTATTGCAGCTGCTAGCAGATGAACAGGGATTTCAGTTTCAATCCAAGTTAATTATCATTTTATGACGTGTTTGGCAAGCAACAGATTCATAATATATGGCATATCCAGTTTGCCTGGGGGATTTGGCAGCTAATGACACCCAGTAAAAATCACTGAGGATTTAGTAGCAGGATATTTGTTTGAGCTGTCCATTTAGAAAAAACAAACAAACAAAGATATAGGCTTTTCTCCAAGAAACCAGGTTTTTATTGATGTTTCTATTGCACAGACAACCTTCTCTTGGAATGCACTCAAATGACTATAGCTAAACAGATACATGACTTTATTATGCATCTACCAAAAATATCATCGTGGTTGCTATAAGCTTGAACATATACAGAATTCCAAAGCGGCTTTGCCTACCAAGAAATTTTTTTTTAAAATCTTGTTTTGAAAATTCTAGTTGCCAGCAGTTATCCACATCACATAATCACTTCCAGGTAGGTCTTGAGCATGGTCAAAGCCAAAATCTGGGTATTTTCTGTACATATTATGAATATCTTGTGCCTTTTCACATTAAGCATAAAGAGAAATATCATTTTCATAGGTTTGTACCTCAGACCTATATAGAGGTAGAAGAAAGGGTGTTAAATGAGGCTTTTAAATTCAACTACCCCCTCTCATTCTCCAAAAAATATATATATATATATATATGAAGTTGTACAGTTTGTGCAAATGCTGTTTACAATATATACACTTGGCTGCCGGTTTATTTAAATGAAAAAATTACTGCAGGTTAACTATGCACTTGCTATTTGGCTAATGATGATTGTTGTAGCTTCATTAACTGCAATCACTATCTTATTGTTTGTCATTAGCATAATTTAAGACCTAATTTAAGTTTCTTTTAACTGTAATTTCATGAGTTGAAGCAAACAAGTCTCAATCAATCTAGGAATAAATATGAATTGAAGTTTATGCAGAGTAGTATAAAACAATGAACCTGATTATAATGTTACAGTAATATTTTACACTGGTGTAATCCACTGGTTTCAATTGAGTTGTTCCTGATTTGTACATGAGAGGAAGAAAGAGATGAATTAGGCCCATAATATTCACAAACCATGAATCATACTGTACCTGTGGAACAAATTTAAAACCTTTTTCAATTGCACAATTCTTGCCTTATTCAGTCTGTATACAATAACATGACATTTGACAATCCCCTTCATACGGAATCAAGTAAGGTTGTCTTACAGAGATAGAAGGGTAAATTAAAATATAGAAGAGAAGTCCTCCTTACATTTATCTTAATTAAATGCTCCAGTCAGAATGTTTGGACAGTGTGATTTTCATGTAATAAAGGGAATATGTAATATACTGGCCTAATTAATGTGGTCAGGACTTCTTTCAATGGTTGACTGCAGTGATCATTCAGGGTATGTCTACATTGCAATTAAACACCTGTGGCTGACCCATGTCAGCTGACTCCGGTTATGGGACTGTTCAATTGCAATGTAGACTTTCAGGCATGGGCTGGAGTCTGGGCTCTGGGACCCTCCTCATAGTTGACAGCTATTTCACAGTTGAACAAGCCAGGTCTCCTTTAGCTCAAATGGCTGAGGTTTGTGCTTTTGATGCTGAATAACCTGGGTTCAGTCCCTGCTCCTCACAGTAGTATCAGTATATACAACTTTGGTTTGTTACACAAGCTCTAAGAAACCTCACTAGTACCACAATTCGTGTGAAATCTTTTATTGTGGAGAAACCAGTATGCAGGCAGTGACAACACGAGACTTGACAGGAGGAAAACCCTGACCCAGTGGCAAGGAGATCAAAGACAACCAGAGGCCTTCCTCCTGCAGCAGCCCTCATCTGCCTTCTCAGCTGCAGAGTACTAAAAGGTCCTCTTTATGCGCGTGATCTACCACTGCGGTCTTGTGAAGTTTGGACCGTGGTTAGTCAGGAGCCTCGCCTCAGGCCTGCTCGCCAAGGGGGATCCTACCAGGAGTATGAAAGCTCTGGACAATGTAGCTCTGAGGGTCTTTAGCCCACACAAGCCTCTTCACCATGACAAGGTTGTGGTCCATCAGAGAGGACCCTGGAAAACATGGACCATTTTCAATACCTTGCCAGCCACATCTCCCAAACAGCCAGCATTGACACAGAAATTGAATACAGGATCCATTGTGCCAGCACAGCCTTTGGAAGACTACTCAAATGAGTCTTCAATGATAGGGATCTGCAAACAGGTACCAAGATTTTGGTTTACAAAGCAGTTTTCATTCCTACTCTTCTCTATGGGTGTGAGACCTGGATAACTCTCCCTGATTGAACTAACCTCATTATCTCCAGATTGATTCTTGCCTGCATATTTATACCTGCCTCTTGAAATTTCCATTACATGCGTCTGATGAAGTGGGTATTCACCCACGAAAGCTTATGCTCCAGTATATCTGTTAGTCTTTAAGGTGCCACAGGACTCCTTGTTGCTTAGTATAATTAACTGGTTTAGAGAAATATGACATAATCCACTCTCAGACCCCAGTGTCTAGGTCTGGCAAAGCTGCACTTGATGCAGTATATCAGTATATCAGGAGCTGCAGGCCAATTTAGCCTCCATGTAAATTAGAGCAGCACTGAGGCTGCTCTAATTTACACTAACTTACACCAGCTGGCTTTCATAGATTCCAAGTCTGGAAGGGACCATTGTGACCATCTAGTCTGACTTCCTGTATAACACAGGCCAGTGCTTTCTTTGTAAAGAAAGAGATGCTGGGGCTCAAACAAAACAAAATGGCATCCTCTGCATAGCCTGATCTCACACACCATACGTGCAAGGTCACGCCTAACATGCAAGTGTAGAATTGCATGCCTTACTAAACACCACAGACAGAGATGCCAGGGCTGTAGCCTGGCACAAATTGAGCTCTGAGAGAACCCATAGAACTTCTCAAAAATAATTTCCTGGGCATATTTCTTAAACAAACATCCAATCTTGATTTAAAAATTCAGTGATGGAGAATTCACTAAGACCCTTGGTAAATTGTTCCAATGCTTAATTACTCTCACTATCAAACTTGCACCTTATTTCCAGTTTGAAATTGTTGCTTTAGCTTCCAGCTATTGGTTTGTGTTATACATTATTAGATACTTGTTCCCCATGTAGATACTTATACACATAATCGAGAAGCCTAAACCTTCTTTGTTAGGCTCAAGGAGCTCAGTGTATTTAGCTAATCATGAAAAGGCATTTTTTCTAATCATTTTTTCAGTCTCATGGCTCTTCTCTGAACCTTCTTCAGTTTTCATTAATACTGTATGAAATAGTCTCAAAACTCAAAGCCTGAAATTCCACGGTTTCACATTCTATTTTGAATTCTATAAATGGTTCTCTAAACTCAAAATAGTGACATTTGTGTAATTTTTTTCTAAATATAGGGCCATTTCAAAATATCCCAAGCACACTGCTAGCTAATCTCCATACAGGCAGAGGCAGAACCTGAACTGAAGTAAACAAAAGGATGGTGATATTTGGGCCCAATCCAGCAAGCCTTTGTGGATGTGAAGTAAAGGTTCTCATCTGAGGCAGTTCCATTGACTTCAGTGGACTCCAGTGGGACTACTTGGGTGAGTAAAATTATTCACGTCAATAAGGATTTTCAGGTTTAATTCCTCATCTAGCAGCACAGATGGCTGTTCATTATCTCTGCTGTCTGCCTCCAAAGCATTCTCTTGCCTCAACTGTAATTGACAAGGGGAGGCTGATGTACATTAATGAAAGTTTGCCATTGCCAAAAACAGTTTAAGGTCTTGATTAAATTTATTCAGGTGAAACTTCTGCTTATAACAAAGCTTTTGATAGAAGCTATGATGCTGCTGCTTTTCTATATTGATAGATTACATTGATTAGCAAGAAGCTTTCTTCATAGAATGTTCCTTAAAAAAATCTTAAATGTTTTATTAGTCAGTGTAATAATGGATCTTTTATCATCATGGCTTTCTAAAAGAGTTGCTATAAAAAAAAAACCCAATCACCTTTTTGTGTATGTATAAATAAATGGAGAACATGAAAAGATGGTCCAGAAACTGCTCCAAAACAGGGCAATGAATGACTATTACTTTTCCCCATGGATCATCCTTTAAGTAGGGTCATTGTGGGAGAGGAGGGTTGTGACATGGCTCTGAAGACTCTCTGGTAGTATGGTCCCACTGGAGTCATGATTCCAGGAAATAGGGGAGGAAATAGGATGGGGCTGGTGAGAAGGAGTACAAGGCCTCCATAGACATAGATGTTGCTTCTTGAAGATCCCACAGGGTTGGGGAGTTTTGAGGATAGATGCTGCTGCTCTTTCCTTGGGAGCAAACCCTATCTGCTCCATAGGAAGATTAGGAAAAAAAACAGGAAGGGAATCCTCATGACATCTGTTGCCCTTAGCTGCCTGTCATGGGTTTTATCGTGGGAGGGGTGAATCCAACCCATCTTTTTAGAGCTGATCAGATGCTGGAAATACCAAAAATTGTATAATGGGATTTCCAGTACAATCTTGCAGACGCAACAGGTTTGCATCTTAAAGATATGAATTTTAAAATCTATTGAACCAAACCAAAATCAGAACCTTTTGAAGCATGTCCTAGGCTGCATGATGAGAAACTGTCAGAAAATAGGTAACCTTTTCTAGTGTCTGACATTTTCCCTTTTTCTGATTCATTGATATTTCCATGTTTTCTTTTATTCTGAAATAACACACACACCAACAAACATGAAAGAGGCATGAAATGGAAACTGAAACACTACCTGAAATAAATACTAGCTTCTTATACTTCAGGAAACAAAGGATTGAATAACATAACTTCTGAATGCCAGAGACTGGTTTATAGTATCGACACTCCAGTGTGAGCTAAGGAACATCACATATATATATAAAATTCCTCTCACTGCAAACATTGTTAATGAGATTCAACTCCTTTTTAGCTTACTTAAGAAAAAAAATTATATGGAGCAACAAGCACTAAAATGCATTAATCATAATCCTATAGTTTTTGCATGGCATTGCAACAAGGCTGTTTAGGTATAAATTATTGTACTTATTCTTATACTGATGTGTCTTGACTTTTCTATCATTCCAATTATATTTGTCTGTAATAACTAAAGCCCACAAAATTTGTGTGCTTCAGCAATCTCATCTTTTTAATTAACTCTAAGTAACCTCCTGAATAATGAACCTGTTTATGATGCAAAGAGCTCCTGTCAGAACCTAATCCTAGGCTAGAATCCCAAACCAATATATTTTACAAAGTACACTTATGGGACTGTATGAATTGGTTGTGTGTTGTGCATGTGTATGTATAATCTTCCCTCTCTCAAGTGCTTCCATGCTTTTAAAGGCTTAGGGGTTTTGTAATAGTTAATGGCATGTGTATGTTTTATTTTTAAAGATAACCAGTGACTTAATCTAAAAGCAATATCTTTTTGCCTTTCATGTGAGCTAATATAGAATGGAAGATGAGAAAAGAACTTAAAACTTTCAAAAGAAGCAAAATAAGAGCCAAAATAAAATAAGCATAAGTTAAAAATATTTAACAATTATATTCAGTTAGTAGGAATTTATTTTTGTGGACTCTTTATTAATAATATAGAACCATACCTTTTCAGGGTCAGACTGTTTCCACAATGCAGGGGGTGAGGAATTGCAGAAATAACTTACTTAAAAATAATCCTAACAAAAATGTTTACTAATGCAATTGGAGTCCCAACACTAGTATCAGGTCATCTGGAGTATGATGGTTTGTCCTGCTCTAAAAACTCTTGACTTCACCGGACTGCTTATGTGTTGTCTAATCCCTTATAATTAGGATGTTTCTGGGGATTATCTCTATTTAGTTATCTGATTCAAAACCCATCTTTCACATGATCTTGTCAAATTACATTGGTATACTGTGGTTAATATAATACTTGCCCGCAGATAGATAATCCCTATTCATAAAGTAGTTGGTTATTTTGAGAGCAACCAATTTTCTGACCAAAATATTGTTACTGTGAATGAAGAAATGACTGAAGTAGCCTACACGGGGCACTTACATAGTCCCAGCATTGGTAAGGGATGGTGGGGAATAGGATGAGCTGAAGCCACACACACACCCTGCCATGGGGATATGCATATACAGTTTCAAAGAGTGATAATGGAGAAAGTTCATTAGCATCCCCCCTCCCTATTAAAGACGGTCCAGGCAATGCTACAATAACATGCAAACAATCTATCCCAAAGTATTAACCCTAATTCAGTAAGATTTAGTTCAATAAAATGTCTTAATTACATGAGGTTTGCTCAGATATCATCAGTTTGTCACACTCCTCTCTCATAGCTTTCTCCAGTGAGCTGGATACAAATGTTTTGATGGGAAAGAACTTGGTAGGATTCATGCTGTCCTATTTGTTTAGCAGTCTTCTGAAAATTGAAAGTTAAGTGTAAAAAATCTGCCGGACAGCGGATTGTTTTGCCTTTAGAAAATTTAGGAAAACCTTTTGCTCTTTTCCCTTGGAAAACAATGCATGGTGACATGTATGCTAATAGAATAAAAAAACATTACAATTATAAGAAAGCTGATCTCTTTCAGTAGTCCCCTCTGGCAATGATGTAGTGCTCAAGAAAGAGTGCTATGAATTCAAACGTGAGAAGGAAGCATGTTGCGAGGCTGATACACACCGTCACCCCAAGGTGGTGGGGAGAGGCGCATCATAGTCCCATGGTTGGGTTGGAAGGGCTGACCCACATCTCGGGGCTGCGTGGCTTTGAGGCTAGAGGCCAGAGTCCATAATACAGCCCTTGCTCTCAGGGCAGTGGATCCCAATGGCCAGAGTCAAAACTACAGCCCTTACTGTCAGGGCAGTGCAGCCTACTGGCCAAAGTCAGTACTACAGCCCTTGCCTCAGGGCAGTGTTGCCTAATGGCCAGAGTCAGAGATACAGCCCTTGCCCTCAGAGCAGTGCAGCCTAACGGCCCGCATCAGTGACACGGCTCTTGCTCTCAGGGTAGCACGGCCCAATGGCCGGAGTCAATACTACAGCCCTTACTGTCAGGGCAGCGTGGTCCAATGGCCAGAGTCAGTGAGATGGCCCTTGCTCTCAGGGCAGTGTGGCCTACCAGACAGAGTCTGCAGTCCTGGTAAGCGGGGCCACCACCTCAGGGTGGGTAGTGGCCAGGATACGGGGACCCGGGCCCACCCTCTCCACTGGGTCCCATCCCAGGGCCCTATCACCCTCCACTAGCTTGGTGGGGCTTCGACTGAAACAGGCTGAGCCTTCGTCTAGTTCTGTAACTGTTTCCCCTGGGTTACTTCCTATTCAAGTCTCTGAGGTTCTCCCTCTCTGGGATTCTCCAGTCTCTTCACTCTCCGTGATGACCCGAGCCAGTGTGTCTGGGTCCATCTCCGACTGGCTGGCCTCTGCATCTTGGAGTGCAGGCGATCCTCCCTCAGGAGCTAGCAACACACCTCCTTCCCCACCGGCGGTCAGCCCAGACTGAGCTGCTCTGCTGGCTTTTATATCCTGCTTCCAGCTGGAGCATGCCCAGCAGAGCCGGGGGTGCGTAGCCTCCTCAGCTAAGAGAGAGGAGTTAACACCTGCTGTACCAGTGCGGGGCTGATACACCCCATCACAATGCACATTTTGAAACTCAAATAAATGGCTGAAAACCTGTTTCTGAAAATTGAATCATATTAAAAATGCAGGAGTCCAACTGAGATCCTGAAGTGTGGATGTACTAGAAAATCTATTTATAGAATATGCAACCTGATGTCATGGATAAAATATTTCCCTTCCCCTTTCCTCCTGCAAATTTCAACACACTCATCTGAAAAGAATTTACATGAGATGGTAGAGCAATTAAGACTCTAAAGTCTACCAATGATATAAACATTTAGAATCTGGCAGACTTCTTTTGGTTCAGTAAATAAAATCTTACACTCTTGTCCCCAACTAGTCTTGTTTTAAAACTTTATTATACAGTAACTCTTTTTGTCCTGAAAGGCCTTATTCCACGGTAGCTTAAAACTGAACTGAGCAGTGTTAAGAGTCTTACAAGCACCATTGCAGTCCTAGGCCCTTTGTATGGTAGTTTTTAAACATTTTTTTAAAAGACAGACTGAAAACCACAAAATATAGGACTGGCTGTCTAATAACAATAGTCTAATAACAATTGCATTGAAGGTGTCCATGAAAGCCATACTTGTGAAAAGACTTTTAAAAATATTTTTTGCCTTATCACAAACCTGATGAAAAACAAAAGTTAGCCAATTTTACTTTAGGTGCAGAACTTTTCCTATAGCTCTGCTTCAGAATCTCGACCAATTAAACTATACCCTTTTCCTTCTTTTCTCTTAATTTGCCTCTTATCTTTCTATTTCTTCCATCCTATTTGCATTTTCCCTCCTCTTACTCCATTATCTACACCTTATTTGCTTCTCCTTGACTTTCCTTTTTCCTTTATATTCTCATCTACTTTTCCCAAAACCAGCTCTCCTTTCTTCAATTCTCTTTTCCACTTTTTCCTAATGGTTTAATGTCCCCATAGCATTCTTTCTTACTTTTCAGGGCTCGTCTACACTTGAAACACTGTAGCACTTCAGTGTAGACACTACCTACACCAATGGAATGGGTTCTCCCATTGGTGCAGGTAGTCTACTTCCCCAATATGCAATAGCGAGGTCAATGGAAGAAGTCTTCCATCACCCTGTGTCTGTCTACATCAGGGGTTATGTCAGTTTAACTACATCACTCAGGTGTGGATTCTTTACACTACTGAGTGACACAGCTGGGTTAACCTACCTAACTTTTTAATGTTGACCCAGGCCATAGTTTGGTTGCCTACCTCCCACTACTTTTTCTTAATCAGAACTCATCTATCTAGGCACTTGTATTTGCCCCCTCCTCCATCTTTGTCTGATCTCCGCAGTGGCACCTCCCAAGTATTTAAAAGCATGCTTGGTCTGTCAGCACTTAAGGTAGCTCTTCTCTGTGGTTTGACAGATGAGTTCCTAAAAAGCAGACCACAGAGATAGAGGACCAACAAGCGAAATTCAATGGTGATGTATGGCATAACTTAAGTTACAGATAAAGTACAGTTTCTTCAGCAGACGATATAGACTGGTTTAAGTGGCAAAGTAGGATATCCTGCACTGATTTGGCAGATTGTGTAAATGAGAGGAACTTATCTTCCTCATCATTGTTTTCATCACTGAGGAATATGGCTCACCGCCTTCCATGGGATTTGCACCCACTTATTCCATCACACCTTGGTCCTGAACACATGAAGGAGAGTATATTGAGTTAACCTGAGCCTTTATTGGAGGAGATGGTTTTAGGTTTAGTCAGGAAACATACATCTGCCCATTTCAAGTGGAATCAGATTTAAGTTATTTATCAGACTTTTGTTCAAAAATGGCTAAATAGCAAAGTGAACATATTTTTGGTCAAAAATGTGTTCAAAATTTGGCACCAAATTTTAAAAAACTTCTCCCTAAAGTGCAGTATCTAAATTCATATTTAGCTTCATCAGTAAAAATGGCTTGATTTTCAAAGCTGCTGTATATTCAGAGATCCCACAGACTTCAATGCTGGGGAGTGTGCTGCATTTTTGAAAAACAGGCCGGGAATGTTTGTTTAGGTGCCTAAATATGGATTTAGCTGAGTGTCTTTTGACACAGAAGTGCAAAAACATTGGCCTAATTCCTTGCCCGAGCGGGTTGTACTGTATTCTAAATCTTTTGTATGTCCTGGGACAAGTAACACTGTTTTAACTGGGAAGAGTTTTCAGCTTTCATCTTTCTGTTGAGGAAACCGTTCTGCCCCAATTATGGAAACAAATCTTCAACAGATTCTTTTTTTAAAAATCAGGAAATTCTCATGGGGTAGTCGCAGGCAAGGCAGAACTAGCTTTTCCAGAAGAGCTGACAGTTGTTGACATTTTAATACGGTGGAATCCAGCAAGTCTGAAAGCCTATTTTTAGGGGGTATAAATTTAGCTATTTAACTCTTCTTTCTGTGACTGAACCTGGGACATAAAAATGATTAACATGATGACAAAGCACTGGCTGACCTTTTGCTAGGGAGACATAAACTTAGATGATGAATAGTGTGTAAATTGGGAAAGCTGTAGAATTCTTTCACATCATATTTCTTGTGGTACTTTGCCTAAATATTTTTGCTCTGACAACTTCTGTGCTTACCATAACACTGGATACTACAGAAGAAAACCTGTGTTATCCTTCAGCTGGATGAGTCTTCAGCTCTTCTGGTGTTGCAGAACTGGTGAAGAAAATATTAATAGTTGTTGGTGGTGCACAATAGTGGGCACTATGCTGCTATTAACATCCATCCCATCATAAAATAATTGGTTAAACATAGACAGATTCACAAATCTTCACAACAGGTAGGTTGTAACGTAGGTTGTCCCGTGATCAATCACAAGAGATTATGACAAGGCACACAGGAATAACATATTAACTTATGACTTAGTATATCAAAGTAAATGCAGACGATAGTTTGTGTCACCAGTGTGACAAACTGACTATGATCTGTGAAACTGATATATTTCATAATAACTGAGGGAGAATCAGGAGATGAGGTTTTTCAGATTTAGAAAAAAAGTTCACCCAACCAGACTGAGCTACCTTCCCCAAAAATGATGGGTCAGTCCATCAGAAGTGAAACAAGTTGATGGCATACTCTCAGAACAACCTGTGAAATACTATGTTTAAGGTGTAGATACAGGGAAATTCCCAGTGAGATGTAAATGACCTACATCATTAGAAAAAGCATTAGAAAAATCTGGTTTTAGGGAGAAAAGTGGTCTCCTCTAATATGGTAATGAATCCTAACAGCTAGAACTTGAAAACAGGATGCATGGAGGGGAGGAGGATTCTCTCTGGAAAGCATGCAATGTGAGCTCTCAAAGGAGAGGCTAGAGATAGGACTTGCTCTTTGAGCATAGACGATTTTTCTTTTCTGTTACAAAGTACAGAACGCCTATCTAGTTTAGATTGCAGGGAGTACAAATTTATACATGTTAAGCAAATCCTCTTTGTTTTAAATCCATTTTTTATTTCAATAAATCTTGCAAGGAACTCTATATTTCGGTGGGTGTTTTCAAGCTCTGTCTCTAAGTGACCATTTATCACATAATCTAGCTTGCCTGGGTGGCACAATAACTGGAGCGTCTAAGGGAACTGTCTGTGACTCCATTATAAAACTATTTGTAGTAGGCCAGGAGTTCACATTTGTTACTGGCTTAGTGAAATCTAAATATAGAACAAACCACCAATTTGAGGTGTCTACCCTGCTTTTGACTGTCGGCCCTGAGGTAGGC
Source organism: Mauremys reevesii (assembly GCF_016161935.1). Lineage (NCBI taxonomy): Eukaryota > Metazoa > Chordata > Testudines > Geoemydidae > Mauremys > Mauremys reevesii. Next base: position 61,213,596 of record NC_052627.1, on the reverse strand, counting down.
ACTCAAGGTCATGAGCCACTCAAGACAGCATGATAAAGTTGTGTTGCAAAAGGGTACAGCAGGTAATGTTAGGAGAGATGTCAGCAGGACCAAGGAGGAGCAAGATCCGAAGAGTGGTTCAGTCACAGTTCTAAAAGATTTTTTGCTTATTCGCTTATCAGAGATTTAGATTGAAATGTTTCATACTTATGTTCCATGCCTGAAGTAACCAAGACCTACAAGGAAGTGTACATACCCCAAATTTGGAAAGAAAAACTAGGGCATGACCAAAGAATGGAGGTGTGATTAGTGTGGAATGAACAGTGTGAGAAGCGGGACTTTTGATCTAGGAGAGCAATAGAAAAAAAATATCCTTGTGTTGAAAACAGGAGCATGGCCTCAGTGGTTGTAGTGAGGCAGAGTTGCCTCCCACTGAGCCAGAGTGGGAGGGACCATTCTCTGAACCTAGGTGGGCAGAGCCAGGCCATGCTCGCCCCTCCCACCGGAAGTGAGGAAGTAGGACAGGAAGTATAAAGGGCAGGTCCTGGAGCTCAGTTGGGCAACAGCTGCAGAAGGAGACAGATGCCTCCTGTTTGCTCCTGAGATGGGAGTCTGCAGTGGACCCCAGCTGAGCTGAGGACTGGCCAGAGCTGCTGGAGCCACCCACTGACCAAGGCACTGAGGAGTAGCTGGGACTGCTGCTCGCCTTCTATGTCCACTAAATGGAGGACCCTCCACAGATCCAGGTACACCCCGAGGGGAGGGGAGGAAGTGGCCCGGGGTAGACGACCTCAGTCTGGCTGTGCTGCTGCCAGAGACCTGGTCAGCATGTTGCGGCTGGATTCCCTGCTGACCCAGTGGTGGAATATTCCACCACTGTTAGGGCCCTGCATTGAGGCTAGGGTGACCAAATGTCACGATTTTATAGGGACAGTCCTTATTTTTGCGGTTTTGTCTTATATAGGCATCCCACCCCCGTCTCGATTTTTCACACCTGCTATCTGGTCACCCTAATGGGGCCTGGTGGAGTCAGGTGGGCCCAAGCCTACCTACCCCCTACCTCCCTACCAATGGGGTGGCAGCCTACCCTCTCTAGGTCATCTGCCAGAGCTAGGATGCCTGACTCTTGTGCTGTTCTGCTCTGATTGTAGGCCAGAGCCTTAAATTGTTTGCTGCCCCACCCTGATGGAGGGCTGGACCTTATAGACTTGTGCTGCTCTGCCAGGATCAGGGCCAGGGCCCCTAACTGTTTGCCGCCCCGCCCTGATTGGGGGCCTGGGCTCAGGGACTCATTTGTGGCTCTGGCCAGACTGCACAGCTGTCGTCTGTGCAGTGCTCTGTTAATTCCTTGACTGTGGGCGATGCCTAGTGATGTAGCTAGGGGGAGTGACCTCCCACTGACCCACTACAGTGGTTCATGATGCACTAATCATGAGTGATGAAGAGTATTATAAAGGTATTATAATCTAAAAGGGAATTATAAAGGTATTATCTAAAAGGGAATTTTGATGGTTGGAATCCATATAATTTAAATTTTGTTCTATAGGCAACGTCATTATTGCATTACAATGCTTACACTCTAGCATAAAAGAGACTCACTTACCTAAGTTGACCTAAGCAACATTCAAAGATATTTATTGTCTGGAATGCACATTTTAATAGAACAACAATAAAAGAGAACATTTCCTTGTAAGTGCACAATTGTTGGCATGTATAAAAGACTCCTTTAAAACTTAAGGCAGTGAAAAAACAGATAACTGAAATGTGGATAATGTTTCCCATGTTGGACAGACTATCCCATTCCCACAGAAAATATAACAAAAGGACATGGCACAAGCTGCCAAAGTAATCCTGTTCTCTTCTTACATAACAGTGGCATCATCTCTGCTTTTACTGTGAAGAGTCTAATTATTGCCCCTTTAAACTCATTTGTTTAGAGGATTAGATAACTCAACCATAAAAAAATCACTCAGATTAATCCCATTAATTAATGGGTTCAGTTTGTTCTTTATTAAAATATCAGAATGCAAGCTAAAAAAAGAAAAACAGATTGAAAGTTAGTGGTGTTATACATATCTTTACCTTGGGGAAAAAAGCAGCTTCAGGTAATTTGTCATATGAAATTATTGCTTTTAGTCTTCACCAATTTTAAAGCACGATGAATAGTTAACTACAGAGAAAAAATAAAAGCAGCTGAAGTGAGAACAATGTCATTCAATGATAGCCTTAGCTCAGATGCACTCTTCTTCAAAAGTACGTGGAGGAGAACAAATTAATAAAAAAAAAAAACTAGTTGCTTTTGCCTCTTCCAGCTGTCATAGTGGGCTGCAGAGTAGTCAGAGGAGGGCTGGGCAATGGGCCTCTATGGAAATGGGGCATCCTTGTCTTGTTTGATCCCCGCTGATATCCTGAGGCCCCACCCTAGCTTTACTAGAAAGTTATGCTGCCACTGACTTTCAACCCAGCACAGTTGGGTGGCGTATGCAGTGAGAGTCAATGTTTTTTCAGGAAGCACAAGGTCTCCTGCAAATTGGTCTGCAGTTATGCATGGGAAGCATGCTGCTTAGGGTAGGTCTACACTGCACAGTTAGCCTGGGAGATTGGGACCTGGGTTTGAGCATTTGGATTAACCTAGTCTAGCCCGAGTATGAGCCTTCCCACAGGAAAGCACTACCCATGTTTCTGGATCCTCTGTTTCTGCACTTACCCATGTGTATCTGGGATCATCTCCCATGGTTCTTTGTGCTGAGAGATGCTCTAAGATTCTTTCCTAGTCAACCATCAATTGCAGGAGAAGGGCACTGGAGGACTATCACCACTTGCATGATCTTGCATTCTCACTGCAAAGTGGGCAGGTTCCAGTCTGAGCTAAAGCTTGTCTTTAACCTATACTCCCAGCTGTGCAAGCACTAGCAAATATGCACATGCTTGTGGGGGTGGGAAGTTGGGCAAAAGCTCATGTAATATGTATAGGAGCATTGGCATATCCCACTGACTGTATGTCTACACTGTAGTTATATCTTCATCTCCGTTAGGAAGCTAGTCTTTTGGATGCACTGATGTAGGCATAGGTGGTAAATACCAGTTTTTAACGTAGATGGTGGTGGTAGAATAAAATACAGCCATCACGCTACTGCAACAGATTATTTCATTATACAGTCGAACCCATTTATCTCGACCTCGGTTAACTTGCCAATCCTATTAAGTCAACGTTTGAGAAGTGGAACCGCCAAACTCCCTCTTTGTCTTATGGGTTTCTCATCCGTTATGTCGATTCTTTAATCTCGCCGAACCCTAATATCTCGAGCCCGGCTCCCCGCGTCCCCGACCCACCGTGTCCCCAGCCGCCCGCTCCCCGGCTCTCCAGCCGCGCGGTTCCCCAGCCGCCCGCTCCCCAGCTCCCCAGCCACGCGGTTCCCCAGCCACCCGCTCTCCGGCTCCCCAGCCGCCCGCTCCCCGCATCCCCAGCCGCCCGGCTCCCCACGTCCCCGACCCACCGTGTCCCCAGCCGCCCGCGACCCGGGGCCCCAGCCGCGCGTTCCCCAGCCGCCCGCTCCCCGCGTCCCCAGCCGCCCGGCTCCCGCGTCCCGACCCACCGTGTCCCCAGCCGCCCGCTCCCGCGTCCCGACCCACCGTGTCCCCAGCCGCCCGCTCCCGGCTCTCCAGCCGTGCGGTTCCCCAGCCGCCCGCTCCCCGCATCCCCAGCCGCCCGGCTCCCCGCGTCCCAGACCCAGCGTGTCCCCAGCCGCCCGCTTCCCGCGTCCCCAGCCGCGCGGTTCCCCAACCCCCCGGCTCCCCGCGTCCCCAACCCCCCGGCACCCCGCGTCCCCGACCCACCGAGTCCCCAGCAGCCCGCACCCCGCGACCCCCGCCGCCCGGCTCCCCGCGTCCCCGGCCGCCCGCTCCCCGGCTCCCCAGCCCCGCGGTTCCCCGCGTACCCGCCCGCCCGGCCCCGCGGACCTGGTCCCCGCTTCGCCTGCCACCCGCCCGCCCGGCCCCGCTTACCCGGTCCCCGCTTCGCCGCCCGCCCGCCCGGCCGCCCGGCCCCGCTTCGCCGCCCGCCCGGTCCCGCCCGGCCCCGCATACCCGGTCCCCGCTTCGCCTGCCGTCCGCCCGCCCGGCCCCGCATACCCGGTCCCCGCTTCGCCTGCCGCCCGCCCGGCCCCGCTTACCCGGTCCCCGCTTCGCCGCCCGCCCATCCACCCGGCCCCGCTTCGCCGGTCCCCGCTTCGCCTGCCGCCCGGCCCGCATACCCGGTCCCCGCTTCGCCTGCCGCCCGCCCGGCCCCGCTTACCCGGTCCCCGCTATCTCGATCATCGGTTATCTCGACGCTTTTTGGCAAACCCCTAGGCCAGCGACATAACAGGGTTCAACTGTAAGAGGAAGCTCTACATTATGCCATTTGAACAGAAAATTTTTAGTTCCAAAATTGTAGTTCCAAACTAGAGAGGGAACTTCATGGGTTACTTTTGTTTTTAAAATACCACACACAATTTTAGCATTTAATTTACTGATGTTTCATGACTGTTTCACCTTCATAGGGTGAATTCACCTGTGGTACAAAGGACCAGCTCAAGGTCTCTTGAATTAATTAAGCTCCGTATAATCTTTGTGCTGGGGATTCTGCTGCTGAGTGGCTGCACATAGGGGCCTACACAGTCCCTATGCATCAGAGAGAGCGTCTCAGTACCTCCGCTGTATTGCCAGCATAGAAGGCCATAATGGAGGCAGGCAAGGGGAGGAGACTACAGATCTGAATTTATTCAGATCCAATGACCCCAATACCTGACACAACTAATAAGTGGAGGTGGGCGGGGTGAAGCAGGGCCAGCTCCAGGCACCAGCTGAGCAAGCAGGTGCTTGGGGCAGCCAAGGGAAAAGGGCGGCAATTCGGGGGTGGGTCCCTCGGTCCCTCTCAGAGGGAAGGACCTGCTGCCAAAGAAGAAAGTGGCACAGTGGAGCTACCACCGATTGCGACCGCAGCTTCCCCACACACACACACACGCCGCTGCTTGGGGCGGAAAAAACCCTGGAGCCAGCCCTGGGGGGAAGAGAGGTACAGTCACTGATCCAGCCGAGAGGCTGGAATAATGGCCACCACGAGGAAGGACAGGTAGAGAAAACTTTCCGGCCTTGAACCCTCGCCAGGAGTAGTGGCCTATTATCCCCTATTGCTCTGTACTCCACCATCAGAGAACCCAAATATTTAGGCTTCTTATGGGTGGAGTGGATTTCACCCTTAGTGGCTCATATGCAAAGAAAATTGCTCTACGTCTTCACACTGAAATAAGGTATTCACTTGGATAGTTAGTATTTGTTTGGAAATGAAAAGCTGTATTGATATAACTGCAAAGCAAAGCAGTATTGATATAACTGCAACCCAACAAATGCAGCACTTCACCTGTACCCCACTACTTACTTGGTAACTGAATTCAAACAGCAGAAAATATTGCATTAAAAAAAGCTTTATAACAAACTTCCAGGCTGGCTCCTAGCAGTCATTTTAAAATATTTTAATTATTCCATAGCTCATGGTATAGCTTTAAGATCACCAAATTAGGGACCACTAGTGAGTATGGTTGCAAAGTCACTGTGTTAAAGGAACCGTGCTAAAGAGATCATTAAACTTTTTTTGACATATTGGCCTTGACATGCCATGGGTTTTACCTGCCCTTGGCACAACTGTAATACTGAATGAGTAATTACACAGCTTGTGATATATTCTGGGATAAGGCACATTCATGATCAGTGACTGCATCTAATGCTTTGTTTAAAACACACGGCGAAACCAATGTGACATATTCTATCCTCCTCTGGATTCCATTTGCTGGAGGAAAACTAACCCTTTCCTTACCCGCAAAACATAATGTACAAAACACTTTACATGGAAGGAAAAGTCTCTGTTGTAGATGTATTGCCTACTTTATTTAGATTAGAATAAATATAAAGCAACTGAAAGTCAGGATATAATTCTGTTCTGATACATGATAAACTATACATCAGAATCCTGGTGTGGGTTTCAAGCACACTAATTTACAATGCTCCTGGTTTTATTTTATATAATCATAGAATTGTAGGCACCTTGAGAGGTCTTCTAGTCCAGTCCCCTGCACTCAAGGCAGGACTAAGTATTCTAGACCATTCCTGACAGGTATTTTTCTAACCCGCTCTTAAAAGTCCCCACTGATAGAGATTCCACAGCCTCCATAAACAAATTATCCCAGTGTTTAACTACCCTGACCGTTAAAAAGTTTTTCCTAATGTCCATCCAAACCTCCCTTGCTGCAGTTTAAGCTTGTTGCTTCTTGTCTGTCATCAGAGGTTAAAGAGAACAATTTTTCTCCCTCCTCCTTATAACAACCTTTTATGTACTTGAAAACTGTTATCATGCTCCCCTCAGTCTTCTCCAAACTAAACAAACCCAATTTCTTCAATCTTTCCTCATAGGTCATGTTTTCTAGACCTTTCATCATTTTTGTTGCTCTTCTCTGGACTCTCTCCAATTCGTCCACATCTTTTCTGAAATGTGCCACCCAGAACTGGACACAATACTCCATCTGAGGCCTAAGCAGCACAGAGTAGAGCGGAAGAATTACTTATGTCCTGCTTACAGTACTCCTGCTAATACATCCAAGAATGATGTTTGCTTTTTTTGCAACAGTGTTACACTGTTGACTCATATTTACCTTGTAGTCACACTATGACTCCCAGATCCCTTTCTGCAGTACTCTTTCCTAGGCGGTCCTTTCCCATTTTGTATGAGTGCAAATGATTGTTCCTTCCTAAGGTGTACTTTGCATTTGTCCTTATTGAATTTCATCCTTGCGGAGATAAAGGAAGAAGGAGACACACATCAGGACCCTAATGGGACCCTGGGTGATCACTACTTCCCACCACCCAACACAGATGTAATGAGGTTAAGTGGTGACTGTATAAAATAAATTAAAACTACTGATTATTCCTCAAGATAGGTTTTTAATGACTTATGGATATAAATGCAAAACAGACAAAATAAGAAAAGCAGAATTAAAGACCAGCATTGAATAAGGATTAATATAAATGGCAAATTATACTGAAAACAAGCACAAGTAAAGGTAATATTATGCATTAGCTACTGACTACTATAAAACTATGTCATTAGCATTGCAAGCTATACTGATGACACGCACAAGCACATACAGACAGACTATAAATTAACAACTTACTACTATTTCTAACCAACTTGATACTATTATTAAACTTTTACTACTATTTTTAATACTGCAGCATTGATATAACCTGAGATCAAATTATCCCAACATTACCATTCTTAATATTGTAGTGTCAACACAATTTGAGATCAAATTAGCTTGAGCAACCAGACTTCTTTACTCCATAACTTTACTCTGCATTCTTCCAAGAATACATTACCCTTCAGTTGGCCATTTTCCGCACTGGCCAGGTACAGATGGTCGAGAAGTTCACATCCCTTCGGTTCAGGGGGTGTGTGGGTTCGGTTGACCAAAACACACACACACACAGTTCTGTGCCTTTGTACTTTTTATCTCATCTATCGGCCATGTTCCAAAACAGGCCAAACAATCAGGTTAGGCCAAATGTTTACTGTGGTAGTTGTGGTTACTTTGATAGCCAATTGGTGTTTTAGTTTTATCACCAGGAGATAACTTATCTCCAAATATGTCACTGTCTCGACTGTGGGTAAGGTGTTTTTTTTATAAGCTTGGCCTGAAGGCCTAGCCTATCTTACCACATAGGAGTCAGCACAAAATGTTTTCTGGTTGTAGCGTCTTTAGACCACAAGTTTCAGTGTAATTTTGCAAAGCTTGCTTTTTAAAGTTAATTTTACAAGGCTCGCTCTGTAAAACTACCAGAAGTTTTAGGCCTAATACTGACAATATTATTGTTCATTTCAAGCTCGACGATACTCTTGTTCAAATTATTCACAATCCAGTTTTCTTCAGACCATTTTTCTAGATCATTTTTTATTTTAATCCTATCCTCCAAAGCACTTGCAATTCCTCCCAGCTTGGTATGGTCTGCAAACTTTGTAAGTGTACTCTCTATGCCATTATCTAAATCATTGATGAAGATATTGAACAGACCCAGAACTGATCCCTGCAGGATTCCGTTCAATATGTCCTTCCAGTTTGACTGTGAACCACTGATAACTACTCTCTGGGAACAGTTTCCAACCAGTTGTGCACTTATAGTAGCTCCATCTAGGTTGTATTTCTCATTTGTTTATGAGAAGGTTACGTAAGACAGTATCAAAAGCCTTACTAAAGTTAAGATATACCATATGTACCGCTTCCCCCTACCTACAAGGTTTGTAGGCCTGTCAAAGAAAGCTATTTAGGTTGGTTTGACATGATTTGTTCTGGACAAATCTATGCTGACTGTTACTTATCACCTTATTATTTTCTAGATGTTTGCAAATTGATTGCTTAATTATTTGTTCCATTATCTTTCTGAGTACTGTTTAACCAGAAGTTAAACTGACTGGTCTATAATTCCCTGGGTTGTCCTTATTTCCCTTTTTATAAATTGGCACTATATCTGCCCTTTTCCAGTCCTCTTGAATCTCTCCCTTATTCTATGACTTTTCAAAGATAATTGTTAATGGTTCAGATATCTACTCAGTCAAGTCCTTGAGGATGTATTTCATCAGGCCATGATGACCTGAAGACATCTAACTTGTCTAACTAATTTCTAACTTGCTCTTTCCCTATTTTAGCCTCTGATCCTACCTCATTTTCACTGGCACTCATCAAATTAGATGTCTAATTGCTATTAACCTTTTTGGTGAAACCTTAAACAAAAAAGTCATTTAACATTTCTGCCATTTATACATTTTTTTCTGTTATTGTTTTCCCCCTTCCTGCCCGACACCCCCCCATTGAGTAAAAGGCCTACCCTGTCCATGGTCTTCCTCTTGCTTCTAATGTATCTGTAGAATGTTTTCTTGTTACCTTTTATATCTTTAGCTAGTTTAGTCTCGTTTTGTGCCTTGGCCTTTCTAATTTTTTCCCTACATACATATGGTGTTTGTGCATATTTACTGGGCATAATAGCACTTTCCTATTTTACAGGGGTGTTGTGAGGATCCATATATTCAAGTTTATGAGGCACTCAGACATTACAGCAATGGGAGCCATTCTAAGTATTTAAGATAGAATCTGTGATGCTGATAATATTCTGATCAAACCTTATTGAATAAGGATTAATACCTTTCGGGTACATTGTATTAAAAATGCAATTGTGTATATGTTGTTGTGGTATTGTATGTACTTTCTCTTGTCCTGAGAAGGAATGCTAATATACTTCCCCATTACCAACCTCCTGGAGCCTCCCCTGGGTACATTTGCATATACTCATAGGTGCTGACTCCATGGATGCTCCAGGGCTTGAGCACCCATGGGAAAAAAAATAGTGGGTGCTCAGCACCCACCAGCCACAGTGTTTGGTGGTGCCACCCCCAATCAGCTGTTCAGTGGCTCGGGGAGGGACTTGGAGGAGGGTGGAGAGCAGTGAGTGGCAGGTGGGTGTGGAACGGGGCCTCAGGGCAGGGGGCAGGGTGGGCAGGAAGAGGCAGAGCAAGGACGGGGCCTCAGGGCAGAATGGGGGGATCAACACCTATGCATATGCTAGTTGAAACTGAATTCTCCAGGGACCACCAAACAAAGAAATGGCTTTTGGATAAATAGCCTGTCTTTAAATTAGCTTGGGCCCTCCTTCCTGATTCAGCAAACGGACAGGACCCCTGCTCTCAGAGACCCCTGATCCTTTGGGAAGGGTTGGAAGGATTGGGTCTAATGAGGCCTTATAAGACTGAGTGCATGCCCTAAACTGAAGCTCTGATGAACTTGTAACCAGAAGGAATCCCTTTTGAGGTGGAGGGTTGAAGGAATTATTCTGCCAGAATCCATGTTAAGGTGAACTCTGGTGATCTTATTAGCGCCTGTGTGTGTGTGTGTGTGTGTAGGTTCTTTTATTGTTTTTCCTCTATAATGGTTTTTACCTTAGGAATAAAGTAGGCTTGCACAGGAAGAGCTGTGTGTTGCCTTATAACTATAACAGTTACAACTGTTAACGGTCTCTGAAGAGAAGGCAAGCAGGTGTCTGTGCTGACGATAACAGTAGAGGCAACGAACTGTGCAGCCCAGAAATACCCCAGTCAGAAGGGGGACAGACACTTGTCGCCACCAAAGAGATCCAACAGCTGGAAGCCTGAGCAGGTGCCTTTACTGGACCACTGAGGGGAAATACAGGCCCAGTTCCCCTGAACTGTGACACAATCCTCCCTTACAGTTCTGAGGTGGCACTGAGCATTCTCTGTCTCTCTCTCAGGTGCTTGACAGGCTGGTTCTCACTCACATGCTCAGGGTCACCATATGTGGGGTTGGGAAGGAATTCCTCTCCCCCATCAGATTGGCAATGAACTTGGGAGGGAGGGGCAGGGTTGCTTTCCTCAGCACTGTGTGTGGGAGGGTGTGGGTTACTTTCCCTTGATTATCTGGTTTATATCTCACCTATCACTTTTCTGCTATTGTGGGGGGCCTCAGGTCCCTTTTGGCCTTATATCTGTCTCTCTAACTCTGACAGAGTGATTTCATACTATTTGGTGTGGCATACCTTGGAAGATGGTGCTGACTGGACTCAAAAATGTAGAATTGGTTGGATTCTTCAGAAAGCTTTCCCAGAAGTACTCATTCATGTTTGAAAATCAATTTGCTTCTGCTGTGTTCATGTTACTTTCCACCCTCCCCAGAATATTCATGCGATTGAGTCATGCCATGCGAATGCTAATAGCTATTTTTGAGCTTACATACTTGATAATTTCTGGTGTAAATGCTATGTTTTATATGGAATGGGGCTCTGCATGACAAAGGGGACAACAGATATGTTTCCCAGAACCATACAGAGGCAATTAAATGAGCCAGATAAGAACCTGACTGCATACATAATGCACAATCACTTTGTGCAAATGTGATAGCTTGATTCACAGTTTACAGGAGCCTAATGTTTATAGGCATGAACCTCAGGAAAGTTCTGGGTCACTCAGAAATGGCTACTTTTTAATGTGATTATTCACAGTAGTAAGCAGTGCAATAAATGTTTGCAGAGTTGGTCCTATAGACATTCTTAGATTGTAAGCTGTTTGGGACAGGGACTGTCTCTTTTTGTTCTGTGTTTGTACAGTGCCCAACACAACGGGGTCCTGTTCCAAGACTAGGGCTCCTAGGTGCTACAGTTATGAGTTAATACCCATTTACCAATACTCTTCCGTAATATAATTTGTATTAGGAATTATTACATATGTTAGTGAATAGCATTTAAGTCCTGTGAAATTCAAATAGCATCATTAGACACCTTCCTATCATACCAGGGCAATAAATAAAGGTCAGAGGAAAATAACCATGACATTGAAGGCCAAAAGCTGATTCAACAAAATCAATGCTGAAACTCCTGTTGTCTCCTAAGATCCCGAGGAGTAGCAGTAGTTTTGTTTGTTTGCCTGTCTTGTGTAAGTGTCTAAAAAGCCCAGTCAGAAGAACAGCTGTATTGAGAGGCACTATACAATCACATAGGCAGACAGTTCCTGCCCTGGAGAGTTAGTCTGCTTCCCCAGATGAAGTACATCTTGCATTCTTTCGTGTGTGATCTTTCTTCTTTTCTTCAGTTAAGTGTTTTGTGTAATGTAGCATGCTAGGGACAAGGCTCTAGGAGGTATTTTTATTTTTGAGTCAATGTGTACATTGCCCTCACATGGAATGTTGACATTCTCCACCAACACATAATATCTGCAATCCACTTCACAGTAAATAATAGTGTAGTAAGCCAGCATGGATATCAGCCAGGATTCTCTTTGTTTGAATATGATGGGGGAAAAATGTAGATCCCTTAAAAGATAATTGTGAGCCAATGGCTTTGTTTTTGTGTCTCAGTGATTAAGACAAAACAAAAAGACTTCAGTGAAAGAACTACTCCTTGCAATTCACATAGCTGAGAGTTATAACTAAAGGGCAAGTGACATATTTCAGATTGCAGAGTACTGATATTCAGCATTTTTCAGTGCGAAGAAGGAAAACCATGTTGTTATTTGTCATTGTGATTTAGTACGTTTGGGAAGGAGGGAATTTTAAATCTCCTACAGTGCAATTTCCAGAAGGAAAGGTTTATGTATTATTGTGTAGATCATGGATATTTTTCACAGCTTTTGTACTTTTGGTTTTGAGCCCAGGTTTGTCTCCTGCATTCCGTTACTACATTTTAGTCACAGGTACACCGGACCCTTGCTAGAATGCGGGATTTGGGATCCATGCATGGTACCACGTTAACGCGGGGACCGCGTTATAGCGGGGACCGCATTAAAATGAATTGCAATGAAAGTAATTAAATTTGGGATCCATGGCCACAATCGCATTATATGCGAATTCATGCTATATAGATTTGCATTCTAGCGAGGGTCTGGTATATTTTTAGTAAAAGTCCTGGACAAGTCACAGGCAGAAACAAAAATTCACAGCCCGTGACCTGTCCATGACTTGTATTATATACCCTTGACTAAATCTGGGGGTGGGGGCAGGGGTCGGACAGCCCAGGAGGCCCTGTCTGTCCAAGGGAAGAGCCCAATCCTGGAAAGGCAGGAAAGATGACACTGACACTGATGACAAGAGCCCTTGTTGGAGTTGGGATGATCTCTGGTAAACTTATTAGCATATGTGTAGATTCTTTGTTGGTTTAATGTTTTCTCTGCAATGCTTTTACTTTAAGAATAAATGTGCTTGCTTATAACTGTAGGCAATTACACTGTGCTTTGCTTTCTCTTCAGAGGCTATAGACAGTGGGCTGTTTAATCAATCTGGCATGCTGGCAACTCAGTGTAAGCAGGGAAAATCCCTGGTCTTCCCTGGGAGATAGATGCTGGTCTCCACCCAAGACAGGTGACAGCTGAGACACATAGAGTGAGTGCCCTTGCTACACCATGGGGGGTGGGGGGATATAGGTACAGTTAACCGGAACTGTGACACTAAGCATTTAAACTATATCCATCACCATGGTATTTCTTAAGATTTTAAGGAGATTGATTAGACTGTAAGCTCTTTAGGGCAGCAACCATGATTTCCTAGGTGTTTATGCAGTGCCTAGTACAATTGGACACTGATACTGACTTCAGGTCTCTGGGCTCCAATAAATCAATAAATGTCTGTTTCCCCTCTTCCCTTCTCTACATTTTTTTTCTTGTTTATTGTGGAAAGCTTAAATGAAGATATGAGCCTTACACTACTCCAAAGAAAGGGAAGTTCGTGGTCATTCTCGTCTTTGGCAGAAGGGAGTTCCCCAGATGCAGGCCAAGGATGCTGTCACCTGTATACATGTGTGAGACTATTGTGGTCAACAGTGTCATTGTTCATCAGGGATGTAGATGCTGTAGGAGACATGAGAGAAGCAGACCTTCTCATAGCCTGTACTAATCTTATGGAGGGCTTTGAATACTAGACCCAAAGACTTGAATTATGCCTGTTCTTTCTTTCTTACAATGTACAATGCAGGCTCAGTCAGCTCTCAGAATTTTTCATAGTCTATATATCAGACTCCAGCACCACAAATCATTTACATGGTAGTTCATTGGGGGACTTTATTTAGTAACAGTTTGTGTTCTCTCTCTCTCTCTCTCCCCCCACTCCCCTTGGTGTGTAAAGATCTGGAAATATGTGTGTTCTTACATTTCCCCAGAGCATGAAGCGACAATAGAGGCTGCAGAGGCAGACATTTATTTCAAACATCAGAATCCAAAGAAACAGCAGTGGTATGACTGGAATGAATTGAAGATTTTCTCTAGCAAAATATAATGACTCCAGCCTGGTTCTGATCCCATAAAGAAAATCATGCTTTTACTGAAAGCTGACAAATGCAAGTGAAAAGGTTTAAATCAATTTCAGTCCAGTTCAGTGCTCTTCCATAGCAAAATATTAGAATGCCATTGCTTATGTAGAAAATCTACCCTTAGGAAGACCACCAGAAAAATCTTGCACAGATGCTGCTATGCAGCCATTAGCTGGATTTTATTTTGTTTTGAATATACTAATAAGCAATGCACCTGTCTGTTTCATAACATAGGCTCAGGGTTTTTTTTATTAATGTTGCTGTCCTTATATGCCTGGGTTCTGATCCCCACTATAGCTGTTTTGTGCCTCTCCAGTCTTATCTAGTCAGCTGGATGTTCCCCCACCCTATAGGGGAATCACCAGGTGCTGTAGATCCACTGTATTTCTACATCACCAACCTTTGTGCAGTAATGTAGTGTACATAGTTATGGCCAAAAGGTGCGTCTAGGACTTCTCTAAACCCTGGTGATCCCCAGCTACTAGAAATGGCTTTTTGGGGCCCTGGCAGCCAGCCTATATGAGAGCAGCCCTGATGTGGCTCTAATTTACACCAAGGACTAGACCAGAGGCTGGACAGTCCTAGGATTGGGGGGAATGCAAGATGGCTCACCAAATAAAGGTGTCCCCATCCCAGTCTCCATTAATCTCGGGACCTCCGTTATAGTCTTGTCCAGCAGATCTAAATGGTATAGACTTTTCTATTGTACCCTGCCGTGATTATACAGGATTACTTTCTGTGCACTTTGTCATGTTTTAATCTAAAAAGAAAGTTAACCTTGAAAATTTCTCTACATCAGTTAATTAAAAAAACACTTTATTTTTATAACATCACATAATCCTACTTGCTCTTTTGCTAATGTTACTAACTTACGCAGGATTCTCCCAAGAGCTTAACCTTTGGTGGTGGTTTGAGCTGACTCCACAGAATCTAGGTTGTCTTTCAAACCTTGTATGATTGCCCTTTGCTGTTAAATCAGTCATTTCTCTGAATGTAAGCTAGCTATTCTTAACACTCAATGCAAGTTTTACCCTTCGGTGACTGGAGAGCTCAGTGGGTGGAGACAGATTGACTGACTGTCCACACCTTCCTTCCTCCAGGAGGTGATCCTTCTTCCTCTACCTCACTCAGCTTCCTTCCTCCCCCACCTCCACCCTCGATTAACTATTTATAACTTTTCTATGACAGTTCCAGTGGGATTTTCCACTGGCACCAAGTTTTACTGGTATCTTCAAACTAGTAACAACCAACTATAGCAACTGCTAAAACATTTGTTAATCTTTATCTAACCACTTGAGAGAGAAAAAGGAAATTAATTAAGAACATTAAATTCGAAATTTGAGTGTGGTTTTTTTGTTTTGTTTTTTTGTTGTTGTTTTGTTTTTTACCTACTCTATCACATTCACACTTAATTCAGCAGTGGCAGAGCAAGTCACGTGCACTGAGTTAAAGCAGCTCTGCAAGCCTCAAGCTCAGTTACGCTCAAGGTGTTCCAGAGAAGGGGCCTTAAGAAAATTCTCTGCTCTTGCTATAGCAGTCATGCATACAAATCTCTACATTAGTAAAATATGTCATACAAAACTCAGTGAGGTGTTTTCACCTGCTAAATAACCTGTACACTCAAATTGCAAAATGCATGGAATTAAAGTCAGAGCCAGGTTATGATAGGTTTCACTGGGTACTTTTTGTCCCTGTGCCATTATCTGTGCAGAATAAGATGATAGGTGAGTGAGTAGATGCTGCACATTTCATATATAGCTAAAGGAATATCTACCACTTTTTCTATATAGGGTGATGTTAAACAGCATTGTCCTGTTCTAAAGTCTTTTTTGATCTCCATATAAATACACATTACTTGCAAGGAATAAATCGAAAATTCCCTTACAACACAATCCTGGGGTCCTAACAAACATTACTATTTGCCTGTATGAAAATATTCAAATAAAAATTAAACTAGGGTACACTTTGTATTTTGCACTGCATAACAGCAAGGACAGGTGCTATGGTAGATGAGTCACCTGTGTGCAGAAGCAAGGCTCTGAAGATAGACAGTTTGAAGATTAGATTTTCTATACAACATATCTTTTATAAAGGGTATTAGTGTGAAAGTTTGCAAACTGTTAAAACTGATCTAAAATCATTACATTTTCCCAAAGATGTGACTTATTGATGATTATATAGCAGGGATACAAATGACTCATACTGACATTAGATATTCATTTTCTTAAATTAATTAAATAGTTATGTGAAGAAGATTATTGCTCCTAATAAAGTTAACAACTTTGCATATGCATTCAAAATCTCAGTAAACTGTGGTTCTAAGGATAGAAAGATACATATATACATACTAGCATACCATATCAATATCCCATGGATTATGTTCCACAGAGCTGCAAATGAAATGTTAGAAACAGGTGGCAGAATTTGAAATATGACATTGACTAATGTACCTGAAGTAATATGGTCTCCCAGAAGTAAACACCAGATAGAGCTGGCCAATTACAGTACATACAGTATAGACTGTATCATGCAGCACACCTAACAGAAGAATAAAGTACATTTTATAATTTGTTTTCTCTGTTTATTGACAGGGTTAAGCCGTATTCAGAAACAGACTTAGATGCCTGAAGGCAGTAGGCTGATAAGGGTCTTGGTACTCTGCTTTGTGGAATCAAAACATTTTGCGATCCTGATTTAAGTCAAATTCAAAGCACTGAATGAAGTACAATATGCACAATTACTTAGAGAGCAATGACTTTATTATTATTATTTAAATTGTCATCACTTTGATTCAGCACTACAAGCGGTTAATATTCAAGACACACAGTACATGCAGATTCCTGAAACACCTAACATTCAGTAATGGATTTTTTAGAACTTGGTACCTACAAATCTCAGGCTCTTTAGAAAACATCTAACTTTCAGGAATAGTAAAATCATTTATTTTATTTAGTCAAATGAATAAAAATACCTACAGGTGCTCACCCTATGCTCGTAAGTTGATTTATACCTATCTCAAACTAAGGGTATGTCTACACTATGAAATAGGCATATGGTTTTTTAGCTTGCGTACACTTACACTAGAGAGCTAGCACCCTAAAAATAGTCGGGTAGCTGCAGTGGCAGCAGCAGCACAGGGGTAACTGCCCTGCGTACATACCCAGGGGGTGCAGGTGGGTTTGTACTGAGGACAGCTAGCCCAGGCTGCTGTTGCGTGTGCTACTATGGCTACACTACTGGTTTTAGTGCATGCTAGTTCCATAAGAGCTAGCACGAGTACATGTATGTCAGCTGGGAATCAAATTTCTAACTTGTAATGTAGACTTAGCCTAACTATACTATACGATATAAAGGACTGCCAGCAAATAAATATCCACTAAAATTCTCCATACTTATTTTACCCTCTTTTTAAATCCCCTTCCTGCATTTTCCTCACATCCCAAAATAAGTAGAGTTTTCAATTTGCATTTGATCTGAACATTTTGTAAGATTTAAGGCACTTAGAAATAAAGAAAGACTCCTTTAGGAAGTAACTTGTCCTGCACACAAGAAAGTCTGACAGATAATCTTCAAGTAACCAACCATGGATGACCTGCTATGTTTGTGTGGGACAGGAGTTAGATAGGCACATTCTTTAAGGAGATGACCAACAGTATGACCACCTAGCGGCCTTAGCAAAGAAAACAAGTGTGTGTGGAGATTCTAAGCCAGGGTGCAGAACTTGCACTCTGTGCAAATCAGTTTTGACTTCTCTCTTCTTCTACCCCTTCCTCCTCCTCATTTGATTCTGAAGTACCCGGGAAGTAGGGACTCCATAGGTACACGCAGAGGTTCTGACAGATGAAAGAGGGGAGTCCCCTTGCAGCACTTAACTGATTCATTTTATATAAAAAGTGTCTGTGTGGTGGTGAGGAATATGGATCTTTACCCCCCACACACACACCACCCCGCATCTTCTGCTGTGGAAGTGGAGCCAGCTATTTGTTCCTTTCAGTCGTAGCAAGTTGTTTGTTTTCAAGGCTACTTTCATAAAGAAGAGGGCTAGACACTTTGTTTTTAAATGAAAGTTGAGATTTCCCCTTTACTAGGCACAAAGCCTGACTAATTAGTAGTCTTCAAAATTAGAAAGAAAATAAGTAACTTAGATCAGTGCCTTTGTTTTCCTCCAGAATCTACAAGTGCAATCCAAAAAAGTTTGTGTGAGAAAGTCCATTACTTTAAAAAATATACTAATGTTCCATTGGGGCTAGTGCTGTCAATCATCCTGGGAGAACCTTCCCTTGTTTGTTAGAGTAGGTAATCATAATGGTCCCATCTGATCTTATAATCTGACTATCTGAATCTGCCAAATCATTGTTCTCTTTGAACATGCTTAGCCGTTGTGAAGACATCTTTGTGGGACACCTTTCATAGGTAAACATGTTAGGAAATGGGATGTTAGGTTTTGTGAAGATAAGGAAGTGATGACAAAGACCAGACACTGGGATTTTCTAAGGGGACTAAGAATTAGGCACTCATTGACTTTCCCTAACTTTCTTAGCCCCTTTTGAAAATCCCACCCAGAATTTCTGTTTAATGGAATTCAAGACCATACAACTTCTTTGTCCTGCTAATCAGATTATTGTACCTGAGAGGCTCAACTAAAGCACATTAAAATGTTCAGTTACTGTAAAGTATTACTCATATGCATTCCAGAAGCACCAGTGACAATTGTATCTTGGCACCAATGTTTAGTCTTGAAGACTATGCACTGAATCAGTCACAGGCTGCAAAAGGTCAGTGCTTCTCCTATATAGTATGTTGTACTACAAAAGTAGCATGGACAGGAGCCAGATGAAATGCATATCTAAGCTGAACTGCCTGCTATTAGCCAGATATTTGGAACCAATCCATTAGCTAAACTACTGATTTATGAACTCTGCACATTTTAGCCTTGAACTCCTAATTTAACTTATATTAAACTAGAAAAGACAGTATTAAAAGTAATATTAAGGGTCTGACTTATATGTACCAAAGCAGGGCAGTTCAGAGTTAAGGCCAAAGTATCGAGTTTGCACTAGGTGCTTAATTCACTCCCCACTGTGTTTATTGGTGATACTGTCACACAACACAACATCATGCTTTCCTGATACTTTTGCCATTCACAAGCTAAGTTTAGGAAGGCCAAAGATGCAGTCTAGAATTCCAACTCTAACTGTGAATTTTCTTTAGAATCAAATTCTCAGCATACATATTTGTTTAAGTGTACAAAACATCCACAATGATGTGCATAAAGCAGGTATATATATGTTAAAAATGGGCAGTTATATTCAAAGTACCCATTTTGCAATCACAATTTCGGGTTTTGTCTGCTCAAATGGATAAGCCAGTAAATGCTGCATGCACATTTTTAGAGGCCAGTTGAAAATGTGACCCTTATTGTTCAGTAAACTTAGTTTTTAATGCTTTAATTTCTCTATTGTATTCCTCATCTTGATAGTGACTCATTTTTTTTCTATACTCTGTGGCACAGCAGGATTCATTAAATGAGAAATGGCAGTTTTTACCATGAATTCCCTTTGTTTTTGCAGCTCATTTGATCTTTAACAGTACTAAATTAAATTTCATTGATGGTATTGTTTTTTATGGATAGATTTTTAAAAATCTATTACATGGGGGATGTAATATAAGTCAGAAACTGAACTGGTGACTCCAACTGGATGCTGGTTTATATGTAACTTTTTAGAGAGAAACTTCTATCAGAGGCCCTTGAAAAGACAGAATCTGTCACATTATATCTTTGGAATCATTCTAGGCAATTAATTAGATTGAGTCTGGACTTCATCATCCTGCAAGAAGGAATTAAATGAAACTGAGATGAGGAGTGGGGACTGTCCCAATCCATCCATGTGAAGATTGCGATGAACTCACTGCATCCTGGATATTGATGGGCAATGGAGCTTCCCTAACATCAAGTGTGATCTAATATAATTTTTGACCTTAGTCTACTCATTGGAGCCCTACTGAGGGGATGAAACATCAAAATTTGAGCCCTTTGAGAAACTTGATCTGTAAATGACTTAGGGTAGATTTACACTTACCTTCCGGGTCGACGCGGTGAGTTCAACTTCTTGGAGTTCGAACTATCGCGTCTGATCTAGACGCAATAGTTCGAACTCCAGAAGTGCTGCGGTCGACTCCGGTACTCCACCACTGCAAACGGCGGTGGCAGAGTCGACGGGGGAGCCGCGGAGTTCAACCCCGCTGTGTCTGGACGGGTGAGTAGGTTGAACTAGGGTACTTCGAATTCAGCTGCGCTATTCACGTAGCTGAATTTGTGTACCCTAGTTCGACCCCCCTTCTTAGTGTAGACCAGGCCTTACAGTGCTCATCAATCCACCACTCATATAGATCCCATTCCCACCCACTGTAGATTGATATACACAGATTGATACTGACTTAATTTGACCATGTCTAGGTCCCATCAAGTGTTCTGAAAAGGGCTCCCCCACCTCAGAGTCCTGTGCTCTGCAGCCACCATTTTCTTTCCTCTCTCTGCTTCTCTAAGTGAACCATGAGGAGGTAGATAAGGGTGTTAGGAATCATTAAAAAGGGGATAGAGAATAAGAAGGAGAATGTATTATTGCCCTTATATAAATCGATGGTACACCCACATCTTGAATACTGCATACAGATGTGGTCTCCTCATCTCAAAAAAAGATATACTGGCATTAGAAAAGGTTCAGAGAAGGGCATCTAAAATGATTAGGGGTTTGGAACGGGTCCAATGTGAGGAGAGATTAAAGAGGCTAGGACTTTTCATCTTGGAAAAGAGGAGACTAAGGGGGGATATGATAGAGGTATATAAAATCATGAGTGATGTGGAGAAAGTAGATAAGGAAAAGTTATTTACTTATTCCCATAATACAAGAACTAGGGGTCACCAAATGAAATTAATGGGTAGCAGGTTTAAAACAAATAAAAGGAAGTTCTTCACACAGCGCACAGTCAACTTGTGGAACTCCTTGCCTAAGGAAGTTGTGAAAGCTAGGACTATAACAGCGTTTAAAAGAGAAATGGATAAATTCATGGAGGTTAAGTCCATTAATGGCTATTAGCCAGGATGGGTAAGGAATGGTGTCCCTAGGCTCTGTTTGTCAGAGGGTGGAGATGGATGGCAGGAGAGAGATCACTTGATCATTACCTGTTAGGTTCACTCCCTCTGGGGCACCTGGCATTGGTCACTGTCGGTAGACAGGATACTGGGCTAGATGGACCTTTGGTCTGACCCAGTACGGCCGTTCTTATGTTCTTATGTTTCAGCCATGATCCGCAGCTATCAGTACAGCAGGATGACATCTGCTTTCAGAGCAAGTCAGTTTTGTTCCTCAAAGGAGACTCTTGTTTTCCCCCATTGTCATTCGTAGTGGCATTTCATAGACATTCATTTTGACAATGAATAATTATTTAACCAGGAAAAAGTGTGAATGACTCTCTAGCCTGGTGGTTAGATCATGCTACATTAAATTAGATGGAATAAATGGGCTCAAAGATTCAAAGTTGTTAATAGTGCTCGAAACTGTCCAACAACAAACAGTTTTAAACAAGGTTTGGGTTTTGGTACACTGACACCTCAGCCTGCTTAGTACCATGGCAATTACATTATACAGACTTTTTTCATCTTTTTACAAAAATACAGAAAGAAGGAAAAACAATTATATAATTTTAAAGTTAAAATCTTAATACTTACATTTTAACAAAACCCCTTATTCCCTTTAGCTAACGAGAGTCTTTAGAAGGAAACCCCCTTGTCTGACAGTTTCTTAGATGGCAATAACTGTCTTTTGTGGGGACAAGAGAATTAGTTGAAATCAGCTGGAGCTGTTGTTGCTGCTGTTTTAAAAAAAAAGATCCATGGTGTGTGGGTGGGTGGGAAATATGAAGCTTCTGTTTCTGGTGTAGACTTTAACTTGCAACCTTGTGGTTGGAGAAACACAGGCACAGCAGGTGGTTTTATCAGCCATTCAAAGACCTGATAAAGTTGTACCAGCATTAGGCTGTTTAGGGCATTGAATTGAGATACCTTTTCTGGTCATAGGCTTACAGCAGTGTTACAAAATATATATTCTTGGCTGCCTAAGACAGACTCTTAGAAGGAAAAAGGAGAAGGATGTTAAAGAGAAGAAATAAGGTAGAGAAGGAAAAGGACACATTGGTGGGGTGGGAGAAAGAGAGACTCATCCCAAGCAGTGTTCAGGATTTAGCTGGAGCCATGGAAGTGGTAGTGGCATATGGGTCCCTCTTTCTGGCCTGGTCAGGACACTTCTCAGGATTAGGATGAAGATTAGGGGACAGTGGAGGTAGTAGCCATGATGGAGACAATCATTTCTTCCTCTTCTTTTGTCCTTCAGTCAGACAGCGTTCAGATCCATCTGTCCATATTTTCCCCACAAAGTCTCTGGTACCCCAAAAGGGAGTGATGGGTGGAGTAGCCCAACCCCTCATTATTTTGTTTACCAATTAGACTTAATTCTGACATCCCAATTTTTCACTGATTTCCAGTCCCACACTTTTCTTATTTACCAGGCTCGCTGGTCTTAACACAGTCCTTGCCTTATATCGGCGGATCTTTTTGTTTGGTTTAATTCAATTCTTCTGTCTTCCTTTTGCACCTTTTTTCCATCAAATTTGTTGTTATAGGTTATTGTGACACTTTATGAACTTTCACTCACCTCACAACTGAGCTCACAATTCAGGTAAATTTCTAAGCCCAGTTATTACAACAGGTACTCTCCTAAATTCAAACCCCTGTTCCAATGACTAATTATTTATAAATAAATTAGAACAGCTTCAACAGGACAAAGTGAGATAGGTCCATCCTAGAATGTCTCATAGCTCAGTAGCTAGGACATTTTCCTGCCCTGTGGGAGACCCAAGTTCAAATCCCTCCTTTTTATCAGATAGAGAGAAAAATTGAACAGGGCTCTCTCACACTCCACAAGCATTGTACCCTAACCACTGGGCTGAATGTTTCAAGAGAGCTGCTCTTCCTCACCGCATTTTGTGAATCTAGCTTCCAATTGACTGAAATATCATTTTTCTGTGAATAAAGTGTTTGCCAAAAAACTTGCCTAGCTCTAAATGTCAACCTCTACTTTCAAGTGCAGAGCGTGCAGGTGCTTTGAGGCCTTAAGATGGAGTATTGGCTGTAGATGCTCTACTGGTACTACATGATCTGAAAGAGGGAGGATTCCATTCCTGGCAACTCGCTGCAAAGACCCCATCTATTCTGGGATCTGACCCATAGGCCTGCACAAGATTTTAAAAGACCCAGTTTGTTTGCAGTGAAACCAGAGCAAGGCCACAGAAACTGTGAAAAATGATAGTTGCATTGTCATTGTGTTCCACAGCCTGAAAGCTGGACTTATTTTCATTAAATCTGGCTCTAGAGCCTTCAGAATTTCAGGATTTAAAACCACAAGCAAATTAAAAAAAAATCTGAATTATTTTTGACATATCCTAAAAATGTGGCATTGTTAACCAATTTTGTTTTCAGGAAAAAGCCCAGCCTGCCTCTGAACTGACAACTTAAACTCCTGGCTTCAGCCCAATGGCAAATTGCAACGTTTACAATAGTTAAAAATCGCCTTGAAAAGAGGTTTTATAATGGGCACACCAAATGATTCTTAACATGCCAGGCTATAAAGAAACACGCATTTATCTTCTTCTGCAAAAATCATTCATCTTCCAAACAACATTCTTTCAAATGAATTGAAGTCTTCTATATGTTGTTAGAGACAAGGTGGATGAGGTAATATCTCTTAGTGTGGAAATAGACAACAAGCTTTCGAGCTGTATTATTATTTATTTTTCTTTCCCACACTGACAGTCACTATCTTTGGATGCCATTTATGCTTTTGGATGCTGATAGAGTATGTATTTGCATTGCATTGCCTTAATCTATAAAGTTAAATGTTATTTCTCTCTCTCTCTCTCTCTCTCTTACACACACACACACACACAAATCTCATGCCTACTGATAATTACTTAAACTCTAGTTGCAAGAATTCACATGGCAGTTACCGCAGACCGTTCATGTTGTTTTCTTAGGAACTTGGTCTGTTTTCACTATCTCATGAATGTTGTTTATTTACTTTCAAAGTGAAAAGAAAAGTACACTGGCCATGAATATCAGAATTGTAGCATATTCTGTTATAACAGCAGGTTACTGAATTATGCTTATTACAATTCAGGCAGAGTACAGAATTAGAAGCAGCTGTAATATACCCTGTAAATCATATTCTTTTCACTGGTTTGTTGACATTTTAAACAACTGTTATGGTCAAGTGACAAATGATAGATAAAGTGTTCTGCACTTAATATTGTCCTGTTGTGTAGTGCTGTGTTGTTCTGTTAAACAACTTCCCAATTGTACCACAGATTTCAGTAATTGGTGAACTGGGAGCTGTCCCTTAACTACCTCCTGTGGGTAGTAATACCTGTCTCTGTGAAGTGCATAAGATGGGAGACTGTGGAGGCACATTGGGTGGGATTTCCAAAAGGGCTAAAGTGATTTAGCAGCACAAGTCCCACTGAACCATTAATGGGACCTAAAGTCTGGTCTACACTGAAGTTTTGCTGGCATAGCTATCTCAGTTAGGAGTATGAAAAATCACACCCCTGACTAACATAGCTATGGTGGCAAAAACCCTAATGTAGATTCTGTTAAACCACAAGACATGCTTTTTGCTGGAATAACTCATTTGGATAAAGGAATTTTATAAGCTATATTGACAAAAACAATCTTTTTGCCCTATAACCTGTGTCGACAAAAGTCCAACTGACCCCAATGAAGCTATGCTGACTTACAGTAAGTAAATATATACTTTTCCCCCGATTTTGCCTTCTTTTTAAAAAAAATAGTATTTTTGGAACTGTTACTGTCCATGTATATTTTTTAAAAAGAACACTGGTCATGCTTGCTAAAGAGCTCACAGGTTGCCTTAGAGTACTGATGGTGTGTTTTTTTTTTAAATGAGAATACTCCCCTTTTTAAATACACTAGCCATGTTTGTAGGAGACCCTGCTTCAAGGATTGTTCCACTGCCAATGATAAACTCATGTCACTTCATACTTTTATATGAAATATTCAGCCATCCATAATACCTGTAAATCTGTCAGCTCCATTCCCTTGCAGTCTGATTATCTTATAGTCTTGATTTCTTCTGCATAACTCCCCCTTTATAGAAAACTATCAGCATTTTAAACCTAACTGAGAATTCAGAATAGCTTGGGTCCTTTAGATAACAAGCTGTGCTTTAATACATGAGCCATGCTTATTTTCTGGATACCACTGCTGATCTAAAATTTCAATTTTAATTTTCAATTAATATTTGTATTTGATTAACTTAAAATTCTCTAAACTAAAATTGTCTGAAGGTGCAATGTATTTGTGACACCTTGCTTACCTTTGCACAAGACACTATCAATTACTGTATCTTCAGGTGTTTGGAGAATACTGAGAAAATTTGGACTCGTATTTCTATACTGGTTCACCTCCATTAAGGAGTCAATTGTGAAGCTGTGAGTGTAGACAGGACTCAGGCATTTTTGTCATTGTGTAATTTAATGCTGATAATGAAGAGAGCTCTTGCTTATAATGCTTGCTAATATAGATACGGCCTAACACATATCTGCCAATTGGTGGCAGGATACATGAGCATATTTGATACCAATCTTGCTCCCAGTAATTTCAGTGTGTGTCTTGCCATTGATTTCAGTGGAAGTAGTATCCAATTAGTTTGCCCCATCCAATGGCTGCACATGCTTTGTGTTTGTCATATGTTTTGCTGTAGTTGAGATTTGAACCAGGAGCCTACCAAATGAGTTAAAAGAGAACCATTACAGGGACTGGAATGTGGGCAGCCACACCTAATGGTTAGTCCATATCTGGGAAACTGAGCCAGAGTCGGGAGTCAAGCCAAGGGCTGAAGCCAGTATCAGAGTCAAATCAGGAGTCAAGACAGAGTCTGAGTCAGAGGTCAAGCCAAGAGTGAGAGTCATAGCCAGAGGTAGGACATGGGAGCAGGGACCAAGGCAGGAAAGCAAGATGGGGAGGTGGAGGGAGGGCAGATGGGCATCTGGGATAAGGAGGGCAGGAACTGGCAGGGCTCAGGAGTCAGAAAAGTAGGCAAGGTCCAAGTGGCAACTAGACAGGGATTCACCTAATTGCTCAGACCTGTGTCTCTTTCCAGGTTCATTAGCTCATCCGGGCCAATCAGTGGGTCGAACGTCTCCCTGAACGAGGAGCTTCTTGGCAGAGTCCTTGGTCAGCTAGAACTCCTCTACTTCTTGGCTCTAATGAGCTACCAGGTAGTGGTTATGGTCTGAGCACTGCCTGGGGACCCACAGGCCCAGCTTCAAGACCAGCGATTTGTCGGAACCATCCTCTGAGTCAGTCAGTAAGAGCCACACTAAACTTGTCTCAAGTGGAAGCTACTGTTTGCATATATAGAAAAAGCCTCCAATTCAGCAAGGTACTTTGGCATATGCATAACTTTAAGCCTGTGAGTGGTCCTGTTGAAATCAATGGGGCTACTCATGTGCTTAAAGTTACACATATTTGACAAAATCCACTTTGGCCAAGAATTCATGGCTACTTGGGCAGAGTAGCCTTTCCCCCACTGCCAACATTTGCTGAGAAGTTACAGCAGAAGTAAAGAGAGAAACAATAGGGAGGAGAAAGTGATGTGATACAGGAAGAAAGTTGTTCTGAGTTACTCCAACTGGGAGATGGATTATTTTGTGCCCCTCCTCCTCATTAACTTGTCTAGAAGGAGCAGTTAGCAAACAGCAACAGGGTTATTGAGCTCATGCCTTTCATGGACTCTTGTCACATACCCTTTTGTTTTCAAAATAATTCAGACCAAGTCAGTAATGATGCTGTAAATCCTGAGAAACTGTTTACTCCAAATTCTCTCTCATGTATCTGCTGAGAGAATTTGGTAGTATAAATGTAAAGAGAAATTAGAGACTAGAAATTGAAGACAACTGAGAGAATAAAGAGATCCAGGCATATCCATTCCAGACTGATGCTTTGACTACTTGGTTGTTCCCTCCAGTTAGTTATGGTTCTTTATACAGACAACCCAGAATACACATAATTCCACTAGCTCAATGTACCTTCATGTACACTATCTCACATTATGACCGGATTTCTGTTCACCTGAAGCATGGTTAACCAAATCTCTATCCTAACTATAGCACTAGTCACCAATGTCTGTGTTCAAAGAGCTAATATTTCTATACTTCCTGGTCCCATTTCTACTTCTGGCAAACTTCACAGTGGGCTTGATTTCCTGGCACTCCCCCAGGAATCTCACATGGGCATTAGCTATTACATGGAGTCCAAAAGGATCCTGAAGATGAATGTCTGTTCCATTTCCTGAAACAAGTAGCGTGACCAGACAGCAAATGTGAAAAATCGGGATGGGGGGGTGGGGAGGTAATAGGAGCCTATATAATAAATAGACCCAAAAATCGGGACTGTCCCTATAAAATCGGGACAGCTGGTCACCCTAGAGACAAGGTGAGTGAGTTAATATCTCTTATTGATGAGAGAGACCAGCTTTCGAGCCACACAGAGCTCTTCTTCAGGTCTGGGAAAGGTACTCTGAGTTTCACAGCTAAATACAAGGTGGAACCTTTCCCAGACCTGAAAAAGAACTCTATGTAGCTCAGAAGCTTGTCTCTCTCACCAAAAAAATTGGTCCAAAAGAAGATATTACCTCATCCACCTTGTCTCTCTAATATCCTGGGACCAACAGGGCTACAACAACACTGCATAGCTCCATTTCCTATCACTCGTTCAAGACTATGGAGTCAGTGGCATTTACCCTCCTTTTCACTACGCTCTTTCCATTCAGTGTCATCACACAATTGATCTTCACATCCAGACCTCTGTTTATCTAAGAACACCAGAGTATTATGGGAGACTTTTATTGTGAACTACTGACCCAAACTATAATCTGTTCCCATGTGAGCCATAATGCAACGATTGTCAGTAGTGCAGATAAAGAACATGCCCTTATTGATTCCTAACACTACAGAATTTCTTTCTCGGTGATGAATCAGATCCTTTTATAGCACAAATGCAAAGCTTTGTTTTAAACCTACCACCAAGAAAAAAAATACACTAAACATTAATGTCAATATGTTGGCGAAATCGCTACAGAAAACATTCCCTTAAGATATACACACATAACAGTGACTTTTTTTGCCCTAAAACAAAAGAGACAAAACACCAGGAACAGCTATTTTTAATATAAATAGGCTATAGCTATTTATAATCAAAAGCTTTCAAAACCTTACTAAATTAAGTAAATGATTCATCCTGTTGTCTTAGCAACACTATCTGGGCATACGTGGTCTGCAAGAAAAGATTCAAATATGAAGCAGAATGTATCTGAAAAAGACTAGCAAAAATTTAAAACAGCACTTGGCCTTTTCCAGTTTAGTGCATGGAATGTTAATGTACATTGGGAATTCATAAACATGGAGAAACAATTCAGATTTCCCTTGCTATATAGCAAACAAGGTAGGGAAGAGAAGTGCAAAACCAGCAGCATGGTTTTAAGAATAGTACCCACTCACGTGGAGCTCTGTTCCCAGCTTCTTGCCCATACGGTTTACCAAAACTAAAAGAAACTGACCACAGACCTTTAAACAGTGGTCTGGCTTCAGCTAATTAACTTAATGGTGGTTTGAGAGAACTAGTATGTGGTCAATTAAAAGAAGAAAAGCTTAGGAGTGTAATCCTGAACAGAGGGTTGGACTAGGTGACCTCCTGAGGTCTCTTCCAACCCTAATCTTCTATGATTCTATGATAATCCTGCTCTGGTGTAAATGAAAAATAGCTCCACTGACTTCCATAGAGTTACACAGATGTAAAAGTAGGAGCAAAAATCATGCCCCAACCTATGGTGAACTGTCTATAGGATTTCTTTATTGCATGAAGCACACTGTACCTCCCAAGTGATCCTCATGCTGGAGGGCATCTCTATGCATTTGCTTTCCTCCCTATACATATACATTTCCTGGCTTATTCTTTCCTCATTTTTATTACTGGAAATTATTCACTTCAGAAATACTGAAGCAGAAGGTTTAAAAAATATTATGCCTCTTAAAGAAATTTGTCTCACATCATTTTAAACTGCTGTCAGTATTGTTTCTCTTGCATTTTGGTTGTAGCAGATTGGGAGTTATATAATGGTCATCAAATATAGTCTAAAAATGATACCAGAGTGACACTATTTTGCTCATTTCAATACCCTTTTTTTAACTGACCACTTGACCTATCCTCCACACAGGGAGGCAAGGATAGCTGCATCCAGAATGTTGTCCATTCCCATTAAAATTCTTGGACTTTGGGCCAAGATTCTGGCCCCTGATCCTGTGGCACAAAACACCCAGAAAGCTAGATTAACCAACTATCTGGGGATTTCATTCTGTACAGTTGGGATGGCATAACAGTTTTGGTGCCTCCGACCCCAACACCCTAACATATGTGCTGTGGCCAGGGAAAAGGGGGTGTAGCTAGGTAGCTGCTGTATCTGGATGATTCCTTGCTGCTGGAACAGCTATTTGGGATCATGGGCAGCCAAGCGTATGAGACAGAAGCCTTTATGGAGCCTGATCCTTGGCAAACCCCAGGAGCAGGGCAGTTTAAAACCAACTTTGTTCCTCCCTTTCTGGCCTTGCATCAAGCACAGCTCAGACAAACCAGGGAGTCTGACCATATGTTCTCATGAGAGAGATTGGTCAGAAGTGTCAGTACCCCAGTGGTAAGAGTTTCAGGTTGCAGCTTTTTGGAAGCTACTGCCAAAAACTTGTTATGCTTGTGGGAATTCTCAATAAGGCAAACTCTCATTTTCACTGAAGATAAAATTTCACATGCAACCCCTTCCCCAACCCCAAAAGAAATGTAATGTAATTAATTTACTGTGATATGCACTGTAATGTGGATAAAGTATCAAATGCATCAGATTATCTCTGTGATATATGTCAGGATGAAACAGGTTGCACTGTAGGCTAGGCTTGAAGAAAACTGTCTCCACGCGCACACAGCACATCCTATAGCACCTCCCTGGGTCTTGCTTAGTCTTTTTGGTGCCACTACAATTACATAGTGGGCTGAGTAACATCCCACAATGATTCAGTCACTAAATATTTTTATGAATTTTTTTTTTAATTTTAGTCATAAAATATTTAAATAAAATTCTGTTTGGGGGTTTATCTTCCACAGGGTGGCTATCTAGCACCACCCTCTATATCTTAACTAGTGGTGGTTTTACCTTGAACTTTTGGACAAAAACTAAAGGCAGCTTTTTGGCAGAATAAATTGTACGTCTGTCAAGTCAAAAAACTGAGATTCATTGCAGTGAATAGGATTTCTTATGGTGCTTGCCCACACTAATCCCAATAAATGCCTATCTCCATCTTTAGGTGTCTGAATATATTTAAAAATCTGATCCTGTGTGTTAAATGCTACCTTCAAATGGAAGGAGGAAAAATCTGGTGGCTCATGGTGGATAGAAGTACAGCATAGGTCACAAAAGGATATTGGTTCTGCAACACACTCTCCTTTACCCTTGACCTGCACCAATGCTAGACAAATAGCATGAAATCCTGGCCACACTGAAGTCAGTGGTAAAACTCCAACTATTTCAGTGGCACCAGGATTTTACCCATAGGCTAGATAAATGTAAAATTTTGGCCATTAATGGCACCTAGCAGCTCCCAGTGATCTCAGATCCTCCTGATAATGCCACCAGTGGTTTGAAAAGTTGATAATTCCCTTTATTATTTCTGGATTCATCACGGCTTTTGATCACATCTTTCTTTCTGATCTGCATAATGACACATGAAATAATATGAAACAAAAGCACTATGTATCCAAGGCATGCTGCTTATCACTATCAGTTTTTGCTTATTGGTTCAGTACAGTTCAGTAATTGCTTTGCCATATTTAACTAGGATCACACAGATAAAGAAAATATCCCACCCCCATCCTAAACTTTATGGTTGCCCCAGAATTTGCATCTCTCATCAGTCCTCTCTCTGAGAGATTAATTAATAGTTTGGGTTTGATTTTTGCCTGTGCAGCAAGACCATTCTTTCATTATCATAATTAGGCAGGAATATCCCATTCAGAAGGGATGCCATGATTCACCCTCATAAGTTTTGTACAGCCCTTTTTGCACTCTCCTCTACCTGCCCCATAATGTCAATGCAGGGAGTTATCTTTTCTTGCTCTCCAATCATCTGTGGCGTGCAACTGCCAGTTTTGTCTGAGGGGAAGTTTTTAATGTTAAAGGTCAGTGTTACTCCTGACCCCCACTCCTCCCCCAATGGGCATGGTTATCAAAGAAGTTAAGTTTCTACTTTGACTCAGTAGTGACCTGTGTATAAAGATGCTCTTAGCAAAATTCACTGCAACAACCTCATCAGTTGCCTCAATTTATCTTTGCATGCACTACTTCCCCTGCCCCCCGCAGCAGGCAAAGCCCCAAGATGGTCAATGGACTTAGACCAACAATATCATTGCTTAGCACTTGTGTAGGCTCATAAAAAGATTCCAGGACGATGGTACACAGCCTTTTCTGTAAATTCCACTGAGCAGAGGCAGAAAGAAAGCTTATGAAACTTACTGCAGTGCTTGTCCTGCATCTATTCCTGGCCTCACACTTTCATTCTCAATGTTTTGAGGTGTTCTGGTTTTTGGCTGAGTTTTTTGTGATTCTAAGTAGAGTCACTAGTCTTCAAACCTGTATTATGTTTTCATTCTGCAAAGAAACCAATTTCTTGAAATATTTGTTACTCTAAAATGTTAGCAGGGCAATATTTTATTATTTGGTCAATGCTGACATGCTGGGTGCTGTACAATATACACAATGAGACTCAGGGGTGAAAGTAACTGAAAGGACTTACCGGTACGCCGGAGTCCTGAGTGGGGGCGTGACCTCAACCGGAAGAGATGGTTTTTAAAGGGCCTGGGGCTCTGGCTGTGGCTGGGAACCCCAGGGCCTTTAAATCACCCCGGAGCTACCGGCTGCAGAGGCGGCTGGGAGCCCTGGGGCTCTAGCCGCCGCAGAGCTCCGGGCCGTTTAAAGCGCTGCCTGAGCCCTGCTGCTGTAGCTCTGGCAGCGGCACTTTAAAGGGCCCGGGGCTTCCTGCAGCGGCTGGAGCTCCAGGCCCTTTAAATCCTCACCCAAGCCCAGCTGCCGGAGCTCTGGTGGTGATTTAAAGGGCCCCAGGGCTCCTCGCAGCAGCAGGAGCACCAGGCCCTTTAAATCCCCGCCTGAGCCCTGCTGCTGGGCTCCGGTGGGGATTTAAAGGGCCAGAAGCTCTGGCTGCTGTGGGGAGCCCCAGGCCCTTTAAAGCGCTCCCCAAGCCCCGCTGCTGGAGCTCTGATGGTGATTTAAAGGGCTAGAGGCTCCGGCTGCTGTGGGGAGCCCCGGGCCCTTTAAAGCACTGCCTGAGCCACAGCAGCCGGAGCCTCTAGGCCCTTTAAATCACCACCCGAGCCCGGCTGCCGGAGCTCCGGCGCTGATTTAAAGGGGTCAGTGCTCCCCACAGCAGCTGGCGCTCTGGGCCCTTTAAATCACCTCCGGGGAAGCCGGTCCAGTCCGGCACGGCGTACCAGCTCTTGCCGGTACGCCATACTGGACTGTACCGGCTTACTTTCACCTCTGATGAGACTGCAAGAGCTTATATGCTATAGACACCAGGAGGACAGTGTGCTGAGGAATTCAGAGATGGGAATTACAGAGGCTTTTTTGCCTGTCATAATTATAATAAATTCACTTCTTATGGGCATTAAAGAAGAGTCCAGTGTTACCATATTGCAGAATATAGCACTATTTTTTTAGATTCTTTACTAAACTGTGAGCCTGATCCTGCAGCCCTTTCTTACGTGAGCAGACCCTCTGAAGCTAGAAGAATAAGCGTTAGACAGCAGTCATAAATCTGGAAATGCTTTACAGAGTTAAGCCACAGATTTTCAGACTTAAGAGACCAATGTGCTTTGCTGCCATTTCCTCCAGTACACATCAAGACTCTGGACTTTAAGGCCTTATGTCAGCTTTGGTAAGAAATAAGGGTTCTGATTATAAATGGCAGTATCCACTCTGTAGTCAAGGCAGAAACTACCTTCCCATTATAAACCTAATTTTCAGCATTCCCCGTAACAATACCCCTGAAATTGTACATGTTGCATATCATCCTAGGGTAGGATGTTTCTAATAGGTTGGGGGGGGGGAATCATAACAGTTTTAAAGTTATGGTACTATAGGAACCATAGAAGCGGCAGGTGAAAGCCATCTTATCTATATTAACAGCTTAGGACAAAATTTTCAAACCTAAGCACCTACATATGGGCTCCTAAATTCATACTTAAGCTTTTTTAAAAAGAGGTGATCTGATTTTTCAGAGATAGTGAGCACATCAGTAGGTGTTGAATGCTGGAAACGAGGCGCTCAGTGCCTATTTTATTGTGCACATACTGTGTTATTGTTATGGAAAGATTAGCATTATCATGTTAAACATATTTGGGGAACTATTCCTCTAATTTTGGCTATTTCCCCCTCTTTTAAGTGAGAATCTGCCTCCCAGATGTAAGGGGAATGGCTGGAGTTCTGCTACATGCCAGTGATTCCCAGCTGGGGAATGGCCCCTTGGGAATTCACTGTTTCAGGTGGTCATTGAGCCAGATATTATGGCAGAATGTTAAATGGTCTGAGTGCTCTTGTGATTACTATTACATTGGTATCTGTGCAAGAGGTGATAATGATAATCCTATCTCATGCTGTTCACCTGCAGGGATTAGGAAGAACTTTCTCTTCATGCACAGCATTTCACAACTGTCTAATTATTTGCTAGGGACTAGTTCTGATTTCTCACTTATACCATACTGCTCAGCTGGAGAGAATGAAAGCAGAATAAGCCAAGTGCACCACTAATTGTTTTATGCATGGCCAAAGCTTGAGGACCTGGATACAGGACACTATCACAAATGTAAAATACTAAATTATATCCTGATAATGAGGAACACAGGCAAATATACTGCTATGTAACTCACCCATGCTGCTGCCTTCAGCAATGGTAGTTTCTCATGAAGGAGATCATGGGGAAGGGGAAATTGTTTTCTTGGTTTCGTTTTAAAGTGAATACAATTGTTGAGGGGGAAAAACAGAAAAATTGGCAGGAAAGGCTAAGAGAAACTAAAATGATCTTCAGGAGGATGACCTTTTGTACTCTTTATGTGCAATCCCAGATTACACAGAAAATTCTGTACCTGTACCAGAAAGCCTTTCTAAGCTTTACTTTATATTTTTCATTCCTTAGAAAATTGGTACATCCTAAATAATGTATTTTTTCCTAGAATATCTCCTTTATTACTCCCACAGGAATATCTAGGGATATGTTCTCCCTTTAATATGCATGTGCATTTTTACACATTAATTATTATTATTATTATTCCACATGTATAGTGTGGTAGCATATAGAAGTCAGGGGCCTATTGTACCCAGTGTGGCAATGTGCACTATGGGCGTGTGATTTCTAAATACACTAATGTGTTACACATTAATTGGTCCTTGTAGACCCTGCTGGTAAGCACTAAAAGTTCCCTACATTCAGACAGCACACCAGCAGGGTGTACACAGACCAATTAATGTGTAACACGTTAGTGTATTTAGAAATCACACACCCATAGTGCACATTGCCACACTGTGTAAATAAGCCCTTACCCTCTCTGCCTTGCTTCCCCATCAGTAAAATGGAGATAGCACTTCACTACCTCATAGGGGTTTTGTGAGGATAAATACATTTAAAGATTGCAAGGTACTTAGATCCTATGATGGCAGGGCCACATAAGTATCTAAGGTAGATCTAGGGTGACCAGATGTCCCGATGTTGGGGTCTTTTTCTTAAATAGGCTTCTATTTACCCCCCACCCCCACCCCATCTTGATTTTTCACATTTGCTGTCTGGTCACCCTAGATAGATCCCAGGGGGATGATACAATTGGGGGTGGGGGTCAGAGTAGTGGCAGGGGAAACAGGATAGCAAGGGAAAGCCCAAAGAACTAAAATGTCCATTACACGGCATGGGCTCTTGCATGGTTTCTGTAGCAAAGCCAGGTCCTTGTGACATAAATTGGAGTTATGTACATTTAACAAGGAGATTCTGTTCTAGAGTCTAGTTCATTTAACCTGCTCAGCAAGATGAGGAGAATGGCATAAATATGAAACTACAGTATAGAGCATCTGACATAGTTAGAAACATTTTGGCATGACTTTTATTTGGATGATGAGTGTAAAACTGTCTTAAACCTTTCAAGAGGAAAAAATATAAACAAGGATCTGACATTTTCCACCCGCCTTTTGCCAGTATTTCTTAGAATGCTTCATTATAGCCTACAGATTGTGTTCAGTGTTTTTAACCTTTAAAGGAAGAAGAGCTTTGAATTGTTAATTCACAGGCATTTCTTTTCTTACCAAGTTTTGCATATTTTTCTGACACATGATTATTCTACAATATATTAAAAATGTATGTCCCTCCTCCATTGCCTTTCTACAATTTAAATAATTACCTGAATAAAGAATGTGAATTATGGCTTTCAGGCTTCTCAGTTCAGTCATGCTAATTTATCTTCTAGCAGAGAATTTAAAACAAAATTACTGTCTCTTTCTGGTGTGTGATATTAATGAGAGATATTAATTACTTCTTGGAGGGCACATTTCTTTATCCAGATCACAAACTTAAAAGAGACTTGCAAGAAGAAAAAAATTCTGCTTAGTTCTCTCACTCTCATACGCAAACTATGTATCTTTCTATTCCTTCTGTACCTCTACTTCTCCATATACATTCTTTCATCCACAAACACACTTTCAGCTACCATCCTTATACTGACAACTCAGTGGGTTGTTGTTTTTTTTGTTTTGAAGATTACAAACAGAGCAGGTACCATCTGTGACGGAGCGATTCTGGCGGGACCCAACTGAGAGTGCCAAATCAGGACCAATTGCTTAAACAGGGCAGTTACAGCCCTAGGCTGGGGTTTTTCCACCTCTAAGGTAAACCAAACCAGCCAGACAAAAAGGACTTTGGTCTCACCCCACTGGCTAACCACAAGTCACACAAGCAATTTCCTTAGACACTCCAGTCTCCCAGTATCACCACCAGTGCACTCGTCCTGGGGATAAATGGTTATGAAAACCAACACCCCAATAAAAGAAAAAGGTTCCCTCGATCCCAAAGGACCAAGCCCCAGACCCAGGTCAATATACACATCAGATCTTACCCACAAATCACGCTGTTGCCAATCCTTTAGAATCTAAAATCTAAAGGTTTATTTACAAAGGGAAAAAGGTAGAGATGAGAGGTAGAATGGGTTAAATGCAATCAATTACATACAGTAATGGCAAAGTTCTTAGTTCAGGCTTGCAGCAGTGCTGGAGTAAACTGCAGGTTTAGATTAAGTCTCTGGAGAGCATCCCCCACTGGGATGGGTCCTTCAGTCCCTTGTGTAAAGCTTCAGTTTGTGGCAAAGTCCCTCCAGAGGTCAGAAGCAGGATTGAAGACAAGATGGAGGTGAGGCATTAGGCTTATATAGACTTTTCCAGGTGTAAGAATCCCTTTGTCTTCACTGTGGAATTTTACAGCAAAATGGAGCCTAGAGT
This sequence comes from Mauremys reevesii, assembly GCF_016161935.1. Classification (NCBI taxonomy): domain Eukaryota; kingdom Metazoa; phylum Chordata; order Testudines; family Geoemydidae; genus Mauremys; species Mauremys reevesii. Next base: position 61,177,009 of record NC_052627.1, on the reverse strand, counting down.
CACATGGGCCAGTCCCTGCATACTTTGCTGAGTCACAAGGCGTGTCTGCCTTCTCTCCATGGGTCAATTGTGTAGCCGATGGCTCTTTAATGGGCCATCAATCCAGCTATGCCGGGCTAACATCAGCTTGTCTGGGAGGCTTCCCCCAGAAGCACAGCACAAACTTGAAATACTGACAGCATAGAACCAACATTCATAACTTCAACTAAAAATGATACAGACATACAGACAGCATAATTATAACCAGCAACCCATAACCTGGTCTTAGACACCTTATATGACCCCCTTTACTTAGGATTTGGTGCCACTACAGGACCTTGGTTGCAACCCATGTTCTATATGGTCCCAATTTATATCAATAACGTCACACCCCCAACGCAAAATTGATGCAGGAAGGGATGACAAAACATCGCTGACTGCATCCCAAGAGCCCCCTTTCCTTGGGTCTGTCTCACTACAGCTAGTGTTGGGCTAGAGGCCGTACCAGTGTATAACCGAAATGGTTTATCAAAGCCATGTTCAATAACATGAATGAATCTCCTTACAAACTCAAGGTATAACTTGGTTAGCTTTTGCAGCATGGTTCCTGTATGTTTCATGTGATCTTGCCAAGAGCTAAAGAAAACAGCTACTTTATCCATACCAGCTTTGGCCAATGTTTGGAACCCAATTAACATTACACCAATGTAGATATTGATGTTGTTCATAGAACAGGAATCTTGGCATTTAGCCATGAAAGCAATATGGTAGTGTGCCTCAGTTTCCCCTCTCATACAGCACATCAGGTCTGGAATGTATTTTCCCCTGTGAAAAGTTCCAACACTGTTTGCATGCATTAACTGTGAAACATCAGTATAGTAAGGCCCTTTAACATAAAGTGTGTTTTCATGTATTCCTTTCAACATGTTTAAGGGATTTTCCAAAAGATTAGGCACATTATACATTGTTACAGTTAGCATTAGCAATAACAACAAATTGATTGCAAGTGTCCATCTACAAACATGTTTGTCATGCCACACCCTTGGCTCAATACCATTGGAGTTTGGGCCTTTTAGGGTTAACCTGTGGGTTCCCTTTGCAAAATTCAGTCTTCTCTTTCCTTCTTGTCCTGCAGGATTAAACCCTGATTTCTCTTGCTTAACAGAGATCACCGGCTGATGGGGTGGGCCCTCTGTGCTAACAGCTATTAGCAAGTCTTTCTTCTCCCTGCCAGCCAAGTAATTCGCATCAACACAGACACTCGCTTTTAACTTCTTAGCTGCTATGGATTCCACGGCTGGACTTTGTCTTACAGAGATACCACACAAATCCAAAGAGTCTGAGGGTGAGAGCTGGCCTGCTCTCCCCTGCCTCCTCAAGCATTTAGCCATACAACTGTTCTGCCCTGAAACACCAGTAACTGAATCTGTCCTCAGATCCTGAAGCACCGACTGCTCACTTACAGATTCAGCATGGAGACATTCCTGTCCCAACAGCATTGTCTCCCCACCAACAAGCTGGCCACACACAGCCAGGTGGTTATAGGGCTGCTCAACTTCCTTAACAGCTTCTACTCCACCTGAGACCTTTTCAAAGCTGCCCACACTGGATCTCTCAAAAGGAAAGTCAGTGGATCCATTCACAACAGAAAATTTCTGGCGGTTAGGAACTGAAACTTTCTTGATTAAATCACTTTTACACCCTTCAGTTGCAGTAAACTGCTTGCACAGGCTACCATGAGGATTCCTTTCCCTAGGAGCTTCTCTAAGCAGCAATTCACCCCTCACAGAAATTCTGCCCTTCCCCTCTCCACCTAGGGCTTGCTCTACAGGAACACTTCCCTGAGCAACCACAGCCGCTTTCTGGGTCTCACTTACACTTAGACTCACTTCAGGCCCCACAGGCGGATTTCTACACAATCCCCTTTTAGGCACATTGCCTCTCCCAACAGATAAGCTGCTGCTCTTTTCACTACACTGAGCTACTTTTAGCAAATCACAGTTACCCATTTCAGGTTTACTTCTACAAGCTGCACTAGCCAACAATTCATTACCCATTACAAATTTACCCTCTCCTTCCTCAGTTAGGGATTTAACCTGACCATCTACTTTAATCTGCTCCTGAGAAACATTTTCCTCACCAATGAGATCTTTCTGCTCTTGATCTAACTCCAGATTCACTTCTGAGACATCAGACAGACATTCAGCAACTTCATTCCCAGACACACTGCTTCTTGGCACAGACAAACCTTTGGAGCAACCCACCTCAGGCAAATCATTGCCCACAATAGACACAGGTTTAAGATCATTCCTCTCCTGTGACTGGCTACCTGGATTGAACAAAGCTTCAACATTTTCCCCAATTAAAAGATCTTTAGGCAATAACTTCCTGACGCCAGCTATCACTTCATGCTGAGCCCCATTCCACTCAAGGTGGATTCTGGCTAAAGGCACACGGACAGTAAACTCACAGAGGATCACAACATTCACACTCTGATTTGGTAAATAATCTTCCTCTTTGACCAGATCCGCTCTAACAAGAGTGATGTTAGAAGCCATAGTTTGCCCTAAACAGCTTTTACCATTGACTTTTACACTCTCATACATAGCACTGGCACAATTTATGGGACCACCCCCTACTGAACACACAGTAACAGCATTGACATAAAAGGTGGCATTGTTGGGGTACATTTGGTTACCCGCAGACAACTGCTCAGAGTTATACAACATACCAACATTGTTACAAACTGGACTTTCGAGAGGATACAGTCTCTGCTGTTCTTCCATTGCTTTTTTGACTTGGAGTTGGAGTCTAGCTGTCTCCTGTTGCATCTGTCGAGTTTTCTCCTCAGCAGCCAGCAGCTCCAGACGCCTCTTACGAGCTTTTTCTTCTCTCTTAGCAACTTCTTTCTTTCTCTCATCAGCCTCTTTCTCCATTCGAATTTCTGCCAGTTCTTGCTCATAATCAAACTGCAGGCTGTCTCTCAAGGCTTGCAGTTTCCTTGCTTTTCCTGATGCTCTCTGTCTCATGGTCACTGATCTTTAACCAATAACGTCACACCATCAAAACTCAAAGCAAATGCATTGAATACATTTCAAATGTTTTAAACTGCTAAAACCTATTACTATTTATTAATAAAATCCTCCAGAATTCCATGGTTTCCTTATGGGTGGAGGTTTTTGGACAAGCTTTAAAAATTCATAATGAAACATAAAATCTTCTGTTTCTGAGGTTTTCAGATTGCATTGTTAATCTTTCACATCCCTATAACTTTAAATGCTTTTTGTCAGATATCAACAAATCATTTGTGTATATAATTGGGAATCTTAAGGTTAAATAGTACTTCCATGCTGGTCACTAATCAAAGGTGTTGCCTTGAGGTTTTAAGAACAATTTTGAGGAACCTTAAGATAATCATGTTTTCATCAGGGGTTAACAGAGATCTGTATTCAGTACTACTAGTATAATAAGGAAAAAAGGGCACAAAAAGGTGACTACACTTGAGTGGATGCCTGCAACCACTCAGAACCTTATTGAAGTCATTCAGTCATTTGCAGGATTGTGGCCTAAATTAACCACAATTATTAACTCACTGGCCTCATTCTAAAATACATGGAACACTCTGTGGTTCCCTTCTGCTTGAGAAATCATTCTGGAGAGTAAAATAGAATAAGCTTCCAATGCAATACCAATGTTCTCCTCTAATATAATTCTTTCTATTGGGAACAAAAGAGCTATTTAAAATCAATACTGAGATAATTAGCAGAGGGAGAGGAAGGCTTGACATTTTTGACCCCTTCATTCTGTGGAACAGAAAAAATAGGACAGAGTGGCTATAGAGGCTGATGCAACAATGTAAGGGGATTTATCATAGAATGGTACTCTTATTATGAACTACAGTGACAGAAAAAAACCAGTTGACCTTTTAAGATAGTCTTGCACAAAGCAAATGGCAAAGACACAAATATTTTGTTTGAAGAGGTGGTTGAGTAAATTATATTAGAAAGGAAACTTTGTAAAACACAAAGGGTTAGACACTGGAAATATAATAGCAAATTATATTGTTTTTCTTTCCTTTGCTACCGCGCATTAAAGCATGACCTGCTGTCCATTTGTTCATTTGGATGCTATATAGTTTTCATGTTTTCCCCCATGCACTCTCCTTTCCACTAGTACCAACACTGAACTATACAGCAACCTCCATGTCTGCTGTCCATACACACATTAGCTTTAGCCTTCTTTTATTTTCTATTGCTGTCCACAGAAGTCCTCTTGATATGGAGGAACTGTTCTATAAAGGGCAGATTATTGTATGTATTCTCCATTTCCTCCCTCCCTCGCTCCCCCGAGAACTTCACATACATGTCCAAATCTAGGTGATGATAAAGGACTTTCAGAGCTAATCCCTCACCTGTGCCACTAAAGGAGGTGATGTGCACCAGCAATAAGTAGCATTAAAGATGCATAATGTTATGGACAAGCCCTACATTCTAGAGATTCCTAATCTTACAAATAAAGCATTCAATGTTCAAAGGAGCTGAGCGCTCCCAATACCTATTGACTCCCATGGAAATCATAGGAGATCAGCACCTTACAGGATCAGATCCAAAATAAGAAGTAAAATCAATTCTATAAACACAACCTTGTCAATTTAGTAATCAAGAATCTTATATTGTGGCGGATCTTCCTGAGCTCTGTATCCTTTGTATCTGTATCATATTCAGAAGCTTAACCTCCCACAAGGGGAGAACCTTTTCCTTCAGTTGTGACTACTGCAGTATGATTTGCACTGGGGAAACCATGTAAGCACAAACCACTCTGCATTGGGGTGAAATGACTTTTCATTATAGCTGTACTGCTGCCAACAGCTAATGATGGTGGCTAGGAAGGGATTCTTCTCTTCACCCATCACCACATCATCCCTATATGTATACAGGGGCCATCAACAGCCCACAGGAGCCTAGGGCAGAATTTCTCCAGTGCAGGCACCATGTTGGGGCAATATAGGCATCCCTGTGCTGGTGCATCGACAAGTCCTAATTCACCAGCATTAGAGAATGAAACCCGTGAGGTCCTGTTCATTAAGGATCAGATCCTACAAGGTGCTCAATGCCTCTTGCATGTTGCTGAGCTCTCTCCACGCCCACTGAAGCCAGTAGACACAAGGGGCACTTACCACCTCAAAAGAGTCACTCAGCAACTTGGAACAAATGTTGGTATCAGATTTTTGGCATAAGGTAGGCACAATATGAGTGAAAGTTAAGGCCTAATTTAGGGTTCCTCTATTTCTGAGAGCCTAACCTGAGACATCTAAGGCCTGCTTTTCAGAGATGCTGTGCCTCTGGCAGCTTCAACTCTCTACAACTACCTTTAGTGAGAAGGATGGGGGAGCTTTGCCTCTTGTATTATTTTGTCTGGATGTTCAGATTCCTCTTTTTCCCAAACTCCACTATCATGTGGCTGAGCCCCCTGCTTAAGCCTCTGTGCAGAGGGCCTGCTGGGGATGGGAGGAGCTGTCAGGAGTCCCTGCAGTATATGCCATTACATGGATTTTCTGTTGCTGTGGACGGCTTTTACATTATACCAGGACCACGCCAGTCACTGGAGCAGCCCAGATTCAGCAGATGGGTGCAAAGATGGTTTAAAGCCACCTTAGCCCCCCACCTACTGCCTCTTAGCTATTCCTTACGTGCTGCACCTCCAGAGTGTGCAACACAGAATCTCAATCACTGGCTTCTCTCACATCTGCAATAAACCACAATTGACTAAAATCATGTCTAATTATCTTGCAAGTTGTTCTGCAGCAACCAGTCACAACTAGATAAATGTGTGTGGGTGCGTGTGTGTGTATATATATATATATAGATATATGTGAGAGAAATCTGGTGGTAGCAGCAAATTTAAGAGACAGCAGAGCTAGGGACAAAATTTGTCTGAGAATGGTTTAGCAGTATCCAGAGAGAACACTGAACTTTGTTATAGTCAAGGAAATGTCTCCATCTTTCCTTTCAATTCTGACACTACTAATCAGACAGTTGTTTTGACCAAAAATAGGAATTTGTCTATCACAACAGGTAGAAGGCACATACTAAAAGTATCATCTGTAGTTTGATGGCCCCTAATATGCTGAGGTCAATAAGGCTGGTTGAGGACAGATTTGACCTAATGAATTCATAAACTTTTATCCATATTGATCCCTGGTATAAATTCAGTAATGTTTATGGAATCACACATGAGTAGCCCCTGTGGAGTAGCTATGGACTCTTCCACCATCCTGGAAGGCATCTTCCCCTTCTGCACTCAAGAGTCCTAAAATGACTATGGTGCTCACCCTGGGCTGGCCATCTTCCTGGGAACATATCTGCTTCTGAGTGCTTTTACTCTTGCTGTGTATCTGTAGAGGAAATGAGAGCTGATGAAATTAACACCACTGCACTGCAAAATGAAATGGCATTTTAAACAAACCAAATTCTTCTCTGGGGAGAAGTGGAAAATAAAAAGGGTAAATCCAAGCTGAGAGTTACCGTGGCATCTCTATATTCTGTCTTTCATCTGACATAGGGAAATGCTGAAGAACAAAAATTAGCTGAAAAATGCTCAGCATGGCATAGTGATCTGTTTGGCAAGGAGGCTGAATGGTCTCCCAGCTTGAGTGTTAAGATGGGTAAAATTACTAATGATATGCATAAACCTCTGATTATCTTGATGTTCTCAATAAGGTGTGGATCCTAAAGTTAGGATGCTTATCAGATAGTCTTGGCTCTAAAAAGTTGACCCTTGATCCAGCTCCCATTGAAGTTAATAGGAGCTTTTCCATTGACTTTAACAGGAGTTGGATCAGATCCTTGGCTTGGGAAGCTTATCAGGAGGAGATTTTTCAGAAGGTTTCCAGTATTACCTTCCTATATGGCCAGAAATATAACAGCTTTTTTTGGAACAAAAACGTTTTGAAACTTCTACTTTCTGTGAAAAAAGGCATAAAAAAATACAAAAAAAAGCATGTCTTTGAATTTGAAAAATGGTTTACTTTGAGCTACTCTACCAATTTAATCAAACATACTGTACTTTCTGTCCGGTAGTTTTCTAAAATTTTTATCCACTATTGTTTGAAATACTAGCAGAGTATCTTACTGGGTTAGATGGTTATACCTACTGATGTTCAGAATTTCAATATGTTTCCTACTCATGTTCAGAATATTGCTCTAAATTTTCTGACTGATCAGCTACCTTCATTGGAATATTTATTCCAAATATTGATGTCAAAATAATGATGGAATACACACTTCCTGAATCTGTATTTCCTGTGCACTCAGAATTATCACTGAAGTTAAAGTTCAAGGAATGCAGCATATGACTCCCCCAGTGTGTATGTATAGATGATTAGTTCACAAAGGGCTGCTTTCAGTTACACTGGAATAAATCTGGATTAGCTCCATTGATGTTGGTGTAACTGAGTGAATCTGCTCCTAAGATGTCATTTGATTTTTTTTTTCTTGCATTCAGTTTCATCTCCATCATTGGTCACCAGGATGAAATAATATGGCTGTGAAATCAATTTGTCCCTTATATGATTTGAATAACATTGCTAATGTAGTTCTTACAAACATATTGCTGTTGAACACATGTACTGTTCACAAAAATGAATTTTCAGATATGTGAATGTTTCATTTTCAGATTTTCTCCAACCCAACATCTCTCTCTAGTAATTGAGTGTGTGATGTATAGTCACATAGGGATATGTTGTTTGATCCTGCAAGTGATCCTAATGATTAAGTGAATGGGACAAGATACATTCTTAAAGTTAAAGTTAAGCATGTGCTTAAGAGCAATACTGAGTCAGGGCCAGAGTGCTTAGCACCTTCCAGGAGTGAGCCCTTATTCAGTGATGTTGTGTGGGAGGAGGGCTGCATAGAATAGGGAAAAGGATGGAAAATCATCAAAGACACAGGAGGCTTCCCTTGCTGCTTCAAAACCAGCAGCACTAAAAATGGGTGATCAAGGAAATCAAAGCACTCCAGGCAGCCATGCTACCAACGCAATTATAAACAGATCAATACTATAAAATGTCACATGTATCTTCTTTGGAGCATTTTTTCACAACAATATACTGACCTTTATAAGGAGCTTAGAGCTGTGAGGAATAGTCTGACTCATTTTGTCTGTCATAAATCTAGAAGCATCCAAGAGAAAAGTAAAAAAGCCAGGGGACTCTGCTTCCATTCAAACTAAGCTAAAGCAAAGGAAAATAAAACATGCTCCTCTTGTGAAGAGAAATAAGGAAGGGGTGAACATATATTATGCTAGCAAAGTAAAGAGCCTGGGCTGGGGTGAAGTGCCATAGCTCAACTGAAGTCAATATAGTAGAGACTCTCCACAGATTAGACAATAGCCTTGTGGTTAGGGCATTCACCCAGGACGCAGAAGACCTAGGGGAATGTTCTGACCACCTGGCTACGGGGGACTCTCATGTTTTTCATAAAAAATTTTAAAAGGTCTTGTTTTCATTCCACATCAGAATGCAAATACATTTCAAAACCTTGACACTTTTTGCAAAACAGAAATGTTGTTTTCCAGTCACGCCTAGTCACCAAGCTTGTCACTAGCAGCAAGTAAATTTCACATACCACAAGTAAATTCACATACCACAAGTAAATTTTCAGACTCATTAGCCAGTCACTACTTCCAAAAAATGTTATCTAAAAAAATTAAAAAGAAAAGCCAGAAACACAAAGGGATAAGCAGAATAGAAATAAATATGTTGTTGTTCCGGCATTATTGAAAATAGTGCCATTGCCCAAATCTCCTTTCTTTGTGGGTAGACTTCACCATGTTTTTCTAAGTGATTATGAATGGCAATCAGCGAGAAGAAAAGAGGAACAGTTCTTTGTTTTCAGTCACATTAGTTGAGGTTCATACAATCTCATGCAACTTTTTTTTTTAAATTGTCTTGCAAATAGTTGAAGAGTGTATTCTATTTAGATTTAGAAAAACAATCTAAGTCAAACATATTGCACTCAAGTTTTTTGTTTTGTTTTTTAAGAACAGGGCACTCATTCAGGAAAACAAACCTATTCAGGAAAGGCACTTGAAGTAAACCAGATTTAAGAAAATGCTTAAACTTAAATATGTGCTTAAACACCCTTCCTGAATGCAGATAGATTTAAGCACATACATAATTGCTTTATTGAATCAGGGCCCAGGACATAATGATATGTTTGGTGGCAGTATATTATTCATTCACTAGCTATGTGCTATAAAAAGTCCCAGATAGGAGCTGGTCCCTGGCAAAAAGAAGATAGACAAAGCTGGAACTCAAGTTGTGTGGAAGCCTGATTGTTTGTAGCTGTAGCTATTCTCTTTACTAAATGCCTCCTCTTTAAGACAGACTATGATTCCATATAGCATAACAGAGGGCAACAACATGATACCTTCAAAAAATCTAGAATTCCACTATGGAACTTAAAACTAGAACAGGGCAAAATTTTCATCCACATTTTTTTTTCTGGTGAAAATGCAAATTTGGCAGCACTGAACCATTTTCCGAATTCATGTCAGCTGTTCATGTCATGTGACTAAATTGTTTGTTGGGGGGAATCAGAAAACAAAACAAAACATTTTGTTTCATTTTTTTAAAAGTGACATCTTTAGATATTTTTGTTCAAAAAAAATTTGTTTTGAAATTTCCTTCAATTTTATTTAAAAATTTCAGAACTTTAAAAAATGTTCAAAACCAAAATGAAACTTTTAGTCTGACCTATTTTTTTACTTTTCCATTCACTGAATTTTTTTAAAATTGTTTTTGGTTTGACACATTTTTTCCCAATTTTTTGTAATTGCCAATGAACCAACAAATCCATTATCCACCCAGCTGTATTTAGAACACTGCTGTCAAACCATCAGACTGATAAAGCTATATTATTACACTGTTTACAGTTAATAACCCATCACTGAAATTCAGTCCACTTATTTTTAGGTTTACACAACGCAAAAGGAATCTGTTAAAAGGAAAACTATATATGGACTACAATTTGTCTTCCGTTGTAAAATTTACTCAGAAATGTTTTGTTATAGTTCCGAGGTGTGCATTCTTAACCCATAAATCAATACTAAGCAGCAAAGGGGATATTATTTGGTATGGTAGTTTAAAGAAAAACTCTTTTTTTAATTTAAACTCTTCCTCCAAGTCAGTAATGTAAGCTGCATGTTTGGGGGATGGGGAGAACAAGCAAGCATGCACAGCACAAGGCAGTATGATGGGAGTGGTAGCACATTCCCCTCATAGGGTCATCCTCTTTTCCCATCAGAGTGTTCTAGCACATCTTCCAGCACCATGCTGAGAGTTTTAACAAGAAAAGAAATCTATTATTTATCTTCAGAATCATTATGCTCCTTTCAGCGAGAAAGTGGAGAACCATCATTTTACAATAAACTTCCTAAAATAGCCCTGCTGGAAATACTTTTTCCTAATAATTTTTCACATAGCCAAGGGAGATTTTCAGATCTCGGTGCCAAAGGAGATGGATTGCTGATTAAAATTGTTTGATCAACACTAACAGCCAGAAGACCTCCCACTACCTCCTTGACTTCATCTGTGTTTTCATTTAATCAAAATGAAGTAATTTGTCTGGTATGTATTCTTATCATCATTATGATACCACTCCTGTTTTTACAAGCTGATTTTTAATGTGACACTATTATTGAATGTTGTCAGATCTCAAATTCAAAAGGCTATCCTCAGATAATTATGATGAGGTGCTCATACTATTAGAGTTAGGGTTGAAATCAAGTTCCTATTAGAAGGTCAGTTTTCAATATGTATTTAATTGCAGCTGACTTGCAGCAACGGTCTTTGAAAAAAACAACACAGCATGCGTATTTGGTTGGCACTTTGGTAAAACTATACAGAATATCTGCCTAAAAGAAAAAGGGCAGAGAGAATTTATGTCAGAATAATTAACAATATGTGTCGCCATTCATTAGGATCAACACAAGACTCTGGCTGCTGGCAACAGTAGTGGCATGCAAGAGTCAGCTAGTGGCAAAGACATGTCACTCCCTGGAATCACAGAATGGGAAAAGGGATCTCTTTGCAGACCATAAAGTACTTTCCCAGTTTACATTGAGTACTTATGTTGATTAGAAGAGTTTCTACTTTAATCTTTCCTAATCAGGTAGAATGAATTTGTAGCATGTGCATCAGGCAATATCTGCATTTCACGACAAACTGCTATTAAACTGAATCAGCACAGACTACATTCCTTCCTCTTTTCTGCGTGAGAAGAAAATGTGTGTAGCTGTATTGATACTTAAGAAAAAAGCAGACAAGAAAAATAATGTGAACATGTGATACCTTTCATTAGATGACCGGACATGTTGTTATAATTGGCTTTGAAGCATAAAAAGTCCCTTTCCACAGGAGTAAAATATAAATAGGAATAGAAAGGTCATAGGTGAAGTATGTGCAGGAGAATATGGCCTATATTTTCAGAATCACATGTGCTAAAATGCATACATGTAATCACATTCACAATTCAGGGGAATACACAACGAGCTAAAAATCTAAATGATTATTTGTTCTCATAGTAACCATGATTGCATGGTTACAATAGTCACAGTAGTGGCGAATTCAAATTATGTGCACACATTTTGTGCATGCTGTTCTGAAAACATGGGCACTGGTTTCCTGCTTCAGAGGACTGAGACACTGTGACTCAGACATGGGACACTGGGACTGAGACTTGGTAACAATGAACCTTTCTACAAAAACAAGAGGGGGAAGAGTGGTGAAGTCAATTGAAAGTTTATTTAAAAACATAGAGGCTCTTCAAGAAACAGTGATCATTGAAGATCTTAAAGTAGTTAAAAGTGTACAACACACTGCACTCAGTGAGGAGATCTGAGTTCACCTGCAGAGCGCTCTGGAGATTCTAAAACCAATTGTTTCCGCAATCACTGTATGCAAATCAGACAAAGCACTTTTTCAGATATTTCTCAACTTATAGCTAAGTCTGTGAGTCTGTCAAACAGAGGTCATGGAAGTCATGGATTCCGAGACTTTCTGAGACCTCCAGGACTTCTGCAGCTGCCGGTGCGGCTGACCCCAGGTTCCGCTGGGTCAGTCCTGGGGCCAGTCGCACCGGCGACTGCTCTGGCAGAGACAGCTACTGGGGTGGTGGACCCTGGCGCCCGCTGCACCAACTGCTGCTGGAGTGGCTCCAGGCAGCTGGCCCTGGGTCCACCTGAACAGGAGGGCTGCTGGAGCAGCAGTGGTCTCGTAGCAGAAGCAGCCCCTGGAGGCCTTCGGAGCAGTGGTCCTTTGAGCAGCCAGCGGCTGGGTGCAGTCAGCCCCTGCTGCCAGTGCAAGGGCTAGCCATTGGCCCCCAGGACACCCCAAAGCAGCAGTGTCTTGGGCCTCAGGAGGTGCTAAGTTTTAGTCAGATGTATTTAGAGTAAAAATCACAGACAGGTTGTAGACCCTGAATTTTTGTTTATTGTCTGTGACGTGTCCATAACTTTAACTAAAAATAATCATGACAAAATATTAGCTTTATTTATGGCCAAGAGAAAGGCAACTGTTTTTGAGATTCTAAGTGAATCTCCATTCACAAGTCAGGAAGAAGTAAAAGTGAAGGACTTCACTCGTACATGGGATGAATTTTCCTGCACAAGGCATGTAACTGCAAACCTCTTAGACCCAAGATTCAAAGGTAGTAATATTAGTGATGATAGCATTGTTACAGCATTTGACTGGATTACTAAACAAAAGCAACACATTTAGGACTAGATGTTGGAAATTTCAACTTTCAAATTATGCAGAACCTCTTCAGAAATTTGGGCCAGGTGTGTAATCTCAGAATCTGCCAAGCATATTGCTCTTACAACATGGTGGGAAGGTCTATTACAACACAGCCTCTGACTCCTCTTACTTCTCCTCTGCCTCAGATTCTTCTGTCTTCTGCAGTTGTGAAAGAAACTGGTCAATATTTGTAAATATACCCACAATCAAGAAACAGGCTCACATGTGTAAGAATTGAGAAGCTTGTTTCAATTCGTGCAAATCTTCAGTTTAATGGAGTACATGAAGATCACCGTGAAAATTCAGAATCTAAAACTGTGGATCTTTCAGACACATTTTCCTATTAGAGAAGTCACAAAGAAAATCTTGAGCTATGCTAGCATTTCCAAGATTATATTGGTAACTAAACCTTTTAAATTCTATTATATTTGTTTACAGGATGGCTAGTTTTTCTACCATTATGACATCTACTCTACAAATGAGACAATGCATTATTAAAATGTCTTGATTTATACCCAAATTTACTGCTGTGCTGTGTTAATTATAGTATAATGAATATGTATAGGGAAGTTCATTTTCTGAGCATTTTTTTTTTAGAAATATAAGTCTCTTCTGTATCTGTATTACAATATCAGGTCTCTATTAACATTTTATTTCTGAACCCTACAGATATAACCCTCCTTTCTCTTTACAAGTCAACAATATTGATGCTTTCTATTTTCAACATTTTATTTTTTTCCCTATTTGAGAGAGATGTCAACAGACAACAAAAGTACACTTAAGTATCTTAGAGTATAGCTCCATATCAGATACTAGCTGTATTTGTCATTATTCAAAGTAAGAATTTATATGTTTTATTTCATAAATACTGTGCATCTACCAGTACTATTTATGTGCTATGTAAATTACACATAATACATTTCTCATTGTTAAAGAAGAAAATAAAGTTTAGTTTTGATAAGCAAGCAGCTATTGCAGATATTTAAGTTTTTTCCCAACATTTCCAGGTTGTTTCCCCCAAAAAAAGTCTTCATATTTTCTGGAAATGTTTCATTTCTAGGCAGGATGCAGAGTTCTTCAAGGCCAAACCAAAATAGAGGGACCTATAAACACCTGAACAATATGAAAAAGTAACTGAACCTCAAAAATAGTCTATTTCAAGTTGTGCAGAGCTGTTCTAAAACCCATGTGAAAGGGAGATGGATTTAAGTTTCCACTACGATATTTTTGACTGTTTCCTTCACTATGAAACTCTTTCTTTAAAACCTTGACTCAACTGTGTACTATACACAGCTGAGGCTTGAGACAAGAAGAAAAAAAGATCAGTGGGGCAAAGAATGCTATGTCTTTGCTTCTGCCCCCTGGGCACTCTTTTTATTCTCCAGGGGCAAAATCACACTCTTTCATCCATAGTTGTGAAGGGACCTAGACACAGCAGAACTGCTGTGGGGCTGGTCTGTTACCATTGCATGGGGAAAGCAGGATTTGTAGCAGGTGCACAGAAGATACAATCCTCTTGCTTTCCTCACAGCCTGACTCTGCACAATAGGGCCAAAGAAGCATGGTATGGACAGGTTGGGGAGGAGCTAGCAAGGACCAGTGGATCCCTCCTAACTTCCCATGTGTCAAAATTTGGTGTTGTGGGATAGACTGATAACCAACAATGTTTTCCTTTGTTAGCATTTCAGATCCAGCCATTTACCTTGGAACGAAACTAGAACAAAACCATATAGCTAGCTAGCTTCATAGCTCTCAGCTCCACACTGGTCAAAGCACCTATTATTAATTCTTGCTGTAAGTGCACTGAAGGCAACGGAGTTAACAATAGGATGAATTATCAACTATCCAGAGAGCTGTTGTGTTCTTTTGAATACACATTCAATGTATATCAAAATTGTAAACCCCGGGAGTAGGGACTATGTCTTTTTCTTTCAGCAAGTCACCATTGCAAATCTATAATACTATACAAAAATGTGAAATAATAAATGATTAATAATAATCTGTGAGCCAAATTTGACCCTAAGGACCTTTTTCTCCACACTGACACCTTTGTAAATCAAGAGTAACTCCACATAAGTCAATGGGTGAAATTCTGGCCACACTGAAGTCACACAACTTTTATGATGGTGTAAATATATTGAGTTCAGTGGAATGAGTACTGCCATACAGCAAGGTAAGTGAGAGGAGAATCAGGCCCTAAATCTTAGATGAACGGTCTGAATATTGTTACCTGGGCTCTAAACTATATGCTACTAGTTTACTTGTAAATAAAATAAAATACAAAAGCCACCTCTGAAAGTAAAGAATCATAACTAACCTTACTTGCAAAATTGTCATAAAAATTTTCACCCTGAGGAACATAATCCACTGTCTCACATTTATCATGATAATGAAAAGGAACAAATAAAAGTGTGCAAGAACAGAATTTTTGCTAGGCTGAAATTAATACTTCAGGTTGTAGTATACATAAAAATCCTTACATAATAAACTCTCTAGTCTTGAAAAATGGTTCAAATAAAGGCATCCACTTATGACAGGTATTTTTTTATCTTCTTTTGTTAAAACTGAAGTATCCTAGAAGAATAATTGATTTCCCACCAACCCTGTATGTTATGGTAACTGTAGTTTGTAATGAAAACACAAAAGCAATAGCTTCATTTATTTTGTGGTATATACATTAAAAATCTATTACTTTTTGGAGTATCTTTCAGACAATATATACTATATGTCTCATTAATACTCTTAATGGAGTGGGCCAGTAATGGCTAAATTTGCATATATTAAAGCAATAACAAAATACACATGCTTTTTCATAATAGGCTACCATTCGCCAGGATAATTGGATTTGTGGGTCAGGACCTGACTAGGTCTGTGCTTATGATTTAACTCACACCATAGAAGTACAGGTAAACCTTGATTATCTGCACCTCATTAATCTGGAACTGTGTAGTCTAAAAGCCTTGGGAGTCCCCACCAGACACAACATTATCCACCACAGCCTCACTGAAGCAGTCACTAAATTGTGCCTTTGATTAACTAGCAACACTGCTCCACTCAGCTTCTAGTCCACTGTACTCCCTGTCTTTAAGCTGCCTGACTCTGCCTCCCGATGAAATGATTTGTTGCCCAGCATCATGCTAATAGGTGGCCTTGTGATGCAATGATTCACCACCTGAGCTAATCTCTGATTTTACACAGATTTTGGATATCCACTGACTGTCTCAGTCAAGGGGATGTGGCTATCGAAGGAACTTCCAGAGGAGATTTGATAAATCTGGAGTCTATCCATCATTAGGAAATGCTGCAAAACTTTGTGCTCTGACAAAGTTCCTCCTCCATAAAAAGAATAGTACTGTACTGACAACACTGACAGCCTCTTCAATGTGCTGCTTTCCCCCACTACTTAAAAAACAAAACAAAACATCCAACCAAACAAAAACATAACCCAAACCCAAGCAGAAGTTTATATTACCCATAAAGAGACTCCATGAAGCTCGCCATGGACTTTGCTATTGTTAATTGATTTCACGTTGAAGGTGCTCACATACAAAAGGGATGGGTTCGCATAGATCCACTGAAACTTGGTAAAACTCGGGATTACCTGTACTTGAGATCAGACTTGATTTGAGTTTGATCAGTGTATCTATGTGAAGCAGCAGTGAAACAGCTTACAGATAGAAAAAATGTTCTATCATAGCTTTTGGTGAATATTTTGAGTAGATTTTCAGCTGCTATAAAATCAGCCTACTGAATTCAGCCTTCTGCATACTCATGCAAACAGATTCTGACACAAAAAATTAAGAAGCCTGTTTTGAACCAAAACAGCTCGAGGCCCATCTTTGAAATTTCTGACAATCAAAGTTACAAGCACCACATTTTCCTTCCTGCCTCATGCATACACTTCATTTTGTCTTTCTTGTTAAGCCCTTGTTATGCCGTGACAAGAAGGTTCAACATTTGACAGAGCTGGATGTTTTTTGTTTCCTTTCAAAATTCTTCCTAATAGCTGTGTGAAGGGCAAACTATTTTTACCTGTTAGCTTTGTTTTTTTTATTATTGACAGATGTTGTTACTTTATGATCCTTAATGCCCATATAATAATTCTGAAATCTTTGTTATGTATATTATTTTTAAATAATATATATTAAAATCCCTTAAACTGGGGTTCTTTTCAGCTCTTCACACATGAAACATTACCTGCATATATCTCCTCCTCTCCCACCCCACAGAGCCAGTAAGCCCCTTTATCTTCTCTTGTGCTCCACAGGATCTCCTTAGCTATGTTTCCTATAATGAAAATGACATCACAGGGTGGCTGCCTGCCTGCTTTCCACATTACTTTCAAATTAATTAATGTCCTTAGTAGTTCAGAATGTTTGGAAGGATTTTAGATTTCAGTTGGTAATTGTAATTTACATACATCATTTGTATCTTTTTCTCAGGGCTTGTGTTTTTAGATCAGTGACCTTTTGAATGTGTGATTCATGCTGTTTTAATTTTTCCAGCTGGTACATTTTCACATAAAAGCAGCAAAGAGTCCTGTGGTACCTTATAGACTAACAGACGTTTTGCAGCATGAGCTTTCGTGGGTGAATACCCACTTCTTCGGATGCAAGTCTGGTACATTTTCACGTAAGCAGACAGAAATACAATGAAACCAACACTTTTGCAATGAAACTAGTCCATTACACACCTGTATGCTCAAAATTTTTGGATGGAAATAAAGACACTGTTTCTCTCTCTCTCTCTTTTTTTCTCTCTCCAAAATGCCTGTAATTTCTTACCAGCTACAAAAATATTATCAATAAAAAAGCCTAAGCACCTACCCATTCCTGCCTCCTGTCATATACCAAAAGCTTTTGCAAATCAAATCATTTAATTCAGCCCCTTGCTGTTGATAAAAAATATTTATTGTAGAAACATTAAAAAGCACACCTATTTGTTAAATATATCAACTACATAGATGAAATATTTTATATGGCCCTGATCATGCAATGAGCTCTGCAGAAATGGGGCTCTAATTGGAGCTGCTGCTATTGAAATCATACAAGCTTGAGGCTTTAACCCCACCCTCTTGCATATGGGCAGTTGGTGAATTAAACTACACTGAATTAAAGCCACTTTAATTCTGAATAAGAGAGCCCAAATGGGTTTAAAGTGGTTTAATTAACCCACTTTAAATTCAAACCTTTAGTTAATCCTGATTAACTTTCTTCAGTGTCCCATGTAAATACACCCTTAACATATGAAGAAGAGCTGATATTTTTTGCAGGATTTGTGAAAGAATCCTTAACAGTTTCACAAATGCTTGAACAATGCATAACACAAAAGTAATTAAGGGATATTCTGCATATAAAAGTAATGTGTTCAGATTGGCATTATTTGTTAGGGACTTATTAGTCATTGTCCATTAGTATTTAGACAGGCTGGGTATTTGTGAAAATGTTAATGAATCACAAAGGCTTCATGGATTTTAGCACACTAATTTGTCATTTTAAAATGTGTACTAGAAGCATGTTGTTTACTAGTCAACATCTGCTTTTAGCTACATCCTATTTAAGAAGTTTTAGTCGTCCAATCAGGGAATAGAAACACCACGTCACATGCCATAAATAGAGAACAGGTGATGTGAACAGGGTGAAATTTGTCTGTATAAATTATTCAGCATAATTTATATATGAATAATGAATGTGTGTATAGAAACCAGAATTAGTCTGCAAACCATTTATTTACAGAAAAAAGGGCTAAATTTTCAACAGTTTTTGGGCCAGCTTCTGTCATCTATATTCGTGCTAAGTATAACCTTACTCCATGAATATTTCTGCTGAAATCAGTTAGATTATGTTTTGAATAAAATACCAAGAGTAATGGGGGAGAAACTTGCCATTATTTTTAATGAGTAATTCAGCCAGCTCTAATGAACAGTGAGTGATTGATGAGTTAAGATGCTCTGTAACAGGGTGGCTTGCCCAGGGGCTAGAGAGCCTGGGTCTAAGCCATCCCTTATTGCAAGATGAGCCACATCTGGGTTGAATTAAGTGATCCCAGGGTAAAAGGCCAAAAGTTAGAGGGAAGGGCTCCTGTAATAAGGTTATTGCAGAGTGAAGCTGTTGGGAAAGAAAAGAGAGTCTTTTGCAGTGATCCCTAAAGAAGGGACAGTATCTTACAGAGGAGGGGCAGCTGTGCCCAGCTTAAGCCTGGGTGAAAGAATGTTCTTGTGTTTTTCAGAACTTTGTTAATTGACTAAAAACCCAGCCCCCTAAGAAAGGCTGTGACTGAAGGAGAGACTGTGGAGTTTGTTGAAGGAGTCCCGAAGAAGGGGAAAACAGGGACAAGCAGCCCTGGCCATGAGGGGGTGTGCAGGTGGTGGCTATCCCTTTTACAGACTCCCTTCTTTATTTGGAAGGACCATATCTACAAACTCCTTTTGTAGTAAGGACAGAAGAAAGAGCAGAATGATTCCTCATTTCTGTAGTAATATGTCAGCCTGATTCTAGCCTCATGAAATTGTAACTCAGGCATAACTTTACTGCAGTCAATGGAGTGACATTAGTGTAAAACTGGTAGAGATAAGAGCAGAATGAGATTCATGGTTTCAGAAAATTTCCAGCTCTTCAAAAAGTTTTGGTTTCATTCTGCTGCAGTTTTTCATGAAAAACCAGTGAGAGAAATTTACCTCAAAAAAGCCAACAGGTTGGTGATTAGGGGCAATCCCCTGCATTGGAGAAGACCCAGGTTCACCTTGCTGGCCTGGATCATATATAGTAGAAATTTGAATCTAGATTTCCCATATCCCAATTGCGTGCTATAACCATAAGTATTGGTCAGGGGCGGCTCTAGAAATCGGGCTGCCCCAAGCAGCGCGGAGCGCTGCGCCGCCCTTCCCCGGTCCCGCGGTAGGTCCGCTCGTCCCGGGCTCCGGTGGACCTGCCGCAGGCATGCCGGCGGGAGCTCAACCGGAGCCAAATGCCGCCCCCCCGGGAAACAGCCGCCCCAAGCGCCTGCTTGGCGCGCTGGTGTCTAGAGCCGCCCCTGGTATTGGTTATGCTGGGGTGGGTTTCTTTCTCTCCAGTTGTAACCAGGAATTCCATTTTGGCCTGTGGAGCCTTTCCTGATTAATGGTTAATTGAAACTGGTACATTCCCTTGACAAGTTTTTTGTGTTTTAAAAATCAGCATTTTCTGATGAAAACCCATGTAATCAAAAATCCCCAATTAGCTCTACTAATGACCAGAATCTGGACTTTTTTTCTCATGGCAAGTTATTTGTACAAGTTATACAAATTAATAAACACTATTCCAAATGTTTGGGGGGTGGGTTGTGCTTTTTTTTTTTAAACAGACACATTTCAAAAATATATGAGTGATTGCTTTAGGTTTTGTAGCTTCACTGTGGCCCTGATTCTGTCACCCTTACTCATGCTCAGTAGTACTTGCTCTATGGGATTACTCAGAGAGTAAGGGTGAGACTTTAAAAAGGACTTGTCAAAGTTATGCAGCTCTGCCCCCTTTGTGCTCTCAGTGAGTGCACTCTTCAGGTGTTAGGCCTCGTGACTTTACCTATCTCAGGTAGAATTCTTCCACTCTGGGTACAACCACCCATTTATGTCAAATGCTTATTCCCATGCAGGTCTGACTAAATACTTATGCTTCTTCTCTTCAGTAGCTGTGATAAGTGACACAATTTCCAACAGCTTTATTAAAACAAGTATATTTGTTATCAAATGGAGCAATGCATTAGAGAAAATTATTTTAAAACAGCAAACTTAGATTCATGTTTAGTCTCATCCCCTCTTACATTTCATTATAAGCTAAGTTAGATGGACTTCCCACTTCAGTTCCAGGAAAAGAACTGACTCAACTTACACCCTTTTAGAAAGCTAAGGAGTTCTTGGTTTCAGTTTTCCTGCCAGACAGTGTTTTGCTTTGTTTTCTTCCCCTTTCATTCCTCTCCAATGCAGGTGGGTGAGAAGGGATGAGAGGGCTTGGAGAATAGCTGGAGACATGACTCTGCCCCTGAACAGTCTAGGTGGCATAGTTATGCAGGCACATACACTACACTAGTTATAGATTTGTCACAATTTACTTCTTCCTGGAGCAGCTAAGAAACTGTAAGGGAGTCACCATCTCCCTCCCATGGGTAGCACAACAAACTGCCTGGTAGATCACAAAGTGATGAATGATGATCTGGTCCAGTGTGAGCATAAGTCGTAGAATTTGGTCCTTAGAAAATAGCTTTGGTTCAAATTGTGAACTCTCTTACTTAAACTGTGTTTAAACAGACTACCCATGTGAGGAACTGCTCCCCAATGTAAATAAGGGGCTCAGAGTCTGGTCCTGCGTCTCTTTATATCTTTCATCTTTAAAGTAAATTAAATGTCCATATCACACAGAAATATTCAATAAAAGCAGATAGCTAGCAATGGATAAAATACAATGTCAACATGTGCCACCACTGATTTGCATCTGATCAGGGATTAGCAATGTCTAGTGAGGATCTCACAACAATTAAAGCTTCATCTTCTTGCATTCTGTGTGAAATGGTTTAGAAGCTATTATTCTAGGATTAAAGGAATCTAACAAAGGATAAAGCACAAACCAAGAAAAGAAAAAATAGTATTTTTGTGCAGCTTGAGTAAATAGAAAGGATGTGGAATGTATGGTTTGGGAACTAAAATAATGGGGTTTTTCAAACCTAGCTGCAGTTCTCCACAATTTTTTTTCACATTAAAATAAAATTACTTTATGTGCTGGCATATGACTCATTTCAAATGAGCTTCACCGAGCTGATGATTTTCTTCTTACTTACTTACCTAATCTTACTCAAGTTCCATCATGCACATTCATTCACTCAGTAGTATATTGAAACTCAAGATTTTGGAAAATTTACTTACACTGACTTAGGCCATGTCTACACCACCACTTATGTTGGCAAAACTTATGTCACTCAGTAGTGTAAAAATACACACCCTTGAGCAACATAAGTTTTGCTGACATAAGCGCTCGTATGCACAGCACTATGTTGATGGGAAAGCTTCTCCAACCAACAGAGCTACCGCCATTCATTGAGGTGGTTTTATCGTATCGACAGGAAAGCTCTCTCCTGTCAGCATAGAGCAGCAACACAAGAAATCTTACAGTGTTGCAGCTGCGTAGGTACAGCTGTGCCACTGTAAGTTCGCTAGTGTAGACGTGGCCTTAGGCTATGTTGGTGTCTGAACTCTGTCATATAAAAGGTTTAGCTCCAATACTCCCATGAGTCAGTTATATTCATTGTGGTTAGTTCCTGTCTATAGAGTTTTGAAGACATCTTATTTTCTTATAGCACTCAACTTAAAATTGTCTTTCAATCCAAACTTCCACTGTAGCTTACAACATAATTAAACCTTTTTAAAATAAGGCCACACACGGATAACCTCCCATATGTAAAACATTGCAAAGGTGTGGTTCTTGGCATACAGTTAACTTGGCTCAGGAACGGTATTTTCATTGTGTGTGTACAGTGCCTAGCACAATGGGGTCTTCTGCTAGTAGTCTCACTCGAAGGCTAAAGCACGTAAACTACCAGCATAAGAAGAGAAGCAGGAAAAGGTACCACAGACATATTTAACAAGAGATGTGCTCTCTACACCAGAGGGCTATACTATCTCCAGAAGCAGAAGACACAATAAAGAGGAATGGGAGCAGGAAATACCTGGCAGTCCTTAAGGTCATAAGACTCTCAAGAATGGGGAGGACTCTGAGGAAGGGAATTGCAATCATGTTTGTTGTCTATTCTATAGCTCTGTAACTCATGTGATTTTTAAAAGTGTGTGTGGGTGCTTCAGAAGGTGCTTTGTGAAGCTTGTGTTCTTTATTTAGATTATGATCCGGAGTGCCCATGAGGGTGGACCTCTGGGAAAGGCTTGCATAAGTTATGAGGAAGGTTTAGGGGGGCCAGTGCTAGTCTTAGGGCTGAGGGCAGTTGGACTGGTGGCCAGACAGGAAGGGAGGTGGCCAGACAGGAAGTCTAGACCCCGGGAGCAGACCTGAGAGGCCAGAACTAGAGACAATGTGGGATGTTGGATGCTGCTAAGAACCAGATGGTTTGAAAACATGTGGGATCCAAAGTTTGGATTCAATACAGCAGACTGGTAACTATCTGCTAAAGGGGATTCAGCAAGGCCTGTAATATCTATGCCCTAAGGTTGGCAGGAGGGTGCATTGGGACAGTAATAGCTGTGTAGGCAGACTTTGGCATCTCACTGTAAAGGTGGGAAGAGGGTCAGGTTTGCAGGGGCAGAAAGAGGGAGAAAAACAACAAGCAAAACGTAGACATTTTACGAAAGATGCTGTTTGTTTTCTGCCTTATCTTTTCAGAGTGTGAGCTCTCTGGAGCAAGGATTGTTGTTTTTATAAATTTGGAGAGTACCAAGCACATTTTGGGTGCTACCAAGCTACGAGTAAATAAGATTTCTATTTACAAGGAAATGTAGGATGCTTGGATCCCGATAAGTAAAATCATTAAACCATGGTAATTATTCCATGCCTTTTCAACACATGTAGAACTACATCACATTGATATTTCTCTCTGTGCTCAGACCTGCACATTTCCCTCTTTTGGGCAATGTAGAATAAATAAGACACAAAGTTTATTTTAGAGTTAGCAGCTAAAGCCGGTTACTCTTCCCATATCAATGATTTATTGCAAAGTATATATATTTTTTGTATGATGATGAAATGAGAAATGAGACATTTGCAGAAGTTTAAATTAATCAACAACATCTGTTACAACTAAACAATGTATCTATTACAAATAATTTCTTCACTGCCACGCTAGTCAATGTTTTCATTAATGACCTGGATAACAGAGTGGAAAATATGCTTATAAAATGTCCAGATGACACCAAGCTGGGAGGGATAGCTAGCACTTTGGAAGACAGGATTAGAACTCAAAATGACCTTGACAAATTGGAGAAAGGGTCTGAAATCAACAAGATGAAATTCAATAAAGACAAGTACTACACGTAGGAAGAAAAAAGCCAAAGGCACAACTACTACATGAGGAATAACTAGCTAGTTGGTAGTATTGCTGAAAAAAAAGTGGGGGGGGGGAGAAGCGGGGGGTGATAGTGGATCCGATATTGTATATGAGTCAACAATGTGATGCAGTTGTTAAAAAAAAACTAATATCATTCTGGGGTTTATTAACAGCCATGTTGTACGTAAGACACGGGAGGTAATTGTCCCACTCTACTCAGCGCTGGTGAAGCCTCAGCTGGAGTACCATGTTCAGTTATGAGCATCGCACTTTAAGAAAGATATGGACAAATTGGAGGGAGTCCAGAGGAGCTCAACAAAAATTAAAAAGGTTTAGAAAACATGTTTAGTCTTGAGAAAAGAAAACTGAGGGAGGACTCAGTAGCAAATATATTAAGGGCTACTGTAAAGAGGATGGTGAATAACTATTCTCCATGTGCACTGAGGGTAGGACAAGAAGTAATGGGCTTAATCTGCAGCAAGGGAGATTTAGGTTAGATGTTAGAAAAAACTTTCTAACTATAAGGATAGTTAAACACTGGAATAGGCTTTGAAGGGAGGTTGTGGAATCCCCAACATTCGAGGTTTTTAAGAAAAGATTGAACAAACACTTGTTAGAGATGGTCTAGTGCAGGGGGCTGGACTAGAGGGCCTCTCTAAGGGCCTTCCAGCCATAGACGCCAACTCTGTGGGCACTCTGGGGCTGGAGCACCCAAGGGAAAAAAATGGTGGGTGCTGAGCACCCACCGGCAGCCCCCCTAGCAATGCCTCCCGCCTGCTGCGAAACAGCTGTTTTGCAGTGTCAGGAGATGCTGCGGGGAGGAAAGAGGGTGCAGCATGCTCAGGAGAGGGGGCAGAACTGGGCAGGGCAGGGGTGGGAAGAGGTGGGGAAGAGGCAGGGCAGGGGCGGAGCCAGGGTGTGGGTGGAGGTGGGGCCTGGGCAGAGCCGCGGGTGTGGCAGTGCCTTAGATCGATCTCTAAATATTAAAATATCAGAGGAATCAAGGGTCATTGGAGCACAGCTGAGGTCTAGTGCGGCTCAGCCAGCACCAGGGAGCCCTCTATAGACAGTAAAACTGGAAAACAACTTCTGGTAAAATGTTCAGTTTTCATAATAAAATAATGGGAACTAAACAACAAAATGAATCATATAGTTAGCGAAAAGGAGCAAATTATTAATAATCATGTTTACTACAGTCATGCCTAAAGGCAAGCCAAGAATGGGCTCCTGTTGTGCTAGGCACTGCACACACCCAGAGTAGTAGACAGTCTCTATCCCAAAGAGCTTACAGTCCAAATAGACAAAACAGGCACATGGTTTGACAAGACAAATGTTTTGAATTCTCCCACTCCCAATCCTTTCTTGGGCAGATGAAACAGAAAGATAGTGGTTTATCTCTCAATACTTAATTAAAAGCTGACACATTTATTTCACTCCAGGCACAGCGTGTATTTCTTGAAAGGGCATTCCAGAGGGAAACAAAGGTTACAGATATATTTAATGGTGACAAGGCAGACAGAAAAGCGCACATTAGCAAATTGATGACTACAACTGCACTTCATTCTGTGCAGCATGAACAGAAAGTGAATTTCCAAAAGTATTTACCTTTAAGATTTCTAAGCGTTTTGTTTTTTTGTTTAATGGATAATATGTAAATGGAGTTGAAAGTATTGGTATTCAAAAATAAGTGGGAAAGTTGCAGATTTTCTATCTATTTGGAAAGAATATACTTGCGGGAATAACATCTAGTCAAATGAAGGGAAAGAATTTGAATTCTAAGATAGTATGACTTCCTTAATCCCCCTCTGAAGTTCAATTTCCAGAAGACAGACAAGAATTCTGGGAGAAGTCTTCAGAAAAGAAGATTCTTGGGAAGAACAGCAGTGATGGGTCAGCAGTATGGCAAATGTACCTGAAAGAGTATTCCAGTGTGATGCACTACCTGGGAAATTAGGAGAAAGATGTTGTTTATGCTTGCCTTAAATATATGCATCCTGAGAAAATGTTTTGTGGAAAGCATCTACTGAAGCTCACATAAGAATGTCTAAACACTACTCAGAGCACAAAGTTTTCTTCCAGATACTGTCATCCTCATTTCCAGGGGAGAACCTAGCAAACACTGCACCTTTGTGTACACTTATGCCATCACAATTAACATTTGCTTCAAGGACTGGCCAAAGATTTAGGTCAGTTCTTATTTTACCCAGTTAGGTTTGACTGGCTCCAGTACAAACAGAGTGATATGACTTGCTGTAGTGACAGCACTTTTTTCTGATCTGTGGAGGGCCTGAGTTTGGATCTCTTGCTCCCACAGTTCTTGCTAACATCATATTTGAGACAGGGACTGTGACCCTTCAAATATTATAGTACAATTAAATCATGAAGAGGGTAAGGTTAGTCTTGTGGTTAAGGCACTGGATTAGGAGTAAGAACACCTGAGTGAGTTTCCAAGTTCTACCCCAGAGTTCCTATACATCCTTGAGCAGGTCACTTAATCTCTCTGTGCCTCAGTTCCCCACCAATAAAGTGGGGATAATAATACTTCCTTTTTCTGTCTAGTCTAATTAGAATGATAGATCTTCAGGGAAGGCACAGTCTCTTACTAGGTATTTGTACAGTACCTAATATGTCCACCCAGCAATTAAATACCCACAGCTGACCTGATTCAGCTGACTCATGCTCATGGGGCTCGGGCTGCAGGGCTAAAAATTGCTGTGTTAGACATTTAGGCTCAAGTGGGGGAAGAGTTCCACAGCTCAGGATCCAGCCAGAGCCCAAATGTCTACATAGCAATTTTTAGCCCTGAGGCAGAAACCCTGGAAGCCCAAGTCAGCTGACCCAGGCCATCTGCATCCATGCTGCCAGTCTTTTATTCCAGTGTAGATTCAACCTAAGTGCATCTACACTGCAATAAAACACCCACAGCTGGTCCAAGTGAGCTGACTCGGGCTCACAGGGCTTGGACTGTGGGGTTATTAGATGTTTGGGCACAGCCACACTGCAATTTTATAACCCGCAGCCTGAGCCTCTAAACCCAAGTCAGCTGGGCCAGCCACAGGTTTTTTTTATTGCAGTGTAGACATACCCTAAGGGCTACCATAATACAAACCAATAATAATAATAATAATAATAATGTAATTCCAACCTTAAAGGCAAATAAAACATATTCTTGCTAGCTGCCATGCTCTGAATCTCCAATATCTGTTCTCACGGACATGACTGTCGCTGTCAGCATCATCACAAAAGTATTTACTTATTGGCTGGAAAGAGATGAATTATAAGAAATCTGATTAATTATTTATTTGATGTCATCTGCTTTTGCCTGTCATCATTAATACATTAATTAGTTAATGTTTGTGCAGAATTTTGACATTTTACAGCTGCATACTGTTAGTGTTAACTATTGCAGAATATTTGTGTAGCATCAGATGGTCTCTTTTGTGTACAGTGAGATGGACCAAGAGCATAAAATTTGATTTCCTTCTTAATCTGAATCAGTGTCCATAATCTAGAGTAGGAGTAGAAGATATATTTTTTAAAGGAAAGACTTCATCAATCTAGCCAAGTTTTACCTAGACATCTGCCTCTTGAAGTCAATTGCCATAAACTTAAACATAGTGGAATTCATATAATGTGAACTTGCTTCCCCTTGCATATAGCAGCATTTAATGCTACCAGAAAGTTGGCACTAAAGTATGTATACTGCATAACACCTCCATAATAGTACTGTACATACACTTTACCGTGGGTCTAATATAACTTTGGAGTATGTAAGCAGTGCAAGGATCATTAGCACATCATTACATCTTTTCTTACCCTATAAAAAGAAAAAAAGAAAGGAAACTGGATATTTGATATCTTTGTTTCTAAGTAGAACTATAGACCCCTCAAAAATATATCCTAGCATTGCTAATCTTTTTTAAGCAGGAGGAAGTTATAAAGCAATGAAAAGAAGAGTATACAAAAATGAAATTAAAAGGGATTTAAGCACTACATTTGAGTTGGACACACTGGAATGATTCACAGCAGAAAAGCGTTATGGGTTTTTGCCCCATACGAAAAGTAGTGGAAACTAATTATGATACATAGAACTAAGCAAGCAAATAAATCAAGCTTTATACTGCTAAATTCTCACATCTGCATTGCAAATTAACATTGAGAATTCAATTATAAAGATCATACTAATAGTAAATACAACAGTTCTGCTAGGATAAGAAGAGACAATCCAAAAATACATGTAAGGTCCACAAGAGTCCACAGTCTTAGGCCTTGTCTACACTACCAAGTTTTGTTGACAAAAGTGATGTCAGCATAATCAAAATCTGAATGCCATATTCACACTTGCTCCCTCTGTCAGCAGACACATCCACCATTGGGGCACTAACATCGACAGTGTATGCAATGCACTCTGGGTATCTATCCCACAGTCCAGCTTGAAAGCTTCTGTCACTAAGTGTCGTGGGAAGGCGGTGCATATCATGCTGCATTTTGGGACTGGGCTTAATGTCCCATGATGCATTGCTTTCTGTCCCAGCACTCCATGGGTTTCTTTTGTGGCATTTTTCAATGGCCCTTCTTTGTGAAAAGGGATGGATCTCACACTACTCTCCTATGCTCTGTTAACTGTCATGAAGACATCACAGATGGCAGTGTAGTTAATCACAAAGTCCCTAACTGAAGAAGACTCCCAGTTGCTGGAATGCTGTGTGATATGGATAGGAGCAACTTTAGATTGCTTTTGGCATTCACAGAACAGCTGCAAAGGGTAGACCGTTGCTTTGGGGCTCAGCACTGAATGGTGGGATTGTATCATCATGCAGGTGTGGGATGATGAGCAGTGGCTACAGAATCTACAGATGCAGAAAGTCACCTTCTTGGAACTGTGTGCAGAGCTCACCACAGCACTGTCGTGCAAGGACACCAGAATGAGAGCTGCCCTATCTGTAGAGAAGCCTGTGGCAATTGCTGTGTGGAAGCTAGCGACTCCAGACTGCTACTGGTCAGCTGTGAATCAATTTGGAGTTGGGAAGTCGACCGTTGGAGCTGCATTAATGCAAGCGTGCAGGGCAATTAATCACATCCTGCTATGAAGGACCGTGACTCTGGGAAATGTGCGTGAAATCGTGGACTGTTTTGCAGAAATGGGTTTCCCTATGGCCGGGTGATAGATGGCACACATATTCCAATTTTGTCACCAGACCACTTTGCAACGGAGTACATCAATAGGAAGGGGTACTTCTCCATGGTGTTGCAGGTGCTTGTGGATCACCATGGGCATTTCACTGACATCAGTGCAGGGTCCAGGAAGGTGCATGACGCCTGCATCTTTAGGAACACCGGCCTGCATAGAAAGCTACAAGTGGGGACTTTCTTTCCAAACCAGAAGATTACAGTGGGTGATGTTGAAATGCCCATAGTGATCCTGGGAGACCCGGCATACTCCTTACAGCCATGGCTCATGAAACCTTACATGGGAAACCTGGACAGCAGTAAGGAGCGGATCAACAACAGGCTGAGTAGGTGCTGAATGGCAGCGGAATGTGCCTTTGGCAGATTAAAGGTGCACTGGCAATGCCTTTATGGCAGGTTAGACCTTAATGAGGATAATATTCCCATGGTCATAGCTGTGTGTTGTACTTTGCATAATATTTGTGAAGCTAAAGGTGAAAGGTTTGCTCAGGGATGGAGTGTTGAGGCAGACTGCTTGGCTGCTGATTTTGAGCAGCCAGTTATCAGGGCTATCAGAGGAGCCCAGAGAGAGGCAGTTCAAATCAGGGAGGCTTTGAGGCAACACTCTGAAAATGAGAACCAGTAATGTATATCTCTGTAATTTGTGCTGCAATGTTACATTACATGTTTTCCTAGGAAGTAACGATGACATTGGGGGCCTTACATTCCAGCAAGCACATGAATAAACTGCCAGTGTATGTATTGGTAGTGCCTGCTATCTCAATTTGTAGAAAACAAATAAAGATGTTATCATTCAAAAACTTTGCTTTTATTGCACAAGAAACAAAGATGTTTGGCGGGAAAGGAGGAATCAGGGAAGGGCAGACTTTCACAACTTTGTGTAGGTCCAGCTATCATTATGAAAGTTTTCCGAGGGGGTGGAGTGAAGGGGAAACTGAAAAGTCCCAGAAATTGCAAAGGACTGTGCGTGCAGAGTTTGGGGGGAGCATGGAAAAGAGTTCTGAATGTGCTGCAGAGGAGGGCGGGCATATATCTGCTCAGTATGCAGCTTTATTAAGGCCTTTAGCATCGGCATTTGCTCCTCCATGACTTTAATCATCTGCTCAGTAGTGTCCTTAATAAACTCCTGATTTTCTTTTCTGTTCTGCCTTTCGGCTTCCCACCACTCCTTGTGTTCCCCTTCAGGGCCACCCAGAGGGGGGGGCAAGTGGGGCAATTTGCCCCAGGCCCCGGGCTCTGCAGGGGCCCCCAAGAGAACGTCTGAGGGTCCCGCCTCCGCCCCCCTCCTGAAGCCTCAGCGCATCAAGCAGCGTCCCCGGACAGCGCTGCAGCCTGACTCCGGTGGGGCCCCTGAGCTCCGCCCCGCTCAGAGCCCTGTGGTAAGGGGGCGGGGCTGCAAGCTCCACGCCGAGCGGAGGAAGCTCAGGCCCCGCTGGAGCTCGCAGTCCCGCCCCCTTACCACGCGGCTCTGAGCGGGGCGGAGCTCAGGCCCCACTGGAGCTCGCAGCCCCGCCCCCTTACCACGCGGCTCTGAGCGGGGCAGAGCTCAGGAGGCCCAGCCGGAGACACACTGCAGCTGTTCAGCGGCGCGCTGAGTTCCAGGTGAGGGAAGGGCCAGGGGCAGGGAGTCTTGGGGACAGTCAGGCACTGGGAGGGGCGGTCAGGACTCAGCGGGGGGTGTGGATAGGGGTCGGGGCAGTCAGGGGACAGGGAGCAGGGGTGGGGCCACAGGGGGGTGGTGGGGTTTCTGGGGGACGGTGAGGGGACAAGGAGCAGAATAGGTCAGGGATTTTGGGGGCTGGCAGTCGGGGGGGCAGGAAGTGGGTGGGGATTGGATAGGGGGCAGGGCCAGGCTGTTTGGGGAGGCACAGCCTTCCATACCCTGAAGCTCATTCGGCACTTTGAGGCTTGCAGAAGAGCCAAGCTGTTAGCTTTTCCATTAGGGCTACCATCCCTTTCACTTCTCAAATACCAGATTATAGTTTAATTTCAGTGCCATAGGGAGATTCATGTCAGGGGAAGGTAGCTTCATTTAAAATTAGCCACTGGGGGAGGGATCACATGAGAAGAGCAATATCCTACACCACCTACCTCCTTCCCAACCCTACCAAGGGAGACCCCCCCCCCCCGCGCATTCCCTGAGGTTTCAGAGGGGTTAATTCAGTGGTTCTCAAACTTTTGTCCTGGTGACCCCTTTCACATAGCAAACCTCTGAGTGCGACACGCCCGCCACCCCTTATAAATTGAAAACATTTTTTTATATATTTAACACTATTATAAATGCTGGAGGCAAAGCAGGGTTTGAGGTGGAGGCTGACAGCTCGCAACCCCCAGTAATAACCTCGTGATCCCCTGAGGGGTTCCGACCTCCAGTTTGAGAACCCCTGGGTTAATTTAATTTTAGCACCCTGTGTCCATTCACATGCATGTGCTATTTTGAGCATTTCAGTTTTCACAACATAGGATCATCCCAGATTCTGGAACAAGCTCAAATGCTCAGTTCGTGGAATATGTACATAAGCTATACTAAAGACAAACCCACAGTAACTGTCTTCAGTTTGTGAGGGACCCCATGGAGCCTGTCTCTAGGAAACAGATAAATGCATGGAGGTTAAGTCCATTAATGACTATTAGCCAGGATGGGTAAGGAATGGTGTCCATAGCCTCTGTTTGTCAGAGGGTGGTGATGGATGGCAGGAGAGAGATCATTTGATTATTACCTGTTAGGTTCACTCCCTCTGGGGCACTTGGCATTGGCCATTGTCGGTAGACAGGATACTGGGCTGGATGGACCCTTGGTTTGACCCAGTATGGTTGTTTTTATGTTCTAACCTAAATGAACCCAAAGTCATGGAGACAGATATGAGTCAAGGAAGCCAGCAGAGTATCAGGAACCTGGAAAAATCTCTGACTGGATGGGCTCAGGTGTTTGGTCACAAGCTGAGGTGGTTCAAAAGTTTTGGATTTTTTTTTAAGCAGAATTTATGTATTGTTTCTTTAAACAATCAAACACAGCAAGCAGCAAATATTTGGCCACACACTTCTGAAACCTCAAACCATGTTCAGGTTTTGGCAGACTAATTTAAGCTTTTCAATTTAAAAAACCACAACAAATTTTGAAGGAAAGCAGACATTGTCCGTGATTTTTTTTCTGCTTTTTAAAAAACCCTAGTTTTTGATCCAAAAAAAGTTTTGATGGAAAATATTTGTCCAACCCTTGTAATGAGCTTTAGTGCCTTTTAGCACTAGCTGATGCTGAGACCCAGTGATACCTTGTAAAGAAGTTTTCTCAAAACTGGTTTTGTGCTGAGATGCGGAAGGTTTATTTTTCCCAGGGCTGCCCGTGGGGGTGGGGGGAGCAAGTGGGGCAATTTGCCCTGGGCCCCGCAGGGGCCCCCACGAGAATCTAGTATTGTAATTTTTTTATGGAAGGGGCCCCTGAAATTGCTTTGCCCCAGTCCCCCTGAATCCTCTGGGCGGCCCTGTTTCCCTTTTCTCTGCATTGGAGGAGTGCAGTACCTCACAGAACATGTCTTTGCTTTCTTATCTGGTGGAGACACTGGGATGGTGTGCGTAGGGTGTTCCTAAAGGCCACATCTGCCGAAGCACAAGGAACAATGCACAGAAGCATGATTGTTAAATTCATGAACAGCATTGAAACATTTCAGTAAAATACACCTTTTGAAAGATAGCAATCACTTTCTCACTGACCCTTGGCAAGGGCACATCTCTGAAAACCCCAAAGCATGATGAGTGTTGGTGGGGGTGTGTGTGCTCTACATGGGGTAAAGAGCACTCACTCTGCAACAGTTGTGGTGCAGCTAACTAGGGAAAAAATTCTAAAATTCACCCACACTTTCCCACAGGTGGAGCTAATTCTAGCAGACATCTGACTGCTAAAGGTAAGCAGAGAAACAAGGGTATATCTACTACATGCTTCTGGCTTCCGCCCTGCTCCCCATGCTGCTTGCCTGTGTGCCACTTTGATCCCTGCACAAGTGATTGCCGAACAGTGCGGAAAAGCTTCCTACAATGGGGGAAGGAACAAAGCTGCTGTGCCAAAGAACCTTTGGCAGAGGATTACCAAGTACCTTCAGGAAACTTTCCTGGAGATCTCTCCGGAGGATTCCTGTGAGATCTCGGTGTGCACCAACACCCTGTTCCGCCATACTGATTAGCTACACAGACAAATGTCCAGCTCACAGAAACACAGCCAGCCTTCTACATTTCTATACCCTGAACCCACCTCCACACTACACAAACCACGGCCACTTACCAGGCGTCTCCTCTCCTGTTTCTTGCTCACCGGAGAGCAACTGCTGGGACGGGCTAAACACCTCTGGAGTAATGAACAGTTCCTGGCTGCCTGCCCAACTGGGCAACCATGCCAGGATCTCCTCATCATCGTCTAATTCCACCTCTTCATCAATGACTTCGTCCTCTGGGATAGGCCCTCTTTCCACTGCCTCCAGTCCTGCCAAAGTATCCACGGGTCTCTTGGCGGTGGAGGTGGGGTCACCATGAGAATAGCGTCCAACTCCTTATAGAACGTGAAGATTTTAGGTGCAGAACCGGAGTGACGGTTTGCCTCCCTCACCTTATGGTATGCCTGCCTCAGCACCTTTATGTTCACTCTGCACTGCAGCATGTCCTGATCATAGCCCTTTTCACACAAGCCTCGAGAAATGTGCCTGTAGGTATCCCAATTCCTATGGCTCAAGCGCAGCTGGGACTGCACAGCCTCCTCTCCCCATATACTGATCAGATGCAACAGCTCCACAGTGGTCCAGCGGGAGAGCGTTTGCTGCGATAACCTGCCATAGTCACCTGGGAAGATGCAATGAGACCTTTCCACTCCGAGCCAACAGGAAATGGAATTTCGAAAATTCCTGGGGCTTCTAAGGAGGAGGGGCGGATGGTTGTTTACCTGGCTGCAGGGCAGTGGAGTTCAAATTGCTCACCAGAGTGGTCATGATGGACATTGTGGGACACCTCCTGGAGGCGAATCAAGCGTGGTGTCTATACTGGCACTTTGTTGACAAAAATTTAGAGGAAAAAACTTATGTCTCTCATCGGGGTGGTTGTATTTTGTCTCAAAAACAAGGCATTTTTGCTACCAAAAGTGGCATTGCAGTGTGTATGCATTCCAGCTTTTGTCAACAAAAGTCACCTTTTGTCGACAAAACATTGTAATGTAGACAAGGCCTTAGGCTATTTCTGCTCTCTTTGAAGTCAATGGTAAAACTCCTAGTGAGTTCAATGGTAGCAGAGTTCGTCCAATACAAATGCTTTTGAAAATCCCACTCATACTTTATATGCAGATACTGTCTACATGACTTATGATTTATATATTGAATATATGAAATTATATATGGACTCCTTTTGTATATTACAGTCTGTACACTGAAGTACCATATACAAAAATATATAACATACTAGATGCATATATAAAATATGCAAATAGGACCTTTCCAAATAAGAAATGTTAAAATCCTCACATAGCTGGTGATCTGTGTAAAATGCACACATACTCACAGCACACCCAAGAAGCCAGTTCATACAGATGTTACAATCCAATAACTGCACATACAGATGGCTGTTTAGATGAGCAAACTATGATGGTGGTCAAATGCAAAGATAGGGTTACATCATGGGAGTGCGTGACTCATCCACTGCCCTGGGCTTTGAAAACTGAGCGCATGTGATGGAGTGACTACCGCATACTCCCCTGCAGGATTTAATGCAGGCCAGATGGGCCAATTAACCAATTAGGCATCTGATTAAGGAGGATCAGCTGGGCAGGAGTAGGCAAGGCCTATAAAGC
Organism: Mauremys reevesii; assembly: GCF_016161935.1. Taxonomy (NCBI): domain Eukaryota; kingdom Metazoa; phylum Chordata; order Testudines; family Geoemydidae; genus Mauremys; species Mauremys reevesii. The sequence continues at coordinate 61,142,201 of NC_052627.1, read as the reverse complement.
CTAGGAGAAAGGGAGGCATGAGTGCAGACTGCAATCACCCCTTGGGAAGAGGAAGGAGGCTTTGGGAACTGTAGGCCCAGGAAGAGAAGGGGGAACCAGTGGTAGGAAGAAGCCCAGGTATAGAGCAGTGAGGCCAGAGAGAGAAGGTCCAGACTGCTGAGCTGAGGATCCCTGGGCTGGAACCCAGAGAAGAGGGTGGGCATAGAGGCATTGTGCAGGAAGACTGCCTAGGATTATTGAGGAGCTAAACCTTCCCCTGGAAGGAACATGGGCAGTGAAACAGCTGGAGGGCTGAACCACGAAGAGGATGCTGCAGTTCCTGAGGCTGAGAGAGGTGCTACAGGCAAACAGCAGAGACAGAGTGACAGTGTGTAAGCCATGGATTGCGGGGAGGGACTGTCAGCCTCAAGTTAATCCTCAGAGTACGAGGAGGAGGCACCAGTCTGGCGGTGAGTGGTGTGCTCCATGATAGGACAAAACCAAGATCCTTTCTGTTTGTCACTAGTATCTCTTTCATGTGAAAGACTGTCACACTAAAACAGGTCCTAATATCCAAGGCTGTGTGTAAACTATTGGTAAGATATTGGTGTGTAAACTATTGGTATAGCTTTCCATAATCCTACACTGGTGCTGTACTACCAATATCTAATTCAGTGTTTTAGGAAGGCCTTTGAGATATAGCTGAATTTTTGAATCTTAAAAGTTGGATTATACTTACATATTATAAATTCACATGGGTGCTTGCAAGACTAATTACTTAATGGCTGTACTGCACTTTTAATATGTGAAGTGCTCTATAATTTTCTAAATACCATTATTACAGGGGGAGAGAAAGAGAAACACACCATATACAACTAAATCAAATGGCAGCTACTTCTCCACTCCCTGACTTGGGGAACTAGCATTCGGCCACAGCTCAACCTTCTCCTTAGTTGCTTCACTCTACTTCCCTCCCTCTTGTTTCAGTCAACTTTAACGACTGTATAGGCTAACAGTAAATCACTACCCTTGAGGAGTAAGGAGAAAGTAGGGCGGCACAGTGACTCTGAGGAGTGTTTCTAGTCACATTGTTTCTCAGGGTTACTCCTGAGTTCATGCAGCTCAGGCATTACTCCTTGTTCAAGGATGTGCTTAAAGACAATATAACAGTTACTCTCTGCACTGGAAATCTACTGCTAAAAGTTATGCTCATCCAGTTATGGAACAAAAATAGACTATGCGATTTAAGTGACCAATCCAAACAACTCAAATATTGAATACTCATAATGAAGTCTCATCAGCAATCTAGTCTAAGAATTACTTGCCAAAATTAATTAGGGCTCAGTTCTGTCACACTTACACACACTAAGGCCTGGTCTACACTAGGGTGGGGGGTCGAACTAAGGTACACAACTTCAGCTACGCGAATAGCTTAGTTCGAACTTCTTACCTGTCCAGCTGCCATGGGATCGAAGTCCGTGGCTCCCCCGTCGACTCCGCCACCGCTGTTCACGGTGGTGGAGTTCCTAGATTAGACGCGATAGTTCGAACTCCGAGAAGTCGAACGCTACCCGTCGACCCGGCCGTAAGTATGGACGTACCCTAAGTAGTACTTTGTTCTATCAGTACTCCCACTGAGATTAAAGGGGCTACTGGTAAAGTAAGGTGGCAGCATATGACATTTGGTGAATAAAGTCAATATAATCATGTTCATGGACAATGCATGAATGAAAGAGATGCAGTTTCTTGAATAAATTATTCATTACAATGTATGTAACCTGTTCTAGTGCAATCTGATAGTCACAGATAAACCAGTAGGAACCACAAACATCTGAATAGCATTGCCTCACTGGGATAAATGTATAGGGTGGGATTTTCAAAAGCTCTCAACATTGGCCTAACTCTCCTGGCATTAAAGTCAACTGGAGTTATTCCATTGATTTTAATAGGTGCTGAGTTAGGCTAATACTGAGCACTTTTGAACATCCCACCTGTAATGTGCTGGCTGGCTTATATTTGAATCACTGAACTTTGCTAGATGGAATTAGAATTCTTAAGCATGTGTCTTAAGCCCTAATGTTGCTGGCACAGAAGGGTTTTCTGCTCTTTTGAAAGACGATGGACCCTGACTGGAGCCTGTGACCCTTTATAAGCATCTTTCTGTTTGTTTGGTAGAGAGAATCTGCAGTGAGTCTCAGAGCCCAGGTCTACAGACTCTGGCTTACAGGCCTGGTGCTATGACTCTAAAAACAGCAGTACGCACACTGTGGCTCAGGCTGTAAATCAGGCTCTGAAGACCACCCTTCACCCTAGGCTTCAGAGCTCATGCTCCAGCCTGAGCCCAAACATCTACACAGTTGTTTTTAACACCATAACATGAGTCTGGGTTTGTAGACCTAGGCTCCGAGACTCACTGCCACAGGTTTCAAAACAATGTATATGTACCCTAAATCTGTATAGATCCAGTGAGTCTATGGATGTCCAGGAGAACCCTGGAGGCTTGGAGGAGCCAAATTAATGAAATTTGCAGAGAGTATTAGAGAAAACTACATTGGATCTTAATAAATCCTCAACTGGTATAAATCAGCAAAGTTCCACAGACTCAATGCCTCCCAGTGTACCCCGTAGGACAGTATGGGATGACTCTGCTTCTTAGCACTGGCTGTGCTTAACAGGCACAATTTTGCACCAGATGACTGAGGAGACAGACAAGCAAACAAAAAAAAAGCACATTGACTTAAAATAATGCAGTAAATAGATGTATGCAAAGAAGAAAATAGTAACAAGAACTGAGGAGAAAGAGAGCCAGTAATTTTTATCTAAAACATACAGTGCATAATCCATTTAGCAATTTTACTGCGGTGCAAATGAGTCGCTCATACCATTAGCAAAAAGATTTCTTGGGAAACATTGAAATGTACCGCAAAATTGATTAGCATGTTATTACTACCTCATCTAGATCTGCTTTCCATTATTTTTATTTTACAAAGCAAAGCATGTTTTTATACAAGCCAAAATATTTTCCAGCTATATTTTGCTGAGAGCTCCCAGCTCTACTAGCAGAAATAGAATCTCAGTGGCTGGATAAATTCATGGTGTTTTGCTTATCCTGTGCAGTAATTTTAGCATCTAAACCCCGACAATTTCATAGTTCTGTAAAGCTCTCAAAAATATTGGCTGTGTTGACAGAAGCTGCTATACTATGGATAATTCAAAGGCAGAAGATGCAATGGGAAAGGCCATGCTCATTCCTACTCTTGAAGTAGTTATAGGAGCTGGTCTCATCAAAAAGAGGCTAGTGACTTTAAAAAAACAAATATTACATCTACTTACAATCAAGTGGCTGCTGCCTCTAAACATCAGGCTGCAAGTAAACTTTAAAAGTCTCATTTTAAATAGTAAACTTCGGCCACAGGTACTTCAAAGGCAGATTCACTTGAACATGGAAAGAATCTGAAAATAATGGTTTCAGGTCACGCTAGAGATTAATTTGGGTCTTTAAATTTACAAGCACCCATTTTTAAGTATAAATCCATGTTTTGAGACCCCAACACATGGGGTTTGCACGTATATTGGACCATTAGAGGTCCAGCCACCAAACTAGCACATAGTTTTATAGATTTTTAAAACCAAAAGGGACCATTATGATCATCCATTCTGACCTCCATAACACAAGCCAAAGAATGTCACGCAGCAATTCCTGTTTGAAACAGAGCATCTTGTAAAAAGACATTCAAACTTCAGGTAATGAAGAATCCAAGGTAATTTGTTTCATTTGTCAATGACTCTCACTGTATTGCACCTTATTTCTAGGCTGAATTTGTCTAGTCTCAGCTTCGAACTATGGGGTCACATTATGCCTTTTTCTGCTCGTTTAAAGAGCCATCTACTATCACACATCCCTTCTGCATGTAGGTACTCTTAGGGCAGGTCCATACTCACCGCGCGGGTCGACGCGGTGAATTCGACTTCTCCGAGTTCGAACTATCGCGTCTAATCAAGTTCGAACTCCCCGCGCGCTCCGGTCGACTCCGGAACTCCACCACCGCGAACGGCGGTGGCGGAGTCGACCTTGAGCCACGGAGTTCGACCCCGCCACGTCTGGACGGGTAAGTAAGTCGAACTAGGGTACTTCAAGTTCAGCTACGCTATTCGCGTAGCTGAACTTGCGTACCCTAGTTCGACCCCCCCCCTTAGTGTAGACCAGGCCTTAGACTGTGATCAAGTCACCTCTTAATGGAGTGAGCTTCTTTAGTCCCTCTATAAGGCACATTTTCCAGACCCTAAATCATTCTTGTAGCTTTTCTCTGAACTCTTTCTAATTTGGCCAACATCCTTTTGGAAGTGTGGACACCAGACTAATGTCTTATGCAGAGGTAATACCCAGATCTGGTTGTGACAAATATTGCAACTCCATATATCTTTGTAGACCACTGTATTAAATTTATGACTAGATTATGTTCTACTCCATGGGATAATTTGGTTGAGATAAATTGAGGCAGATTGTTCAGTTACACTGGTGTCAATTCAGAATAACTCAGTGACTTCACCAAACTTACTCTTGATGTACTCCACTGAAAATGAGAGTTTATGGGGAAGGGTTACTATTCCAGGAACCCAAAAATAGTAGAGGGGTGATTAAGGTGAGTCACTGAGACTACACAACTCCCAAGAGGTACTACCCCCTGGAGAGGTTTGCCTAGCCTGATTCAAATTGAGTTTTTCCAGAGACTCAAAGAAAGCACTTTTGGTATGAAAAGGCTGAGTATGAACGGGCCCTAGGAGTTTAAACGGGCACAGGGCCTTCTTTGATTCAGCAAACAAGAGGCCCCAGTCCTACTGATAGATTGGAAGAACTTTGGCCTAGTAGTGCCCCATAAGACTGAGGGGCAATGTCTGGCATGTTTAAAGTATGTTTAAATCTGTTTATTTCTCTGTTATGCTTTTACCTTAAGAATAATTGTCCTTGCTTAAAAAAAGCTGTATGGTAACTTGTAACTGCTGGCAATACACTGTTCATAGCCCTTGGAGAGAAAGCAATGCATGGGCACTGGTCATTGGATCCACGAGCATGGGACTGGGCTGTGCAGCCTTATGATCCCTGGTTATAAGGGAGTGGAACAAGGGTCCCTCCCAGAGACTAATGATGGCTACAGACCTGAGACCTGACTGGGCACTCCTGAAGTGGGCCACAGAGGGAAATACAGGTGCAGTTACCCTGAAACTGTGACAATATGGTGGCAATGTGTATGGGATCTATGACAGTATGACTGCCATAAGAGTCAACAGCAGTGAACACAGGTATCAGAGATGGAAAGGCACAGAGAAAAGGGGGTCTTGTAGTATTTGGGGGAACAGAATAGTGAAAAGAGAGACTGAAACAAGAATTAGGGACCACTGAAGAAAGAGCAGCTGTTGAACTTGTATGAGCAGCAAGATTTGTTTGCTACTGATCTGGAAAAATTGGAAGTGGTAGCCACACTCTGCTCAGATGATCTGAGATGGGTGGTGTACCTCCCCTAGATGGGGTCAGGAGAGTTCCCTTTTCCTCCTACTGGGTGTGCAGGGACCAAGGAGATGGTGCCACAGATGGTCCAGCAGAGGTTGCAGTGATGACAAGAGATGGACTTTAAGGCCAGAAGGGACCATCATGATCATCTAGTCTGACCTCCAGCACATTGCAGGCCACAGATGCTCACCCACCCACTCCAGTAATAGACCCCTAACCTCTGGCTAAGTTACTGAAGTCCTCAAATCATGGTTTAAAGACTTCAAGTTACAGAGAATCCACCATTTACACTAGTTTAAACCTGTAAGTGATCGATGCCCCATGCTGCAGAGGAAGGCATAACACCCACTCCACCCCACGCCCAGATCTCTGCCAATCTGACCCAGGGGAAAATTCCTTCTCAAAGCCAAATATGGTAGGCAGTTGGACTCTGAGCATTTTGGCAAGACCCGCCAGCCAGACACATGGGAAAGAATTATCTGTAGTAACTCAGAGCCCTCCCCATCTAGTATCCCATCACCAGCCATTGCGGGTAGCCTGAGATGTGGAGTTAAGAGTGGAACTGAATTACTGTGCAGGAGAGAGGACTGGAGCTGGAGTCAGCACTGGAGTGACACAAGCTTGCTGACCAGGACAAATGCCACCAGCTCAAACAGGAGAAGAGGGTCAAGTCAGATCCATGGGACCCAGGAGGAGGAAAACAAGGGGTTCAATATTCTTCCTCCTTCCCCCAAGAAGCTGAGATTATGCTGTGCCCCAACTTCCCAGGATGTGGGACAGAGAAAGGAACTGGGCTTTGGGGAAGAATGTTTTTGTTATGTGAATTATTGTAATTTAAAATTATAGAAGGTATTGTCTGCCATACCACCCTGCATAGATGACTTGTGCCTCCCCATACTGAAGGGGCACAATCTAAAGGACACGTGACCACCCCATGTGTCTCCTCTGGCCAGTGACTCCCCCCAGTGCCAGCTCAGGGCCGCTGTTCTCTCCCTGCCCCATACTGCCTGCAGGGGGACTCTGTCCTTCTCCCACTGCACCTCCCTCTCAGCATGCTTGGCTGCTCTCCCTGGCAGCTGGGCTTGGGCGGGGAATGGAAGTTGTGGAATGGAGACACTTCTCATGCAGCTCAAGTTGGCTGCTCTGGGATGCTACTCTAGGCAGTACAGCAGCTGCCTAAGAGAGCCTGGCAGGGGCATCAGCAGCTAGCCACCCTTCCCCCCTCTCCACCCCCCCCAACCCCTGCCTGACCTGGCTGCCACAGACAGGGGCCAAGCAAGCTGGAATCATGCTGGGGGCAGGGGGTGAAGGGACCCTAGCTTCTTTACAGGAAAGATGTGAAAGATATTGCAACCGCATGCAGTAACTTCAGGGACCACTGTATTAAATTTATGTATGGTATATGTATGAGTATGTTCTACTCCATGGGAGAATTTGGTCCAGAGACAGTGAGGCAAATTGTTCACTGTTACTTTGGATTGACACTAGTGTAACTCCAGTGGCTTCAGCAGATTTACTTGTGATGTACTCCACTATAAATGAGAGTATCATCTGGTCCTCATGTAGCATCAAAAGATTAAGAATATGCAGGCTGCAAAACTACAGAAGTTTTGAGAATTAAGGCCTGATTCTCAAAGAAGCTATGCGCTTCTCATAAGCGCACTCAGAACCTCATAGGATCAGGCCCCTATTATCTGTTGAACATACTACTTTAGCATATTGGACTGCAGTTAGTTGAAAATGTCACACTGTTTTGTTTATTGACTAGAGCTCAATTTGGCCACTACAATCAGCATTATCTTTCCATGAGAGTTAAATAAACACTACAAATCATTAAGCATTGCCATTTGGGCATTTTTATGATTTATGAAGAAGATGGAATTTTGCCTCTAAAACCTGGTCATGCAGTTTTATAGATTATATTTTGATTTTTTTCCTTCCTATAATATACATCTTTATTCAACTCTTATACAGACTGTAAAGAACTGATGTAAAGACAACCTCTGGTAATCTCAAAACAAATCATCTAGAAAGAACCAGCAGGTGATATGAAAGATTCAATTAAACAAGGGCAGGATAACATTTTCAGCTTAATCTAAACTGAAGTTGATCCAACTAAACAGCTGCAAAACTTCAGATCAGTCAGTGGAGCTATAAGCTTAATTACAAGATGGAAGGAAGGAATCACATTAAAATATGGAAGACCAGGAATGATGAACTCCTAAGCTTCTTTTGTAAATACTGAATTGGACTTAATGTTTAAGATTCTTTACTTAGATTATTTACTTTCAAAGTGCTTGGGGATAATTGTTTTTTTTTATAATGAATCCGATTGGAAACTAGTTTCCATGACCTTTTAAGTGGTGATGAGAACACAGTGAGGATAATAATAATGGAGGAAGTCAACATACTTCTCAATCTGAGGAAAAAATCATCATGTGGGATGATCCTTGTAAAAAATTACACAAAATCCAAGCCATGGAAGCCTCTCAAGTGTTACCATTTTAGGGCACCATCCTGCAATCCTTACAGAGTGAGTTATGTTGCCCTTTAGTAGCTAGCCCACAAAAAAGAGAAGGATCTGCAAATACCATCAATTAAAATGGTTCTTTAGAACCAGGCTTGTAGAGTTCTCTCCCATCTGTATGATTTGTTATAATTATGTGTAGTGTTTGAGGCTTATGCAGGAAAAAGTCCCATTGACCTTAATAGAATCGTTGCCTGAATAAGCACTACGTGCTTGGGCCTTTAGTAGGTTCTTGCCTCCCCAGTAGGTTAGTGAAGTGTCTTGAGATATTATTTTTGTTGTTGTGTGGTAGCCTCACCAGCCACTGGGCCAATGGCTACAATGCCTCTAAATTCCAGCTTTTCTATAGTTTCTCTATTGTATAGGGGGAGAGGCATCAAAAGTGATTTTTAGTCACTGAAAAATGCTACTGTTTGAAATAGCAAAAAAAGTCAAATGGCTGCATGTATTGCTTTTCAAAAAACAGTAATAGTTAATACTAATCTACAATAGTATTCTAGCAACCTCACACATACAAAACAATTCATATTCCTAGAATACAATACATGTAAAATTCAATCATACCAGTGCATCAAAAGCTTTGTCAAATAAGCCCTGAATTCTGGCTGGTGGTCCATATATACACACGCCAGAAAACTAATAGCTGGCATCAGGAACATGGGCAGAAGTTGTCCATTCACAATCTGCCTTCCAGATGTTGCAGAGTTGCCACACTACGAGTCACCATAATAGAAGCTGAGAAAGGGTTATTTGGTGTGATAAGAAATGATTGTACAGGGCATGTGAAAGGGATGCCGTGTGTGACTGCTCATAGATTCATGATCCATCTCCTATCGAAGTACATGTGATTGCAATGGGAGCTGGATCAGGCACCAAACAGAATGCTGTAGTGTATTAATAAGTAAGAAGGGCAGTGTGGCCTAGTCAATAGCATGCTGCACAGGGACTAAGAAAATCTGGATTCTATTCCCAGGTCTGCAACTGGCCTCAATATTCTCTTGCTCTGAAGGACTAATCCATGTGCGCGCACACGCATGCATAAACAAAAATGTGTGGTCAAATTCTAACGCGTGTGTGTGTGCGTGCGCACATAGGTCTAGTCTTTCACAGCAAGAAAATATTGAGGTACAATTGCTCAACAGAAATATTGGTGAATGGGAATACTATGAGAACTTCATTTGAACCCCTAAAGATCCATTTAGGCATTTATTATGCTCCTTATACTGTTCTATCTGAGCATTTCCAACTTCATTTTAAATAGTAGCAGCAGCCTCAGACTCCTGGTGATGAATATGAATAATTGTCTCGCATTGTAAAAGTGCAGATATACTGACAAGGAATACATTTCACCTGTTCGTTTTTCTACTTGGCTTTAAATTTTGTCATGCAGGTTTGTGTCAAGCGCCGACAACAGTGATATATGATGCATGGTAGTAGGAACTAAGAAAGGTAATTAAGAATGAGAAACCCATGTAGTGAAGTGTTTCCATAAAACAAGATTCATAGTGGGAAATGTTTTTGCTCTTGCCCTTGAAATGGAACTCAAAAGTATCAAACACTCAGATCCATGTAGTTCTACTCAGATATCTTTACAGTTTTCAGCAAGATTTCTTTCTAATTTGAGTCTACTCTTTTTTTTGTTTTTTTTTTTTGTTAAGATAAAAATTAAGCAAAAGAAAATAAGTGCATCTGCTTGGTCAGGGTTGGATATTTTGCCATTTCTACAGCAGACAAAATCCTATCGACATTTGCAGCTGGGATTCGAGCTTCAAGAACCTGTGTGCATCATTGCTAGCTAATTTATTCATTGTACGGACATATGTCACCTCATTCATACTAGAGTTGTGATAATGGAAAACAGAGGAAAACAGAAACACAAAATGATGTAGCTAAACAACAAAAAAGCTCTGTTAAAAATCTAAAAGGAACATCAGTCGGTACAGTATTTAAAATGAAGTTACCTTTTGTATTTAGAATATCTTACAGTAATCATAATTCAAGGTAATAAAAATATTTTACAGAAGACTCTTAATTTTCAAATTATTTTAATTAAATTGACCATGTAATGACTTGACACAAGTACTTATCAGACCATCTAGATAGAGAGAAGGATGGCGCAGTGGCTAAGCTGTTGGCCTATGACTTGAGAGGTCGGGGGTCAGGTCTCTGCTCTGCTACACATTTCTTGTGTGATGTTGGACAAGTTACTTACCCTTTCTGTACTTTAATTCCCAACTGTAAAACAGGGATAATGGCACTTCCCTTTTTACAGGAATGTGGTGAGGATAAATACATTAAAAATTAGGGGGTGCTCAATAATACTTATATGCCCACCCACACACCACCCCATATCATGATCAGTTACTTCAACAAACAAGTGGTGGTTATGATCAATACTTGATTTTACCCATTATGGGCCCAGCTGTGCCACCTTTACTCAAGTTGAGTAGTTAGCCTCACTGAGTAAGGTACTATCTGCAATGTAAAGTACTACTCAATATGAGTAAGGCAAAAATCACATCCTGCATTCAAATCTAATTTTAAATCTTCTATTCTAGTGTAGCCATAATAGCAAGGAAGATTTAGAAGAGAAGTAAGGACTGATTATATGACAAGCAGAGGCAAACATCACTATCATCAGGGAGCATTAGTCGGTCAACCTTTTTGACCATAAATCCATTTAAATTGGCTTTGTTTGTCATATACTTTGTTTAATATACTGGATTGATTTGAATGGCTCTCTCCTTAGAGCTAGAAGGTTGTGGAAGACTGTCCATATCTTTAATCTGAGGTCCCATTTATGCCTCTCTGGTGATTCTGCAGAAACAAATCAACAGAGCCATCCTGCAATGCAAAAAAAGAAACTGCTGAACTTGAGTTCATTTGCAAATTTGACACCATCAGCTCAGGATTAATCAAAGACTGTGAATGGTACCACAGCACTTTTGAAAAGTGTAGGTGACAATCTGACATTCTCCCTGAGTGAAACATACTGTAATGTTAAGATTTATTGCTCAGCATTTAATGGCTGATGTGTTTCCCCAGCATTATTTAGCTCATTATTTTATAGTGCACTTAGAGATGCTTTGAGTATGCAAGATGTTTATGAAATTGTTAGGCTTGTCTGTGGTTTCCCTGCTGGCCAAAAGGTATTGGGCCATCTTAAGTCCCGTTCTGCAACCCTTTACTCATGGGAGGAAACTCTGTATATATAAATGGTACTAGTCACAAGACACTTGTCTATAAAGGGACTCCATAGATGAGCAAGGGCTTGCAGGACTGGACACTTTAGCAACACTTACAGAAAGTCTTTTCTGCTGTCACAAACTGTCTGGTTTAAAAGTGCTTATTACTGTGACTGATGGAAGTCATTTCTTATAAATTGCATTACTTAAATCACATCGTGTACTCTTAAGAAAAAACTGCAGCCTGAAGAAATATAGCCTTAAAGTATGGGGTGGGGGAAACCTAAATTAGACAAACATGAAAAACCTTCCAGTTCTTTCCTTCAATATATCTGACTGCTGACAGCATATACAATTCTAGTTTAATGATCTTATTCATAAAAACTTATATTTCTCAAAATCCTTACTTGGATTTCTTTACCTGTTTATAAATGATAAATATGTAAGAGCAGGAAGAGCACCATAATGCTAGCACAGCTATTATATTTGATGCATGTAGACTCTTCTCCACAGATCCCCATGATACCACATTATCATGCTGATAGCATGGTTAATTAATCTGTGCATACATTCACTGATTTTGCTGCTCTGCACTAGAAACATGGTGATGAAAATCCCGGAAATAGTGTCTGTCACATAGAAAAGTCAGGAATTATGTTTTTCCACCAAGAGACTCACTACAGGAACGACTGAAGATAAAGTTCAATTTAAAGTTGTTGTTTTTAAATTTGACATCTTTCCTTAGTTTTGTTTTCAGATATGCCTGAACATTTTTGTGCCCTATTGAAACACAAGCCTACCTTCATGCCTCCAGCTTCCATCCCACACACACCACACGATCCATCATCTACAGCCAAGCACTGAGGTATAACCACATTTGCTCCAACCCCTCAGACAGAGACCAACACCTACAAGATCTTCACCAAGCATTCTCAAAACTACGATACCCACAGGAGGAAATAAGGAAACAAATCAACAGAGCCAGACGTGTACCCAGAAGCCTCCTGCTGCAAGACAAGCCCAAGAAAGAAACCAACAGAACTCCACTGGCCATCACTTACAGTCCTCAGCTAAAACCTCTCCAACGCATCATCAGTGATCTACAACCCATCCTGGACAATGATCCCACACTTTCACAGGCCTTGGGAGGCAGACCAGTCCTCACCCACAGACAACGTGCCAACCTGAAGCATATTCTCATCAGCAACCACACACTGCACCATAGTAACTAACTCAGGAACCAATCCATACAACAAACCTCGATGCCAGTTCTGCCCACATATTTACACCAGCAACACCATCACAGGACCTAACCAGATCAGCCACAACATCACCGGTTCATTCACTTGCATGTCCACCAATGTAATATATGCCATCATGTGCCAGCAATGTCCCTCTGCTATGTATATCGGCCAAACTGGACAGTCCCTACATAAAAGGATAAATGGACACAAGTCAGATATTAGGAATGGCAATATACAAAAACCTGTAGGAGAACACTTCAACCTCCCTGGACACACAATAGCAGATTTAAAGGTAGCCATCCTGCAATGCAAAAAAAGAAACTGCTGAACTTGAGTTCATTTGCAAATTTGACACCATCAGCTCAGGATTAATCAAAGACTGTGAATGGCTAGCCAACTACAAAAGCAGTTTCTCCTCCCTAGGTGTTCACACCTCAACTGCTAGAAGAGGGCCACATCCTCCCTGATTGAACTAAGTCGTTATCTCTAAACTGATTCTTGGCTGCATATTTATACCTGCCTCTGGAAATTTCCACCACATGCGTCTGAGGAAGTGTGTATTCACCCACGAAAGCTTATGCTCCAATACTTCTGTTAGTCTATAAGGTGCCACAGGACTCTGTCGCTTTTATCTAGGTCAGTCATTAAATACTGCTCATAGTCTGGACAAACCTTTCTTTGAGAATGAATGGCATTTACTCAAAATAACTGAAGAATAAAAGGATACAGTATTATTGCTTCTGGAATTCTGTGATAGAAAAAGGAAGAGATAATAATTCGCTCAAAATGCCATTTTGTAATTCAACTACATTTTGACATGGATCTCACCTCAGAAAAGGATTATTAAGGAAACTAGGACAGAGTGCAGGGAGTTAGCACCTATTGGGAAGCTGGGGATGGGTGAGCGCAAGCCTGCCCACAGCTAATGGCTCCTTGACCCAGATCCCAAACAATTCTAGGGAACAACTAATGAGAAAACAGAGATGGGTGTGAGGGTCACAGGGTGAAAATCAGGGATCCATAGGGGTTCACCAAACAGAGAACCTCAGAGAAGGGAGTTAACACCTAGGTATCGCTGAAGGGACTTCATTACTGGTTCAAATGGAGACTGGATCCTGTTTCATACTCAAGACCCTCCTGTTATATTTTCACACCTAAACTCCCACTCAGGTAAATAGATGCCTAAAGAATCAGAATCAAGCCCTTAGACACTTTTGTAGTGGCATTTTTTCTAGTGAAAAGAACACATTACAAGTTTTGTATAGGCTGCAAAGACCTTAACAGAGCAATACTTTCCCTGCATTTTTCTTGAAAGAAATCAGACTGCTGAAATGTTCGGAAGTGCTCACTCCTTTAAATACTAAAATAAATAAGTGGAATCCCAATTAATAAGATCTAGTGACAGATAGAATATCTGAGTTATATTCCCATCTTTGCCACTGATTCATATGTATCACCTCACGCTAGTAACTTAACCTCTATATGCCTCAATTTATCCATCTACAAATTAGATATGATAATAGGACTTGATCCAAAGACTTTGAACTCAATGGGAATCTTTCCATTGAGTTAAATGGGTTTTGGATCAAGCCCATAATGCTTAGCTACCTCATGAAAATTATAAAGCTTAAAACATACTAAGACACAAGTTTCAGTACAAACACAAAGTATTACAATAACACAGACATGAGATTATGTGCAGTTCTATTTAATATACTCCACAAATATTTGTCTTCAGGAAGGATGCTGCAATGTTTTTATACACCAAATGAAAAGGAAGTAACTAAGTGTAATATATCAAGGTTATATATATTCTGCGAGAATGAATTTCCAAAATCTGATGTGTTATAGAGGAAGGGTTATTTTATATGATGCAGGAAGAGGAGGGAGCGAGAGAGTGTAATGCTGTATATTTGATTGTCATGAAAAAAATTACTGAGTGTGAATAGGATTTAGGGATTTTAAATTTTATTTATATTTGAAAAAAATAGTTGGATAATTGGGTATGGAATTACAAAGTTAAATCAGTATATCTTTAAGATTCAAGTCATGCAACAACAAAAATCACTTTATACAGTTAGAAATATGCAGCTACTTAAACAGTTAATGTATCTTAAATCTCATTTCAGGTTAACTTTCACCATAAGGAAATAATATACGAAAGCAAATTAAACACTGCTCTGTCCAACACATATATATATTGTTTGACTTATGATATAAGAAGTGAAAAGTTACAATCTGTGTATCATTGTTCTGACAAAATACTGGATCTGATCCTGCAATTCTTACGCACATAAGTAACTCTTTCTCAAGTAGCTGTATTTAATTACACGAGCAAGAGTGGTAGGATCAGAATCTCTAAGTAGTCAATACACATCTAAAAATAATCATCACAGCAGATTGCATTCTGGTTGTAACACTCTTTTGCAGATTTGAATTATATTGTATTGATGATGCATCACTGTATTATTTTTTCTGGCCTTAAAAGGTTCTCTTTTTCTGCTATCAGACATCGATGGTGATTCACAAACGTTTGAGCAACATAATTCCTACATATTTTAGGTCTGTTTATTTTAGTTTCATCAGTGTAGTTTCTGGAATCACCTGGAACAGTTTTTTGTCAATGATCCATGTAAAAACACCTGATTAACTTGAGAGAGAAGAATCCCAATTACTTTTGTATAGTGTCAGAAGTCTTAGGACTCAAGCCATTGTTCAACTCCTAATTTTAAAGTATTCACTATCTAGTAATGAAGCTGACATGCCTCCATTATGCTTCTGCATTTAGTTTCCATTGTGTTTCTGTAATTTAAAAATAAGCAAGACCTTTAAAATACATTTACATTTGTGTTTGGATCCTGCAGTCTTTAGGCAAAAATCCCATTCATCTCAATGTAATTTACATATATCGATGGGAGTTTTGCCTGAGTAACGAATGCAGTTCTGGAACTAACAACTACTACTTTATGCTTTGACAGACACATTTTCAATCCCTCAGTCCTGGGAATTCTGAATTTTATATTCAAATATCTCCTACGTAAATTATATAGATTTTTTTTATACTAGTCACACAGAGGCCTGAAATTGAAGTATTTTTTAAAAATAAAGTCTTCTCTCTTCTTTTTAGAATATGAAAACACCGAGAACTGATATTAACATGCATTTCAGGTAAAGCTTAGACAGCGGTGATAATGTAAAAGAAACATGAACAATATAGACAACTGGCAAGCAAGGAAATGATTTTGTCCCTTTCAAATCATTTGCTGCCACCTTCTGGAGTTTAAAAACAGTGTCATTCTTGGGTTTTGTGTGGGGGTTGTATTTTATTTTATATTTTAGCACTATGACATATTTTTGTCTTCAGTAACAATTGCTGGCATTAGTACAAACAATACATACATTCTCTACTTCAATATTTTTGCCATTTTAAACATGCATGCTCAGATTATTATGTTCCACTGAGAGATGGGATAGTGCAAATCCAGGATTTTAGGTTGTTATATGTTTATAAAATAATGAAATAAGATGTAGATATTTATCTTTATCAATTAAAACAGACTGAGTACATGAGGCATCAGAACTCTCTCATCACTGCTGTACAGTGTTGACTGCTGTCAATGTAGAGCCCTGTACTAATAACATCCATTTTGAAGGGTAAACTATTCCAGTGTATTTGAGTAGGGAGCACTAACTAACCTTTATCAATATAATTTATTTCTTCTATATCAGGTATCAGTAGAAACTAAAGTTTGTCAGCTCACATAATTGAAAAATACAAGCAATATTCTCTCTGAGAAGGTTTGGAACTATGGGCTCTTAAATCTTTTAAGTATTCTCTCAACATTTGAATAACAAATGAAATATTACTCATCACCACACTGAAGATTCAGATGGAGATGAATTGTACCAATATTTTACTACAGTCTAAACCCAATCCTGCAGTCCCAGTTCAGGCAAGCCTCCCATTGACTTCAAAAAGCTTAATACTGGAACTAAAGAGACTCTAGTGCAAGATAACTTTTTATTAGATATTAATGACATCACTGATTTTGCATCTTAAAATTAAAGCGCACAGTGCCCCAACTTCATTCCTTATGACCCCTTCTGTTCTCTCTCTGCCTCAATGCCCATTACTTTTAAAAGGTTCTAGGTGGCTAGTAAATGCTGCACAGGCCTCAAAATGAGGATTCCTGAAGCACAGCTAGTTTAGAGCTCTTATAGTCAACAGGCAATTCAGCCTGACAAGAAAACTGCTGCAGATAAAGAAACAAGCCAGTAGATTTTTCTCCCTCAGACACAAATAAAATTGAACAAAGAACTGGAATCCAGAATGATGGAAGGAATGCTCATCTTTGCTTTAGAGGAGCCTGTCTTCCAGGGCCTCAGAATTGTAAATTGTAAATCTACTGCAGCAGCTCAGCAACATGAGTGAGTTGCAACACACAGTTTCATTAAAATTGTACTTCAAGCCCAGGCAGATGCTCTCCAGTGAAGCAGAAGGAGACAGAGGGAGAGGAGATATAGAGATATCTTTTTCTTATTCTAAAAAAAATTCTTGTTCACTACTACAGGAAAGCAATCCTTTCTGAAATGCTTTACCATTCACAAATGACAGAGATTGTCCTGGAATTGTTCCATTTTTCCCAGGGGAGTCTAAATAGGGAAGTCATTCCAAACAACTCTGCGGCCTAGGGAGGTGAGCAAACTGTCAAAAGAATCAGGCTTTTTGGAGCATAGGCACTAGTAAGCTCATTTACATAAGTTTTTTCTCTCCCCGGCAACTCCATAACTGCTTGCCACACAGTTGGAGGGTTTGTTTTATGTTTGCTTTGGCTGCACAATAGCCAGTCTACTGCATAGGTAAGCCTGCTGTGAAGCTAGCATCTGTGACTTTCTATGGCTGCGCAGTAGCACAGGTTGAGTATAGTTTCTCCAGGATTGCCTTTTGAAATTATTCTGAATTTGTAAGACTCCTTCCAAGTTAAAAAGTAAACCAGGAAGCTTCTGATCTCCAAGTGCTAGCTTTGCTTATTAAAGAAAAGCTAAGCCAGATTTCATATAAACAACTCAAATAAAATGTGACCATTACAGATTTGGATAAGCAATCACAAATTCAGGGAGAAAAAATGCTAATCTGCCCATATTGGAATGCCCATTAAGAATTAATATTCAGGATTTGGATATACCTGAAATTTGGATAAGAAAATAAACCAGCATATAGCAAGTAGAGTGCCAGGTGTCTGGTTGATAAGGGGACCTGACAGTGTCTGATCAGATCTACTGACACCCAAAGTCTGTTTACTGCAGATGGGGGAATCAGGGAAGCGCTGGGCCATCACTCGTGCCAGCCCCTACTCAGCTGGGCCCGCCTCCTACCTGTGTCAAGCAGCTACAGCCCAGCCCCAGCTTGGCAGACAAGCCCCTCCCAAGCCAGGCAGAGGGGAGTGTCCAGAGAGATTGAAGTGTTCTCCTAATAGGAAAGGCAATATACAAAAACCTGTAGGAGAACACTTCAATCTCCCTGGACACACAATAACAGATCTAAAGGTAGCCATCCTGCAGCAAAAAAACTTCAGGACCAAACTTCAAAGAGAAACTGAGCTTCAGTTCATCTGCAAATTTTACACCGATAGCTCAGGATTAATCAAAGACTGTGAATGGCTAGCCAACTACAAAAGCAGTTTCTCCTCCCTTGGTTTTCACACCTCAACTGCTAGAACAGGGCCTCATCCTCCCTGATTGAACTAACCTCCTTATCTCTAGCCTGCTTCTTGCTTGCATATATATACCTGCCCCTGGAAATTTCCACTACATGCATCCGACGAAGTGGGTATTCACCCACGAAAGCTCATGCTCCAATACATCTGTTAGTCTATAAGGTGCCACAGGACTCTTTGCTGCTTTTACAGATCCAGACTAACACAGCTACCCCTCAGATATCAGAAAATGAATGACTGTTTGGTTATTTCATTTACCAAAGGTAATTGAAGCAGATATTTATGAAGTCATTAGGAGGTAAACTATCTCCAGTTCAACAGGTTAATCATTAATATTTGGAGGATTTTCTTGCCATGCTGTATTAGGAGGAGAACATCACCAGATAGACATTTAAATTGTCTTATTTAACTAAAATAACAATGTTAAGTATTCTGGATTTTTTTCTTGAACAGCAAACATATAATATTTTAACAAAACAAGCATATGAATTTTTGAATTTAGTTAAACATTCAAGTTCTTTAAAATCAGGTTTGTTTTTGTTAAAATTATTTTTAACTAAAATAGTTAAATATTTTGTTTTGGTTTTTTTTTAAATATTTCAAATTGACTATGTCAGCCAGGTCAACATGAGAAACTTAAAATATTAGCTTCTGCAGCTAAACCTTCATTTCCCTGTTTGTTCATAATCTGGAAAAGAAAAGGAAGCATTCCTGCTTTTTCAGGTCCCAAATGATTTCTCAGATTGGAATGAATTAGTCCAAAGGAAAAAAATATTCTTTCTACACCGGCAGAAGAAGCTACTGCTGTTAAAAGTGAGATTATCACTTGAACAATCTCTGAATCCAAGTGCTTAAGTGACTTCCACCAGTTCACTGGTGTGATTTTCTTTAAAACATCATCAGCAAACATATATTTCTTGAATGGTTCACCCTTAGCTCTGAAGTTTATTATAGTTGGTATTATGGAGGGATGATTGCTGGATGTCCATGTCATAGCCAACTCCTCTTTTTCAGCATTTAAGGTTTGACCCTGGTACCAAATATTGAGAATATTGTCAAGAAAATGAGCTGAAGATAGTGCTTGTCTCATTTGTTTTTTTAACTCTGTCATTGCATATTTCTCTTTTTAAGATCTCATTCAGATCCTTTCAAATTTCAACAGCATCAGCAATAAAACAGCTATTTCCCTGCATTTTGTTCAAGGCTACAGAAATAGGCTTCAGGATAATCAGATATGTTCAACATTTCTCTTAAACCCAATACTGAGAACTTTGGCTGTGACAGTGCCATCTATTTTTTCATGATTTTGTTCACAAACTGTCATCAGATTAGCCCAGTTCTTGATATAGTGCTCAAAACAGTCCACTACTGAGTTCCATCACACGTCTTGTGGGAGAGTTAGCTTGGTTCCTCCCACTTTTTTCAGAGCAGCTGCTGTAAAGTGGTTGTTAGGGAAGTATTTTGCAATTTCAACAACATTAGCCTTTATTTCTGGAACACTGAAGTCTTTGGCTAGGAGGTGCATCAGATGAGCACTGCAACCGTTATTAGCTTGGAACTCTCTTCCCTCTCTTCTAAATAATTTCTTCTCATCTTGGATACATTTGCAGCATTGTCTGTGACCAAACTGCGTATTAGACATTTGAAATTGTTTTTCATAGTTTGTTGTAGCTTTTACTGCTACTTCTTGTAAGTATTCTACTGTCTGTGCATTTCCTGATGTATCAATTGTTTCTGTAAGGAAGACATTCCCTTCTTCTGTTGTCACACAAGCACATACAACAGGATTGTAGTGGGGTGGCTACCCGCTCCTGCCCTTCAGGGCTTAAAACAGCCCAGGAGAAGGCTGTGGCTGTGGCTGGGGCAAGAAGCCTGGGCTGCTTGGGGGAAAGCAGGCTCAGCTGTGGCCAGGTCCCAGTCAGGTGCAGCTGGCCCCTATAAGAGGCAGTGAGCCAGGAGCCCAGTCAGTCTCTCTCTGCATTCAGAGAGAGAAGGGCCTGGTTGTAGGGAGCTAGAGACAGAGTACCTGAGTGGAGCAGGGCTGAGGAAAGGCAAAGGGACCTGGGGAGCTCTGGCCGAAAGCCTCAGGCTGTTGCCTAGCAGAAGGCAACTAGGTCCTGGGGGTTGAGAGGGCAACCCAGGAGTAGCCTAAGGCAGCAGGTCCAAACCCAACCTTGCCAGTGATGAGCAGGCTGATATTGCAGTCTGCCCCAGGGTGTGGGGGCTAGATGATGACTGGCAGTAACCTGATACTGAGGTGAGGTGGGAATAGTGGGTGGGGGTTCCCTGGGGAGGGGAGACCCTAAGACTGAAGGGTTCCTGCCAGGGGGCAGCACCAAGAGAAAGGGGCACTGGGGTCCTGGGAGGGCTATGGGGCCAGAGGACAGGTGGATCACCAGCCTGCAGAGGGTGCTCTGGATGCCGGGAGAGCTAATTCCCTGAGGATGATGAGCAGGAGGTGCTGCAGGGGTGAGTCCTCGTGCCTACAAGGATCATTGTGGACATTGCTCCATACATCAAGACTCGGGTTAACAATTTCACCCTCTAGACCTTTTGCACACTGCTCAATTTCTCTTTATCCAGCAATTTGCCTGTGACATCTGCTCTGTTGGGTGGACTGCACCCTGGTCTTAATGACTGAACCATGTTAATGAAGTGTGGGTTCTCAATCATACGGAAAGGAGAGTTTGTTGCATAAACAAACTGGACAATTTTTTATCAATTACCTCTTTTTGTAATCTGCTGGGTTTTATTACAAATTTATCTATGGTTGTTTCTGGATGATGGAGACATATTTTTTTTTCTTTTTGCTATAGGTGATATACATGATGTGACTGAAACACTATCATTGGCAGATAACTCTGAAACTATAGCAAATGATGGTGATCTTGAAGGTGGATAGTCTTCAGAATCCTGGATTCTCCTAAACAAAATAAGTCAATGCAGTTATTTATTATTACCGTATTGCTCATTGCATTCACTGACACTCAGTACTATTTTAAAGGTGAAATTGTAGAAGGAAGTTCTACCTATTTCAGCTATCTATTTTTTTATCATAAGTGCATCTAAAATGATAGTATCCTAGAGTAACAACTATAGTTTTTGCTCAAACATGAGAATTTAAGAATATTCCAGAAGCAAGACAGGCAGTCCTTAAGAAAGGAGTATGAAATAAAAAAAGTTTACCAACCTGAAGAACCTGCATGTTCAGACATCTTCCTTTCATCATGTTCAGTACAGCTTCCTCCTGAGAAGGAACACATCTCATGATGTTGTTTCATTTGGGCAATCAGGCCTTGCATTTCTTTGTTGTACTATTTACATTTTGCATGCATGCCTGTCTTACCCACAGGTAGAGGAATTTCATTAAAATATTCCCAAACTGAGTCTCTTTTATGGCCTGCTTCCATCATAGATTTTTCCCTTCTAGTGAGAGAATGGTATGAGCTCTCAAATCAGTGAAGGCTACATTCAGAAAGACCTCAAGACTTCTGGAATATGCTGCTCAAATGGTTTAACTTTGTTTCTACTGCCTGTCCCTCCCTTCTCACACTTATCTCCAGACTTCTTCTCCTTGTCCAGATCTATTCCACCCCCAACAATCTTCTAGTCATTGAACTTAAGGGCATAAGATACAGAGAGGGACAATAGGGTTGAGATGTGTTACTTCTCACCTCTGTATATTTATTTAAAAACATTTTTGCTGTTAACAAGCATGTTATCTCTGGAGAGACAAATCCACAGTTTGAGAACTGCAAACCTAAGCATCTCTGATGGTATCTTCTAGAGTGAGCACTGAGTCCCATGGGGTAGATAGATTATTTAGGTTAATCTTTCTATGCAGATGCCCCTAGAGCCCCATAAAATTGGATCCCTAATCCATGAACTATTGGAACTCATTCATAAAAACTTTTCTTAAATGTTACATGACTATATTCTTACACTATAGAATTAGATTTTATAATCTCTATTCCATTATGAGATCTGAGTTGTTTTAATTGATACATTATCTTTAGATTACTTTCTTCCTAAAAGCATTTTATCAAAAAATCCAATTTAAATAAAAAAAAATTTAACTTGATTTAAAAAAAAAATTGGTTTTTATTCACCCTTGTCTGCACTTGGAATTAGCCCCTATTTCACATGTGAACTTAAGTGCATTGATGTAAACCTCTCATGTAGACAAGCAAAGCAACAGTTTGCACCAGTAGAATTTACCCCTGCTTCTATTGGTGCAAAAGGCAGCTTTCCTTCCTTATACTATGGTTTATGCTCATTCAGCTATTATCAAAGACTGAAACTGGGACTAATTCCCAAAAAGACAGGGCATAAGATACAGAGATCTGCATGTTATCATATTAAGTAGAGCAATGAAAATTCTTCAAAATTACCTGCAAATATTTATTTGAATTAAAGATGGAAGTTACTTAGACTTTGTTGAGCCCCTTGTTGTTCGCTTCCTGTGAATAGTCTAGCAAATTAGTTTACTGAATGTTTGCAGAAGCATTACGTTTTAAGTGAATATAGAAGTACATTGGCAGAAACCAAATGTTCAACTTGGATATATGCTTGTTTGCACGAGAAACCTTCATTCCAATTGTTATTCTAATTAAAGGAAAAGAAACAGAGTTTTGTGTATCAAGCATTATTACCTACACATTATGAGTAATCTACAACCAAAAATTATTCTATGATTTCAAATAACTAAACTTGGCAACTTTGTAAACTGCTCAGACCATGTACAAACATAGATTAAATTACTCACAATATTAATCTTTAGAGTTCCATTTCCGCTCCAAACCTTTTCCTTGGTGATCACGCACTAGCACAACAGAGTTGCTTTCAAAACTTCACTCTGTACTAATAAACAAGAAAAAAAACCTAAAACTGTGGGTTCTGTCCAATTCATTGTTTAATTAGATTTTCTTCCTACAAAATATGTATATGCAGTTTGTTTAGGGAAGATTAATATATGCAAATATAATACAAATGTCTTTTAACAATATTAAAAATGTCAGGTTGCTATTAAGATGACTGAAGCTCTGAAATGATTAAAGACAGGCTTATTCCGGAGAGAGAAGAAATCACAAACATTTAATCTGGAGGGAGAAAATGTGAGTATAATAGATTTAATAAAAAGAGAATGATCAGTATCAACGTGTTTGTAGTTTTAAATTAAATGGTTTAAAGTGAAGTGCAATGTTTTCTTCAAATATAGATGACTTAAGTATTGCTGCAGCGTTCTGAGAATTTGCCTTCTTGCAATCATAAACCTACTCATACAGTATATTAGCTACGCTCACAACAGACAGCCCTAGAAGAATTAATGCTCCTTTGCAAATTGACCACTCATTCAGGCATGAATTGCAAATTAACCACTCATTCAGGCATGAATTGTTTTTAGCAAAGGTTGCACTGCTACCGTTTTAGAGAAAACGGAAGCTGAATACTTAGGGGTTTGAGTTCCAAATAATTCAATTACATGTACCCATGCTTTCCATCAGCCCTAAGGGCTGGTCCACACTAAGAAGCGGGGTCGAACTAGGGTACGCAAATTCAGCTACGTGAAGAGCGTAGCTGAATTCGAAGTACCCTAGTTCAAACTACTCATCTGTCCAGACGCTGCAGAATCAAAGTCCGTGGCTCCAAGGTCGACTCCGCCACCGCCATTTGCAGTGGTGGAGTACCGGAGTCGACCGCGGTGCTTCCGGAGTTCGAACTATCGCGTCCAGATTAGAGGCGATAGTTCAAACTCCGAGAAGTCGAACTCACCGCGTCGACCCGGCTGGTAAGTGTAGACTAGCCCTAAGAAAGGGAGGAGTTAGGTTCTGCCTTAAAGTCAGTCCTGACAAATCCCATTGACTTCCCCTGGCTTGTACAAAACATCAATTAGGGTGAAGTTTGGTCCAAGCAAGGCCTGTGCCCAGCTGCAGCAGACCAAACAGCTTAAGAACCAAATGATCAAAAACAGAGGTCCAAGTGTCATGGGCAAAAATGTATTTGCAACTACATGTTGGCTGTTGTGTGAACAATTATGAAATTCACATAGGTGAACAGCTAGGTGTTTAAATGGCACTTGCATGCACAAACACCAACTTTGCCCCTACACTGGTTATAATTTCCAGTGCAAATAGAGACAACTGTTTGTGCATTTTTCTATAGAAGCATTGGGTCTCCTGCTGGAAATTTGGGTTTTGAGATAAAGGAGCAGCAAAGAGTTCTGTGGCACCTTATAGACTAACAGACATATTGGAGCATGAGCTTTCACCCACAAAAGCTCATGCTGCAAAACGTCTGTTAGTCTATAAGGTGCCACAGGATTCTTTGCTGCTTTTACAGATCCTGACTAACACAGCTACCCCTCTGAAACTAGAGATAAATGAGGGTCCTTGTAATTAACAAAAGCTGTAGTGCAGTTGCAGTTTAGTTTAATGAAGTTGCACGGGCAGTGGGAGCACACAGGCCTTGCAGAAAGTGTGAGGCGCCAGGACTCACTTGAAGAAGGGGAAACGCACTTGGCAAGCGTAAATGGTTACGACTTAAGAGGGATGCAAAATGGGGCGTGCGAAGGCGCAGCCAGTCATTCTGCTCAGCTACATTCACGGCCAGCTCAGCCCAGGGCCCGACGTGTCCCGATCGCCTCCGTTCTCTGCAGCCCTGAAGACACTGACTATTAAACACACCCGGCAAATCCGCTGCAGAGGCGGGGCCCTGGGGATGCCCCACTCCCCGCACATCCTCCCCGCACCAGCCCTCGCCCGCCCGCTCGCCCGGCTTCGCTCCGGTTCTAAGCGGGGAGCGGGCGGGGGAAGAACTGTCCGGGTCCCGGATTCTAGGAAACAGAGCAGACACGTGACCGTAGCCCCTTCCCGACTGGCAGGGGAGGGGGCGGGGCTTTGTCCCCCTAAGTAGCAGGGGCTCGGTCTGTGCGGTCACTTCCTGTGTTGATGGGTTGCTAGGTAACGTGTATGGCCGCGAGGGCAGGCTGGGGCTCAGTCTCCGCCCCTCCGGTCAATGCAGCTGCGACGACGACGGCAGGAGCGGAGCGGCCGCTGCGCAGCGCCTAGAGCGAGCCCCCCTCGGACGGGCCCGCGCAGGCACGGGACAGGCAGGCACGGGAGGTGGGACCCGTCTGTGGAGGGGCGGCCGCAGGGCCCGGCTCGTGGGGCAGGGGAGGGGGCGCTGGGTTTCCGTGGGTCAGAGCTCGTGTGCGCCCTGCAGCGCAGACCTGCCCGGGGCGGCGTGTCCCGATTCCGCCGCATGCGAGCGCCTCCTGCAGCGCCCCGGGCAGCCCGAGCGGAGGGTCAGACAGATCCTCGCTTTAATCACTCTGCTCCATTGTTTAAACCCTCAGGAGAGATTTGAGCTCCCTGGAGCAGCGAGCTGAGGGCGTGAAAACGAGGAGAACCTGCATAAGAGTCATTTCTCCAGACCTTTTCCCCACCATGTCTGATGAAGATATTGGCACCACTTTAGCGTATACCAAGAGCCCCAAGGTCTCCAGAAGAACCACTTTTCAGGTAAACTATTTTACCCCCACCTTATCTGATTAAAAAATCAGCCAACTCTATGCTAGCTAAACCGGCAAACCTCCTAGTGTACAGCTTATCCTAGTAAAAAAAACAACGTGCTTTTATCAGGATAATCTATACCAGTTTGGCAAGTGAAGTAAAAGCACTTTTATGCAGGTACATATACAGTAGAGTTTTTGCCAGTGTAGATATGTCACCAAAAAATCACACCCCTAAACAACTTTACTATACTGGCTAAAGTTTCTACTATAGACCTGGCCTTTGTGTTACTAAGGTTAGCAACAAAAACAACTCTGCTGTCAATATGGCAGAAAAGCAAAAACTTCAATGCATACCCTTCCCTATCTTAAAAGTGGAATTGACATTCTCATTTAGTTTCTGTGTTCTTCTTTAGAAAGAGCATACTGAGGTTTTCTTGATCTCCTAAATGTACACAATAATTGTCCTTGATTAAAGTAAAACATCTATTTTAAACCAATTAAAAGCAAGGAACTTCAGACTACAAATCCTGGGTGGGTAACTTTTGCATGCAGCCAGTTTGATACCAATAGCTTTGTATTGGTCATGAAAAGATTTTAGCACATGCTTAACTTCTAAGTCAATGAGATTTGCTATATGCTTGAAGATAAGCACATGCATAAATCTTTGCACGATCAGGGTTTAAGTTTTGAAGGTTGGAGGTGATGTTTATAGAAGATGCATCCTGTCTAGTAACAAACTACACAGCAGGTGACTGAGGTTTAGGAGATATACACACTCCTAACAGGAGATCTTAGAAGCACCTCAAAATGTCTTCAAGACAAAGTTTTTCTTTTCCTCAGTCACCTGCTGTGTAGTTTGTGTAGTGTATATTTATTTGTTTCTTACTTACCCATCATCAGATCCTTTATTTTTGGCGGTAGATGATGTCGGTATTTTCTAGCTAGATTCTATAGGACCTGAAAAGATCTATGTGGCCTCTTTGTGAAAGCACATTAATGAAGATTATATGCACTTTATTGGAGGTTCTAACTGCTTCCATGTTGCTAGTGGTTGGTAATTTTTGAGCAAGAAAACACTCTCTCTACTGTTGACTAGCTTAGGAGGGGAGCTGCCTAATATGCTTGCTTTTGTGGATCCCATTCTTAAATGCTTATCTCTCTCCATTCATTGTATAGGGAGCCTAGGTACCTAACTCAGGCTTTGTGGATTCCAGTGCTTTCCAAGGCACCTAAAAGTAAGGCCTTGTGACAGCACTGTAGCTCCTAAGTCCCTTTGGATCTGGGCTGAAGTGACTTACCCCATGTCACACAGTAGGCAATATCAGAAACAGGCGATGTCTTCTGACTCCCAGTCAAGCGACTTGTTAACTAGGCAGGTATTTTCCAAAGAGTGGGTAAACCCACTGGGGAAGAGGGAGCACAAAGTTCAAAGGGTCTGGAGGTGTTACTCAAAAGATATACAAATTAAGGCCTGGTCTACACTGGGGAGGATTGATCTAAGATACACAGCCTCAGCTACGAGAATAGCATAGCTGAAGCCGACGTATCTTAGATCAAATTAAAATTACTTACTTTGCATCTTTGTGGTGCACCGCGGCTCCCCCATCGACTTTGCTTCCGCCTCTCACCGAGCTGGAGTTCAGCAGTCGACAGGAGAGCAATCAGGGATCGATTTATCGCATAGCGTAGATGTACCCTAAGATGCATAGACTTTTATCAGTAGATGGCAAGGATATGGGGCGGGGGTGGTGGTGAGGGTGTGTCCAATTGGTGGTGTTTTCCTGAAAGGTGCATCAGCTTTCAAAAAGTTGGGAAACACTGTATTACACCAGTTTGCTCACCCACTCCCCCTCACCCCCAAAGATTCAGATCTGTTACTGTCCCCAAACATTTTTTGTTAGTGGGAAGAATGAGTTGAACTTGAAGTAATGGATCTTTCCTTCTGAATAAAAGTTATCTATTAAAATATTTCAGAATGAGCTACAAGAAGCAATTTCTGCTCGTGCAGCAAGACAGCAAACTGCTGAATACTCAGATGACTTTGACAGTGATGAAGATGGTATGTTAAATAGCAGCGGTTTTGTTTGTGTTCTCCCCCTCCCACCCTTCGCTGATAGATCACTAAAGATCCTTTGGCGCTAATACTGTTTAATGTACCAAGATTCCACATTACAACTACTCCTAAATTATGTACCCTGTCCTGCTCAATAAAGTTAGAACCAGAATTCCCATTGGCATCAGAAGGTGCAAGATTGGACCTTTGTTTTTCCTCAGTCTAGGGTCTATATAATTTTAAAGGATTTTTTTACTTTTTTCTACAGACAAAGCCCTAATGAATCAGTTGCCTCCCTGCTTGGGGTCCTCTCTCTTTAAAGGAAGTTTGGCCTTTTAAATGTCATAAGTTACATTACAATGTAATTTTAAGACACTTCATCCATGTGATACTTGGTTTTTACTCACCACCTCTGCCAGATCATTTAGATTAAACTGATGTGCAAAGGCCCAGACTTTCCTTTACAGACAGATTTCACAGCAGGTCCCTTTCTGCATTTGACACATTACTTTGATACTTCTGTGTTCTTTAGTGCCCCCCCACACACACACACACACTTTTTTTTTTTTTTTTTTTCAACCTGAAACAACTCAGATCAAACAGTAATAACAGGCAGGGTTCTATAAAACAGCGTTCTTAATCAAAACTATACTTCGGGACAGAGCCGGCCTTAGGGAAAATGGCGCTCTGGGCAAACTTGTAGTTTGGTCTCCCTGGCCCGCATGGGCACGGTTACCCCCCATTGCCTCTGGACCCTGTTAGTGGCCCCCATTGCCCAGGGCCCTGTGGGCTCCCCGGGCTCCCCACCCCTCTCTGCACCTCTAACCCCTGCACTGTGCACCCTTTGACTCTAACCCCTGCACCCCCCTCCTAGACCCACATGGAGAAACTGAGGTGGATGCACGGAGCAGCAGGCATTGCTGCTTGCTCCCCCAAATGCTGTTCCTCCATGTACTCCTAGGGGGCTGTGATGTGGGGACCAAGGAGTGATGTCAGGGCTCTGTGCATCCAGGTCAGACTTTCCCTATCTGGGCTGAGTAAGAAGAGAGAAGGAGAGTAGCAGCTCCTGATGCTCGCTTCACAGCACAGCCCAGGTGGGGAAAGTTTGACCTGGATGCACGGAGCGCTTAGTATTGCTGCTTGCTCCCCTCCTCACAGCCCCTTAGGGGGACGTGGAGGAACATTGTGGGAGGAGGGACAAGCAGTATCCATGCATCACCGCTTCCTCACCCACCCAGGTTCCTACGCCAGGAGTAAGAAGGGAGAAATCTGGGAGCCCCCGCCACGCATCGCTCCGCTGCCAGCCGGGAGCAGTTTCTGACTTTACGCCAGCAGCACACAGCTCTCTGTGCCTGGGTGGTCTACCCCTAAGGCCGTCTCTGCTTCGGGATGTTGTACAGAATAGGGCAGAGACCATGTCTTATTTGTGAAGTTTACAATGTAAATTTCTAGTGGACACAACTAGTGAGTGTAACATAGAGGGGCGTGAGGAATCACAAAAGTTCCAGTAATAAGATCCCATGCTTGCTCATTTTATAGTATGTGTCCATCTTTCTTTATGCTTCTGCTTGGAGAAGTAGGTTTTTAGAAGGAACTTGAATTTGGTGATGGCAGGAATTAACTAATGAAGACTGGGAGGGCATTCTATGCATAGAGTTCAGAATAGAAAAAGGCAGGAGACAGGACTGGGAAAAAGAAGCAAAGTAAATCAAGATCAGTGAAATTGGGGCAAGATAATAGGAGTTAAGGTCAGAGATGTTGGCCAGAGCAGAACTGTACAAAGAATTTTCGTATGGTATAAAATATGAGATTGCTGTATCCCTTTTATACATCAAATACAAATTTAATATAGAAGTTGATGAAAATACATTGTTTTTGGGTATTATAGAAGAACGTCCTGAAAATAATTCAGCTGTTGAAAACACAAATAAGAAATCAGTTGCCTTTGATATTACCCTCTCAGATGACGAGACTACTCAGAAAAAGGCCCTTTTGAAAAGTGAAATTGCTGATGACTTGACTTCACTATTACATGAAGAGAAACTTCAACAGATGACAATTTTGAAAAGCCAAAACTTGAGTGGTGACAGAGAAGATGAAACAGAATGTTTATTCATTGAAAAATTAACTTGTCATGGTAATGAAGGTGACCACTGTAATGAATCACATATGGCTGTACTGCAAAATGAAAGAGAAGAAATTACTCAACATGAATTTGAAAACAAACCAGTACCAAAGCTAAGGGAGCAAAGAATCAAAAATATATCTTCAGGTAAAAAGAAGGCACTTGAATATTGTTGCTGCTATTTGTGTATTTGTAGTTTTATAATTTTAAATTAATCTAATGTTGGAAATGAAAATAATGTTAGAATTGTTTAGACTTCAGTATAGGGTGTGGTTTCAATATCTTTAATATCAAAGAGGATCAGAGTTTTTAACTAATTTTTTAAGTGCTCCTTTTAATATTCTGCAACTGCCTGCCATAAGTAACTAGATAAACTGGCATTCTAGGCAAATAGAAGATTGCTGAACTCACATGATAGACTATGTCAGAAAGAGAGAACAGAGAGTAGTATATAGTAAGCCGCACTCTGGGATTTTACGCTGTAGCAATGTCCACAGGTGACATTACTGTGTGGCAAGCTTGTGCACTGTTGATTCAGACCGTGGTTTGCCATGCAGTAACTTGCCACATATCAATGATATTTTATCTTGAAATAAATCCATGGCCCATTTACTATTAATGATGGGAAAACACAAACTGCAATGAGTGCTGCGTGATGAACAGTAGCAAACACTTTGTAATTCCCCACTTCCACACACACGGTGGCAGCAAAGCTTCAGGTACTTTAATCTGAAAATCTTTCTTTGGACAGAGAGAAGTTCAGACGTCCTTTATCTAAAAAGCAAGCACACAGACACCTGCTTCTCCTCTCCAACAGGCGACCAATTTTAAATTATCTCATGTTTAGACAATTTGATCTAATCTCTGGTCAGTGACTTCCACTAATGAAGATTAAGCTTGGCCTCTTTCTTTGATATTCTAATGGCTTATTGAAGACAAATTCACTTTATTTATTTGGAAGTCATTCCTCCCACTAAGAGTTTAATTAGTGTTTAAACAGTGTGGATGGCCTTGATGAGCCCTGTGCACTGAGATGAATTTCACCCTTGTTTGCACTATAGGGTTTATGAAATGATATTTTACAAAACGGCACTAAGCACACCCATTGTACTTGCACACATATTGTACTTAGGGTGACCAGATGTCCCGATTTTTATAGGGACAGTCCCGGCTTTTGGGTCTTTTTTTTTATATAGGCTCCTATTTACCCCCCCCCCCCCCCACCCGATTTTTCACACTTGCTGTCTGGTCACCCTAATTGTACTGTTACTTCCTAATGCTCAGACACAAGTACTTCCATGGCTAGCTCTGGGTTTGGAAGTTATTTTGGATATGGGTTAGTATGCAGAGAAGCACACCAAGCAACACATTTCAGTGTTCCCTCTGTTCTGAATGAATCTGCTCCTTATGAAAGATGTCAGGCAGGATAGCTGTACTGCCACTGGCTGCCTGGGGATAGCTGTGGATTGGGGAAAATGAGTTTTTGCTTGAAAAAAGGCATTAATTTAGCACCTCTTTGGAAGGCTCTGTAGCTTGTCTGGGAAAATGCTGACTGTAGTAGCTGTTCCCAGGTTCCTCCACCCTGTTCCTTGACAGCACACTTTATTTCTTTGTGACTGCTGAGCCCTGAACTTTTTACAAAAGGGACGATAGATGCATAGAAGGGGGCAAATATCCCAGTAGTCACCTGGCTCCTCTCACCACCCTTCTCACTGCATTTATTTTTTCCCCACAAATTTTATCTATTCTGCCCTGCGCAGAGGGAAGCACATGGGTTCATGTAATAAGTCTAGTGGACTTATAAAAAGAATAGAGAAGGATCACAATGGAAGGTCTTCCCACAGCAGTCCTGCATTAGACTGATGCTGTTTTTGCTGCCTTTATTAGGTTTATCCAGTCTATTAGGTTTGTCTTCCTGGCCCCAGATAAACACCCAAGTATAATACTCAAAGTGTATATCTAAATATGTACAGAGAACATAATAAATTGAAAGATGTACTTCTGGCCTGTGTCTTTACATTGCATTCAAAGCTTCAAAACTTTGGTTAAAATTTCTGAAGACATGTTTTTTAACTCTCTCTTCATATAGTTGGCTGCATTTGTTCTGGTTTTGTTGTTTTCATCTTCATTGCCGTAAGAGCCTCAGAACATTTCATTTTTTTAAAATAATATATCATGGTAATTGACCTGCTGTGACTGCTGCTTATTTACTGAAGATAGGGATTCATCTGAAAATGTTAGTTAAACCTAAACTGACTACATAATATTCCAAACTGAATAAAGTATCTTTAGTGGATGATGTTGAAATAACAACATTTATTGTCAGCTGAGAATGTCAGCATTTCTGCACTGGATGATCGTTATAAACCATCACCTCAACCAAGAAGTGTCTTAAGAAAGAGCAGCCATGTAGAAGACAAAGATGTTGCCAGGGCAGAAGATAAGGCTTCTTCTAGTTACAGATTATCTTCATTTTCTGCACCATCCTCCCTAACTAGGCTGAGTGACAGAATAACAACATCTGAGAAAAGGGCACTTGCTGAAAGCCCTAGTCCTGAGGTAAGAGAATTATTGTAGTATCTATTATATTTGTGCATAGTTATCTATTTTTTTCTTCTATGTATGTTTTGCCTATTTTAGACTGTGGAATAACATAATCTGCATTAGAGGCTTTTTTCCAAACATCCTCTTTATTCACCTGTGATTGTGATACCATTTTCCATAACAAAAAAAAATAGGGGGTGGGGAGAGGGTGAAAGAAGTATATTTAATCAAGTTTTCAAGCAGCATTGCTCCTTGGATTGAGAAAGTGGAGCTTCTGTGGGAAATAGTCTCCTACATCTGCAACTTTGAGCATTCTGTTGCCTTGGAAAGGTTCTGAAAAGGGCAACTAAAATGATTAGGGGTTTGGAGAGGGTCCCATACAAGGAAAGATTAAAGAGGCTAGAACACTTCAGCTTGGAAAAGAGAAGACTAAGGGGGGATATAATAGAGGTATATAAAATCATGAGTGATGTTGAGAAAGTGGATAAGGAAAAGTTATTTACTTATTCCCATAATACAAGAACTAGGGGTCACCAAATGAAATTAATAGGCAGCAGGTTTAAAACAAATAAAAGGAAGTTCTTCTTCACGCAGCGCACAGTCAACTTGTGGAACTCCTTACCTGAGGAGGTTGTGAAGACTAGGACTATAACAATGTTTAAAAGGGAACTGGATAAATTCATGGTGGCTAAGTCCATAAATGGCTATTAGCTAGGATGGGTAAGAATGGTATCCCTAGCCTCTGTTCGTCAGAGGATGGAGATGGATGGCAGGAGAGAGATCACTTGATCATTGCCTGTTAGGTTCACTCCCTCTGGGGCACCTGGCATTGGCCACTGTCGGTAGACAGAAAGTGGGCTAGATGGACCTTTGGTCTGACCTGGCACGGCCGTTCTTATGTTCTTTTGCTGTATCTCTTTATTGATCTACAAGGAAGTAGTTCTCAACTATAGGTCATTAGTATTGGCAGAATTTGTGGTATGTAGTATTGGCAGAATTTGATCTTTATTTTTTATAATTTCAATGGATAATATCAGTGTTTATTTTAAAGCGTTTTTCCAATTTTTATTGATTTTAGTTTTTCATGGTTTTGCAAAATTATGGGTTTTAAGCAATTTTTTGTATTTAGCTATTTAAATTTTCACTGTTGCAGGAAATTATGGATGGAGCCAGACAATGTGGTTGGGGGTTAGACAGTAATTATTTGACAGTAGACCTTAAGGTTCAGAAAGTTAAAGCTTTATAGCCATTAAAACATAAATTGTCAACATCATATGTCTAAATATACAAAACAAATAACAGCAGTGCTTGTTTGTTTTTTTTACTTTACCTATCTGTAAATTTTTATTATTATTGATGTAAATATTTTTAGTGGATTTGTGTGTGTAAAGTGAAATTGACATTTACCAGTAAAAATCTAATCCTTCCAAGCCTAGAGGTATGTTGTTATAAAAAAGTTCTATCCCTTTTCATGCACATTTTTCTTCACCAATGTAACATGACTAATAAGTTGTATGTAAAGATTTCTTTATGCTGTGAACAGAGACCTAAAGATGACTGCATTAATTTTGTTTTCTCAAAATTGGTGGATGATGGTGTGGAAAGAAGGTCAGAGGGGACAGGATCCTTCCTCCATAAGATAGAAAAATGCTCTAGGCAGTACACCTAGGCAGTTATCATGTCACCATGCAGAACCTTTCCACAGAGGAAGGGTAGTGGCCTATGTTGAGTCTCAAACTGACTAGTATATATGCTACTTATCAGCAGTATTCAGAGGAACAGCAGCAGGTTGAACACTACTCCTTGTTTTTGTGTCCTGCCATTGGAAAAGTGCCTAATTGTGCCTGCAGGATTCTTATGGCAGAAGGTACAGCTGACAGCATCTTTGCTCTTCTTTGGCCATGTCTACTGCTCCACATTTGGGACGAAGGGGGTGTGACTAGTAATGCGCACCAAAGTCCTGTTCTGTTTCTCCCCTGTGTGAATGTTGCAGGCAGGGGCGGCTCTAGAAAATAGGCTGCCCCAGGCAGCGCGGTGTGCTGCGCCGCCCTTCCTCGGTCCCGCGGCGGGTCCCCTCTTCCCGCGGCTCCGGTTGAGCTCCCCCGGCAGGTCCACCGGAGCCCCGGGACGAGCGGACCTGCCGCAGGCATGACTGCGGGAGCTCCACCGGAGCCGCGAACAGCGGACCTCCCGCGGGCACGGCTGCGGACGGTTCGCGGGTCCGGCGGCTCCGCTTGAGCTGCCGCAGTCATGCCTGCGGGAGGTCCAGCCGCTGTTCGCGGCTCCGGTGGACCTCCCGCAGGCATGACTGCGGCAGGTCCACCGGCCCAGCCTGCCGCCCCCTAGATTTGGCCGCCCTAGGCACCAGCTTGGTTTGCTGGTGCCTAGAGCCGCCCCTGGTTGCAGGCACAACTAAAAGGTTCCTAGTTTGCATTAACATCACTTCTTTTGACACCCCTATAGTCCAAACTGTGGGGCAGTATAGACAAGCCATCGACTTCATTATTAAGGGCAGGATTTGACCTTAATGTGTGGTGAGTTTACACTCTTTTTAAAATCCGTTTGTTTACCTTTACATCTCCTTTAATTTAAACAGTAGCCATATTTTTCTTAAGGAACTTTAAATAAATATTGCATAGAAAACTATGTTTTAAAGCAAGTTAACTGATTTTGATTTGGTGTGAATTGTTCATGTTGCTTATGCTGTCATTTTCTGCTTTCAGGGTCCATGGCTAACAAGCTCTCCACCACCATTCCCTATTCATTTTCATTCAGCTGATGAAATATCTGGAGACTCCAGTTTGTTAATGTGTGGCGAAGGCTGTCCTTCAAAAGGTAGAAATCAATATACTTCATATAGAAGCATTATACTTGAATATGTGCAACCAGTGAAATAATGGAATTGCTTAGTATAAGTAACTTTTAAGGGCCTGATACTGCTGTCCATGATGTCAGTGTAGTCTGTTTCCATTGATAGAGGTGGATCCAACCCCAAGTTTATTTTAGAAATCTGAGACTAGCTACAATATGCATCTCCCCTGTATTATTATGTATTATTGGTGTCAGTTTGTTGCAGAGGAGTAATCAATAAGGTTACATCTACACTACACACTGCTTTTGGTGGCCTATAGTATACATACCCATATAGTCCCCCCTAATATAAATAGTAGTGTAGCCAGTGGGGCATGACTTAGGCGAGTGAAGACATACCGAAAGGATGTGGTTAGGTATGTGAATACATACCCTACACATTTTCTACTTGCCCAAGCTGAGCCTTCCTATCTACATTACTATTTTTAGTAGCGTAATGTCCTGCTGCCTTCCTGCTTTGAAGCCTTTCCCCTCCATGGAAAGACTCCCCCCAGTGGGGGGAAGGTTCTGGCAGCGGGGAGGCATCAGGATTTACCAGCTGCCTCCCTCTTGCCAGAGCCTTTCACTGACGTGTAGCTACACACCTCAGTGTGGGCACAGCCTACTTTTTCCTGGAGTGTGTAGCTACACGTACACTTCACACTGCTCAAAGTGGTGTGTAGTGTTGAGATAACCTAAGGTGGCTTCTGGAAGTTTACTATAGTTACATTAACAAATTGAAATCATAACTGATGTTGTTTGCAGGTTCTTTGTTACAAGCAATTCTGAATAGTGTCAGAAAGCATGATACGTAAGAACTAGATAAACATTCTTTTTAGGGAGACAGACTAAAGTTTGAGAAATGAGCTCCTACCTTTGCTCATATTCTGTGTACTTAACACTGTCTAAACATCTTCGAGACTTGCTTAAACTACTGCTCCTGAATTTCCCTCGCCGTTCCAACCTAGTCACTTTCTTCAATTAATAATCTCCATTTGCCTTCAAATCTCCCTCATCCTCCTTCACCCCTTCCAGGCACAGATCTATTTTACCAACTGACTAGATAAACTGTTGGTCACCATTTCATGTATAATGGGAGGATGGTCTTGTGGAAATTACAATGCCTGCATTCTGTGCCTGATTTTGTGAACTTGCTCAAGTTACTTATCCTCTCTGTATTTTTGTTTACTATTGCTTAAATGGGGATGATAAATATTACTTTGTTTCCGCATTGTACAAGACACAAACATACCGAGAATCCATGCCCCAAAGAGTTTACAATCTGTAAGACTGACACAGATAGATAAGATGCACAGGCGGACTCATAGAAGAAATTAATAGAGTTTAAATGAGGCCCCGCTATGCTGTGTGTTGTAGAATGTGTATAAAAGGTAGTCGTCCTTGCCCTGAAAAGTTTACAATGTAGACAAGATGGACAAAGGGTGGAAAAAAGGATATAAACTGAGGGATGACTGGTAAGTGTCATGTAATATCTATATTTTAATTTGTACTCTTGGGTTGAAGAATACATTTGATGTGAGTTAATGCTTGTGGGCATTATGGTGAAGCAAGTCTTTTGGACAGCTTTGAACATGGAGAGGATGGTGAGCCCTGTTGTGCTTGATTGGAGAGGTTTTCCATGCATGGAAGGAAGAGATGAACTAGTGAAGATGAGGGCATCTGTGGAACAGAGGAAGAAGGACAGTTACGACAGACAAACAATACTGAGATTTAATCTGGGGCAGACTTGTTCAGGGCATTGAAAGAGAAAATGAGAAATGTAAACTTGATACTGTAGTCTGTAGATAAGGGAACAAGTGGAATGGTTCTAAGAGGGAGTGCTATAGTCTGATCTAGCAAGGAAGATATCACAATAATAATGGTTGTCTTATAGCATTTTTCAACTAGAGATCTCAAAGCACTATGGGAAGGTAGTACTGTAATCTCCATCTTCCAAACTGAGGCACAGAAGTAAAGTGATTTGTCCAAAGTCAGTGGCAGAGCTAGCAATAGAACCAGGTGTCCCAGCTTGCAGTCCAGTGCCCTGTCCACTAACTCCATAGGACAATGGCAAGTGTTGCAGTTTAATTTTTGTAAACTCATTTAATACCTATAATTGGAAATTATCTGCAAATAAAATATGCAAACTTTACTTAACCACAGGAGACAGAAACGTGTTTATATAATAATGCAGAAATTGTGCACAATTAGAGTTCTCTTTAGTAAGCTGGACTTTCCAGTGACTTAGCTTTCACACCTTCAAATTAGAACTCGTCCGAATGTTACCCTATAGAAGCCTTATAGGATACAGAGATCTCCAATTCTTTGTCTTTAGATCATACTCTCCAAATTGTAGGCCCAGCCCACCTGCCATAGCTGCAGTGATCTTGTAGCTAATTCCCTGTCACTTCCTCCTTTCAGAATTCCACCAAAAATGTGCACAGGAATGTAACTTGAGAGTTACTATGGCTTCTCTTGATATTTGTCTTTGTGTTTTACAGGTATAGAAATACTATATTTATCACAGTGTAAATTACATTAAGAATACTCGTTTAAAGCCTTTTTAAAATGAATGATAATTAATGATTATTCCAGTTAGGCATACACTTAGTCTTTGATTTGTATTTTTTAAGTCTGGCATAAAAAACCACCATCAACTACTTAGCAAAATTTTCCTGTTCCAAAGGGGAAAATTTGTATGAGTCAGAAATAGCATACAAAGTGTTTTCTGCCATTGTTTTGCAAAAACCTCCGTAATACTTCAGTGAACACCAGAGTAGCTCTTGATGTGATCCAAATGTTTCTTGCTGTTACTTTGTATGTTAGAAACTTGTCTGGATCTGATCAGGTGACTAATAGTTTACAGGTTTTGCTGAACTGTTTTACCTCAAAACTCCTGCTACTTGCCTTAAAATAAAAAAAATACATTTGTTGCATCAGTAATATTAACTTGTAATATGATTTTTATGTATATTTTTGTAAGTCATTAAAGTATACAGAAGATAATTTGTCTTGTATCAAGCTTAATAAGCTTTTTCATACATGAATATTCTAAGTACCATATAGACATTTTTTCTTAAAAATTACATCTCTTGATGTCTCATTTCTCATCTCCCATATTGGTTTTTTGACTTACTTTAGGCCAGGATCAAGCAGAAGATGATGACTGCAGGGATTTGAAATTGGAGAATAATGGCAGAAAATCCCCATCTGTGATAGAACTAATGATGACTACAGTGTATGAGAAAACTAAGAAACTACAGAAGTCAAGTGATTACCAGCTTGAAGAAAATTTGCAAACATTGGAAGAGAAATTCATTGCTGATGGCATAAAGGAAATGTCACTGAATGATAAATCTGAAGACATGGCAGAAGTGAGCACTTCAGAGGACTCGGACAAGGTATCTTCTAAACATATAATTTCGTATCATAATTTATAACAACGTCCTGGAAGCTTCAGTGAAAAGTTACCATATGAAACTTGTTGGTTCCATCTTGTATATGTACAGATATTATTTTATAATAGAATCAATATTAGAAGCCACCCATTACTGCCTGGTTTCTGGTATTGATTCTGTTATAAAATAGCATCAATTTTGAGAAGATGAGGGGAACATACATTCAATGAATATTTAAAAACAAATAAAAGGTACCAAACTTTGGGCTTGCTGGCCTTATTTAAATCCACGTCTAGAATTTAAAATAAACCGGGTCAGATCTTTAGGGGGGTATAAACTGGCTTAGATCAGTTGAGGTTAATATACCAGCGGAAGGTCTAATTTATGATGTTTTTAAGTGCTGTTCACACCAGTGATTTGTATAATGCATATAGTAAGTGTTAGCTATAGTACAAGGCAAAAAGAGAACATATTTATACTTAGATTGAAAGCTTTTTAGGGCTGGGACTGTCTTTTTGTTCTATTTTAGCCTAGCATGCTGGGGTCCTGGTCCATAACTAGGACTGTTCAGCACTCTGGTAATACAAGTAATGAATAATAACTGTATACTATCTACTTTCTCTTTCTATATTAAGACACTTTTAAAATGTAATCCCGACTAAATAGTGATGTTTCTGTGTGGAGATTATGGTATACTTTATTTTGATCTTTATTTATAAGATCATGCTGGACTTCATGTTGGCTACATTTTGTTGATTATAATAAGCACAAAGAATGGCAGAAAATACTTGTTCACCTTCCTTGCATTAATATTTTGCACTCCTGTATTTTATGAAGCCTCTGATACAGCATTTCTAGAGTATATTCTGCAGAACTGGTTTTGTTGTTTGACGGTAGATATAATAATTTTATTTTTCCTTTTCGGTTTGTTAGAAAGAATTTGAATATAAGGAGACACTTTCACAAAAAGTGAGACCTTCTTCATCAAGCAGGTAAGTAAACAATACTTATATGTCAATGTTTACAATCTGATCCCATCTGATATGATCTCTTCCGAAAGGTAAGATACACATGATCGACACACACTGGCCACTCATTCATCACACCCATCATCACCCCGTCACCAACATCTGGCCTTCTGTGGAAGGGTGCTGGAGGAGGGGAGGTGCAGATTTTTTGCAGGGTGACAAAAAGGTGACTTCCTCTTCCCCTGCACAGCGTCCGGAGACCCCAGATTTCTCCCCCAGCTGCAGGAATCTCTGCAAACTCTTCACCCCCCTCTGCTTCTTGCACCCATCGCTCCTCAGCTGCAGGGGGAGGGATCCTTGTACAGAGAGCTGGTCTCCCCATCCACTCAACCCCTGTGCATCCAGACCCCCTCATACCCAATCCCTCCAACCGAGTATCCCCCACCCCTGCTCCTTTACCACCCCAATGAGCCACCTGGATCCCCACCCCACCGAGCCCCAACCAGCTGTGCCTGGATCCCCACCCCACTGAGCCCTACTCCCCCAGCATGTAAACCCCCCCCACGCCCAACCACCCCCGCCAAGCTCTATCCCAGGCACACCCAGATACATACCCCAGCTGAGCCCCAACCACTTCACCTGGACACTCCTGCAGACTCCCATTACCGTTGCACCCGGAAACCCCGAACAAGCCCCTGTGCATCCAGATTCCCCCCCGTCCCCCCACTGAGCCACCTGCACCCAGATTGCCCCACACAGAACCCTCTCAACCCACACCTGGATCCCCCCACACTAAGCCCCTCCACACTTGGATCTTGCATTGCTGAGCCTGCCTGCCCACACCTGGTGCATCTGGCACAGAGGGGCAGGGCCCTGGGGTGTTTCTGGGGCAGGTCCGGTCCTTGCTCTGTATCAGGGTTGGGTGCAGCCTCACCGCTGAGTCCGTATCCCAGGGGGAAGCTGCACAGTGATCTCCCACGTCTGTGCAGCCAGTGGCCTGTGCTCCCCAATGCCATGCTGGAGCCTCCACATTTATTTGATAAATAACATTTGCAGCATTTTTAATTTTTGGCACAGAATGCCCTCAGGAGTAACAGTTTGTACCTGTCTCAACATGTTCTTGTTAGATTAAAACATATAGGGCTTCTAATACTTTTGAACTGAAATTATTGTGTTTTGTGGAGTTCACATTCTCTACTGGGTTGGCTAGCAGATTTTTTGTAGGTCCTGCAGGTTGTTTTAGTAGTGATAAAATCCATGTGAAAGCAGAAATGGACAATTCAGGCTGTCTCCTCCTCTCCCCTCCGTCCCCGAAAGATATAAGCTTGTGAAAACAGGATTATAAGCAATATCTTGATGTAACTTCAATGAGAAGGCGCTCTGCTTGGCATCCACTATAAGAAACTGAAAGCTTATTTTGATATATTTATGAATTGATGCTTCACAGGTCTCTGTCCTCTACATACTTAAAGAAAGCTGGGAAAACCATCCCTCCATCTACAACTACATCTTCTCAATACTTGGGAACATTAAAGGTCTTGGACAATAAACACTTACAAAAATATAGTGCTGAGCTTGACAAAGCAGATAGTCTACGAGCAGCTGTTTATCAGGTAAATTTTGGCATATCAAAAGCCTGCATGAGAAGATCCTACCAATAAGAATAAAGCCTGTTAATTGTACTCAATATCTGTATGCACCTTTCTTAAATCAAGACTTTTTTTTATTCTTAAAAAATTATGCTTCACTACAAAGAGTGGATTCAGATGAGAAAGAAACAAACTTATCTCTCTCTTACTGTTGTGGCAAAATGTTTTTAAACACAATAGATGATCTCCATTATTATATTTGTTGTTTTTTATTTTAAATATGTATCCTATACATTCTTTTCTCTGTATTTTCTGTTCCAAAGGCACATTTAATGGGAAAGGTAAAAAGAACTTGATGTCAGATCTTAAATTTTTCCCTGGAGCAGCATAATCTATCTGAATTCTGCTGCCCTCTATAGTAAAAATGAGCATAAATCTCAACTGTGGTCATAGCCGTCTATTGATCATAAGTTATTTCAGCATAAGGAAAATCATATTCACTTAACTTAACAGTTTAATGGTTCTAAATGTCATGCTGTCTCAAGTATTTTGTGTTCATTGACTCATACCCACTTTCTAAAGTCAAATAGTCTTCATTAAGATATTTTAGCTTCTCAGTACAACATACTAAACACATGAACAAATGTACAAAATTTGACCCTGATCCTGAAAACACTCCCCCACTTCTAAAACTTTGTGGATGTCTATAGTCTTTGAAGTCAATGGGTTGAGGACTTTTCATTGCAGATATTTCTGAATTAAACATATAATAGGTTAGAGTTTTTTAGTAAATTTTGGGATCTTATAGATCCTAAATGGCTAAAACGTATTCTGTACTTTTAAAACAAAAATCACCCAGGGGAAACTTAAAATAGTGGTTGTAGATATTTTGTATTAAAAGGTTTAGTAGCTGCAGCTCATTCTTGTACATGTATACATGGGGATGCTTCCTTTGCTCCCCAACAACTATTTTTCTGACACCCTATTGAAGATTTTGAGACGTAGTGTTATGTCATTTGTATTGCGCTGCTCTCCCATCCCTCCACCCCCACCCCAAGATTTTAACATTCGAGGTAAATCAACCAGTTAGCTCCTCCTTCTTTCCTGCCCTTCCATGCTCACATTCTCTTTCTTTTATTTCCATACTAAAATCTTTTTGTTAAGAAATTAATAACTCTATTTTAAGTTTTATTCTTAAAAGTTGAAACCTTTGATCAGAATATTTTTTTGTGCTGCAGATCCTCAGAATGTGGTTTAAATGACACCTCACTCCTCCAAATGGGCTTATTGCTATAGTAATAGTTTGCATATATAAAATGATGATGATTGTTATATATGAAAACAGAAATACTGTCAGCATTGCCTATGGTCATTACACCAGATGTTGCTTTATCAATAATACTCAGTTACTTTTTGGTACAAGATCTAGTTACTGCTTAAAACTCTTCAGCTACAGCTTTTTCCTTAATCTTATAGGATTGGTTGGAAAAGAAAAGAGTCTTTCTACTGGAACTGCAGAGAATTAAAAGGAACAAAGCAGAAAATTTAAAGAACGCAAATGAAAAGGTTTGTTTAAATTTAAATATTTGATTTAAATGGGAGCTAGCCAGCTGCCACTCTGTAAAGTAATGTCATTACAATATTTGTTGTGGTGTATTTAAAAAAGGAAAGAAATACAGAAATGAAATAGTGGAAATCCCCTTCATTGGGGCCACTTTGCAACCACTCAACCATCAACAAGCATCTCTAAATCCATCATAGCGAGGCACAAGAAGATTGCTCCAGTTTATGTGGAATGGAGCTGATGTAATAGCTCTTATATGTCCTGATCCTTGTGGCTGCCATGGGAGTGTGGCTAGGGAAAAGAGGGTTGTAGCTGGTGCTTCCCTGAATCCTTAGAATTCTTGGATGTCATATAAATTAAAGCTATCTTTGCAGCTCCCTTCATGTTTCACTTTGTGCTTCTTGACTGCAGCCAACAGTCTGGGTCCACCTTTGTATTTTTATTATGATGATTATGGGATAGTCTGTATTTCAGCAATGAAATTTAAAAAGTCATGTGTCTGAAGATTTTCATGCTCTGTCTTGGTTCTTCTATATTCAGCTGTACGTAAGCATCTACATTTAAAGCAACATGTATGCAATTATATTATATTCATTTTCCTTAGGAAAAAATGAAGAGAATTTATTATTTAAGAACTAATGTTTTTTTATACACAGTCTTCAGAAGTGAATCATAGTAGTTTTTATATCTATCAGTCTTGTAGAAAACAGCCTCATATTATAGGTCACAAAAATTGGTCATGCTTGAGCAGTAGTTCAAATCACAACTGAACCACTGATTTAGAATGTCTTCTGCAAGTCAGTTTTCTTTCATTTATTTCTTTGGCTAACACTACATTTGAGAGTTTAGGAAATGCAACATTTTCTGAAGTATAAACTTTTCTTATGTAGAAAGAAGCTACCAAGAAAGAAGAAGCAATTGCATCTTTTGAAGCCTGGAAGGCAATGAAAGAAAAAGAAGCAAAAAAGAAACTAGCTGAAAAAAAGAAGCTTGAGGAGTTGAAAAAACGGAGAGCAGCAGAACAGAATGAAGAGAAAAAAGAAGAAGCTCAAAAGGCAGTGAGAAATCTATACCTGACAGACACTTAGCTCAAGAGAGTCCTTAGTAAAAATGTAGTTAACAACAATAGATGAACCCAAACCATACCCCTAGAGCTGGATATCCCAATCTTTGGGAGAATTCATGTCTAGACTGTCTTCTTTGTAGCAGGGGCTAATCTCTCATCCTATGCACATACACACATTTTTTTCTATTGACATTTAGGTTTTTTTAATGTGAAACACTTTGTTCCATATACATAAAATAGTTAATCAACGGAGTAACATGTTGGCAGCAGAAAGGCTTTTCTAATGAGCTGGGAGTAGTAAATTCTTCTTGCTCCTTGTAGCAGTATCTTTTGTGGAGCTAAAACCCTGTGAATGAGCAATCCAAAGGGGGATGGGTAGGAAAGAAAAAATATCTATAACGTAAGGGAAGTTTTGGAACAAAGATGTTATGCAACTTTGCTAATGAACTTGGGGTCTTCTCTAGGCATTTGAAAAATGGAAAGAAAAGAAAGCAGAATATCTAAGAGAGCAAAGTAGAAAGGAAAAACGAGCTGAAAGAATCAAGAAGAAGAAAGAAGAGGAAGCTAGTGCAGAAAAGAAACGAGACAGCATGTCTGCCGTTGATAAATGGTACTGCTACAGAGGATTTAGTTACATAACTGTGTATGGGCCAGCACCTATGTCTAATCATTTTGCAGGGAATATTTGGCCTGAGGGCCTGAACCTGCAAGGGGCTGAAGATCCTCAATTCTCACGGAAATCAGTGGGAGGGAAGGGTGCTTAGCACCTCACAGGGTCAGGCCTATT
Source organism: Mauremys reevesii (assembly GCF_016161935.1). Lineage (NCBI taxonomy): Eukaryota > Metazoa > Chordata > Testudines > Geoemydidae > Mauremys > Mauremys reevesii. Next base: position 61,097,583 of record NC_052627.1, on the reverse strand, counting down.
GTTCCCAAATGTGAGTGTGGTAGCTTTTCGTTCTTATTTGTCCACTTTATAAAACTTGCCATACAGCTTCTATTCAATCGGCTAAATTGAAAGTCTCTTCTCAAGAAAGGCCAATGATTTGAAAAGTATGAATGTTGCAAATCAAAAGTGAGGTATATTGGATAGCATGGAACCTTGTACTACCAATCCCATGCTTAATTAGTAACCCAGGATTAAAAAAGCAGGAACTACAATTTGGGGTTTTATATAGTCTATTGTGTTTCTTGGAAATCTAACGAATGTCTGGACAAACCAGGAATATTCACCAGTACATGAGATACATGTCTGCTGCATAGATTTTTTTTCTAATGTCACCAAGAATTGTGCTTTACAGAGACTGATTCCTGAAGAGGTTATAGTCTAATTTTAGAGATGACACAAATGTGAGGAAAGGGAGAAGGAAGAACAAGGATTTCAGTAACACTAAGGGGCAATGCAGCTTATACATGTGTATATCTTGATGGTTCAGAGGGTTTGTGCGTGTGTGGGTGGCCTTTGAAGATTTTTTTTAAGCTTTGTTTGTAGTTTATCCTCAAACCATGTTATCAAATTTGTCAATAGACATAAATGTCAATTCTTGGCACTGTTCACGATGTTTGATTAACCAGTCACATTTGCAGCATTTTTTTTTAATTCAGTGAATAGTATCTTATATTTCTCTCCATATTTAGGAATGAGAAAAAGGAAGAATTTGTAAAACAAAAGAAGACAGAAAAAATCCAAGAGAAAAGACAGCAAGAAATAGAACAGGTTGAAAGAGAAGAAAAAGATAAAAGGGCTATGGAGGAATATGAAAGATGGCTGGTAAACATATTTTTTCACACTTTACTACATTTATCCTTGTGTGTTTTTTTTAACAAATAATGCATGTGAATATCTTTTGAATTATAATCTTCAATGTTTTTCATCATGTTATGAAAGTGGCCAGGTGATGGCAGTAGTATACCTTTTTATGCAGTTCCTCTGAGGGTTATTTTAGCAAATCACTTAACAGTGCAGTGTATATGGCATCTGGCATACACGGGATATAGTCTCCCTGTCTGTGCGCCATAGAGTTCTTTGCATTGTACAGTCAGTGAAAGTACAGTCTTCTCTTCTCCCATTCACTGTCAGGAAGAGCCACCTCTGAAGGGCCAACTCAGCACAGCACAGAACCAGCAAAGGCTAGAAGCAGCGCCAGCTGCAAAAGTGAGTGCATTTAGATTCAAGGAAACAGTTTTAAATATGGGGAGTTGTATAAAGCAAAATCAATAAGAACAGTTACATTGAAGATTGAGATTGCCTCCATTTGATAGGAAGAGATGACCTCGGATGTGCTATTGTAGGAAAAAGTCATTAGGAGCCTTTCCAGTCCCACAAAAACCAACAAGTCAAGATTGCTTTACTACCGCTCAGGGGAACCCTACGAGACAGATGCTAATGCACAGGAACATACCCTGTGCTCTCAAAGGGTATGATTTGCTGATTAGGAGAATGTCTAGCTTCTTCTGCCCCATCCCCACCACCACCTGTGGTGATGCTGTTGGCAGCACACTGAGGCATCAATCCTGCAAACAGATAGTCCCACTAAAGTGAAGCACCTACTTACATGCTTAAAGCTGAGTATGTGCAAGTGTTTGCAGGATCGGGTCCTAACTGGCATGCTTGTTGCTACTCTTCTGAATGGGAGCAGATTGTACCCCACATCACATCTCCTGTGTCCATTTTCTGAAATCTTGCCCTTGGCTGTGGCTCAAGTCTCTGTATTTTGGAGGTCACATCAGCCAATGTTTCTGTTCATCCTTGCTCTGCTGGCCAGAGCAGTATTTAGGCTTATATAAAAACAATGAGAATGTAAAGCTTTCACTTTTTATAAATTTAGGGAAAGAACGCTTGTGTGACTCAAGTTGTCAATTTATTATCTAGGTAACTAGGAGGATTTTTGTATGTACCCAGATTATTGGTGTCAGTAGTTGTAAGAAGGTAAATAAGTAAAAAAGCGTTCTATTAGAAGACAAGGAACGTCATGAAAATCTATTAATTCTTCCCACTAGCAATCAGTAGGGGAAAATAGTTTTGAGAATTAATTAAATCTTTCAGCTCATGGAGCAAATGGCAGCCTTTATGGATAGCACAAAACAGGAATTTAAAAGTCCTCTCTAAATACTTCTAAAACATAAAAATAGAATAGAACAGGGAATTCTGTTGTTAATGAAGTATCATACTGTGGCATAGAGTTCACTGATTGTGTGCATGCTTATCTCAAGGGAAGGGTGTGGACAGGACTTTTTCCATCCTGGAATTTAAAACTCTAGAAATGGAGATGCTGACTTTTTTTGTTATTAACACTTCTAAAACTCTAACATGAAAAAGATAACTTTAAGTTTCCCCTACAGTTAGTCCAGTAATTAAAATTCTATTTTTGTGATATTATTTACCTCTTAGCTACTCAATTTAATAGCAATAGTGGTTTGATTTCCATTTTGTTATACCATGGAGTCTTCTCAATACCTGAAATAGATTAAGAGATGCATGTAGGCATATTACAATATTTGCAAGCATATATACTGAGACCACACCTGGTTCTAGCTGGTGAGTAGTGAGATTTCAAGTAAGCACTCTTTCAAAACTACAGCTCTTGGAGATAGTATAGCCAGTTTACATATCCTCTAAGAAGCTTGGCCCTTATTCTGAGGGTTAGCACTGCTAAAAACCCAGTTTTTAACATTATTCATCTCATGATGCACCTTATACGTTTATATACTCTAGGAGTTGTGGCAAATTGAATTAGATGGGTTTTACAGATTTGTTATTTTTTGTGTTGGAAAATAACTCGGATGATTTTACAGATTTTTGAGGCTTGTTTTGAAAATTTAATCTATTGGAAATCTAGCCCAGTAGTGGTGTAGTAGTGCTCAGCAATGTTGAAACATGGGCTTTACTACTATTCCTTTTATTTTTCTCCCTCATGCTTCATTAACTGTGTAAAACAAAATCATTATGTTGCAACCACACTGCCATGGGATATGGTCTTGTCAGATGTTGTAAATGAAGAAAAGTTGCACTGTCTCAGTTCTGTTGAAGCAAGTGTGCAAAAACAGCAATGTGAACATTGAGCCTCAGCCAGCAGCTCAGATTCTCAAGTCCAGCCAGCCCCCTGGACTGGAGCTTGGGTGACTAGGCCAAGTCTCCTCTGGACATGCAGTATCCCTACTGCTATTTTTAGCATTCTAGCTCGAGCCCTGCTAGCGCAAGTCTGTCTGCCAGGCTCGGAGTCTCACTCGCAGCTGCAGTTTAAACCTACCCCGAAACAGGGTCCCTGAAACAAATATTATTTAATATATGGCTGGCTGCTGCTGCTGCTATTTTGTTTCTTACTGTATCGGTTCCATAATTCTGAGTATGCTTCCCACAACACCTGTGTGCACACAACCCTCTTATTTATTATTTGGAGAGGAGGAAGGTTTTTGGTAAGTTATTTCTCATGCGGTTGTGAGTAGTGGTGAGGGCTATTTGTGCAAATGGCCGTGTTCGAAGGGTGGGAGAGATGATAGCAGAAGGGCTCTCTTGGCAGGAACTGCTTATCAAATTCTCTCTTTAAAAACCAGCCAAACAAAAACAAGAACACTCAAACTATAAAAAAAATTCATTAATGCAAATTAAGGTTAGGAACTGAAACATCAAGAAATTCTTAATTAGCTGCCCAGACCAGCTTTAATGCTCATCCTGGAGTATATGCTGTGCAATTGGGTTTTTCCTTAAACAAACAATACAGATTCCAGAGTGACTGCAATTAAGTTAATTCTGAAATTCATCTGCAGTATGTGTGAATATATTCCAAACAGTGTGCACTAATCATATATTTATTCCATTTTAGACTATGTACCCATCCTAAACTCGTATGCAGCTCACTATTTCAACAAGAATATAAAATTTTGCCTTGACGGTACAAACTCTTTCCTCCTCAAACCACTACAGCGTTCCCTTAGAAAATCCTAAAGAAGTAACTTGCAGCTTGACTGAAGGTCAAAAAGCTCAGGCTTTGTCAGTCAAGTGAAGGTTTGCATTGGAGTGGGGAGAAGAGAGCAGCGGCAGGTTGTAGAGGCAAAAGTTAAGTCAACTAGTCTGGAACCTCAAAGCTTATATTATCACTTGGGCCCAAGTTATTCCTTGCATCTCTCCATTAATTTCAGTGGAATAATTAGTTGTGAATCTGGCCAAACCAAACTGCCCATCCCTAATTCAAAAAGCATTTTAGAAGGAGTCAGAGTTTGGGAATTCATTGACTGCCCATTTTGAAACTTCTGTTGAAAACCAAAGTTCTCTGCAGAATGAATTATAAATATTTTACAAAGGAACAAACTAAAAATTTCACATAACTTGAAATTATTTTTGCAAACATGCTGCTCAACGTCATTGTTCTAATTTCCCAATGCTATGTTTGAAACTATTAAAAAAAGTCATTAGAACCTTATGACACTGTTAGCATGACATTAAAACGATAGAGATTTGTTATAGCTAAACTGTTAAAAAACATGTTTTATTACAGCATAGTGCCCAAGTAATTTAGAAAGCACTGAAAGGTATAGACATCAAATGCCATCCTTTTTTATTGAAAACAGTATTTAATATTGGAATTCAAGAGTCCTATATTTGAGGCATTAAGATGTGAATAGTCAATTGAAGATAAATACAGAAATTAGCTTGCTATGCCTTATATGTCATGCTCCGTGTTTGGGTAGTGCACAGCATAGCTCAGCTCCAAGCATCCACCTGAACCTGTGAGAAACGTAAGTCTGTAGCATAGATGTTGCACTGCTCATGCTGTGTAGCTGTATTTCTATAAGGGATGCTAGGATGAGCTTCCAAGCACAACTCCCTATTGCACAGTAACATTACCTCTATATCTTCTGTATAATAAGATTCCAGGATTGTCGCTCAGACTTTGTGTCACTACGAAGTGTACACGGTCTGAATCAGGGTGAAGAGAGCACTTTTTGTTTAAAATATCTCCAGGTTCAATCATCGCTGGGATTTGTAGTCTGTTATGAGCCATTGTTTAAGTTCTCAGCCATTTTGATCTTTTTTACAATTTATGAATTGTACCCATGAAACATCATGGACTTTCAACTAATATCTTTTGTAAAATAGTAATTATTTAATTTTCCTTTGGCACAGTACTTCTCTGACACAACTGCCTCTAATTTCAGGAAAAGAAAGAAAGGAGAGACCAGATTGAGAAAAAACAAAAGAAGCTCCAGGTTATCCTTGAGGATGAAACCCCTCCTCCCTGGAGCCCACCTGGCAAAGCTGTGTCCTCAAGGAACTACTGAGATGTCCATTGTCCTTTGTGAGGAAAGTTCATGTCTGAAGTTCTGACATTGTCTAATCATCATTATTTCACAACTGACTTTAAAGTGAATTGATACTGGCTCTTGTATCCTTTCTTTTTTTTTTAGGGTGATTATTTTTAGACTCCTCAATTGGAACAACTGGGTGTATGTGCTAAATAGCTCAATTGTTCTTTTCCATTACATTTCACCAAAAGATTAATTTGTGTAATTTTTTTGCATTTAATTTCTTGGTTAAACTTTGTGTCAGTTGGCCCCTTTTGGTGAAAATTCATGTTCAGGACACACAGGGCCAGACTCTAACACACCCTTCTGCATACGAGTAGCACTTTACCCCACAAATGGTGCCATTGAAGTCAGTGGGCCTGCCTGTGGATTCAGCCTGAGTAAGGATGCCAGAATCTGGCCCAAAATGAGTGGTCAAGCAAATGCTAGGTATGTTCCCATACAAAGTGCAGGTTGAAGAAGTAGAAAATATTTTAAACCATCATTCAAACATAGCTTCAGAGGCAAATTATTTACAAACTGCTAAACAATACCTGAAGATTGGCAGGGGGAATAAATACACTAAGCAAAAGGAACTTTAAAAAAAAAAAAAAAAAACAACAAGGCGTTTACTGTATGATGAGACTTGCAATGTGCGGTTGTACAGAATGCAAGGGTAACTTAGACTTTTGCAACCACACAAATATCTTATGGTTTTTTCAGTTCGAGTTTAAAAGACTAATAATGCTAGCCCCAGAAAAGGATCATTCAGGATTGTCCTGATTGTATTTAACTGAAGTAAACTTTGTCCGTGTTGAATCAGTGGTGCCAGGTCTACTCTGACCAGAAGAGGGCCAAAGTATATTTTTATGATCCATGGGCCTAGCCTATATTAGGGCTATATGCTACCTTGAGCCGCAGTAGAGCTTCTACTGATGTGTAAAGATTGATGCTAAGGTATGAGCCTTTTGTACTAACTAAACTTTTTAAGGCCAAATTCCATTCTCAGATACACTCAAGTATGTGCACAGTAATTTCATTAACTGTCAGGATAACTGGATTTATTCCAGAGAATGAGAACAGAATTTGCAACCTCTCATAGCTGTTTTAGACTGTCACAGACTCAGAGTGACAACTTGGTAATGGTAATACCCCCTCATGCACCCCAAGCCCCTGCCCCAGCCCAGAGCCCCCTCCCAGAGCCAGCCCCCAATACCTCCTCCTGCACCCCAAACCCCAGAGCCAGCCCCTCATACTCCCTCCTGGAGACAGCACTTCATACCCCCTCCTGCACCTGAACACTGGAGTCCTGTCCTGCACCCAAACTCCCTCCCAGAGCTTGCACCCCTCATCCCCTCCTGCGCACCCCAAGCTCCAGCCCTGAGCCCCCTCCCAGAGCCAGCCCCCAGTACCTCTTCCTGCACCCCAAGCAATATTACCAATAACAGTAATATTACCATATCAACCAACAAAGAACTCAGAATGTTCAACCGGCTGTGTCAGGTATGTGTTTAACCGTCGGTGTCAGATTGATGTGGCTCTCACATTGAAGGTTTTTTTTCCCAAAGTGGTGCCCTCTTCAAAAATAGTGAAGAGGAGTGGCCTAGATGATATGGTCATGTTGTGATTTGGACTATGTGGAGCACATAGGAGTAAGTGGACACTGCATCCACTACTCCCCATACTGGAACAAGTGGGTGGGGAGGTAAGGGAACACTCTAGCTAGCGCAGCTGAGTAGTTGTTGGGGCATTATCATCTCACGCTGGTATAGAGCCGCAAGAAATTACCGCCTCTCATCCCAGAGTAAAGAGGCAACTGTACTTTGGAGGGATGTCCCTGAGGGTGCCTCTTTTGGTCTACTTCTTGATGGTGCATTTTATGCTCTCACCACTTGCTCAAGACTGTGCCTAAAACCATAATCTAGTCCAGCGGTCCTCAACCTTTTTGTCCGGTGGGCGCCAAACGAAGGACCGTGGCGGTGGTCGAGCATCCACTGAAATGCCAGTGAATTTCGGCGGCATTTCGGTGGCGATGCCTCTCAATGACACCGCTTGTCAGCAGCGAGAGGCGGCGACACCAAAATGCCGCCGAAATTCACTGGCATTTCAGTGGATGCTCGACCGCCGGCCAGGACACAGGCACATTTAGATGCCTCCACGGGCGCCATGGCGCCCGCGGGCACCACGTTGGGGACTAGTCTGTATGAGCAGGATTTCAACGAGAAAAGAGTTCTAATTCCTTTTGCTTGATTAGTCTTGACTAATTTGTAAACTCTTCAAAATTAAGGAGCTGATATTTGTTAAAATTGCTGTCTTCTATGTAAAATGTAAAGAGATGATTGAAGATTGTAAAGAGCTTTAAATAGAAGTATTCTTTCATGTTAGTCTTGAAGAGATTATGGTGCAGCAATAATAGTGAAGGTTGCACTACAGAGTTCAATTTAAAACAGGTGGATATTAAACCTTTATTTTGTAAAAATCTTACTGAAATAGCAAAAACCAGAACATAAAATTGAAGCTTTGAGCACTGTTTTAATTTTTCATGGTGGTTTGATGGAAATGAATTGATACAGAAAGATTTAAGAGTTTAAAATTCTTCCCTCTTGGTGATTTTTCCCCTCCCTGCTGAATTGTCTCTTTTCTTTGTTCCTCTTTGCAAGAAATCTAAAATACTCTGAGCCATGCCCTTTGGCTACATTGTTACTCCTCATACGCTGACTCCAGAATACATACATAGGCTGTATTTGAGAAAGACGCACACACTGTTGATAATGCACTTTAGCACTCCATAAAACTTTTTCTTCCATCTTCAGATACCAAAAAGTAATGCATCCCCCAGCTTCATTAGACTTCCACCTTAGTACAAAATCTTAATAGTGACCCTAGCAGTGTTAAGGCAGAATAACTTTATAAATGTGTGGAATATGTAATGATCAGATGTGCTGATCTGTTTATGTAAAAGTATAGGCGGTTACTGTTAAGAGTTTATATTAGAAGGGCTGTACGTCTTGCTTTTGGGTATCTGCTGGAGATGGAAGTGAAAGCCTCATGGAACATTGGAGTGCATTATCAATAGCTTTGGAGGCAATATAAAGGTGGAAAGGACTATCTTGTTACGTTTTTATTTCCTTGCTCATGTTTTGGTTGGCTGGAGTATGTCCTGTTACATCCTTAATTGTCACTAAATATAGTTTTGTTTGGTAATTTTTATATTGGAGGACAGTTTTAAAATACAGCATACTATGAAAGGAAGGATAAGTATCTTTCATATTAGATTGTACGCTCTGTCTATTTTTCCCTTCCTCTACATATTTTGTGTGATTTCTAATTTTCTAAATGTATTAGAAGATTGTTTTGCAGTCCCTAGGTTCAAAATCAATGTGTGCTTTCCTCGGGAATTTGGCAAATAAATATTGGCTACAGTTAGTTGTGATTACATATGGAAATATGGGGAGGAGTTTAACAGTAATACCAATTTTTTTTTAACTGAGTAATTAAGGAAGTAAAACACAGAAATCCTATAATATGCAATTTATATAAGATTCAGTGCTGTCTGGGAGAATATACTCAGGTGAATTGTATGTATGTATAATGACCTATTGATTCCCTCAAGAACAAGATTTGCTGATCTTGGGAATAAACTTCACAGTGAGCAACATTTAGGAAAATGAAAAATATACAGGGAGCAGGGTTGATACATGACCACGTCAAGATCAGAAGAATTTGAAGTAAATAATGCACAAACTAGACTAGCACCTGACATTTGGGATGCTGGCTTATCTAACTAGTTTTGTGGTGTTCAGAAGCATGCTGGGCACTTAACAGAGTAAGAAAGACAGCTCCCTGCCCCATATGTCTTTTTTTTTTTTTTTTGTTATAGACATGACCGTACAACTGAGGATAATAACACAAGGAGCAGAAACATTAAAAATTTATGGTGGTATCACATGGCATTCAGTTTAGGCAGGTGCACGTCTTTATTTCTGTTTGTTCTTTTAATAAGTCTTGTAGGTGATGTGATGGTGGAGAGTTTTAGGGGCGATTTAAGTAGGAAGGTATAATGGCTGATCGCTCAAGAATAACAAAACATACTTGCAACTTGCATATGTTCTCAGCACTTCAAAAACCAAAGGATAACAATGTGAGGTAAAAAAACCCATAGCATCATGGCTATGTTACCCCAAAAATTGGCTTTGGGGTGCCCATCGCCCCCTTAATCTGTCCTTTTCGAGGTATGGGTCTCCAGGATAATTAAGGAAACTGTTTGGAGGACATGGGTAAAACCTTCTGATAAAGTGCTTGACACAGGCGGTATTCTTTCCAAATCAAAGTATCTTTATTTAATATAACTAATAATCTCTACTACAGTGTAATCTAAAATCATGAATTAGACACAAATCCCTTGTTGCAAGTTAAAGGGCACTCAAACTGCAATAAGAAACACTGTAAATGATTCTAAGCGGTGTGCTCTGCTACCGATGGTCAGTCTGTAACAGATTGCTAACAACAGTTCTTAAATTGTACTCCAGGTTTTACATAGGAAAATTACAATTAACAGACGTACATCTCAAACATGCACATATGAAAACTGTCCTGCATTCTACTATAATTAAAAACTAGCAGGCTTATACTATCCATTGATTCCAGCTGTTTGTCTGCTGTTGTTGCTGCTCTGGTCAGTCAGCTCTGCTTGATCTTTCAGCTTTTCACTTCTTTCCAGTAGTTTTTCTCACTGGTTCCTGACTTCCAATCTTGGTCTACTGGTTCTCTGCTTTTTATACTGTCAGACCTCTATTGAGAATGCTCACAATCTAACATTCTCATTCCTGTTTATTGAGCATACTCACTACTAAACATTACCTCATTCTTAGCTACTGGACAAAGCTGCTCCAAACCATCCCAGGCTGGAGCTGTTTGACCTCTTCCTACCCTTATACTGCAGGTGCTCATTGCCAAGAATTGTCTCATTCTGCACATACTCACTTGTGTTGTTTTACTTCAGAGCCATGATTACCTCACTTGACCTTACTTCCCATGCTCCAATTCTCCATTACTTTGTGGCCATACCTCATTTAGTAACCACAAAAACAATGAGGAGTCCGGTGGCACTTTAAAGACTAACAGATTTATTTGGGCATAAGCTTTTATGGATAAAAAACCCACTTCTTCAGATGCAACATTTTGTAACATACATTCTACTAGGCATGCTCAGCCCAGAAATACTTTGTGGCCATACCTCATTCTACTTGCAGCACTGGTCATGTGACCTAAAGCATCCAATGGTATGTGACCTACACCTTCTCAGTGGTGAAGTGACTCCTGCTTATTCAAGAAGGAAGCTAGGAATACAAAATGGAGATTAGGAATCCAAAGTGGAATCTGGGGAATTTCTCCAGTATCCACTATAGAGAGCACACTTCTACCATTGATGAAAGAGAAGTATTATAGACATACAAAGGCATCTATAGTCTAAGTTCAGTGTTTCAAATATTATTGTGAACAGTTGTGAGACTTGTATAATTTATCTTCTAAGTGCTCGGTCAAGTTATAGGTTGACACGTACTTGGCAAGAAAAATCTGATAAAAGTATAAATAAATGTACTTTAACCTGTATAAAATCTTCTCAGTTTACCTTAATTAGGCAAATATTGTAAATATATTTATTGTTGTACATAGTAGGGGAAAATATTTTGACATTAAATTTTGTTTTGATATAGTGGAATCAGTGGTTTCATTTGAAATCAATTTATGAAATCTTACTAGAAACTTTATATGTATTTAAATCAGCTGAGCAGTTTCAATGAACACAAACCATTCTTTCACGATTGCTGATATTACAAATAGAACAGAGGGACAAATCCAGGCCTCGGATTTGGAGGCAGAACTCCCCTTTCATTCCATCCTTTATGCTAGGAGTCTAGGGTTGTTTGGCTCATTGATTCTACCTTCTGTTACTTCTGTTCCAATACAGAGAAACTGCTGCGGAACACCAGTGTTTCAAAGTTATGCACCTGGAATATGAGCAGCATCTGACTTATATTTTCCCCCAGGTATATTATTCATCAGTTAAGCTTCTAAATTGATCCATTAAAAGTAGAAATGAATGACCAAGTTAAACTATAAATGCTTTCCAAGCCACAGCAGCCAGAGAACATCATGGTATGCTGGCTCTGTGTCCCTTCCAGTGCAAAGGGAAGGACAGACATTCCCCACCCTTTTTGCTCCAGAACTGGGGATCTGCTCAGCAAAGGAAAGTTTATTAAAATCAACAAGTGCAATGAAGGATAGAGCAGTGCCTGAGAAACCTCCTTTTTTTGTTTAAGACCATGGATTCTAAACATGCATTTTTATCCAAAACCCCCATTCAGGCAACCCCTCATGCTCTAGCTCTAGAAGACTTTCATGAACACTTTCTTCCACTCCTTGAAAAAAAAAGATTGTATTTAAACTGTTAAGTCCACAAAGACGGAGATGTTGCTGCATCAAAAGTATTTGATGGCAGGCCAAAGGCAGCATTCCATCACACGCTGGAGGTAGCTCTCGGGGTTCTGTTGACCCTAAGCTGTCCATCCTATCAGCCCACATTCACACTGGCAGAAATTAATAAAAATTTTGCTATCATCTGTTTTGCTTCTTTGGTAAGTCAGTCCTGCCACCAGCAGTTGAAGCCCTGATTAAAAATATAACAGGAAACCCCATAACTACTCGTGTGATCCTCCCCAACTGATAACAGCACAAGCTGATGCCATCCAGTAGCCCTCACTCTTCAGTTCACCAGCATTTGTAAGTTGGGGGGGGGGGGTTAAGTAAGATTTTAGTGCCCACATTTTTCTTTAATGGGAGCTAGTGATTGCTTAACTGTTATCTCGTTGATTCAGCATCATATTACCAGTGAATTCAAGTCACTGTTTACTTGCTCATAGCACCAGTGAATTCAAATGAGTACAATACATTTGCTGCATAGCACCAAGGGTTACAGGTTTTGGGCCCTGCTCTTGCAGCAGGGAAGAATAAGTATTGATGAAACGTCCTGGTACTGCAAAGTATATTTCTTCATTGCGATTTGCTCATTGATGAACGAGTTGCTTGTGTGATCCTTTATTTCTGGGTAGATTGTGACTGGAATGCTTAAAACATAGCCACATCTATAAATCTCCTCTGCTCTTTAGAAAAGAAATGTCATGTGCGGTACCTTGCTTTTCCATCACATTCCCATTATAGGCTAATCACACTTTTCATTAAAATAAACTTACCTGTCCAGCCTTTGGATGACAACACATGACTTGGATGCCGAAGTTACTTCCAAGCACCACTGCTCTCCAGAAGCCTGCTTGGACTACAAATAGATCATTGCATTGCTTAACTGTTTCAGTGCCTTTGTATGCTGTCAATATTCACCATTGCTACCATGTGGGATTACATTTCCCTTTTCCATTTAGATATGTACCACTGCATTACAGAAAAAGGCCCTGGGCTGTGTGTTTCTTTTGAGCAAAGGGGTCATGAGAAAAACAGGAAGAACTAACTTGTTAGATACTAAAATATTCCAAAATATCCTCCAGTCAGTTTCATCCTCTACAAGTAAATATTACAGGATTCTGAATTGTCTCTTTGGAACAAACTTCCTTAGCTGCACTGAGTGCCTGTAAGCTTCTTAATAGGTGCCCAGTAAATGGAAAGTGTAATTGCAGATAATGCACAGAAGGCTGTTTAGAATCCATTTATATATGTCTGGTCATAAATCTTTGCAGTTGGATAGACTGATTAGCTCCATTTTGAAGTGGCTCTAGGAGACACAGGGGATCCAAATTCATTCTGTTACCCTGGTGGAACCACACTGACTATTTCTTTCCCATAACAGAAGCATCTCTTTACTGACAATTGCGGGCAAAATAGTGGCAAGACTTATTCTCAACCAACTGCTCTATGTCATGGACACCTCGCTTCTCCCCATGTTTTTTATCTAGGTATAGCACTGCTGGGATGATTCTTGCAGGAGTTTTGCCATTGGTTTCAATGGAAGGTAGCTAGGACCTCAACTGCAGAAGTCCGGGAGCAAAATGAAAATACTTTCAGTGTCTCAGGTTAGGCTAAAGTTGTCCTAGTCTAAGAGGGTGAGGCAAGTTTAAATGCATGGATGCCCTTACAAGTTGATCAATACTATTATAGTTGTATTGCAGTATAGCCTAAGAGGCCGAGTCCTGGAGATTGTGCTAGGTGCTGTACAAACCTGAACAATAAGTCACTTCCCCAAAGAGATTGCAATCTAAGTATAAGTCAAGTACTGGATAGACAGAGAGATAGGGGAGCACAAGGAAACAATGAGGTGATACTGAGCTGCATGATAGGCAATGGTCTTAGCGCTGCAGCTCTGTTGTGCACAAAGCTCTCTCCATCTTGGTTTAGGTGGTCACAGCAATTAGTCGTCTTGACTACCATCTCACCCCCCACAAAACACAGCCTCTGAGATCACCTTCCCTGCCCCTTGTTTTGACTGTGTTCCCAAGCTCCCCCTTTTCTACTGGTTTCCCCTTCTCTAGTGCCTCAAGATTCTTATCCTTTCCTCTAACTTCGAAAAATTCTGCACATTCTCATTCATCAGTATTATCCAACAACTTCGTATTAGATCCTTCTATTCAAGGACACCTAGTATTTGTCCTTGGTATTATATTCAAAATACACCTCTACCTCGATATAACGTTGTCCTCAGGAGCCAAAAAATCTTACTGCCTAATAGGTGAAACCGTGTTATATCGAACTTGCTTTGATCCACCAGAGTGCACAGCCCCACCCCCCCTGGAGCACTGCTTTACCGCGTTATATCCAAATTCGTGTTATATCGGGTCACATTATATCGAGGTAGAGGTGTAGTATTAAATAGCTATGCAAAATCAATTCATTATTTAGGCTTTTCTTTACAGTGGTGGTAGATGAAACAATTTGTTACCTTTCTCTGGCAGCAAAGATTAGCTTCTGCTCTGGAAAAGTTTGTCTTGTTCCTGTGCATCAACAAAAATGTTGGAATCTCTCATTAAAGAACTACTGTTTGCAAATGGGTGTGAACTCGTAACCTGCTCAGAGCAAGACCAGCAATCTATAAACTTTGGCTTGCTTGACAAGTAGCATTTCAAAGATGAGGTTATGTGAAAATAACACCCTGCCAACAGTAAGTGGAAACATCAGGATTAATAGTACAGTGCTAAACGTAGCAAAGTGCATGTTAAGTGTTTTCAGAAAGCCTACACACAGATTTGCAAGTTAAATTTATTTCATGTTACAAACTCTCAAAGTTTTTTTATGATTCATTTTCATCTTTCCACCCCAGATCTTCAATAACTGTATGTACTGGTTAGAATAGTCGTAAGAGTATAAGGATCTGTGCTATATAGTGTATTCTTCTTGTTGGTCCAGCAGTAGCTATGTATTTAACAAATATCCTCAGTGCTGTAAGACAATCATTTCTGTGACCTCTGCTATCTACAATCTACATATATAAACAAGACCATTAAATGGGCAAAAAAAAATGAATATGGAATTTCACTGACTGATAAAAGAATTCTGAGGCATGACTATAATACTTAAAAATAATTGTCCTGAATTTAAGACGTTCAGAACAATGCACTGGACTGATCACAGTAACTTCTGGGAACCTCTTAGTTGTATCACGTAGGAATACAATTCCCTACCACCACCCCGTATTATGCAAGGATGTCCTGCTCAGGTGGAGGTTACAGGGTTGGAATAACATGCACAACCATCATGCTTCCCTTCTACTGGGGCGGGGGGCACCAGGACAGGGAGAGGAGAAAAAGAAAATGGCCAGTGGATTTGAACATGGTCCCTCTGCCTATCTATCTATTATTCTCCAAGACCCCCTGCATGTTGGGGAACTCAGCGCTACAGCATTCTGGGGTCCTTGAAATGCTGCCCTCCTGCAGTAGAACTACACTGGTTTCCCTGAGGGCAGAGCCCTCCTCGACTGTGGAGAGAAGTGGCTCGGGTTTGCCTTTAATGACCATTAATATTTTACAAAGAGGAATATTTTGTTGTCACAATAAAATGCTCTACAGGCAATAACTGTGCATTACTCATGCCTAGTTGCATTGGCAATACCTGCAGCATGAATTAGCCCACACCGGTTCACCTGTTCTTTTTTATATAGATGATTAAAAGTGGGGAAAGAACTAAAGGGATTAATTAAGAACATAAGAACATAGTGCTGGAAGGGACCTCTGGGTCAATAAGTCCAGCCCCCTACTACCACAGGCACCCACGTCATATACTCCTGTTCATAAATGTATCAAGTTAAACATATGTATAAGTGTTGCAGCATTGGGTCTCTGCACAGGAGATAGGAGATAAAAGGCCTGATATAATGCCCATTGGAAAGACGCCATTAAATTCAGGGGCTTTGAATCAGGCCTGATGTGGCTAGCTGGACAGGTGAGTACTGGAAGTGAAGGGAAGCGACAGCAAAGGGAAGTATTTTTAGTCTATCCCAGGAAAGGGCTAAACTAGAGACTGAACAGAGTAAACTAGGCAAAACAATGGGGTCCCAAGATAAGAGAGAAGCAAATAATTGTCTGAGAGAGAGATCAAAAGTTATAGGTAAGCATATGTCCTCTGTATGTGAATACTCCTGAACATATTTTCTTTTTAAGCTCATTACTCAGGAAGCTCTGACAAGTAGGACACCTTCTGAGCTTATTTATGTGCAATGTTTTCCTACTATTGAATGCCAAGGTCCCTCCAATGAAGAAAAATTACCCTGGAAGAGCATCCACAGTTAAAACCTGCATTGCTTTTAAAAGCTCTGTCATGACCAGATTTATGTTTCAGTGCTTCCTATGACGCCTTCCACATGCCATCCAATGGACAGGTTGCTAGGAACAGATTCTTCATCCGAGTACTGGGTTTATGTTAAAATGACCTGGAAGGGAAAGGGTTATAAAT
This sequence comes from Mauremys reevesii, assembly GCF_016161935.1. Classification (NCBI taxonomy): domain Eukaryota; kingdom Metazoa; phylum Chordata; order Testudines; family Geoemydidae; genus Mauremys; species Mauremys reevesii. Next base: position 61,081,276 of record NC_052627.1, on the reverse strand, counting down.
GGAACCAGATTATAGAGCATTTTAATCGTTCTCCACACTACGTTTTACTTTCTAGATCTCTACTGCTGAAGTAGGATGCACTGCAAATACTCAGCTACCACTTTCTTTCCAGCCCTATACCAGCCCCTAGCCATCCTCCTCCCTACCAATAGCCAGCCATTGTTCTCCTACCCTGTTCCTGCCCCTCTCCCTCATCCTCACCTGGTTCCAGGCAGCATGGGACAGAAATGGGACTACTGTGTATGTTTTATGAGTATTATATATGTCTGATTGTTGTAAGGAGTTTTATGGATTTAAGTCAAGAAGAGACTGACTGCACATAGTCAGGGAAAAGTACAATGGCTTCAGATAGGCATCCATCTACTCACCAACAAGATGATAAGGATGATGTTCTAACTGCAGCCTCCTGCTGAGCTGATTGGACCAGTTTGTCAAGGGGGAGAACCAACCCTGGGAAACTGAGAAGACAAAGGACTTTTGTCTGAATGAAAAGTATCTTTCTAGGTAAGAGAGGCAGTTATGGCCTTTCCTAGAAAGAAGGGAAGCTGTTCTCACACACATAGAGTCTCATTGGCGGGTCTGACGAATCACAGAAATATAGAACATATTCAGTCCCCTGCAGTGAATTTGGACTAAGTATTATCTAGACCACCTCTGTCAGGTGTTTGTCCAACCTGCTCTTAAAACCCTCCAGTGACTGAGAGCCCACAATTTCCCTAGGTCATTTGTTCCAGTGCTTAGCTTCACAGTTCAGAAGTTTCCCTAACGTCTAATCTAAATCTCCCTTGCTGCAATTTAAGCCCATTAGTTCTTGTCCCATTCTCAGTGGATAAGGAGAACAGTTTATCATCCTATTCTTTATAACAGTCTTTTACGTACTTGAAGTCTGTTATCATGTCCCCCTAGGAAGCTAGGCCTTCCTAGGCTCCCATCACAAGGTGGAAGAGCTGAGGTAAGCCAGATATGTGTAGTCCCTTTGTTGTTTTAAAATCCTTTTTCTCTTAATGCTTTGTTCCCACTGTTAAGATTAAACAAGACTTTGATTTTAAAAAGGCTGTATGGTCACTGCTGAAGGGAAGAACCGCAGGTGCCAAATGCAGTTGGACCTGCTGGGGTAAGCACAATCAATACACAAGATACTGTATCCAAGCACCAGGTCTAAGAATGAGAGAATCATGTGATTCTGCCCCAGGAGAAGTAAAGACACAAGGACTGGCACCTGAAGGTGTGCACTTAGGCTAGACAGGAGTCAGAGGTGCAGCTAGCCCTGCAACATGACACACCTCACCTCCTTACTCCCTGCCCATGCCCATCTACTGGTGCCTCCATGCTAGGTCTCCTTCCTCTTAACACCTATTCATTGCTGCATCCTTCCCACTCCCTATTCCTCTTCTCTCCCCACTATGCTCTCTACTATTTCCCTCCCACTTTCTCTTTCCCAACCTGAATCTTCACCTCTTCTGTGCCCTTGCCCTGTGCCCTTCTCCCCATTGCTACTACATGTCAGCTCTCCCAAATGCCGTCCCTTCATCCACTGCTTTTCTACTGATCCTTCTGTCTCCCGGCTACCGCCTGTTCCTGCCTCTTCCTCTCTTTCTTGGCTCCCTTTCTATTTACCAGAGCTGCCAGTCATGGAGGAAGAGTCCTGTGACATCTGTTAAAGCTAGAGGAAATAAAAAAGGAGGTGTCCTATGTTATCTGTCTCAGAGAACAGAAGGAGAATCTCTCTTCCTCCTACATGGTAGGAAATTGGAGGCTCCTGCATCCAAAGTCCTGACTGTAGTTGCTGGGGAAGAGATGCGGAAACTATCTCATCATTGTCTGGGAAAACTGTACTGAGGCTGAATTTGGGGAATGATTGGTTATTAGAAACTCCTGTTGCTTTTAGGCTAGGGCTTAGCTAAAGGAAGTTATATGCTCTTGCCCTTTTACTTGATCTTGGCTGAATGAAGCCAAATTATGTATGTTTCTGTTGGACTATAACTATTGGAAGTCCTGTTGTAGCTGAGTTTTAGCCCGAGGGAAGGAGCAGACTCTAGGCCATGCATACAGCTCAGGAGGGATTGTGCAAAGGTGTCCTTTGCACTCCCTTGATGCTGGGCTGGTTGTGTGCCACTTAGAGCTGTTTGTCAATTTTTGATGGAAAATATAGTTTCTTCATCAGGAAACAGAATTAAAATATTTCATTTTTGGTTGATTTGACCCAAATGGGGCGGTTGTCTTTTGAACCGACTTGCAATGTTTTGTTTTTCAAATCAGTTCAACAAAACATTAAACTGCTTTTCCTTTGTGGTGTGTTGCCTTATGGGTAATTCAGGTCCCCATTCTCTCCTGGACTGCCCTGGAGGACTACATCTCCCATAACTCAATGTGTTTTTTTTCCTTTGGCCAAGCTGTAGTCCAACAGGGGAGAATAGGGGCAGCTGGGTGCCTTATGGGACAGGTCATTCTGGAATGTGTCACTAAGGAGAATGCAGATTAACCTACTCGAAACAAGAGTTTCTGGTCAGTCCAATCAACTGAAATGGAAGGTTTTGATTTTTGGGACTGTCAGTATTTTGTCTTGATCAAAAATGTCAAATTGAAACTTTGGAATTGCATGACTGTAGTGAGGTGGCTGCCCCCTCCTGGAGACAGGGTTAAAAACAGCCAGGCTAGGCTGTTTGGGGAAGCAGCCACTGGGGACACGCCCCAATCAGGCCACAGCTGGCCCTATAAAAGGGCTGTGAGCCAGGAGGGAGAAGGACCTGGCTGCCTGGGAGCTTAGGGTACAGGGAATGGAGCAAGGCCAGGGAAAGGCAAGAGGCACTGGGGAGCTCCAGCCTGGTAAATCCCCAGGCTACAGGCCTTGTTAAAAGGCCAGGTACTGGGGTTGCAGGGGCTGCAGCCTGGGCTTAGACAGAGGCAGCTGGTCCGAACCCCTTGCTAATGATGAGTGGCCATTATAGACTGCAGTCTGCCCCAGTGAGCGGGGGCTAGATGATGACTGGCAGTAGCTACTGAGGCAAGGTGGGTTTAGAGGGTTGAGGTTCCCCTGGGAGGGGAGACCCACAGAGTGGGGGTACTGCTGGGGCAGAACCTGGAGGTAAACTGCACCTCCCTGGACACTCTTGTACAGATTTTAGTAATGGATCAGTGAAAAATGAGCCCAAAATCTGAACATTACTCTGGCTTGTGTGCTAAGTATCAAATAACTAGTAAAGCAGGTGATATTGCAAGCTTACCCAACTCAAAACTTGTAAGAGAACTAGTTTTCAAAGGGACCAGCCTTCCATTACTAGGTTATAACTATATTTGATGGTTATGAAAAACTTACACTTCTGGTGAAAATAGTATCTGGACCCAATTCTGCTAGTCCCCCTCATTATCAGCTCCCAGTGAAGTCATTCAGCATTCTTCACTCAGAGAACTTACAAAAAAATCAGGCCGTGATCTGCAATGAACTGGCAAACAAAGTAGCAGCAAAGTCTTCCATAAGCGTTTAAGCAAATGTGATGGTCACACTGGAAATCTTAATTTTTTATAACAAATTTACTAGTTTAAGCAAAAAAACCACTAACTGACAGATGTAGAGCTGATTTTATGTTTATTTTAAAAGTATACTGTGCTCAACCTTGTAGTATCCAAGCACCTCTCTTTCACTGTTGTTTCTTAATTCCCTGAAACATTAAAATACCCATGAAAAATGAAGAGAAAAGAGAACTCAGTACAAATACTAGCTAGCCCTCACTTATTGCGCCTGTTCCAAGTTAAGTACAAAAATGTTAAGTTCTGCATATATGAGTCATCTCTGACCACTGGAGGGTGAGGTTGTTTGTTTGTTCCCCCCGCCTACCCCTCACAAAATGCTTTTTTTTCCCCTTCACCTAGGAATTCAGTGTATGGACTGATGGCAGGATATAACCCCTAACAGATGCACTTGCCGTATGTTACCTAAGAAGAAAAATTCTTAAAAGAAATCCAATATCTTGAATAGAGTGTTTTGTTTCATCTCTGCTTATTAAATTGGTTAACTCTTTACCTGGAGGGTTTCAATATAGTAGCTTGTTTCTATGGGCATTGTCATAATACCCTTTCTCAAACCATGTTTTACACCTTCTAACAGTAGTTATTTGGATGGCAGATATAGGAGTGTTGCTGTACTTACATTTGGTATCTCAAGTCTTTCTCTACCTGTGTGTCACATCTCAGATAATTTGTGTCCTAGAATAGGACACTGGGCTGTTCACACATTTTTTAAACCTAAAGGATTCTGATTTCACCCTACTTACTTAATTAAAAAAAAAAGGACTCCATCCTCAGCCAAAGAATATGTTTACATTGTATTCTCCCTACCTTGTGTGCATTTCCAAAAAGTAGCATGTACTGTCAAATAAAATCAGATTTATTGGAGAATCATTAACTTTTCATAGGCTTGGCGATGTACCCTTTACACTTGAAAAACAGACGGTATGCTAAAAATACACAGCGCTCCAAAAACCATTCTCCCTCACATGCTTCTGCACCACCACCTAAGACACTATGTGCACCTTCCTAACCTGCCACTTACAGTATGCATCAAATGGAAGCAAAGGCCAAAGAACATCATTCTTCCTAATGTCTTCTGTAGCTTTTTTAATGCCCATTTAAAATAGGGATGGGGAGGGGAAATCTTGTCAATACTTTAAAACTCAGAGAAAATAACTCCTTTGAATGCCCAACATATTTCAGAGTTTGAGGGGCAGTTCATCTCAAGCTAGTTTGCCACTGCAATTTCATCAGGGCTAATACAAGTCATTTCATCCTGGCTCTAAAATACTTTCTAATGCTTCTCCGCGTCACATCAGGCAGCACAGCAATATGCTGCTTGCTTTTCAAGGACGTGGCATGACCACTGGGGTTGATAGTTTTGGTTTTGACTTTAGTGGATGTCCTCAATGTTACAATATGAGTTGCAACAGACTACCTCTAAGTTTGCTGGTGAAAAATCGGGTTTTTTGGGGGGGCAGCTTCCCACTGCTTCTCACTTCAGAAAAAAGCAATACAATTTCACCAGGAGCTCAACCTTAAAGTCCATACTTCAAAGGTGAAGTAAGTGAATGACAAAACTCCACATGCTTCAGTTAGGGACAGATTTTCACCCCAGGGGTTTTGCTTGACATAGTAGCTGAGTAAAATATGTAGGGTTTGGCCCCAGACAAATCAGGCTGCAAGGCTGAGGAAAAAATAAATTAGAAGAATTTTGTGCTTTATAGACAGGATTTTTTAATAGCTTTAGAAGTCGGAAATGTGCATCCCAGGGCATGAGTCCCATTGCATGAAATCCTATGAAATATGTCAAAATGAACAAATGAGTAATGTCTGTTAACAACACGTTTAAAAAATGTCCCGTGTCCCTATTAAAAACATTAAATAAAGCACAATGAGGGGCAAGTCTGTGTTTTTCCTTTCCTTTCATCAAATAAACCAAAGACATCTAGTGAACAGTCAGCTTAGAGTATGGCCCTTTTATAACACAGCTTCATATCTTGACTTATTCATTCAGCATAAAAAATTCAAAAATTAACAGAGTGCTCTGAGCGAGCTAGCTTGTGCAAGCTGCCAGCTAGTGCTAAAGTCGTTCAGCTGAACCAAGAGAAGATTCATCTGGCCTTTCAAAATGCAGAATAGCCAATCTTGCTCTTCAGGTGAAGTTGCTTTATAAGACTTAATGGTTTCTGATATGAGAAGCAAAGATTTGAATCTGGATAAATCAATAATACTTAGCTTCTTTCTAATGGTCTGTCAGTATCTTAGTCCATTGGTCCAGCCCTGTTAAAAATGTTGCCTTCTCTGACCCTGTGATCAATAGCTCATTAAGAACATCTTTGAACATTCTTCTAGGTCTATATTTAACTTTTTTCTTCCTAGGCAAGTGATGTGAATCTGATCACAAATCACACTGTTTCACAATAAATAAGCTTAGGAGAATGCTGGGAAATGGTTCAATAATCCAACCAGACACATGTAAATCTTAGCATGTTTATCCAGATGTACTGAGTTTTATGCCATTGCAACATCTGCGTGCTTTGCTACAGCACCCCTCCATACAGCGCTCTGGGAACATTCCGATTCACCAGTTCACAGAAACCAAACTCTTCTGTTTTTATAATTGAGAAGTACATTCCCCGTGGTGTAAAGTGGCACAAATTACCCTACAGTTCTAAGTGACAAGTGAATGCACCTAAGCAGAGTTAGAAGACCATGCAACACTCAATATAGTGTAGCCTGTCAACTTTCTGTCCCTAAAGCAGCTAAATCTGATTGTTTTGTCCTTGTTATTTAGGAGTAGTTTTGGCATAAAAAGGTCACCTGATGGGGCTACCTATCCCTCCAGCACTTCTAACCTCATCTAAATCCACAAGACCTTTCTTGTCCACCTTTGATACCATTTCCCCTACCCTTACAGGCCACACACAGTTCTTTTAATTATATGCTGGCAACATATCCCTGTAGTTCAGGATGTAACATCACAGGAGATTGGAGCACAACTGAATAACAACTGAGTATTGCACAAAACATCTTATATAACATCAGAAAGCTAAACAATTACACATACTAACTCTCATAGTGACACTGGGCAGTACTCACTTACAGAGGTCTGAAATGAGAGAGTGGTTACATGATTTTGTCCAAGGTCACAAAAGGCCTGCGTCTGCTTTCCATACATATGCTTGCTCTGCTTGGAATCCTGCTGAATTAAAGTGACCATTAGCATAGTCAAGAATTGGAGGCATACTAAGTGAATGTCACAAGTGCTAGCAGAATCTAGGAATACCGACTCCCAGTCCCCACTTAGATCCACTAGACCAAACTCCTGCCACGCTTGGTGGGTGGGAAACATCCCACGTGGAATGCCTAACAATAGCCCTAGAAATAGAGTCAAATATCAGAGGGGTAGCCGTGTTAGTCTGGATCTGTAAAAGCAGCAAAGAATCCTGTGGCACCTTATAGACTAACAGACGTTTTGCAGCATGAGCTTTCGTGGGTGAATACCCACTTCGTCGGATGGGTATTCACCCACGAAAGCTCATGCTGCAAAACGTCTGTTAGTCTATAAAGTGCCACAAGATTCTTTCCTAGAAATAGAGAAATTGCCAGTCTTTCTAACTGTTGCAGGCAGCCTCTGTAGCCTACTGTAGCCTCTCAAAATGGATGTTGAAAGCAAATTTTCATTCAAACATCTTAACCTTCAATAATCACCAAAATCCTAAACTCCTAATTTTTAAATAATATAGCATGTACTTGCAAAAAGACTCAGAATATCTTATTTGTGTGATTAATTTGTGGAAAAGAACATCTCAATCTGTAGCTCTAGGGTCAAATTTTACTGATATCTAGTACCATGAATTGTGCAGATTCAAACAAGAACCTATATGCACAAAAAAACCATGGATGGATACAAGTGTCTATTTGCATACACAGATGCGGGTTTTGCTCAAGCAATGGCTGTGCATGCAAATTTTGATGTTTGTTTAGTTGATTTACTTTGAAATTTAGCCTTTAAAGTCTTCCTGTGCATTTCTTTGCTTCCCCTGGTATCAAAGCTTTTTATTTGTTTTGCTGTTAATTGAAGCTTGTAGTCTTGCTGGTTGCAAAGAGGACCGGTAAAATACAAACCAGCACACTGTTGTCTTGTTGAGTCAGCAGTCAAATAACACTCAGAGTAACAAGGTTGCTTTGTTCATTTTAATGCCATTTTAACATCAAAACCTATTTGCTTATGACCATATACTGTGAATGGGTTAGTTACTTAGGAGCTATGTGACCTAGAAGGAAAAGAAGAGTCCATACAGCTATATTACCCTTATGTCTCCAGATATCCCTTTCACTTTCATGTATTTTCCATAGGAAGCTCCTGCCAGAAAACACACATCTTTCAGTTTCAAAGAAGGCAGCTAGAAACAAAGTGGAACAACTTTGTCTCACTATCTGACCTTTGAAGACCATTTAAAAAACTCTCTACCCAGTGCAACTTCTGTGGCATTTAACAAAATAACGAAACTTCTGCTTATAATTTGATCTAATGGTTAAATGATTCAGAACAAGATGTTGCTCCAAACATGTCTGTTATGGGGTATATTTGACCACTGAAGCTCCCCCCTCGGGGCCCCACTCACTGCCCTCCTACATGCCTCACCAAGAAGCAACCAGCCAAGAAGACCAGAGCAGCAAAGGTGGGTATTGCAAATTTGTCTAGAGAGGACTCTCTGGAGCAGCCTGTTTTGGAAACCACAGAGACCTGGTCCTGTAAGGGCTAGAGGGGCTAGCAACAGCCAATCAGGGCTATGGTAGCCCAGATAAAAGGCACTGCTGGGGCTTAGTAGTGTAGTTTCTAGTTAGGAGCAGGTGAGTGTTGAATGCTCTATCTTGCTGGCTAAAATAGTCTAATCATTAGACAAAGTTGATGGCTGGCTGGTTGTCTGAATTTATGCAGTGGGAATTGCAGAGAAAAGAGCCTGAGAGTGTTGGCCTTGAGATAAGGATAGTATGAAGAAGCTCATAAAGGGCTGAATTTAAGGGGCCTAGAGCCTGGCCCGAAGACCCTACTGAGGGCAAATAACGTAATATCCTAGAAGGAATTTGGACTTGGCTGAAGTGCTAAGCCACTGAAGACCTACCAATGTTGGCTGGCAGTCTACAGAGGCACCAGGGACAAGAAAAGGATTGTGGTACTGCACTCAGCTGCTTAAAAGTTCTTGAGATAAGTACCCCTTTATAATGTCTTATATTTCCTTCAAAATTCTGATACAGAAGGTTATCTGAAAGTAATTGATAACCTAGTAGCTCCATGTTTTGGAGAATGGGAATAACTTTTCTTATGCAGGATCACAAAAGGCTAGAATTTGTCCTTTGTAACCCAGGCACCATTAATCTACAGTTGGACAAACTGTGTAGGATTTGTATGGGGAGATGACTCTGTAAAGAATAGGCATTTTTAGAGGCGGTTTTGCTAGCCAACATTGTTTGAATTAGGAAGAAACAGGAAAGGTAACTAATCTAAACCTTTTGTGTGTTTTAATATGCATGAGGGCTCTTTTCCCACAATAATTCTAGAACTTTCTGCCTTAAAAGGTACTGGCAGAATCTCCCATGCTGGGATCAATATGGGGTGGGGGAAATATAACTGGAGAACCACATGTTAGCGTGGTGGTGTTAGCTATTTAACCATGAGGGTTTTTGTTCAAATGTACAGGCTTATTTTGACTACAAAATGCTAGACTAAAGGCAACTTTAGCCTCCTACTTTAGCCTCCTTCTGTAGTATCTATGGCAGAGGAGGGCAAACTATGGCCTGTGGGCCACATCCAGCCCATGGGACCCTCCTGCCTGGCCCCTGAGCTCCTGGCCCAGGAGGCTTGCCCTTGGCCCCTCCCCTGCTGTTTCTCCTCCCCCACAGCCTCAGCTCCCCCCGCTGCCGGCACAATGCTCTGGGCGGCGGGGCTGCGAGCTCCTGGGACAGCGCGGCTGCAGAGCCCGGCCTGACTCAGTGCTCTGCGCTGCACGGTGGTGTGCCCGGCTCTAGCCAGGTGGTGCAGGTATAGCGCTGCCAGCCACTGTTAATCCAGGCGGCGTGGTAAGAGACAGGTGAGTTCGGGGTGGTGGTCAGGGGGTGGGGGGGTCTGGATAGGGGTTGGGGTGGTCAGAGGGTGAGGAACAGGGGTTGAATCGGGGCAGGGGTTCTGGGGTGGGCAGTCAGGAAGGAGAGGGGAGTTGGATGGGGATTCTGGGGGCAGTCAGGGGATGGGGAGCAGGGGGGTGTATGGGGCAGGGGTCCTGGGGGGGCCATCAGGGAATGGGGGGCTGGATGGGGAAGGAGTCAGGGAGGGGGGTGTCAGGGGGTGAGAAGTGGGGGGGGAGTCAGATAGGGTGTGGGGCTGGGCCACACCTGGCTGTTAGGGGAGGCTGAGCCTCCCGAAACTGGCCTTCAGGCCAAAAAGTTTGCCTGCCCTGATCTATGGAGAAACAGTGAGCTTGTGCATGCTGCAGTGAATGTTCTCCCAAATTCTCTGCCGTAACTTCTTATCAATGCCTAGGGCCAGAAAGGATCACTTTGACAGCATAGTGGCAGTGACCTTGGGACTCTTTCACCTTCCTGTGGAGCAAGGATCAGCTCTTAGGCTCAGTTTATTTGGTTTCCTGGTGTCTGCAGATATCCCCACAGAACACTTACCAACACTGTGGAAATTCAAAGAAAAAGAGGCTGCACCCAGTGCATTCTGAGACAGAAGTATGGTTCCTGTGTGTACTCCTGTAGTGGTCTCTGCACTCATATAATGCAGACACAAAGCCTTCAGTTATGTACCACACTATCAACTAGTTAACTTGACTTTTGGGAGCTCCTGCTATTGTGGAGATGTGAGGATTTGTGGACATTGTCTTCTGATTCTGGCTTAGGCACTGAGAAACATACCTTTAGAAGTGCCCAATTTATTGTATGCAAGGGCTTAATTCTATCTTTATTTCTGGGTTATGGGCTAGCTAGAGTATAAATTTAGGATTACATACTACTTTCAAATTCACAGCAGAAGTTTCTCTGTCAGTGAGGCCTGCACAAAGCCTGCACGCTTTCTCTTCCTTTTAAATCTTTTTGTTTCCTTTCCTCTTTCTTGTCATTGTTTCATCTGTTCTTCCTTGTACACTTCCTTCCCTGCAACAACTCCCATTACCTGTGGGCTTCACTTCCAAGCCTTTCAGCATTCCAGCTACTAAAATGGTCAGGAATTAAATAGCTAATGTTTACATTAATGTCCACATTGGGCTTTAGAATTACTGCTGTAATGAGGGTCGGGAAGGTCAACCTCTTAGTCACTTCTTTCAGGTTGTCTTCATTTGCAGGAAAACAGAAATGCATTAGTTCCCTTTGGTTCATATTTGGAACATTATCTCTGCAGGTGGGAGGTCTAAGAACCTTTCAGATCTGCAGAATCTAAGCTTTCCTGTAAATATGTTCTACAGGATCCAAGTACGTCACGTGGACGAAATGTTTGCTGTGCCTGCCCTCCAATAAACAGGCTCTGTATAACATCCATGTTGGAGGCTACATTTCTGATGCTGGCTCCTGTGCAAAGTGCAGTCAGTTTTTAATACCATCTGTGGTTTTTAGATGACTACAGCAAATGAATCCTTATGGCAAAATCTGATGCAGCCCATTAGCTTAATAAAGTCTTTAGGCAAAACATTACTCTGTTACACTGGTGTTGAGCAAAATTCTCTCTTGCAGATGGAATTAGTACAATTTTGCACCTGTGAAAAAGCATATTATGATCCTGTATGTGGAGGGAATCTAAAACTGCGACCATGACCAGTTTGTGTTTGTAGCTTCAAAACTAATGAGACTTTGTCTTCTGCCTCAGAGTATAGGGAGTAACACTTGCTTCATAATGTGATAAAGCATGGTAATATACAGGCATTTTGGGGAGGATTCTGAATGTTGGGATAAAATAAACTAATTCCTAGTCACAATCCTAGGATGATTATAAAATGAGCAACACTAGGCTGAGACCACAGTAATTAAGAATTCATTTGAAAATTAATAGCTTTCTCAATCAAAGTTCTTGATGGGAAGAATGGCACCTTGGAAGAGAACTATATATCATATTAATTTTGAAACTGAACCAGTTTTGAAGCCACTTTCTGAGCCTCAGGCGAATGATTCTCCTCCCTGCCTGACCTTTTGAATTCCTCATCTTTTTGATAACCCCCCCCTGAAACGAGGTCTTAATATCCATAAATGACCACCTATCCCAGGTGCATTCATGTGAAACTAAATCATCTCTGCAGAGTGACTTATAACAAAGCTCTGACAGGTGTATGGGAGTGAGTAGGTGACTCAGGGCACTGATAATTGAACACTAAGGGATTTCTGTGCTAGTTCTCCAATTACAGTCATGGTCTATAATTTACTGTTCAAAACTCATTGCTCAATGGCCTATATGAATTGAGTTTGATAGTCTCAGTTTAGCTGCTGGTGGGCACACACAAACGATCTCAGTGAGCACCCTTGTAGGGGGTCTTAATAAAGAGGTAAAACCTGATTTAGCATAGAAATTGAATTACATTCCTCCATGTGATTATTTGATCACATGCTTATGTTAGCCAGGCACTAGCAGGATGCTTCCACTGCTACTACTCACCAATGCTGTACCTCTTCTGTGGGTAAGTTCAACTTCCTCTACTCTAAAACAGAAATACTTCACCAGTATTAAAATACAGCTAGAACTGCCCTGACTGTTGGTAGATTGTTGGTTAATTGGGTACGTGCAGCTAAATTTCAGAGGGGTGGGGGTTAAGTTCAGCCCTTATTATTAAAACATACAGAATAATAACCTATTAAAACAATCCACCAGATAATACACACTAGATTTTCATGTGTCTGACTAGCTTCCCAAATGTCTTCTGCTGGAGGGGAGACTCTACTGAACCTATCCAAGTGTGCATGGGTATATTGCTTTCAAGTGACTGCTGCATCTTTTCAAGAAGAAAGAAATGGGGAGGGGAAAGAAACGAGAAAAGAAGGGATGGAAGGGAGATGAAGAAAAGTAGAGGGGACGAGGAGGTACAATATCTCTGATGTTGCATTCCCTTGAAGCCTTCACAGGTATCAGCCACTGTATTTATGTCTCAATGGGAGTACAGTAATTCTGATACTTGATCAGACCCAAGGTCTCTTTAGTCCAATATCCTGTTTTCAACAGTGTTCCGAACACACTGTCTCAGAGGATGGTGTAAGAACCTCATAGTAGGCAGATATAGGATAACACTGCTCTAAAGCCAAAATGCTTCTGAAATAAATGTAGTCAAACTTTACTAATTCTGGGTCACTGAGAACGAAAATGGTGCTTAAAATTGTTAATTGGCTCTAGTTTTCAAGTTATGCTATTGGGTCAGTATATACGACCCTTGACTTGGGAATAGCGGAGGATAAGTGAGTTATAAAGGGAAGGGATCTCAATTTAAACCAGAAATGACTAAAATACATCTTTGACTGGATCTATGAATAAATCTATGACTGGGTTTGGACAGTACTTGCTTTTTAGGCAAAACAATGAATGATGCAATCTGAAGGTGGTATTGCGTCATACATGATATGAATTGCATCATGTTATTCCTAGAAGTCATGGATGATGCAATCATAACGAAGCTTACATCACTCTGCTGAACAAATTGCCCTATATCAGCTCTAGAAATCATACAGTGTCGTGCTCTCTTATTTGTCAGTGTTTGATTTTGCAAAGGGACACATTTCTGTTTAGCCAAAGTGAGCAGAGATGCCTCGTACTTGTGTGAACAGTGCAGATAACTTCTGCTATGTTTGTGGTGAAGTGACTTTTGCATCACAAAAGCACAGTATAACCACTATGGTTACAAAGCCTATCACCTTTATTTTGGCTGCAAAATTGGAGATCAGGACAAGAGGTGGGCCCCACACATATGCTGCAACACTTGTGCAACAAATCTTCGCCAGTGGTTGAACAGGAAAAGGAAATCTATGCCTTTTGCAGTGCCAATGATTTGGAGAGAGCCAACAGATCATACCAGCAATTGTTACTTCTGCCTGGTGCCTCCAGTTGGGAAAGGTGTGTCAAAGAAGAAAAAGTGGACTGTGCATTATCCAAACATTCCATCAGCTATACGCCCAGTACCCCACGGAGAAGGACTGCCGGTTCCTGATGCACCAGAATCATTCTCACTTGAGTCAGACGAGGAAGAGGATGAAACTTCTGGTCCTGAACCATCAATGTCACAGGACCCACATTTTCTCCCATCCTCCTCCTCTGAACCACACCTCATAACACAAGGTGAACTGAATGACCTTGTCAGGGATTTGGAACTACCCAAGAGTAAGGCAGAGCTGTTGGGCTCCAGACTACAGCAGTGGAATCTCCTGGCAGGTGATGTTAGGGTTTCCATGTTCCATGACCGTCAAAAGGATCTTGTCCCATTCTTCTTCATGGAAGGTGATCTTGTAGCGTTCAACAACATTGATGGTGTGATGGCAGCCCTCAACATCGTTCACGATCCAGATGAGTGGAGACTGTTCATTGATTCATCGAAGACGAGTCTTAAAGCTGTTTTACTGCATAATGGCAATGTTTTGCCATCAATTCCAGTTGGTCATGCAGTCCAGATGAAGGAAACCTATGACAACATGAAACAACTTTTGAGGTGCATAAACTATGACCAACATCAGTGGCAGCTTTGTGGCGATTTGAAGGTTGTTGCTCTCTTGCTTGGTCTGCAGACTGGATACACAAAGTACTGCTGTTTTCTCTGCGAATGGGATAGTCGTGCAAGAGATTCCCACTACATCAAGAAAGATTGGCCACTCCAACAATCATTGGAGCCTGGGAGGAAAAGTGTTCAGCATCCACCACTTGTTGAATCAAGGAAGATTTTACCACCACCCTTACACATCAAGCTGGGTCTGATGAAGAACTTTGTCAAGGCCATTGACAAAACACAAGCAGCTTTCAAGTACCTCCGTGGAAAATTTATCTTAGCTTCACTTAACCTTGGAAAGGAAGGTGTCTTTGTTGGTCCTCAGATTCGTGAACTTCTTCGAGATGATGCATTTGACCATGCACGGCGTGGCAAGGAAAAGACGGCATGGAAAGCCTTCCAGTTAGTGGCAATAAATTTTCTCAGAAACAACAAGGCAGACAACTACAGGTTGTTGGTGGAAAACCTCCTCAAGGCATACAAAAGGCTTGGTTGCAACATGTCACTAAAGATACATTTTTTGCACTCTCATCTAGATTTTTTTCCACCGAACTGCGGAGCAGTGAGCGACGAGCACGGCAAGCGATTTCACCAGGACATTGCAACAATGGAGAAACGCTATCAGGGCAAATGGAGCCCATCAATGCTTGCAGACTATTGCTGGACAGTGACAAGAGATGCTCCATTTAATGAATACAAGAGACAAGCCAAGAAGCGCCGAATAGACACTGAATAGGACTAAACTATGTACATAATAGTTTTTTGCCTTTTTGTTTCATAATAAATTTTAGTTAGATAACCCTTTTGCTGATTTTTAAAGTGTTACATAAACAGGACAGGTGAAATATTATCATGTAAAGAAAAGACCTAGGTTTACAATTTATGATTAAAACTCCACTATCTACACAATATACATAGACATAAAATGTAAAAACTTACATAACTTAGAAACAGTAGCCAATCAGTTATTTTAATTGTCATATTTGAATTCAGCACATCAAAATACATAATATCACATTTTATCTCTGAAGCAGACGACTTCTCAAATTGTAGACCAGTGTAATCTGCTCCTCCAGTTAGGCTTAATCCTGATCTTTAATAGAGAGATTGATTTAAACTAAAGCCTGATCAAATTTAAAGGCGGGGGGGAGAAATGAGTAACTCTGTACAGAATTTGTAACTTGAAATGAGACATTGGAAAAAGAGCAATTAAGTTTAAAAAAAAAGGGGGAAAAAGTTGGATAACACAATTTAGTAAAAAGAAAAATGTTGTTCTAAACTGTTTACAGTTGCAACTGCATTTTTTCCCATCTCCTGTTTTGTTTCGCACAATGTTCCAGTCAATGCTCTAGGTCTCTAACACTGAACATCTGTGTTATTGCAAATTGAATCCTTATTTTCTTACTGCATTCTGAGTCTCAACACATACAGTATTTCCATTCTTCTAAATGTTACTGTTCTGGTGATATATATCATGGCTGTGTGATACATCACACGAGGGATGAAAGTAAATGTCTGTCTTGGAAAAAATCTCTCAGCTTTTAAAGCATTGAAGGGAGCAGATAACAATATTAGTCAGTTGTTTTTTTTAGAAAAAAATCTGAAGTTCACTGCTGTAGAATCAACAGCACTGTGGGACTATTGTATGAAACTCCAGAATAATTGTCAGACACTTTGAGCAGCTTCAAAACGTGATATCGAGATTCTCAATTAGAGCTGTGTATAGCAAGTGACTTGAAATGGAAATTGTCTATCACATGTTTGCATAATGATTAAAAATCCAAATAGAATGACAAGATTCTGTAAAAACCATGACAAGTAATCCCAAAGCTGGCCAAACATGACTTCTTTCCCCTAGAGCAATTATTGGAAGTAAGGAGCCATACAGCAGATCATAGAAGGAGTTTAGTTTTTCAAAATAAATGTTTAACAGCTGAACATGAGATGCTGCCAAACTATAAGCAACTTTTAAAGTTATCAAAGCAAATAAAGTTGAAAAGGGCTAAAAAATTAAAAGCATGGGGGCAGGGTTATATGCAGGAAAGGGAACTAAGATAGAAAGCAAAGTACCAGGGATCCAAGCTCTAAATTTAAGTCCTGTTCTCAGGGGTAAAGAACACTGGCTAAAGTTATTATATATGCACAGGTAATGGCTTCTCTCATAGGCTGGCACACCAGGAGCCCCCAGAACTAAAAGCATGAGCTGCATCTGCTTGAGCTAAAGAGCCAAGGCTTTTTAGCTGGCAGCTATAAAAACACCTTCTCTGTGGATTGCCAAAGCAGGGGACCAATAACATATTCACCATTGGGTTACACACACGGAGGCTCATTCAAAGGAATGGATAGTGGAAATCCTATTTAGCTTTTCAATTTCAAATGTCTATAGTTTAAAGAGACGTAAGACCTTGACAAACTACATTAGTGACATAAGCACTTCAGGCAATAGGACTAGTACAGCTGTACAAGAACCAAAGCACCTTGCAGCACAACAGGGTGGATAAAAATCAATGATTTAAAAAAAATCCAATTTTTTAATTTAACTTGATTTTTTTTGATAAAATGTTTTTTCCTCAAAAAGCAATCTAAAGGTAGTTTTAATTAAGATACATTACAACTCAAAGATATCTCATTATGGAATAGGGATTATTAATTCTATAGTATGAGACAATATATTCATGTAAAATTTAAGAAAAGTTTTATAAATGAGTTCTAATAGTTCATGGATTAGGGACCCAATCTTACAGGGTTCCAGGGGCTTCTGTATTATTTAAGTTAAGCTTTCTATCTACCCAATGGGACTCAATGATCAGTCTAGACCAGTGGTTCCCAAACTTGTTCCGCCGCTTGTGCAGGGAAAGCCCCTGGTGGGCCAGGCCAGTTTGTTTACCTGCCGCGTCTTCAGGTTTGGCCGATTATGGGTCCCAGTGGCCGCAGTTCGCTGCTCCAGGCCAATGGGAGCTGCTGGAAGCGGCGGCCAGTATGTCCCTTGGGCCATGCCTCTTCCAGCAGCTCCCATTGGCCTGGAGCAGCGAACCATGGCCACTGGGACCCATAATCGGCCAAACCTGAAGATGCAGCAGGTAAACAAACCGGCCTGGCCCGCCAGGGGCTTTCCCTGCACAAGCGGCGGAACAAGTTTGGGAACCACTGGTCTAGAAGATACCATCAGAGATGATTAGTTTTGCAGTTCTCAAACTGTGGATTTGTGTCTCCACAGATATGCTTGTTAACAGCAAAAATGTTTTAAAATAAATAATATACAGAGGTGAGAAATAACAGACCTCAACCCTGTTGTCCCTCTGCAAATTTGTGTACACAGAGTCAATCCCTTACCTCTCTCTAAAAGTTCAAAGTTTCAAAAAGTTCAGTGAATAGAAGATTGTTGGGGGCGGAATAGATCTGGACAAGGAGAAGTCTGGGGATAAAGGTGAGAAGGGAGGGACAGGCAGTAAAAACCAAAGTGAAACTGTTTGGCAGCATATTCCAGAAGTCTTGAGGTCTTTCTGAGTGTAGCCTTCATTGATTTGAGATCTACCTTACCATTCTCTCACTTAAAGGGAAAACCTATAATGGCAGGAGGCCATAAAAGAGACCAAGTTTGGGAATAACAACCATTCAAGAAATGTGTTTGCCGATGTTTTAAAGGAAGTCGCTCCAGTGAACTGGTAGAAGTCACTTAAGCACTTGGATTCAGAGATTGTTGAAGTAGTGATCTCACTTTTAACAGCAGTAGCTTCTGCTGGTGTAAAAATATTTTCTTCCTTTGAACAAATTCATTCCAAATTGAGAAATCATTTTGGACCTGAAAAAGCAGAAAAGCTTTTTTTTTTCTTTTCCAGATTATGAACAAACAGGAAAATGAAGGTGAAGATGGCTGAGTTAGCTGCAGAAGCTCATATTTTAAGTTTCTCATTTTGACCTGGCTGACAGTCAATTTAATTTGTTTTTTTAAAAAAATATTTAAACTATTTTAGTTAAAAACATTTAAAAAAAAACAAAAACCTGATTTTAAAGAACTTGAATGTTTAAGTATCAGACAGGTAACTGTGTTAGTCTGGATCTGTAAAAAGCAACAAAGAGTCCTGTGGCACCTTAAAGACTAACAGATGTATTGGAGCATAAGCTATCGTGGGTGAATAAGTGACAAAGTGGGTATTCACCCACAATAGCTTATGCTCCAATACATCTGTTAGTCTTTAAGGTGCCACAGGACTTTTTGTTGCTTTTTTAATGTTTAAGTAAATTCAAAACTTCATATACTTGTTTTGTTAAAATATTATGTTTGCTATTGAAGAGAAAAATCCAGCATACATAACATTGTTGTTTTAGTTAAATCAGTTTAAATGTCTGTCTGGTGATGTTCTTCTCCTAATACAGCATGGCAAGAAAATCCTCCAAATATTAGTGTCAAGTATCAGAGGGGTAGCCGTGTTAGTCTGGATCTGTAAAAGCAACAAAGAATCCTGTGGCACCTTATAGACTAACAGACGTTTCTGCAGCATGAGCTTTCGTGGGTGAATACCTTTTTTTCAGATAAAGAAAGACAGCAGAAGAAGAAGAATATTAGTCATGCTGCTCACAACAACTGTTAATATAATTAATGCATAATTCTTTGACAAATATTAGTGATAGTTCACCTCCTAATGACTTCATAAATATCTGCTTCAATTATGTTTGGTAAATGAAATAACCAAACAATCATTTGTTTTCTGATATAGCTGTAAAACTAATCTGAAAAAAGTTTTCAAAATAAATCACTTTAAAATGTATAGTGTGTACCTTCTAAAAATGAAACTTACATCTGAGTTGTGAAGAATATGTATTAAGGTTATAACAACCAACAAGAATGCACTTTTATGTAGAAATCTATGATCAGATTGTGTCTTCCTGACTAGTGATTTAAATCATGATTTAAGTCAAATCCACCTGCCAGCACAACTAAACATTTTTTTTAAACCTGTCTGAACAAATAGAACTATTTAGCCAAAGTAACGACAGGCTAGATTTTCAAATAATGGAAAGTTTAGAAAAAAATAAAGCAGACACTTTATAGCAAACCCATAACTACTTACATTAAACCAAGTTCTCCTTGGGATGATGTGTATTTAAATTATACCACAAAGCTAGGGGACATGGTGTAAATTTCATTAGTCAAAGATGGCACAGCGGTGCACTTCTGGCCAAGTTCACATCAACAAAAGTGCAGTTCACACATATGAAAACATAGTCTGACACCTTGGAAACTCTAGTGATCATAACTTCTGTTAAGTGTCCCTCCAAGACCTTTTTGACTTGACATATCCAGAATACCTTGTCTAGCTGCGGGAGAGCAGCTTCATCCAGTTGTCTGGGATCCCAAAAATTCAGTTTGACTCCCCATTTCATCACTGATGTTTCTTTATTTGGCATACAGCAAAACTATGTTGAATTGATCAGAGTCAAAAATAGGGGGTGGGGATAGGGCGTACCACCCATCCAAACTTACACAGAAAACCTCTTCCTTTTATATAGTTTTGAGCTTGGCTTGGTTACTTTGCAGGAACCAATTCCTGTGCAACATGCTCTGTCCTGATCTTTACATTCTGGATGTATCTTGTCCACCAGCATGTTCCTGCTTATCTTAGCTTGTGCAAATATCCTGACTCCAGCATACAGCTTATTAAGCCCTTATCAACGACATAACCTTCCATTCACCTTTCAAGTCATGCCCAATAAGAAATTAGGGTAGGAGAAGGAGTTATTTTTCCATGATCCAACAATTGTGATCTAACAATTTTGCTACCAAGATAAGGTGACTGTATAGGATCCCAGTTCTAGGCTCTCAATGATAAATAATTAGATGAGAGCTTTTTTTTTAAATGAAAGAAATTTCTGCAGTTTGTGCCAATATGGATAACCAGTACACTAGCATCACTTGTGTGTTGCAAAAGCTGAACACATACTGATAAAGTGGAAGAAACCTGATGTCCTTTTGGTTGGAAAAAGCTGGACTTTAGAGTGGATGGAATATATCAAGGGGAAACCATTTTTTTCCTGTAAATGCATATCAAAGTTACATGTCCTATTATTGGAAATGTGTGCTTCAGGGCTTGGAGAATTCTGGTATCTGTGCATAAATCACTTGGTCAAATATTCAAGCAAACGTGTTTCTAAAAAATAAACATATTACAATGATTAAATCCTCAGTTTAAGGTGATCTATGCTGCTCAGTTCTTGCTAGTACTGAGTATTGTTTTAATTCTGTAACCTACCTAGGCAAAACTCCTCTAGGTGAGAGAACACCTACTTATCCACAAATGTAAGATCACTACAGCGTACTGCACCCTCAGTGACCATGACAGTCTAATAATGATTCACTCTTCACTTTTATTAAAGAACAGGCAGTTGGTCAAGCAGTATAAAGTGACAGATTATTTTTTGTTAACTGGTAATACAATAACACTGATGGGATTATCCTCATTGTCATGGCAGACAATTAAGGCTACTCTAGACAAACCATGATTCTATAACTGGAGTCATTTGTGAAGAGAACAGTTAGGGTGCAATCCAACTCCCACTGAAGTCACTGCAAAGACTCCCATTGACTTCCTTGATTTGGATCCCACCCCTGCTTCAAAACCAGGGGCGGCTCTAGAAAGTAGGCTGCCCCAAGCAGCGCGGAGCGCTGCGCCGCCCTTCCCCGGTCCCGCGGCGGGTCCCCTCTTCCCGCAGCTCCGGTTGAGCTCCTGCCGGCATGCCTGCAGCAGGTCCACCGGAGCCCGGGACCAGCGGACCTGCCGCAGTCATGCCTGCGGGAGCTCAACCGGAGCCGCGGGAAGACGGGACCTGCCGCAGGCATGCCGGCGGGAGCTCAACCGGAGCCAAATGCCGCCCCCCCGGGAAACGGCCGCCCCAAGCGCCTGCTTGGCGCGCTGGGGTCTAGAGCCGCCCCTGTTCAAAACCATGGTGTATATCTGCATTGTCACAACATGTAGGATAATATCAGACATACCGTAACTGACCAGAGGATTGTAATGCAACAGATTGATAGTTTTAAAGTAGAATATATGCCTAATCCTCTAAACCTAAAACTTTGTGTAGCTTTATGGTGGATCTGGTCTGGAAAGCACAGTTTTTAAACTTGGGCACCTTACTAGGACATCTCAATGTCACATTTGGCTGGTCACTCATTTAGACAATCGAATATTATTTTCAGCATCTAAATGCAATTCAAACATCTCTTATAGTGGCAAAGTCTGAAAATCAGAGCATAGTTATTTCCCAAGGAATTTATGATTGGGTTACAAAGGCCAATTAATGACCTGTAGGAATAGAGAGCATACTGATCAAATTTCTAGATGACAGAAAGCTAAAGGGTGTTGCCAGCACTTTGGAGGATAGAACTAATATTTTGAGGGATCTTGATAAATTGGAGAGCAGGCTATAGATGACAGAATGAAATTCCACAAAGACAAATGTAAGGTGCCACACCTAGGGAATAAAAAACAAATTCACAAATATAAAATGGCAGCATGGAGAAGGGGGCGGAAGAAACTCACTTGGCGGCAGTAGCACTGCTGAAAAGGTTCTGGGAGTTCTGGAGGATCACAACCTCAACATGAGTCAGCAATGTAATGCTGTTGCAAAAAAAGGCAAATGTGATTTTGATTGCCTGTGTTAATGCATAGCCTTCAGGTGACAGTACCACTCTACTTGATGCTGGTTAGGCCTCAGCTGGAGTATTGTGTCTGATTTTGGTCACCAATGCATAGAAAGGATGTAGAGAAACTGATCAAAGGGATGGAGTGCAAGCCATATGAGCAAAGGGTGAAGGACCTGGGTATGTTTAGTTTTGGGAAAGAGGAGATTGGGGGGGGGGATGTGATAGCAGTCCTCAAATACTTAAAAGGCTGCCATAAAAGAGATGGAGAAAAGCTGTTGGTTTGTCACAGAGGGCAGGCCAAGAGGCAGTGGGCTAAAACTACAGCCTAGCAGATTTAGATTACATCTCAGGGAATTCTCTTTTTTTCTTATCACTGGTGATGGGATGTTGTGGTATTGTCAAAAAATTCTTTGAGGTGGAAATGAGGAAAGAATTCAAGTTCTCCACATATTGGTACGGTATCAGGTTCTGTGGTGGGGTAGAAGTTCAGTCTCTTGGAGAGTACAGATAATTCAGTTCCAGTTATGGGTCATTTTAGCTGATGCAGGGATGTCGTAGTGTCCGTGTGGTGGGTCCTGATGTTACCAAAGGTTTACTATATTAGAGTAATCTCAGGAATTCCTGAGGACATGATATCTGTCCAATAAGTGATTGACACAAACAGGTCTGTGAACATATAACAGATTTTAATATAATCCCTATTGCAGTAAACTAGGAGTACCCTGAATCATGGTTACATACGATTAGAAGAGAAGCTGAGTTGGCAACATCCCATTTGTGATGGTCAGTCTTCAACAGGTCATTGGGGGAGAATGATGACAACAGCTCTAACAGTTTTTAAACCTCTCTCAAGCCTCCCTCTGTCTCCTCTCTTGAACTCTTAGTCCCTCAGCCACTTACTGTGTTTCTCTCTTATAAAATCTCTTTATCTATCTTCTTGTTCTTACATACCAAACCCACAGGTTTCCTCTCTCTCTCTCAAGCTAAACCAACAATCTCCCTCTTTTTCCCCCATCTGACTCTTTCTCTATGTATAACCTTGTAGTCAGAACCTTTGGATGCATGCCAGCTTTTTGGTTAACCCTTGTTTTTTCCACTCAGTGTTATGATCTGATGACTTACTGTTATTTGCTACTTTTTCACACAACTTTCTGGTGGTACGTGACCTGTCCCGTAATGGAGTGACACTTGCTTATTCAAAATGGAGTAAGGGTTTTCAAAATGGAATTTCTCTATCATTGGTACCTTGGCTTTTCTTAGAGGGGGATGTCTGGGTTGTGGAGTTGTTGTAGTTCCACTTTTTGTTGGATGGCTGTCATCAGACTTTTTTATAGTGGTTTTGGATTTCTTGTGTGATCTCCAGGTAGGTGTCTTGATATTCCTAACCCCCACTTCTAGTTTGTGGGAGTATGTGGTGATTCCTTGTCTGAGATAGACCCTTCTGGAGTGTGAGAGGTTCAGGAGCTGTCCTTCCCCCACCCCCCCAAAGCCTGTCTGTAGAGCTGTTCTGTATACTGGTAGTTATAGGTCGTGGTCTGCGTTCTAGATGGTGAGCTCTCTGGGGATGTTTTTGTTTCCTGCGTTTGCTCAGGAAGTAGATGTCACTGATAAGTTTTGCTTCGCTTTCTTCATGTTGTGGAATTCTCACATTGTACAAAAGAACAGTCTCATTTTCAATGTTCTTCTCCACTTACACAGATATAATCCCAAATAACATTTAAAATTTGTTTTAAAATGTGTGTGGTAAATCAGTTTTCACTATTCTAGTTGTAACCCACAAGTGTCCTGGGTGTGGTGGTCTGTCCCATGTAGTGGCAGTAGAGGCTCGTGTACTAAGCTTCAAAGGTCCCAGGTTCAATCACGCTTGCCAATGACTGGGGTCTGTCAGCGTTACATAGTGAAAGTCTATATCAAAGATATTTTCAGCCACCTGTACAGAACTGTAACTCACCAGCTAACATCATGTTTCTAGCTTTTCAAGTTGTATAGTCATGACAGGAATTAATACCTTTTGCCCACAGACTACTGGAAGGAACACAAGTAAAAGGTTGACAAAGGAGTTAAAGTAATATAACTGGTTTAGTTTATACAAAAATAATGAGTTCGCTACCTAGAAACATGACTGTAAGTCTTTTAGGAAGACTGAATGAATGTTCATATCTGTAATATATTTTTTCCATATACTTTCTGTGATCATTAGCTCAAATCTCTTATTTGGGGTAATTTCTGGCTTTAAATTGATGGGTTTTGTTTCTGTTCCTCATCTACCATAATGGGAAAAACCCGATACCTTATTCAACAATTGTACTCACTCCCACGTGAGTGGGTGAATAGGATTTTGAAAGACTGATATGCATGCAGGAAGAGGGATATGATTTTTGTATGGTTAGATGTATACAAATGTAAATGACTTCAATGTCATTTGTATTGCATCTTTCATCCAAAGAGTTCCTGAAGTCTAAATCATGCCTTTTAGGCATAGCCTACGGTTCAAAGCAGTGCAAGGCCACACAGTTCCCAGGGGACATACTAAGAGGCATTTTACCTCAGAAGAGGGAGTATGGCAGCTATTCCCCACCTTCCTGGGGTACAGCCTGCTTCCAATTATGGCTGGTGCTGCTGACCAGTGTTTTGGGGCTGAGAGTTGGCTGTACCCTCCTTATTGCACTTCCCCTACACCTGTTGTATACCAAGTTCATCCACAGTAGTATGAACAGAGCAATCACTGTAGACCCCTGAGTTCAGGGCCTGCATTTCTGCCTGGCTTTCATGCAGGCTGCACAAGGAGGCAAGGAAAGCTCTTTGCTTGTTCTCCACTGCAAACCTATGTAGGGACCTGAAGTAATCTGGCCCTTAGTCATTCTTCACTGAAGCATCCCTTCAGCAGTGGATAAAATCTTGGCTTCCAGAGATGATCTATCACTGTTTCAAATAGTGCATTTAGTTTCAAATAGTGCAAAGGCAGCAATATTTTGTGCATCTATAATAATGCAGCTACACACATATGGAAGAAAAGCCAAATTCTAGTTTTTTTGTTTGTTTTGTTTTGTTTGTTTTGGGGCGGGGGGGGGGGGGGGGCGTTGCATGCCAGTTAAGGAATATCCTCAACATGGAACTAATGAGCTACCACAAAGTCAGTTGACATTCTGACGCCCTTCTCCTGATACAATGAAGCCACAATCTGCATGATTTCTCAAGAAAATGTAATGCTTGAAAGAGAAGGTAAAGGGACATGGAAGTGGAAAAAATATGCTTGAAGGTGGGGCAAATACACTGGTAGCTGACACAAGCTATGTGAAGTCAATGGAGATACACTGAATTACACCAACTGAGTATCTGCCCACCATATTTTAAATTGGAGAAGTTGTATAAAGAGAGTATCTTTACATGAAAAACCATGACCTTCTGAAAGGTGCTTATCCTCATGAGACTTCCAGACAATCATTCTTGTCAGATTTCTAATACTTCCTGAACCTCCACAGGATTCAAGGAATGCCCCTTCTCTTTCCAGTCCCAGCTGAAACCAGGAGATCGAGAGGGTCTCAAAGAACTTTCAGAGCAATCTATTTTTTTCTAACACTTTCTAAACCTTGAATTTTTGGTTCAGTTAAGGACAATGGATTAGGACTATTTTATTATTATTTAAGTCAAACTAGTCTGCTCATTCCTAATGAGTGCTGAAAACATTAACAGTTAATCAGAACTTTGCTCACATTTGTGGGATATGTGTTTGGTTGCAGAATCAGCTGGAAAACTTTTCTGTTTTGTGAACTGAATCAACTTTACTATTTGGACTTTGCCTTGCCCACAGGTAAGTAGACTTCTTTCCCAATGTATTGCCAGAAACAAAGTAGCAGAATACAGATTTCCCATGAAATCTGTAATGTGAAAATTGAATCAGGTTTTCATACGACTTGTGTAAATTGGATTTAAACTGGATATATGCGCCAAAGTACTTCTTACCAAAAGGCACCTTTTTTCAGTTTCTGTTTTGCTCTATTTCTGTCCATCCATTTCCACTTACATAGATTAACTGTCAGGTAAATTTTAAACCATGCCATTGAATAGATACCATGAAAGGAGACTTTCTAATGTTGAAAAGAAAACTAGTAACAATGTGTTAGTCATTTGCATTAATTTCATCAGGGCCCTTACTGTGCTCTTCTGAACAGATCCTGGCTAGAGACTAGTGTGAGATGAGTCATATAAGTACCTGGACAGGTAAAGACACTGGGCCAGACCTTCAGCTAATACAAATCAGCATAGCTTAGGAGAATTTTGATTTTACACCAGCTGAGCATTTGGCCCATTATATTTGGAATCAGAATGAGCAGATGGAAATAATAGTTTAAGTAGTACGGTGTCTTTCCAATGTGCTTAAAGGCATATGGTCCATTTGATATTGACCATTAATATTTTTTAATGAATTAGAAATAAAGCTCAAACTACACCTGCTCCAGGGCAAAACTACCAATGCTTTAGTTTTGCAATCCTAATTGCCTATCTCTTTTCTCACTGAAAAATAGTGAAAGTGAGTAGGCAAAGTACTGTCAAATGTACAAAGTAAACAAACTGAAGAAATGGAGAATTGTTTACTAGAATTGAAAGGGATGCTTTCAACAGATAGCCATCACCTATCAAGGCCATTCTTTGGCAAGGAAGAGCGGGGGGCAGGAACAAATAGATCCTTGCTTTCAGCTGGAAAACTTTATGTAGAGGTCCCTCTCATGAAAATGCATTTCAGAGAGTGACTGAAATATACAAATGAGGGGCAAAAACAGCAAGATATTTCCCTACCCATCTCTCTCATCACCTAGGACAAAAGCAGCCATTGGACCTTGGGAGCAGCTCTTGGCCTGAGTTTGGTAGCAATGTACTGAAAACATGTGGTAAGGGACTTTACGTTGAACCAAATCCAGTTTAAGTTTAGCAAATGTTTTTTGTTTTCTTTATCCTTCATTACTTCTACTCCCTTAATATGGATCTCTTTGTAAATAAACCTGTTTAAAACTAATCCAGTGATGTGAGTTGTTTGGGTAATTCCATGTAAGGCAGCAAACTGTATTTTGAGCCCCTTAAAGGGGCAATGGACCTAATATAACTGGACTGTCCAGGAGAGGGCTGGAGTGCAGAACACACATTTCTGGGGGAAATCTGGGCCTAGAGGTGTGTTGGGGTCACACTGCAGGTAGTAACCAAGGCTACTGGAAGTCAGTATGTGGCTGGTGTTCACTTACAAGCTGCTGGAGTTAGCTTCTGGACCACAGCTCTGGCTATATACACACTCAGGGTGTGGCCTGCATGCTGTTTGAAGAGCCCAGGTTGGGAGCTACAGCGGCAAAGCATTGTGGGGCACCCCAGGTTGCAGGGCAGGTGGTGACACAGCCACTCACTGGTCTAGATTGTACTCTGGACTGGCATAATGTGGACTTTGCTACAGTGATCCATTCTTTTCTTCACTGCATTACTGCAATGTTTTCTATCTGTGTCTACCCTTGAAAAACACCTTAGACTTCAGAATGTGGCTGTTCACTTCATTAGCATTGCTCCTTAGAGATCACATCACACCTGGCCTCCATAATCTAGGGCTTTGTCTTCACTGACAAAGGTTGTGGGTAGGAGTTAATAGATGATTAATCCAGCTATAAAATCCTAAATGGAGATGTAGCACTTGTAGTGAACCAGTGGTCTAAGGCGGCACAGAGAATCCGAGAATTTCTAGATACCTGCATGGTGTATCTTGCTCACTGTAGCAAGGTGCTCACCTGCTCCTGCCCTGAAGGGCTTGAAAGCAGCCCTGCAGAGAGCTGCAGCTCTGAAATCTGGGCTGATTGGGGAAGTAGCCACAGCTGGGCTGATTGGGGCATGAGAGGGCAGTGGACCAGGAGCTCTTCAGAGAAAGAGAGAGAGCTGTCTGGCTGCTTGGAAGCTCAGGGTGCCTAGAGTGAGGCAGGACTGGGGAAAGACCAGAGGGGCTGGGGAGCTCCAGGCTGGCAACTCCCCAGGCTGCAGGTCCTTGTCCAAAGCCCCATAGAGATACTAGCTTGCAGAGAAAGGCAGCAGGTCCAAAAACCACTTGCCTGTGATGAGTGACTTATGCTGCAGTCTGTCCCAGGGAGTGGGGGCTAGTTGGTGGAGCCTATGACTGAGGCGAGGTGGGGATAGGGGGAGGGGAGCCCCTGAGACTGAGGCATGTATAGCCAGGGGGTAGCACCCCAGATAATGGGGCACCGGAGTCCAGGGAGGGACATGGGGGCCAAGCAGCAGCGGGACACGGGCATGCAGAGGGTGCTCTGGAGGCTGGAAACAAGCTAATTCCCAAGATGACCAGCAGCAGGCTGCAGTGGTGAGTCGTGCACGTACTTAGGGCCATACTAATCAGATTCAGGGCTGGGAAGAAACTTCCCCCAGGTCAGACTGCCAGGGATCTTGGTGGTTTTTCACATTCCTCTGCAGCATAGGGCTTGGTTTGCCAGCTGGAATTATGTGGCAAACATAATCAATTCCCTGCCATTGCAGGAGCCTTAGGCATTGGAAGCACACTCCTTTTCCCCTGTGGCACACAAGTTAGTCTCTTGAAGACTGAAATGCTTTAATCTAATTCAAGTCTTTTTTTTTTTGCCTTAATATAGGGGTATCTGGGTAAAAACAAATCTCCTGTGAAATACAGGAGATCAGAGACGATGATCTGAGGCCAGAAGAGACCATTAAACTATAAAGCTGGTTACTATGAGGTAGCTAAAGTCAGCACCATATCACGGGTTGTTTCTGATCTTGCCCAGTTTACCTCATGGTAAAACTACAGTGCCTTGTCTCCACTATCCTTTTACAAGAGGATAGCTAGTGCATGTTAGTTGTCTTGTGATGTAAATCAACTTCTTGCCAGTGAAGGCATAGCCTTCTGAGTGAAATTCAAAATACCTGTGAAGATCTAATGACTTACACAACTCAACATGTGATATTGCTGCAGCTGAGATGAGCTGAGGTACTCAAACTAACTCCTCCTAATTTAGATGGGAAGAAACTGGTGGCAAAACACTTTGAGGAAAGACCCCTCAACTCTGGAATTAATTACAAGGCTTGCCTGTTTTTCCCAGGGATTTGAGAAAGTAGTAGAGCAGGGCAGAATTTGAGCTGAGGGGAATAAGTGATTTGGGTTGGCATGGAAAACTTTGACTAATCAGGCTACTCTGAATTTATGGGATATGTATTGTATTGCTTGTGTGCCTAGAGCATTGGTTAGGCATTTATTGTAAATGAGAACTTTTTATTTAATATCATATTTGTCTTATCACTTATGTCTCTGGATTTCATATGAAAACTAATATATACAGGCACACATTTTGTTTAGTAAGAACATGTTTATTAAAGTTTTATAGCTTTCTCAGATACTTTATTCTGCCCACAGCAAGGGGCTAGTTGGAACATAAATTGGATGTAGTAGCTCATACCGTGACTTTTACTTTAGTTTTTAGCAGTGCAACCAAAGGAGAAAAGTTGGAACCCTTGAAACAGAAAATTAAATGACTCTAAAGTCAAAAGGTTTCATTTAATTCAGAAAAGTTCTCTACAAATAGTAGCCTTAATGGATCACTGAAATATTTCATTCTAGAATGCTTGCAGGTCTCAGATGTGTAATACATTCTGCCCAAGTACATAATTCCTTTCAAGGTGATCTTGCAGGCAAAGATCATGCTATAATGAAAAGCTCATGCCCCAGATCTTCATCGGGGTAAATCAATCAGCCTAAATCACCAAAACTTGCTGGGAACTAAATTAATATATTAGTGTCTTTGTGGCATTAAAATTAGTGATTCCTTCCTTTTATAATTCAAGACCTGAACAAATGAAATGACATGGGATGTTACATGACTTATCAGGTCAGTTACAAATTAACACTTGACTATTTTTTTAATCCTCTAGTCCATTTCTGCCTCACTATATTGCCAAAAACAGAAGCGAAACCAAAAAGGGAGGCACAGATTCTGTCACAGTGCAGCCCATTCACAATGTTGTAACAGAGTGGGGCTATTCCCCCTCCCCTTCCATGTCCTAGGCACCTATGGGGGCCATCAAGATTGCAAGTGAGTGCAAGGACTGCAACTGTAACAGGCTCTTATGTGGGGTGTACAAGGTAGAGGTGGGGCTTTTTATATACTCACTCCCCACCCACTCACAGTCTGGCTCTCCACATTTGAGTTTCACACTTATTTGTTTGTAAACTGCAGTTTTGGGTTTTTTTGACTCAATGAGAAATCAAAATACAGCAGAGACTGAGCTCCAAAGCTAGCAACTGGTCATCAGGCTCTTATGAAGTTTAAAAGAGAGCTAACTTACACACTGAGACACCTTGTAAAGATACTACATTGATCTGGTCCATCTTTGGTAGCTAGCATTGTAACAAGCCCATATCTAGCACAATGAGTTAGCAGTTCATTTCTGCTGATTACTGTTTGGCTAATTGAAGCACTTTTCAGAATCCAAAAGGACCTTCATCTCTCTCTCTCTCTCTCTCTCTCTCTTAAAAGGATTAGCCCTAGTGGCTGTCCTAGAAAGAGAGCTATATGAGAAACATAGTTCTGGAGGTGGGCTGAGAGAAAGTATGACTCAAGAAAATAGAGCCAAATGGAAGCTTTCTGACTTTGCACAAAGGTCTCATTTCTGAAACATCAAAGAGAGTACTCCAGATAGAGAAATTTAGTAAATTGTTTAATTTATATATTAAAAAAGAGGAACTTTAGCTTTCATGAACATTTTCTGTTATTTTGCAGCCTGTCAATGGGTTGCTAGCAGCCTCATCTGACACCACGAATGACCATTATTTTCAAATTGGATGTACAATGGTCTGGCTAGTCATTTTATCCATAAGTTTAGTTCTGGTTTTTTGCTCTCCAGAACTTTACCTACTGATGATAGCACAAATTTCATTCCCACACCATGTACACATACAGCTGTGTTATATTTTGCAACATCTTCCAAAAACTAAAATCTCTGCATATCCAAAGCCTGTGGAACAGCACTAGGGTAAATTGGATGTCCTAAAATCCAGTTTGTTCATCTTGTTAGGCATTTAATATAACCAGTTAAAGATCTTAATGTGTCGCTTTTTAAGCTTGCATCCACTACAGATTTTCCATTTGAACTTAAAATGTTGTTCCAAATAGCTTCTGACCAGGAAGAGTTCAGATTTTGCTCCTGCTCATGTCTTGTGTGTTTGTGTGGATCTGCTGCAATGAGATTATAAATTAGAGTATAAATACTTCCATATGTAACTGAGGTGATTTTTAATACTGAACCAAAACTAGAGTCCATTGAATGAGGTTGCTGAGGACGAGAAGGAGTTTTTAATAACTTCTGAAAACTCTCATGTCCAACTTTCTCAAGCTATGATTTAAGCATTTAGCTATAGAATTCCAATGGACATGGATTTTGTATTCTGTAAATGGAACTTAATATAAATATTGGAGTGTAACTTATATTTTAATACAGTGTACAACTTGCACCCAAATGTACAAGATGAGGATGTGAATGGATGACTTGATTTTGAAGACCCTTATGTAAAGCTTAAAAGATCTTATCTCCATTTCTTGTCCTCCTTCAATTTTAATTCAAGAATCTTTTTTCGGAGCTATCTCGTATCTAAGTTAAGACATCTGATACGACACAAAGCTAAGTAGTTCTAAGCCTCTCTTAGCAATAGCTCTAAAGGTTCTGAACAATGCATACTGGATTTCTGGTTACTCTACCCCCAAAAAAAGCATTGCTGGAAGGTGTGTTTGGTAGTATTTGTCATATTCAATTTAATTTTTAGTACTGTAACCACCTTCATTGTGCTAACACTGTGCCCTAGAAATAGGTTCAGAAAAGTCCAGAAAAATTCCTTTTCATGAGGTTGTCCTTAACTGTCATCAATATCTCTAATGTCAAGAATTTAATTCAATGCCCAGCTATACTGTTTTTCTTACATTTTGTTCAGGTTGTGCAAGAGAGCAAAAGAGAAATACATGGTCCTAAAGATTTTTTCTTATACCAGTTTACATTGTATCCTAACTTACCAAATCCTATTAAATCAAGTTGGGTTTCTGACTAATATATGCATGACTATTTTTGTGCTTGGAAGTGTTCAGTCCTTTTTTTTCCCTACTCCTTATGCTTGGCCTATCAGAATTATTTCTAAGCAAAGCAAACTTGTATTTTAGAGTCGTATATAAAAGGGGGAAATCAGGAGGAGGAACAGAAGTTCATCCCTATCTAGCTGCTGGATAGCAATTTAGGAGCTTTGTTTCTGTAATAGCTACTATTATGGCAAATACTATTACCGCAAGTACTGTTTTGGGAACAGAAGTGAGCATGGAAGGTTCTGATGCTCTCAACCTGGTAGCAGGTAGAGAGCAGAACTCAGTGAGGCAGAAGCTGTGGTAAGCCAGAATTCCACCCTGGACTAATGCTAATAAATGTGACCAGAACTGAGCATTGTTTGGTGGTCCATGCATTTCTGTTCTTGTGTGACTCTATGCTGATAGAATAACCATCCCATTTCCAGCAGTGATAGCATGTCCATTTATAAGCTGAAAGCAATATTGAGAGAGATTCCAAGCAAATGACTTGTTTCATGACTCACTAATTCACTAGAAATGCTTTATGTATAGCAACAGAAACTGCATTAAGCAAAAGAATAAAGTGCTGGTCATTAATCCTCAGTAAATACCCTGCATTGCAGGTTTTGCTGCTTAATAATGGACCCTCACTAATCATGAAGCAAAGTAATAGCTCAGATTTAACACAAATGTGGAACCTTAGTTCATATATATTTATATTTTTTGTAAATGGCTGCCTTTTTACATTTTGTTTCTATCTTGGTGGTGGTGGCAGGAGAACATACTTGGGTTTTTTTGTTTTCAGTTTGTCTCCCTCCCTCAACTAGCACGGGATATGCACGTGATAAATGACTCCAGCTACTTCCTAGTACCACAGAATTCCAACTCAAGCCAGTCTGCTTTCTAAATAGATCCATCCACATGCCATGCTCTTGGCAATAGAAAATATTAGTCCACATTTTAAAAACATCATCCTTCATTTCAGTGCCTGCAGCTTGTGGAAATAATTTTGTATGCAGAATTATTAGTGGATGAAACACAGGGCATTTAGATGCCAAAGCACTTGATTGTACCTACAACTTAAACACATCATTTTCCAGAATTTTTTGCTGGTGTGTACAAATGGAAGCCTTATAGGAGGGAAAGGAGTGTGGTGTAGTGGATAGAACACTAGAGTGGGAGTCAGGAATAGAACCCAGCTTTCCTGGCTCAACCACTGACCTACAGTGTGACCTGGGGCAAGTTACTTCACCTCCCTGTGTCTGTTTATCTGTTTGATGCAGATGGATCAGATGCTATGTCCTGTGCTATACAGGAGATTGATCTAGATGATCCTGATGGTCCTTTCTGGCCTTAAAAATCTATGAATCAAAATCAAACCTAGTGTTGATCCTGTTCCTGGTATGGATGCAAAGAGTGATGCTTTATGTGCACATAGCTCAGACAAGATGTTTCCCATCTGCTGTCCAGTCAGTTTAACAACATGCTAGCCTGCAAAAATGGCCATCAGCTTTGTGCTCATGCAACACATTTTCATTGTGCTGGTCAAAATCATACAAGAGGTCACTAATGATGCTCTCCTACAAAGCGTGCTCTCTCTATCCTGAGGCTTGGCCACTAATCGGGCCAACACTAATGAGCAGATGCTGGAGTATTTACTTCAGCAGTTGCTCAGGAAGATGTGGTTTTTAGCACCATTGTGATAATATCTAGGAGGCCCAGCCATGGACCAGGACTTCATCGTGCTAGGTGCTGCAGAATCACAACAAATGGTCTCTGCCTTAAGAGATTAATTTCAGTTCCAGGTGAAGCCATTTATTAAGAAACTTTCTTTATGTAACCCCCACACCAAGTTTCTATGATGCCTATTATATCAATATCCTCATTTAATACAAGGCACTCTAGTTCAACCATCTTATTATTTAGCCTTCTAGCATTGGTATATAAGCACTTTAAAAACTTGTCACATCAGCTGTCTGTCATTACACAATGTAATTGAATGGGACTCTTTTTTTCATTTGACTTTCTCATCAGATCTTACCTATATTTTTATCATTTTCCATCCTCTCCTCATTAGGACATAGAGAATCTCCATTAATAGATCCTCCCCTACAGGATGTCTCTGTCCAGCCACATGCTCCTCTGCAGTTGTTGACTTTCCCTCAGCCCTTAGTTTAAAAACTGCTCTATTACCTTTTTAATTTTAAATGCTAGCAATCTGGTTCTATTTTTGGTTTAGGTGGAGCCCATCCTTTCTGTAAAGGCTACCCCTTTTCCAAAAGTTTCCCGAGTTTCTAATAAATTTAAGCCCCTCATCTAGTAGAATCATAGAACTGGAAGGGACCTCAAGAGGTCATCTAGTCCAGTCCCCTGCACTCGAGGCAGGACTAAGTATTATCTAAACCATCCCTGACAGGTGTTTGTCCAACCTGCTCTTAAAAATCCCCAATGATGGAGATTCCACCACCTCTCTAGGCAATTTATTCCAGTACTTAACCACTCTGACAGGAAGTTTTTTCTAATATCCAACCTAAACCACCCTCACTGCAATTTAAGCCCATTGCTTCTTGTCAGAGGTTAAGAACAATTTTTCTCCCTCCTCCTTGTAACAACCTTTTATGTACTTGAAAACTGTTATGTCCCCTCTCAGTCTTCTCTTCTCCAGACTAAACAAACTCGTTAATTATTTTTGTTGCTCTTCTCGGGACGTTCTCCAATTTGTCCACATCTTTCCTGAAATGTGGCACCCAGAACTGGACACAATACTCCAGTGGAGACCTAATTAGAGCAGAAGAATTGTTTCTTATGTCTTGCTTACATCACTCCTGCTAACACATCCCAGAATGTTTGCTTTTTTTACAACAGTGTTACACTGACTCTTATTTAGCTTGTGATCCACTATGACCCCCAGATCCCTTTCCACGGTACTCCTTCCTAGGCAGTCATTTCAACTTTGTATGTGTGCAACTGATTGTTCCTTCCTAAGTAGAATACTTTGCAGTTGTCCCTATTGAATTTCATCCTATTTACTTCAGACCATTTCTCCAGTTTGTCCAGATCATTTTGAATTTTAATCCAATCTTCCAAAGCGCTTGCAACCCCTTCCAGCTTGGTATCATTGGCAAACTTTACGTGTACTCTCTATGCCATTATCTAAATCATTGATGAAGATATTGAGCAGAACCAGACCCAGAACTGATGCGGGACTCCACTCGTTATGCCCTTCCAGCATGACTGTGAACCACTGATAACTCTCTGGGAATGATTTGCCAACCAGTTACGCACCCACCTTATAATAGCTCCATCTAGGTTGTATTTCCCTAGTTTGTTTGAGACGGTCATGCGAGACAGTATCAAAAGCATTACTAAAGTCAAGATATACCACATCTACCACTTCCCCTCTATCCATAAGGCTTGGTACCCTGGCAAAGAAAGCTATCAGGTTGGTTTGACATGATTTGTTCTTGACAAATCTATGCTGACTGTTGTTTTTGGTTTTTTTTCCTTTTATGTCCCTAGCTAGTCTGAGCTCATTTTGTGACTTGGCTTTCCTAATTTTGCCCCTTCATACTTGTTGGTTGCTTATATTCATCCTTTGTAGTTTGACCAAGTTTCCACTTTTTGTAGGATTCTTTTTTGAATCACTGAAGATCTCCTGGTTAAGCCAGGAGTGGTCTCTTGCCATACTTCCTATCTTTCCTACACAGTGGGATAGTTTGCTCTTGTGCCCTTACTAATGTCTCTTTGAAAAACTGCCAACTGTCTTCAATTGTTTTTCCCCTGAGACTTGCTTCCCATGGGATTTTACCTACAAACTCAGGGAGTTTGCTAAAGTCTGCCTTCTTGAAATCCTTTCTTTGTTGTGCTGCTTTCCCGCCTACTATTCCTTAGACTCGCGAACTCCGCCATTTTCTGATCACTTTCACCTAAGTTGCCTTCCACTTTCAAATTCTCAACCAGTTCTTCCCAATTTGTCAAAATCAAATGTAGAACAGCCTCCCCTCTAGTAGCTTTCTCTACCTTTATGAAACAAAAAATTGTCTCCAATACATTCCAAGAATTTGTTGGCTAATCGGTGCCCTGTTGTGTTATTTTCCCAACGGATGTCTCGGTAGCTGAAGTCCCCTCATCCACCTCTTCTTCCTGGTTTGGTGGTCTGTAGTAGACCCTTACCATGACATCACCCTTGTTTTTTACCCCTTTTATCTTTACCCAGAGACTTTCAACAAGTCTGTCTCTTATTTCTATCTCACCGTCAGTCCAAGTGTATACATGTTTAATATTAAAGGCAACACCTCCTCCCCTTTTGCCCTGCCTGTCCTTCCTGAGCAAGCTGTACCCTTCCGTACCAGTATTCCAGTCATACATTTTATCCCACTAAGTCTCCGTGATGCCAACTAGGCAACTAGGTCATAGTTGTGTTTATTTACTAGCATTTTGAGTTCTTCCTGCTTATTCCCCATATTTCTCACATTAGTATACAGACACTAAGATACTGATTTGATTTCCACCCCCCCACCCCCCCGCCCAGTTCTGTCTGGTCTCTCCCTTATTTCTGTTATAACAGCCCATACTCCCCCCAGATTTTGACCCTTCTCCCAGGTCTCCATGTTTTTGACTTACCTGTGGGCTTTAGTCACCTGCCCCCACTGAATCTAGTTTAAAGCCCTCCTCACTAGGTTAGGCAGTCTGTAGCCAAATATGCTCTTCCCCTTCCTCAATAGGTGGACCCCATCTCTGCTTAGCAGTCCTTCTTCCTTGAACATGGGCTACTGTTCCAGGAAGCCGAAGCCCTCCTGGCGACACCATCCTCACAGCCTGGCATTAATCTCCAGGCTGCATCTGTCTCTGTTGAGGCCCCTACCCTTAACTGGAAGAACTGAAGAGAATACCACCTGCACTCCTTACTCCCAGAGCCCTGTAGTCATTTCTGATCTGCTTAGGGTCATACCTTGCAGTATCATTAGTTTCCACACGGATGAGTAGCATAGGGTAGTAGTCATGGGCCAGATGATCCTCAACAATTCCTCTGTAATGTCTCAAATACAGGCCCCTGGCAGGCAGCATACCTCCCGGGATGCCATGTCAGGGCGACAGATGGGTGCCTCCATCCCCCTCAGTCTCCAACCACCACAACCCTACCACTACTTTCCTCCTGGGAGTGGTGGCTGTGATCCTTCCAGTCTTGGGGGTACATGGCTTCTCTTCTTCAGCCTTTGGGGGTGATTCCTCATTGCTTGTTGGCAGGACAGCACATCAGTTTTCCATCACTGCGGTGGGTGGGTTGGGAGTAGGGGTGGAGCACTGCCTGCTGCCAGAAGTAACCAGCAGCCAGTGTCTTCCCTGTACCAGAGCCTTATTCTCCTCCCCCAGTGACATGACAGCAGTCCTCTCTAGCTGGATAGCATCCTCCGCCTTGGCAGTCACCATATGAATACTGTCAATGAATTTCTCATGTGTACGGATGCTTCTCAGCCTGGCCACCTCCTCCTGTAGCTCTTCCACTGCTTCCTGGAGGATTCCACCAGCAGGCACCTCTCACATTGGATGGTCCCCCTAGCCTGGGTTTATGTGAGTGGGAAATGCAGGCCACAGTCTCTGCAAATCCACACCGGATCTGGGTAGAGGCATCCATGGTTAGGTTCTCTGTCTGGATACAGGCGCAGGTGTAGGAGACAGGAGCTGTATTGGCACTGGCGATGTGGCCTTTCCTAACCATAGCAATTATATTGTGACTCCCCAGGGCTGGCCTACAACATTTTGGCACCTGAGGCAGAGAGCTCAAATGATGCCCCCATATTCCCTTGCTTGGGCCAAAACTTTGAAAGGTATCAATTCTGCCTTCTTCCTGTTCTACTCCTCTCATGGTACTGCTCTGCTACCTACCCCAATAAAGGAGAACTAACAACTTCAAATGCCTTGTTCAAAAATGTTAAGTAACACTTAACTTTCAAATGCCTGAACAGCAAATGTAACTTTTCTTGTCTGCATAGTAAACACTGGCATTTTTATCTGTTTGAATAATCAAAGGGGTGCTTTCTGTGCCTTCTTGGTTGCAAAGATCTGAATTGCTTCCTGAAGGCCCATGGTCTGAGCCAGTTCATGCTCTATTGCGATGGTTGCAAGGCCGACCAGCCTCTCCTGTGTCATTGTGGAGCATAGATGTGGGTTTTTTTAATTAACTTCAGCTTGGAGAAGCTGCGTTCTCCACTGGCAACTGTTACAGGAAGTGTTAGAAGTATGCGCAAAGCAACAAAAGTATTTGGAAAGAGGGTGGTCATCTTATTTGTGCACATATATTCCAGAACAACTTTTGGAGTTGATCCTGCTGAAATGTATCTTGAAAGGGCTTTCAGTTCATCACCTAAACCACTCACATCAATAATCGTGCATGTCATCATGTGTCAACACTATCTCTAGTGCCCTGCATTGCTGGTGTAGGTGGTTTTCAAATATATAGGAGTTTTGGAATATCATACAACATCCCAAATAAACTGCTGTGTTCCTTGAGCTACATGGAATGTTCTTCAACTGACTGTATTGCATAATCTAGCACCTGGTTAAAGAATTCAATTTTGAATTGTCATTTGGGGTATTTTATGGGATTATACCGTACCTCGTAATCAAAAAGGTCGTCTTCTTGGGTGACTCTTGTATTCTTGAATGGGTAGGAAAATAGCTTCAGTATGAAGTTCCTCTGCCAACTTCTGTGCACTCTTCAGAATGTTTTGAGATCCCTCATCTGACCAGTAAGACTGTAGGTAAGACTTTGCTTTGTCCAGTTGTTCCATTGCTCCAGATATATCAAGGTCAACATCTTGGAGTCTCTTGCTTACAACATTTATTTCAAACAATGTCATGCCACAACACTAAGCCACACAGAAATTTGAAGTTATATATGTTTCTGATTCCATTTCCCTCTGCCACTGTTCTCCCACAAACAGTTCCTGTTATAGCATTATCCTCCGTAATGGCAACTATGGCATCATCTGTCATCCCAATTTGGTGTTTGATAGGCTTTACCGCCTCCACTCTACTTTTCCCATTGTGTGGCACTCAGTGTTTTCAGTGTCTGAGAGGATGTTCCCAGATGTTGCTTCAAAATTTGCCATCGATGAGGTGATGCAGAGAAAAATACATAGATGCTTTGAATTACGTTAAAAAGGTCAGCAGCCTCACTACAAGCTGATGCTGCATCACTGACCACCAAATTCAATGAATGAGAACTGCACGGGACAAAAAAAGCTCGAGGGTTTAACTCTTGGATCCATGTCTACACTTCTTTGTTCTTTCCTCTCATGTTGGCACCATTATTGTAGCCTTGACCTCTCATGTCAGCTATTGCAATTCCCGTATCTTCCAGCTTTTTAAGAAGCACATTTGTCATACCAGCTCCTGTAGTGTCATCAATATCAATAAATTCTAGAAAATGCTCTCTGATGGACACCATTGCAGGGACATTTTCACTAGGTTCACTAGGTTCTGTTGTTACAAAATGCACCCTTAAAGTCATTTGTACCGTATGGCTGATGTCAGGTGTGCTGTCCAGAAAACAGAGTAATATCTTGCTGACTTCAGATCTGCCACAATCTTCTGTTAGACTTTTGTTGCCAGTAACTGTATGACCTCATTTTGAATTGTTTTTCCAAAGTAGTGGTGTGTGTACATTTCTTGGGTGGTGACACTTCTTAGATGCTCCTGAAGTATAGCATCAAACTCTGCCATCAGCTCCACAATTTTAAGGAAGCTTCCATTGTTTGGCACATACAGCTAATCCAAAGTGCCATGCAGTGCTAGGTTTTGGGTAGCAAGCATTCTCACAATGGCAATGAGCCTTTTCAGAACATTTTGCCAGTAAAGAGACTCTGATGCAATCTTCTCTTGATACTGATTATCTATGGTGGCCTTTAACCTTAGTCTCTTCTCAAGCTCTTGCCACCTATGGAATGCTCTCTGGTGATTTCCTGCCTTCTTGTGACATGCCAGATTTCTATCCAGATTTTTCCAGTCCTTTGTTCCTGTAGAACCCAATGTAGCTGGAACATTAGACTAGAAGAGTTTGCAACAAAAACAGTATGCAGCATTCTGGGTTTTTGAGTACATAAGCCATGGCGTCTCCACCTTGTCACCATTGGGGATTTCATGCCAGTAACGTGTTGGATGGAAACTTCTATTTTCATTGTCTTTGGGGAACATGAAGTTTTTCACTTGCTGTGGCCCAGGCAGTACAAGGAAGTCCCTCAGGCTACTGCTCAAGTGGGTCCACAGTCCTGGATCATCTAGACTTAAGGAACTAAACTCAGCAGCAGCTGTTTCTTGCGCCTCCACCACACTCTTCTCTGATCTACACTTTTCTTCAGGAATGTGCATGGTTACATCCATTTGAGATGGAGATATGGATGCTGCAGTAGCTGCCAGGTCACCTGCACTCTGACTAACTGGAAAATCAGGCATCTCCTCACCACTCTCATCCTCACCGGGGCCGGAAGGCTAACCGTGAACATTTGTGTCTCTGTATCTCAGGAGAGCTCTTTCCTGCTTAGATAGAAAAGCTTCCTTTGCTTGCTTTCTTTTTCTGAATGCTGTTCCAAAGGGGCATTTTCTTCTTTCACTCATGACTGCTGTTCTGTGCCAGCTATAGTGGCTCTCAACACTCAGTTGAAGGGGACAAATAAGCAGGCTGGTAGCAGGGGCTGAGTGAGGGAAGAAAGCAGCATCTTAGGGTCTAACTGGATCCTACTACTTCAGTTGACTGCCTGTTCTTCTCAAGTGGGTTCATGGAAGCAGCAGGAAACAGGAAGCTCCCTGAGAAGCTGGTGTTGCACCTCCAAGAGCCTGGACTGATTTAGAGAGGTACATAAGAGGCTCTTCCTCCTCTCTCTCCCTGCAGCTCCTGCTGCTTTCTGTTATTCCCTCTCACCTTTTCTCCTGCCTGCCTGTTATGTCTTTTGTGCTCTCCTTCCTCCAGCACCGCACTTCACCATGTCTGTGCATCTAGAGCAGAAAGAATACATATGCTCCATCAGCAGACACAATTTTCTACGCTCTGGGTCCTAGTGGCATTCCCTCCCCCTCCCCTGCGGTCTGGCACTGGAGGCGGCCGCCTCAGTTCACCTCATGGTAAGGCCAGCCCTGTGACTTCCTTCTACAAAATTCCGTCTCTGACTCCCCTGTTCGCTAGGTCCCTTGGTCAGTTAGCCTCTGGCTTTTAAGGCCTTACCTCCAAGGTTACCCTCCCGCT
The DNA here is from genome assembly GCF_016161935.1 of Mauremys reevesii. Classification (NCBI taxonomy): domain Eukaryota; kingdom Metazoa; phylum Chordata; order Testudines; family Geoemydidae; genus Mauremys; species Mauremys reevesii. Next base: position 61,040,056 of record NC_052627.1, on the reverse strand, counting down.
GTGTGATTATCACGAGGCTGATTGAGGCTGATCAAGTATGATCAAGGGAACAGCAGCTCAAACTGTCCCCAAAGACACAATCCCAATTGACCCTTTAAGTGATATAACCTGAAAGAAAATACTAGATATTTCTTTTAGCAATTAAAACAGGCATCAAGATCGTCACCATTAGGTCTGAGTTAACACTCACTTGAGATGAATGGGAATAGTTCACGTGTCTTACAGCTATTATAAGTAGACGGTCTATAACGATAAAGAAGACAACCCTGACTGGGTCAGTTTGACATTTTGAAGAAAACCTTCCAAGGTTTAGAAATGTAGTTTTTGTTTAAAAGGAGCATAGATAATGCAGTAGCTTTTATGGCAAATGTAAGTTCTGTTGTCAGTTCTTCAGCCACGTAAGGTTTCTTGTTGAAGCTTCAAGTATCCATGCAATTTTTATGACAAATGCTACCCTTTACAATAGGAGACACCACAGTAATGGTCTAGATTCCTAGAGTGCCATGTAGGAAACAGATATATATGGCTGTGTATCTATATTGTATTACTTTACCGCTAATTGTCACTAGTCTATGTATATGAAGTCTCCTAAAGACAGGAGTTGAGCCATTTTCACTTCAGCAGGTTTGTCAAGCTCTGTTGCTGGCAGAAATCATACTTTATCTAGATTACTCAGACTTCTGGCAAATGCATAAAATGTACATCATGAGGAAAAAAATTAAGCACAGTCTTCAGTGTCTATTAGGCTCAACCTAATGAAACTGTCTCAGGTCTGCTTTGCTGTTCTGTTGACAGATGCAGTGACTATTCCAATTCTCTACTCTGGCAACCACTGATAAGGTTAGAAAGAATGAAAAACTCAGTGTACTGTTTCATTATTGAGAACATTTAACTATCCCTTTTCAAAGACTTCAAGAAGTTCTCATTTGAAGTTATTTTTCCCATACAGATACGCTTTCGAAAATAAGATAAAAATGACTGACTTAAGTACTGATAGGAAAAAGAGCTCTATAAACAGTGTGTACACCCCATTACCTAAGTTGACTTACCAGATGTTTCGCTAAACTTGGTGTATGATCTTCACATTGTCACCACTGAGTACATGTTGGTTCATGGGTTTTGTCACATTTCTGTACAACCGCAGGGATGTAGTCTCACCCTGGTACTATTCTGTTGAGCCATCAACTGGCTATTGGGACTTTCTGCTCTACATCTTGGAATTAAGGTTGATCAACAAGTGCTCACTGACCAAGACTATCCTAACAATGCTGCCTTGTGAGTGGAGAAGCTTGAGTATGTCAAGTTTTCCAAGATTCTACCTACACTATGGGGTTGAACATCTCCTGTTAGACCAAGATCCAGAGCCCTGGAGCTGGGCTACCCCAACCCCTGGTGTAGATGGCATTGAATACAGGGAAGAGCATAGAGTTACACTCCATGATTCTAGGAGCAGACAGAAAAGAGTTTGGCCCCACGAGTAAATAAGAGCAGCCTCAGAGCTGCTGTAGCTGACACTTCACTGTAACAACACCCTCAGGGACACCTTTATCTCCTTATTCAAGTTCCTTCTCCACAATGACTGCAGAGTTAACCAACAGTTTATAATCCTGCATCTGAAGAAAATGGGATTTTATTGTGGTACAATGGTCTGTATGTGATGGTGTGACATGAACCTCTCAAGCAGGCGTGGGCAACCTATGGCATATGCGCTGAAGGCGGCATGTGAGCTGATTTTCAGTGGCACTCACACTGCCTGGGTTCTGGCCACCGGTCTGGGGGGCTCTGCATTTTAATTTAATTTTAAATGACGCTTCTTAAACATTTTAAAAACCTTATTTACTTTACATGCAACAATAGTTTAGTTATATATTATAGACCTATAGATAGAGACCTTCTAAAAATGTTAAAATGTATTACTGGCACGCGAAACCTTAAATTAGAGTGAATAAATGAAGACTCAGAACACCACTTCTGAAAGGTTGCCAACCCCTGCCCTAAAGCATTTTTATGAAGATCACGGTTATGAGACCATGCCACACTGCAGTGAAGTGTGAATGGACAAAACATGTACCAGGTCTCATTCCCACAATGCATTGAATCCTTTCCTGCCTGACATTTACACAATGTATAAAGGTCCTTGGTCCCCTGTTGTACAGGTAATGTGCTCATATTCCCAGGGTAACTGCCTGGTCCACTGAACACACCCCGATCATCACAGTGTAGTTGGAGTGCACAGTCCTCCATGACTTTTCCCAGGGAAGCCTGTAGTGGGAGGGAAGCTTTCTAATCCTCATCCTCACCCTCAGGAGGGCCCCAAACCATAGTTGGAATCAGGGCCTTATGCTCTTGGTCTGAGGCTACATGCCTGAAGCCCAGCCCTTGCTCCACTCCACTGAAAAGTGGTCCCCAAGCAAGACACATCTGTAAAACTACATTATCAAAATCCCATGAACCACTATTAGCATTATGGGGAAGGTACAACAAAGATTATTAATGAATTACTATTGTTCCCCTGTGTCTGTGCATTCCTCAGCCACCACCGTGACAGTAATATTTGTGGATCGGTGGAAAGGGAAGGAGGGGGTGGAAACAGCAGAGAGATGAGGGCAGGAAACTGTGTTTAGAACAAACTGGTCCCAGCAGCAGAATTAAAAACACAAGAAAAGGTTCTATAGTCTTTTTGGGGGGCTTTGGTAATACATTAACTCACTGTACAGAGAAAGGGAAAAAATAAATTTGCAGTGAAAACATGAAACAATAAACACCCACACAAACCCTTTGCCACTCTCAACCTCCTTAGGTGTAGTCATGCTAAATAGACAATATGTACTGTAACCACCACTAGCAGAGCACTGTGTACTTCAGAATTTTTTTAAAGCCCCTCCAACCCCTTACAGAGCTGGTTTAAGTCATTTAAAACTGTGCCCGGTAAAGCACTTAACACAAGTGAGAACATAAAAACATTGTGGAATGATGGGAATAAGACTGCCCCAAAATCATCCACAGCACAAACCTGTAACCAAAGTTCTTAACCTCAGAGGCACTCATGCAATTGTCTGTGGTCAATAGCTATAACTGTTGGCGGCAGGGGATCAAAACTCATAGGTATGTGGGCACACAACTAAGTGTCAATATCATTTTGCATCTTTCCTGGGGTTGCATAGACTGACATTTCCCTCGGCACAGTCACAGAAGTTACCTGCTGTTCAAGGATGTGTGATCATGTGGCATCCTGGATTTCCCTTGCCTGCTGGGAAGCAGGATTGGTGTGACCATGGATGGGATCTGGCTATATGTACAAACCTGCTCTGTGCCCACTCTCTACAAAAATGTTCACCTTTACATACATTATGAAGGGCACAGCATGCTGCAATTATGTGAATAGTGCTGACCATATGGCATCCAGCTGAGTGCCCCGGCATCAACAATGAGCTTTTTAGCTGCCCAGACACACACTGCAACTACTCAGTCTGTAGTTGAATTTCCTTTTGGCTGGCTTATTGTTTGGGTACAGCTTCATGAGCCAAGTTACAAGTGGTTATGGGGGTTACTCCAAAATCCCTATAGGCACAGAAACTCTGTATAGAATCATACCACTTCTGAGGAGTAAAATCCCTTCTTCCCTCTCACATACAATCCTCAGCACCCTAGTGTCATGACTTCTTTCCTTCTTTGCATTCCATATGTTTTATGGAAATATGCTTATGAGTGTGAATATAATGCAACTGAAATATGCTTTATGAAAAAAGTCTCTTGTAAGGTATCATTACAAAGCCTATAATCTACTGAGTGTTTCATCCTATTTGTATGCATGTATCATTCTTGTATCTGAAAATTGAAATATGAAGTATAACTCTGAAGTCCTATTGTAATTATGCAAAGTGTGGGCCATTAATGGTGATTTGGAAGCTTGATGGCTCCCATTGACAAGGACAATTAGTTGTAAATGGCTCTGTTTACTCGCAAACCTTCCTGGGTATGTGTGGGCCAGCCCTGGAAGAATGAAGAATGAGGTCTCACAGGACATGTGACCATGTCACAGGATACTGGAATCCATCTTAAACCTGGTGCTTTTCCATTTAGAAGGAGGGGTGGGGACCCAGAGAGACAAAGGGTTCCCGCCTTGGGAAAAGCTATAAAAGGGGGTGGAAGAAAACAAAGGGGGGTCCCAGTCATGAGAAAACCCCTGCTTTATACCTAAGATGGGTGCTGGAGCTAACAAGGACTGTACCAGGTGACAGGATTGGGCCCAGACTAGGAAGGCATCTGATCTGTGAAAGAAACTTATTGGAACATCTCTGAGGGTGGGATTTACCTGTAAACAGTTTCTTATTGTATTAGGCTTAGACTTGCGTGTTTTTGCTTTATTTTGCGTGGTGACTTACTTTGTTCTGTCTGTTATTACTTGAAACCATTTAAATCCTACTTTTTATGCTTAAAAATCACTTTTGTTTATTAATGAACCCAGAGTAGGTGATTAATACCTGGGGGAGCAAACAGCTGTGCATATCTCTCTATCAGTGTTATAGAGGGAGGACAATTTATGAATTCACTCTGTATAAGCTTTATACAGAGTAAAATGGATTTATTTGGGGTTTGGATCCCATTGGGAGCTGGGTGTCTGGGTGCTGGAGATAGGTGACTGAACAGTTTTTGGTTAAAGTCTGCAGTTTTGGGGGCATGAACCAGACCTGGGTCTGTGTTACAGCAGGCTAGCGTGTCTGGTTCAACAAGGCAGGGTTCTGGAGTCCCAAGCTGGCAGGGAAAGTGGGCTCAGAGGTAAATTCAGCATGTCAGGTGACAGTCCCAAGGGGGTCTCTGTGACCAAATCCGTCACACTGTGGTCCAATGATTTCTGATACCTGAGTTATGGCAACCACCCATGGGTAGGTGACAATATCGACTTGGCTGGCAAACCTGTACAACCACCTCCACAACCCTGAACTGGTTTGCAGTTGACCATTAGCTGTCAGGTGTTGCCAGCTTTCAAAGGGTAAATAGCCACCCACTTCTGCACCAGTATAAGTTTCTGAAAACAAGTTGTCTGGCACTGGAGAGTTGGTGCACAGCTCCATGAAGATCTACTTCCTCATTTGGAGGTTCTGAAGCCACTGGTTGTCATCCCAGGTTTCCAAAACAATGTGATCCCTGCACACCATGCTGGTTCTTCTGGACCAGAAGCAGCAATTCACCCATGAGCATACCATTTGCAATACCAGTGTGCTGACCTTTCCCATGGGACCACAATGGATTGTCACTCAGCATCTCAGTTGGCCATCTTCAGCATATCAAAGTTCTGGCCCAATTCCATCAAGTATTTAGCGGATCAAGTAGTGCACCTCATGAATGGTTTTTTTTTCCTGCAACAAATAGCAGGAGCAGAACTACATAATCCAGGACTTGGTCCATGTGTTCTGGCAGGATGGAGAGGTGAGTGGGAGCTGTCGTTGTCAAATGTATGAAGGCAGCAGACTGTTCCAGCAATACACTGCAAGTCAGTTTGTGGAGTGTCTCCTGTGATGCACAGAACTTTGGGATACCACCCCTGAAAAGGTAGCACTAACATCACATACCAACAATGAACAGTGTGGATGCTGGTACATGCATGTACACAGTATGTGCCCATGCCCAGCACTGTATATGTGGATACTCTGCCAGAGGTGCTGGAACAATTTGTATAGTGGGGATGCAAGAGCCATTGAACTAAACTAAACTCTGTATATAATGGAAACCACTTTAAGCAACTGGGTGCTGCCACACCTCTAGTTCCAGCTCCTACGTACGTACTCTGCATGGCTATATGTGCTAACAGTACATGGACAGCTACCTGTACACGCTTGCAAGTATAGATGTAGCCTTAGTCACAAGTGCTCAGAAGCAATGTAAATTCTGTACTGCAAAAACTGCAACTCGGTATTTTTGTGTGACCTAAAAAAAGTCTTTAAAATGGTCATAAAACAAAAAGGGCCAGTAGCATGAAATTCTTTTCTCTAATGGTTTCTCTTACAGCTCTGTCAGGATATGTTGGCAGAGAGGGCTCTGAAGAGCTGAATTATTGACTAAGGCCATCTGAGGTCTCTTAATGCAAACAGATGGGATGAGCCCTTAAAACGTAAAGTTATACCATCAAGTGTCATTTTGCAATGCTTTTTCAATTAATGAACAGTTGGCAATAATAACAAAGGATGAATGGGACTTACTAATAGCAACCCCAAGTGAACTATTATACACCTGCAGTTAAACATGAGTGTGCAGATGTTAGAACACAGTGGCTGAGGAAAGACTTTGATTTATTGACCTGTTTTTAATCTTCCTGAAGTGAATTTTAAAGCCTGGCAATTACTAAGACAAGAGCAGTTTACTCGGACCTTAAGTTTAGAGATGAAAGGATAATTAAACAAGTCTTTGGCCTTTGAAAGAAACCTTATGTTTGATCACAAGAAAGCATTTGAGAAGTCTCAAACAAGGCCTCCAGTTCAAGTTCCTGTTCCAGTGAAATCCAGGATGGCTGTGGATGATTTACATCTACTGATGGCTGTATAAAGAATGACAGAGTAGGGGTTTTTTCCCCCCCTACTCTGTATGAACAAGGAGCATGTTCACAGCTTGTAATACTGTAAGAAAAGCATGTTTCTTTCACACTGAGAGGTCCTTTTACCAAAATAATGTAGCCTTTTCTGATGACAGGATGAAGGTAGAGCCCTGCTGAGGCCTCAAGTCACTGAGCCTAAATCCTTACTGCTTGTGCCTTTCACTTAACAGGAAAATCTCTCTTGTTGGCAAAAATGTTTTTTAATCGACTACAGAACAGAGGGCCTGTTTCTGACTTACACCTAACCCTGGCCTACACTAAGGCTATGTCTACACTGCAAATTCTTGCCAATGCAAGTTGTGTTGGCATAAAAGCACTGCTGTTAGTATATCGCTTGTGCATGGCACACTTGGCACCTTATGTCAGGTGCTGCTCATACGCACCAGGAGTGCTTGTGTCGCTGCACAGGGCAGTAGTCTCAGTGTGCAACCTATCACAATCCAGCACACTCCCTTTTTTGGGAAGTTTTGGCAATGCGTGTGGAGTAGAAACAAGTCATGCAGGGGTGACTGGGAGCAAAGGGTCAACTTCCCAGCCTGCAACTGTCTTCATCCCTTAACGTCATCTGTATCTCATAATTTATGTGCTTTTTAAACAAAATCCCACAAACCTGCATAGCTGGTGCTTTAATTTTTAACAAAAGAGATGCTGGGGCTCAAGCAATTTTTTTTTTTACTTTCATAAGTGATGCAGCAAGCCCAGAGGTGCCAGGACTCAGTGCTGGCAAGCCCTGGCACAAATTAAGCACCACATGCAGCCCTCCTTGCTGCTCTCCATCTCTGACAGAAATGTAGAGTTTACACAGCTCGGCACTATTCTCATAAGCGTTGCAAGCACAGAACACAATCCTCTTATATTTGCAGAGCCGCAAGAAGAACCAGATCAGTGGGAAACTTGAAGATTTCTCGGATGACAGCTTCCTGTGGGACATAGTAAGAGCCAATTCAAGGTTGTTGGTAGTATTCACAGATCAGCTGCAAATGGTGTAGCGCTGCTTCTGGGTCTGAGAAACGAGTACTGACTGGTGGTGGGATCTCATTATAATGTAGGCTTGGGACGTGGAGCAGACCTTTGGATGTGCAAGCCCATAGATGTTGGAATTAGCAGTGCTAGAGGTGCTACCACACCCCTTGCTTGAAGTAGTATAACCCAAATACATGGCTTCAGCCTTCAGCACTCCCACTATAAAAATTGTTCCAGCACCACTGTGCAAGGCCACATTCGTGGTTCTGCATGTCGAGGTCATCCTAGCCCTCAGCACAAGGATACCAGAATGAGAGCTGCACTGTCCGTGCAGAAGCAAGTGGCCATTGCACTGTGGAAATTTGCAACACTGGATTGCTATTGGTCAGTGGAAAATCATTTTAGAGTTTGGGAGATCCACTGTGGCAGACATTGGCCTGCAAGCGTGCAGGACTGCTAATTGTATCCGGCTTTGCAGTCATGTGACTCTGCAAGGTGCAGTACATAGTTGATGGATTTGCAGCAATGGGGTTCCCAGACTGTGGTGATATGCCCTGAAGCTGCTTTCTACTGCTCTGAGAGTGTAAAGGGGCCTTAAAGTGACTGTTCATTACATTTAATAGTCACTTTATACTGCCAGAGCAGAATCAGCCCCAGAATGTTTATCTTCTCAGCTCCTATCTGGAAATGACAAGTTGTTATTTGAAGTGAGATGTAATACTATTACTTCCCAGTTTGAGCAGGAAAGTCTGACTATCCTTAGGCTTGGCAGAGTTCTTTTTTTATATATATAATTTCAACAGATAATATTGATTTGTAAGCATTTTTTTCTGTTTATATCTATTTAAATTTTCACAATTGTGGGAAGTTATGTGCGGGGATGTGAGACAATGAGAACAGTTCCAAAAAATTATTTAATGATGGACATTGAGATTCAAAAAGTTAATACTTTATAACCATTAAAATACAAATTGTAAACACCATATGGCAATATGCAAAAGTCTTAAATCACATTCTCTAGGTTCTCGACCAGCATTTTTGTTTACTTTTCCTATCTGTAAATTTCCATTATCATCAATGGCAATATTTTTCATCATTCTGTGAGTTAAATTTATGTTTGTTGATGTTTACTGATAATCTAATCCTTCTAAGCCTAGCTACACTGCTTGTAATAAAGTGGCAATCAATGGGTTAACTGTGTTACAGAGTATTATGGACTGGAGCTATGCTCCTCTCCCTCCATTACTTTTGTTTAATTATTGGCAGTTTTCTCCCATTTCTATTGTGATGCAATTAAAAAAAGCAGCAAGGTCCCAGCTTGTAGCCCTGCGAGTAGACTTATTTTTGTTGCATTGAGCAATCCCTCCAAACTGTCCACTACCAACTTCTTCAGAAAAGTATTTGACATGGAGGATCACCATCTGTTTGGTTAAGATCATTATTTCTTCTCATAATACAGCCTCCTCTGAGATCAGAATTCATGATCCTTCTGCTCATGCAACCCCAATAGTATTTAAACCCAGTTTAACAACTTTTGCCTCCATTCCATTTATACTAAAAATGAATTTTACTGGCAGAGTGCAGAAAGTAGAAAAGATACAAATAATATTATAGGGGTTCAAGTGATCTTCAGCGGGATTCTATCTGTCCCTAAAGGAGGAATGAGACAAGGTTATGATGATCAGCAGGTGGCTCAGGCAGTGATGCTCTAAGGAGACGTTTGACCACTGGGAGGCATACACTGACAGAGGACTGTTCTCATGGATGGGCTCCACCTGAGTAGGAAGGTAAATAAACTTCTGGGATGGAGGTTGGCCCAACCGATTTGAGCTTTTAAACTAGAAATTCAGGGGAGATGATTGGGAGATGCTCATGTAATCTCCACAACCAATTCTGATATAGAAAAGGAGGAAAATCAAGTAAGAGGATACAGCAAAGGAGAAAGGAACTACAGAGGGTAGGAGAATGGATAATGAAAGGAAGATAGTGCCAGTACCAATGATAGTAACAGTCTGGTAGGCAATGCTGGCAGTGAAATGAATGTAATTAATCAGCAGGAATCTGGGTTAAACCAAGTAGAAACAACAACGATGTCTGTACACCAATGCAAGGAGCCTGGATAACAAAATGGAGGAACTACAATTTCTGGTGCAAGAACTGAAATCAGATATTATAAGGATAAAGGGAACATGGTAGAATAGAAGTCATGACTGGAATACAGGTATTGAAGTGTACATGCTGGTCAGGAAAGACAGAAATGAAGATAAAGGTGGTAGAATCGCATTGCATATTAATGACGAGGTAGACTGTAGAAGTGATGGACTGGAAAAAAGGGAATCTGTTTGGGTCAAAATCACTTTGGGGAAGAAAGGTAACAGAGGCTTGGAACAGCGCTTGGAGTCTGGTGCAGACTGACAGGATCTGATTTGGATATGGCTAGAGATCTGGATAATATTTTTAATGAAATAAATACTACTGTGAAATGTGTGATTATGGGAGACTTTAATTTCCCAGATGTAGACTGGAGGACAAGAGCTACAAATAATGGTGGGGCCCAGATATTCCTGGATGTGATAGAAGACAAATTTATTTACCAAATAGTCACCAAACTAACAAGAGGCGATGTCATTTTAGATTGGTCAGCAGAGAGGATCTTATAGAAAAGCTGGCTGTAGAGGACAATCTTGATTTGAGTGAGCATGAGTTAATTCAATTTATACTAAATGGAAGGATAAACACAAATAGGCCTGCCACTAGAGTTCTTGATTTGAAGTCAAAGTTGCAGTAACTGTGCTATTTAAAAAAACCTGTACTTTAGTTTGTTAAAAACAAAGAAATGAAAACTCAGTCATTTACTGACAGTTCTTTTTAATATCTTCAGAACAAGTTGACCTCTGGGCTGTTTTTCCTCTTGCTCCGAGAATAGTGTCTGTCAGCTAATTGCTGCCATAGACTAGTTGGAGTCTGTTGATGGAGCATATTCATTAATTTGATACATCACACACACACTGTGACTATTATTTATTCCAGCAATATTGATTTAAACAAGTGAATAATGGTCCTAAACAGCGTATAGTACAATGTTATGTTAAGTGTATGATTGTCTCCCTCTTATGGATGACCCACACAGATACAAGCATGCTGCTCTTACCAGATAAATGAAGTTGCTATTTTAGTTCAAACGGTGCTTTGGAGTTGAAGGATCCCAGGTTCTAGTCCTGCTGAGTTCACTGCAAGTGAAAATGAATGGGCTGGTTGGGGATTGGGGGGATCTATTCACATGAGTGGGAGAAAGTATTTTCCTCCCTCCAGGTCCTCAGGCAACCCTGCTGTCCTCACTTATTTCCCTTATCTCCCTATGCAACCTCCTATGCACAGATCCTTCTATTGATATGAGTATTCTGCTTGTGCAATTCTGTAGGCATTGTGATGGGGTCAGCTAGAGGCAAAATCATGCTCCTTTTTCAACCATAATGCTTCTTTTTCATTAGGCTATGGCATCACGTCCCTATTAACACAGGATTTACAGTTTTGTCCCCTAAAACATTTAAAATGAAATAAAAAGGGTCAAGAGGTTCTAGAATATTCACTTATTCCCCATTCCCTCTACTAATGCAATACCCTGTCAATATTTTCGTAAACTGCATTGTGACTGCATTTTAGGCTCCTCTGTTTCCAAGCTCTTCATTAATGTAAAGTTCTCTAAATGAGAAACTTATGTTTGCTACCACATAGAGCACTTTGAAAACTGACCTGCCTTGCTCGTTAGACACAGCTGAGCATTAGCAATGGCTTTTAATGTCAGTTCATCTGTTTATTTGGAGCACATGTCTGGGCAATAAGGACAAATATTGTGAAGTTTTAATTTGATCACATTTCCACATTATAAAATGGAAGTGGGAGTAGACCGATATTGCAGGAGTCTACGGATAAGCTGACATCACTGAGTCACTGCTTTTGATGCCCACGCTGCAAACAATAAGCCCTGCATGGTTCTGAATATCTCCCGCGAGGTCTTCTGCTCCCTGAACTGCCACTGAAATTGAGAATTCTCACCACCTCTTAGACTTGGATCCACTCTCACAAGAGTGGAATAAAATGAGAAGGAAAAGATGCAAAGTCCCCATCTCTGGAATGCAATAAAAAAGAATTGGCTTTAAATAGGAAAAAGGGGCTTCAGCATGCAGTAAATCTTGGCCTTTTAGTGAACCCTCTGGAGAGTTCATTAAAACAATCCCTATTCCCTTAGTATATTTTACAGGCCTTTCAAGTGTTATTGACATGGAAAGTGCTGAGAGGACACCTAGAGTCCCCAATGAATTTTTGGTCTCCGTGCTTACATATAGAACAAGCTTTAATATCACACCTATTAATGATAAATATAGATCCAAGTGGCACTTAATCTAATTTAGAAATAATTTAAAGTGGTCCGGGAAGGGAGTGTTCCTATCTTCTCTCTCATTTAACAAAATATGGCCTCTGTTAAGGCTCACTAAGAATAATTTCAGATGAGCTAATTTTTCACGATAAGAGCAACACAATAATAAAATGACTGCACTGAATGCATGATTGTGTCTTGTCAATAAGTGAAATGAAAAGAGATGGGACATCTGATTCTACATAAGATCTCAGACAGTGGAGAATTGAACACATTTTACTCTAGAAGATTTGTACTTTATCTTAAACCCATGGAGCTTCCTATGCAATAATTTTTTTCCCTTATTTCATAATGAAAAAATATGGGATACTATTTTTCTGTAGATTTTTTTTTTCTAATGAATATTAGAATAACTTATTCTGTGAAAAGCCAGAATCATGGGGGTGTTTAAAATTTGTTTCTTGTCATAGAGTAGAGCTGTGTTTTAAAAGATGGAGAAAGAAAAATACTTCAATTAAGCATTTCACATCTGCTTGACTTACAGGTTAACTTTCAAGTCATATAAGCCTACTTAGCAAAAGTGAGGCATAACTAAACACTGCTATTAGAGAGTAATTTAGCATTGCTTTGTCAACACTGTGCTGAAAAAAAAAAGTTGTCATGGTAATCTGTTCATTAGGACATCAGCGGAGGAAACAAATGATAGCACAACATAGGTTAGCACAGTGTATTTCAGGCATCTTAAATACTGCAGGGCAGACTTTTCAAACCTGGCTTCATTTTTGTGCCTGCAATTGTTGGGTGCAATTTTGCCCCCACCATTAATACCACTTAGATGTTTAATTACCTAATTGCAAGACAATGACACTTAATTACAGCCATAAACTGCTAGCATGCAAGAGAAGGCCAGATTTTAAAAAATCCAACTGTCCATATATTTCCTACAGACTTACATATGGAGGCACTGTGATCCTTGGGATTTACATGTGAATCATTACGCTCAATGGGATTTAGAGGCTGCAGCCTGGCTTCCTCCATGTGACCACAAGCCCCTCCCACTTGAGGAGAGAAACTCTTAGGGCTTGTCTACACTGCGAAGTTATCAACAAAACTTTTGTCTTTCATGGGTACTTAAAAAAGCCCCCCCATGAGACAAAAGTTTTGCCAACGCAAGTGGCAGTGTGAACATGGCTTTGTTGGCAGGAGGGCTCTCCTGCTGACAGAGCTAATGCCGCTCGTGGGGCTGGAAATATTTTGTCGGCTAAAGTGCCGACAAAGTACCAAAAAAGAGCATTTACACATGCTGACTTTTAGCGACAAGGCTGTGTCGACACAGCCTTGTCGCTAAAAGCTTCATAGTGTAGACAAGCCCTAAGGGACTCTAGGAAATTTAAGCTTGCTTTCTGGCCCATCCCTCTGGGGGTTTCACTACTGCCAAGTCCAAGCACTCAACCATCATGAGTCAGATCCCCAAAAATCATGAAATTGGCTTAAATATCCTGAGATTATTTTTAAAATAATATATATATGGTCTGTTTGCCTTGCTCTCTGCTGTTTGAAAGCTTAGTGGTCATGTTTTCAAGCTTGTTCTCACAATCAAAAGTGCAATAAATTTCCTTATAAAAAAAAAAAGCATAATCACCTGACTCTAGGTGCTGGGGCTTTAAGGCAAACATCAAATATTGTGAAGCTTGCTATAAAATCATAAGCGTTTACTACACTGGTGTGGCATTGGTGGGAAGGGGCAGTATGGCCCTTTGTGAGGGCGTGACCATATCACAGTAGGAGTTTTGCCTGAATAAGCCTTACAGGAAATGTCTTTGTCTCTCTCACCAACATTAGTTGATCCAATAAAAGGTATTACCTCACCCACTTTGTCTCTAACATGCTTAAAGTAATATGTTCTTACACAAGTGTCTTGCTGGACTGGATTTATAAGAAGTTGAATCCAAGATTACACATGAGAGGAAACTTGCCAGATCAGATCCACTAGCAGATATATTTAGTTTCAGGTCCGGTAAACATTAATCTCTGTGTCATTCTGATCGGCTATGGTTCCACATTGGAATTGTAGTTCCAGGTCCCTTCTGACCACATTTTTTTTTCTGGGATCTGCGCCCCAGTTGGACTACATCTCCCATGATGCAGCAGTGTGTCGCCCTATGGCTGAGCCACCATAATGCCTCCTGGAATGTGGCAGTTGAGGAAAATTCAGAGATTGATGTTCTGGGACAGATCCACATTAATGAACTGAAATATTTTCATTTGAGAATGTCCATCTTTTGTTTTCAATCAAATGTTGAAAAGAAACATACATTTCTGAATATGCATCTTTCAGAACTTCTTCCATGAAAAGTTTTGATATTTCAACTCTTAGTCTAGATTTGGGATGAAAACAAATGTTAAAATATTAATTTTCTATGGGATAGAAATTCCACATTTTTATCAGCTGTAGTCCAATTTTTTCATGCTTCAGATTTGTGTCATTTTTGCATTTTTTCCTTCCTAAATCTTCTAGTTTAACAAATCACTATGGGCTCAGTCCTGCTAACATTGGCGATAATGGCAGCTTGGCCATTAAATTCTATAAGAACAGGTTTGAGCCCTTATGTTTTTCCCTTATTAAAGTCCCAGTTCAGGAAGATGTTGAATGCCTTTAAATCCTGTTACTTCAATAGGAATTGAAGGTGCTCAGCATGTCATGGGACTCGGCTCCAAATCAAGGAATGTTGTCATTATCCTGTTGGAACATGATGATAATAATAAAAATCCCCATTAGATAAAAAGCCCAACAGTAGAGCTTCAGTTTTCAATAGAAAGTATTCTATGCAAAGCCCTAAAACTTGAAGATTTTTTTCAACGCACACAAAAGGAGTTCAAATTTCATCTCCTTAATTAACTGTAATAAATCACAAATGGCTCTTGGTGTCTGCTGCCCATTCTTTATCCACACAAATACGTAGGTTTTGGTACTGAACTCAACAGCATTTCTCTGGTTGTCTGTCTCAGCCTAGAAAAGCAACAAAGTGTGTGACCCTCCAATTAGATTTAATTTATTTTTCCCAAAGCTCCAAGTAAGTACTACATTTTCTTTAAACTAGGACATTCTTAATCAATGCCTATACTTGGATGTGTTACACTGTGTGTAGTTAGTCAAAAATCTTCTCTAAGGGAATATGTATGGTATGTGGTCTCAAATGATGATTAGTTAATGTGGTACCCTATTGTACTTCAAATAACTCTTTCCAGCACTCACATCTTACATTGCTGGCACAAAAATAATCAGATAGCTAAATCTGTATGTTCTGTAATTAAAATTTACCCCAAGGTGCTGGAAGTTAGTTATATGATATCAGCTAATATCACGCATATAACTGTATTGAATGCTTCCTCACCCCCCAAAAACGCACCTCTTTACCAGGTGCTGCATGTTAAAATGCAGTAGATCAAAAAATTGTCCCTAAAAATAAATCTGTTTTTAAATTCCATTGGCCAGTTTTGTTTTGATTTTGTCTGTGTGTGTGTGTTTTGGTAGATGTACATAGTGTACCATCTGTTCATTTCTACCCTTTCTATTCTTATAGTCAGCGGGGAATTGAAGTTTTTAAGAATCCTACCATCTCTAGTGCTCCAGCATGGAATTCTTATAAATTTTAACTCATCTGCTAAGTCAAATAAATGGCACCTGCAGACTGAGCAGAATGGTCAGTGAGACAAGTATACACATGTGAGAATTAAGAAGATCAAGTGTAGGATCTCTTACCAGTTTAATATCTGATAATTCTGTCTGGAAACTCTGGGTCTGATACAATACACACAGAAGTCAATGGAAAGACATCTTGCATTCAATAGGGCCCTATATTCTGGATTGGCAAATTAATTGTATTGTATCACTGATTTATTTTTTTTTATTTTTATTTGTTTTAATAAATCCAGTTCTCTGAACTGAGAAATCTTGTCATGGGTGCTGGATATTTTTGTTTTGTGTTTTTGTTTTTTTTCCCCCTGGATCAGATGCAATATTAAAAAGTACGGCACATTATAGAGACACAAAATAGAATAATATCTTTATATCAAGATTTCTGTGAGATCTATATAGATAATGACAATATAATGTGATACTCTTTCTATATGTTATTCCTGTTATCTGAAAACATTACCACAAAGTTGCACACATTTGAACTACAATGTTAGTATAGAGGCTCTGGTCTGGAGGTTAACTGAGTGGGACCTGAACTCAGTGCCTTAATTAACAGCCAGATCTTGTCACGGCTGTCACTGACAGGGCAATTTGGAAGCTGACCAGTGCATCCACAGCTTCAGGATTCGTATTGGCCAGGGCAGGATTCCACATGTTAATTTGGGAGAGATGTGCATGATGGCAGAATTTGAGGCTGCTCTGAAAAGAAGCAGAGTACATCCAGGGCTAGTTTGTGTTGCTGATTTCACAGGATAAGCACTCGCTGCATGGGGCAGGAGGGTAGGTCTCTTGAACACAATTACTGTCGCGTAACTAAAATTATTTTTAAAACTATAGTACTTAACCAATTAGCAAATAAACTGTCACACCAGCAATAGGAGGGTTTGCTAAATTGCTACAGATTTTTGCTAATTTTTAATATTTTTACTGTAACTCAAATCAGTTTTAAAGATTATATGTTAAATATTAAATATTTTAAATATTAATGTAATATTACAAATATTATATAAAATGATGAAAATAGAAGGCTACATTTGTACTTCATGCAAGCCATGAAAAGAATGTGTCTTACACAGTTTTAGGCCTAGGCTACACTTAAAAGTGTTGCCAGTATAGGTGCACTGGCAAATCTTCCTAGTGTAGATGCAACTTGTATTAATAAAATGTGCTTTTGTCAGTATAGCTTATATTGGGTTTGGCAAGTGAAATAGCCTATATCACCAAAAAAATTTATAAGCTATTAGTACTGTGTCTACCTCAGGACTTCTGCTGGTATTGAAATGTCATCAAAAATTCACACTCTCCAGGTCTAGTGTAGACTTGGCCTGAGTATCCACAAAAGGAGACTATGCTGAACAAAAATGGTGTATTGCTACCTTTCCAGAGGCTGCCCTCAAGCCTAGATGTACTGCAGCTGTGTTTACAGTTACATCCCTTACAGATGCTGATGTGCCTAAGCTGAGCTTAATTGTGCCTCATCATCTCCCAGAATCTCTCTAGCTAGCTATCTGAACACATATTTAGCTCATTAATCTCCATGGTATCTTGGTGCAATTTACAGGAATTAATTACTGATATTAGTCGGTCACCATATAGTGTCATTCTGGTAGGCTTATGTTCTCTGCTCTACCCCAAGTAGAGTTGTATTCTGAAGGTGTGGCTTTTTGGGGGGTAGTTACCAAAAGGAGAAAATAGGACTCATGGGTTAAAGTCAGTGACTCTCTTTTAAAGGAAGGCCTGGCCCCATATAAATACTGTTTTTTTAATGAAAGTCTATCCTTAATAGATTGGGGTGTGGCTTCTGTAGCAAGCATGTCTCATCCTGTATCCTTTACCATGTTCATGCTGGGATATATTAATTTGCCGTCTGTTTGTATTGTTGATTATCTCTTGGTCCGTTGTAGTTATTAGGGAATGCATCAGTTTGCTTATGAACCCGCACTTTGTTTGGGCATGAGATGATTTTAACAGAGTGAATTTGACCTATACAATTTAATAAGTGAACAAATAGCAGCAATGAGAAAAGCTAGAGGAGAAAATACCACTCAAATAATAATTTTAAAGTAATTAAATCTTATGCTTTTGCAGTGGCTAGCATGATTTTTATACTACTTTTCTTTTAAATTCACACCTGTCAGAAGGGTTTATGATGATCTCATGTGACAGTTGTTAAATAAAGCCAAAATATACTCTAGAAGGAATTTAGGAATATAAGAACTGCCATGTTTGATCAGAATCAGACATCCATCTGTTTTGGAATCCTGTCTCTAACAGTGACATATACCAGATAGTTCAGAGGAAGGTGTAAGAAACCCCATAATGGAGAATTATTTGCACTACAGCATGCTATCCAAAGTTTGTGCAAGATCATTATCCTATCAAGCAATGAGTTTGATCAAAATTAGTTGTGTAACCTCCCAAATTGGATACAGTATTTTTAAATGGGACAATGACAAAACAACTCTGTCATTTCATTCTGAACGCCACCAATCCCTTGTTTGCAAACAGCCCCATACAGACAGAAAAGTTGTGGCTGAGATGCTGAGACCTACACAGCTAGGAATGGTTCACTGTCAGTTTAGCACACTTTGTCCTTTCTGCTGTTTTTTTGCCATTACAGGGAGATCTTCCCTCAGCAGAATGAAATATCAGTGTTCTTTTAAATTTATTTTCCACCTTTGCTCTCTTCACCAGTCTTATAGATATGTGCTGCTGCCTTTTGTGGTTTTAAAATAATTATTCAGTTCTATTTGAGAGGTTTATATACTGTCCTCATCACTGCAGTATCTGAGTGCCTGCCAGTAGTGCATTAAGTGATGTGACTAACATCCATCAACTGTGATTTGTTGTTTCTCTCATCTTCTCTCCCCGGGGGCGGGGGATAATTGAGTGTCCAATGTAGTGTTTTGTTTTGGTAGGGTTCTGTGTTGATTTTGGGGGGATGGGCAGGTTGTCTTCTGGTTTCTGTTTCTAAAAGTACCCACTGCTATGCTTTTATTTTAGAGAAGGCAGATCAAAGAAGTGTACCTAGCATTTTAAGCAGAAGGTGATGAAGTTGGGATGATCCTTGTTTACTTTGAGAGTTTGTTCCCGTCTCAGACAAGCCCCCAAGAAAATTCTGTTTCCTGTTCAGCTGAGTTTTACCCTTGTGGTAGAAAGTTCCATTGTGCCTGAGGAGTGAAGTTATCTACCACAATCTTCATAGCAGTGGTTTGATCACCCTCAGGCCCGCAAACAGAAATTCTGCACCCCAGGGCCAGGGCTGTCCCTGGGGGGAGGGGCCCAGGGTGGAAGTGACAAATCCATCACTTCCAGGACCGCCCGTGGGGACCCCAAAGCACAGGGCCCAGAGCAGTCGTACACACCTAGGAGTCCTGTGGTCCACTGGGCAATTTAAAAGGATTCCCGGCCGCCACTGCAGTGGCTGCGGGTCCCCAGGCAGCCCCTGGGCAATTGACCCCTTTGTCCCCTCCCCCTTCGGCAGGCCTGGTCATCTTTTTAGATAGGCGGGACCCAGGCCACTGACAACCTTGAAGATAAGGATTAAGACTTAGAACTGGACTCCTATTTCATCATATTACTAAGATTTTTTTTCCTTCCCAGTACAGGAACTTTTCAATATCCTAGTGTATCCCATGGCAATTTTTTTCCACTTCATTCCATATTGTTCATGGAAGCATATGGCCAAAGGAAAATACCTTCACCAGAACCAATAACTTTGTTTCAGGGTGTGTGGTTTTATTTTAATTGACTGCAGAGTTCCTTCAAAATTGTCTGATCTCTGGATGCCAGAACAAATTTTGCACTGGCTGTCCCCTAGGTTGGCTGTCCAAGTCTCCAGAGCCTTTGAAATCAATTAGGAAATATGAATTCTTCTGTCTTTTCTTGTTTCGTTCTCTCTTGAAACCTGGGGATTGTGAAGAGTTCATTAAAGGTGGAAATTTTCTGGTTCATTTTACAAAATCTATTCTTCCAGTTGATTGCCCCTTTAAACAGAGGTTCGTGGATATAGCAGATTAAACACCAGAAATTCAAAGCAAACTCTTATCTGGAAGAGAGGTAAGAAGAGTTAGCAGAAAATAAATGCTGCAATAGATTCCAGTCCCTTAGTCCATGTCTAACAAAATTCTTATTTAATAGGTAAGGAAACTCTACCTTTTTTTATTCAGTCCATTGGATTTCATAGTCAATGGGCCAGAACTTCAACTGCTGTAAGTCAACATAGTTTCCAGGCTGTGGCCCTTATATTTCTATTTTGTCCTTTTCCAAGTCTGCATCTCTAAATTCTAATCGATCAGAAAAACTCATTTCCTTTTATTAATCAGAATTTTAAGTATTTCAGCGGGAACTTTACAAAACATTCCAGAGCTTCTTTTGCTCAACTGCATTAAAAGATGAAATCCTAGAACCTGCAAAGTTGAGTAATGTGACTGGTGCGTGTGACCAGAACGCAACTGTCTTCTAAATAACTTAAGAACTTCTTTAATGGTACATACTTGGATGTATGCATCCATCTAATAGATCTTTAGATAGTTAACATTCCAGTGAGAACGGTAGCATGTGGGCCACTTGTCCCTTCAACACTCACCCCAAAAGATGGTAGGTAGGGGTAGCCAGATTCTGTTGGGAAAAGTTTATATGGGGAAAAAAGAAAGCCAAATCTAGACTAGAAAGAAGGGAGCCAAAATGTGTTTAACTTGTATTGGTGTCAAATGAGTATCTTAACTTTTGGTTGCTTATAAATATCTAGGAAGCTTTTGAGATTCATGCATCATGACTTTTGATTTAAAAGATGCAAAAAAGAACAAATGCCATACTTCATACATCATATCACAAAAAAACAAACACAGATGTCAAAACATTCTATGAAAGAACCATAATAAAGGGGAAAGAAACACTCAGGAAACAAAAATTAAGGGCTAAAGAATCATGCATTTGAATCCCTGAGGGTAATAAACCAGCCTCAATGAATGTGTTTCAAGTCCATACAATTTTGATGTGGTTTAGCATGTTGCCTTTCGGACATGCACACTCTGATTTACTAGTTAAAAGAAAGAAACAATAAAATCCAGCAAGGAGGTGAGTCATTAGGCAAAGCAGGATAAACAAGCTATTCAAACACTTCCTATTGATTGGTGGTGCAGCGTATTAAACTGATGAAAGAAAGGAAAAGAAAAACACAAATGCAACATATTGTACTGCACTATTTAACAGAACATCCTCATGGATTGCCAAGATATTAAGGACCAAATTTTGCAAGAACAGCAGCTCAAATTGTTGGTTTAATTCCATGCATTTGCATTTTTGTGTGTGCAAAATTGCACTCTCACTTTCAGTGTGGTTAGTAAACATAATCTATCCCTCTACCTTTGTGCGTCACACTTTTCAATGGGCTATGTGGTGTTCATAGTGAAGAGAGCATGCTGCGTATTTCATGCAGGGCACTGGAATGCTTCGTCTGGAATATTATTAGTACTATCACCCACTAGCTGAGTAGTAGCAGATGTCAGGGCCTGGCAGTTCAGCTTCCCATTGGAAGAGAAATTAGTGACAGTCTCTGTATACTCTGAGGAGAACGTGTTTTATTTACACACATACACCAGTCCTGAAATAAAAGTGATCATGAACAGCATGCAGGCAATCCTGTCTTTCGAGGATCTTAGTCTAATCGCCAATGTTCAATTCCTTGGAAGAACCAAAACCTGATTCTAGCAGGCAGCAAACCTTTTTGCTTGCAACAATTTCTCTAAAAACAACCTACTCAGAAAACCAGCACCATGATTTCTTTCTAGACTAAAAGCTTGCTTGTGCACTAAGAAAAAGAATTGTAAGAGATAGTGTAACAGCACTATCTGGTGACTCCTGGCATAAAAAATACTTACCAAAATAATCTGTGTTGCACCCCTTTAACCCTATCAGACAGCAGCTAACATCTGTCATTGCTCTTAGTATTATGTAGATTTGCAGGAGAGTAAACATTTTTTTTAAATGAAAGGGACTCTAAGGCTTTGTCTACACTGCCAATTGAATGACAAAGTTCACAGGTGCTTAAAAAAGCCCCAGATCTGCCCCCTCACCCTCCCCAAAAAAAGACAAAAGTTTTGCCAGGGCAAGTGGTAGTGTAAACAGCTTGTTATGGGCAGGAGTGCTCTTCTGTCAACAATGTGAACCCCACTCAGAGGGGGTGGAAGTATTTTGTCTTCAAAAGTGCCCGACATTTAGCAACATGGCCGTGTCATTAAAAGCTGTGTAGAAGCCTAAGGCTTTGTTTACACTACACAGCGCTAGAAAAACTTTTGTGTTTCAGGGGAGGGTTTAAGCACCTGTGAATGATAAACGTTTTAAAGCCAGAGAGAAAGCAAGGCTGATGTGTATTAGTTTGTCAGGACTTAGCTTGTGGGGATATTGGCTAACAGACTGTTGGGATTCTTGGTAGCCTATCAACAAGGCATGTGGATTCCAGGCAGTGAAAGGGAAAAGAATGATTTATTTGCTATTCACTAAGGGCTAGATAGTCACAGGCCTTACTAAATCACACAGAGGCTCATGGAGGCGTAAGCATCATATCCCTTAATCTTCTGCTTGGTCTTGTTCAAGTTGATTCCAAACATGTTGGGGGGGAGGGCACAGCAGGGACTGCTCACCTGATAGTCCCCATGTAGGTATGTGGGTGGGAGGGAAGAAGAGAGGGGCAAGAGCTGGGAGAAGTGCTGGCTCAGTTCCTGCTGCTTGCTGGCCAGGTTAGGTGGCTGAGGGCAGAACTACACTACAGCTGGGATCCATGGTCTGAGACCATCCACCAGCAGTCGATTTAGCAGGTCTAGTAAAGACCCACCAAATCAACTGCAGATCGCTCTTCCCTGTACTCTACCCGCAACGAGAAGAGTCAGGTAAGTCTATGGGAGATTTTCACATAGCTGGAGTTACGTAGCATAGGTTGACTTACCACGGTAGTGTACAGTATCAGAGGGGTAGCCGTGTTAGTCTGGATCTGTAAAAGCAGCAAAGAATCCTGTAGTCTATAAGGTTCCACAGGACTCTTTGCTGCTTTCACGGTAGTGTAGACATAGCCTAAGTGTACATGGGCGCCAACTTATATGGGCTGGTGGAGCTAAAGCCCCAGGAATATTCACAATCAGGGGCTCTGCTCCACCAATATTTGGAGCTAGGTTTCACCCCTTTAAATCCCAGCCGCGGCCGGGAATCAGAGGGCTCTGGGCTGCCCGCTGCAGAGGGGAGCCCAGAGCCCTTTAAATCCCAGCCGTGGCCGGGAATCAGAGGGCTCTGGGCTGCCAGCAACCGCGGGGAGCCCAGAGCCCTTTAAATCCCAGCCGCGGCCGGGAATCAGAGGGCTCTGGGCTGCCAGCAACCGCGGGGAGCCCAGAGCCTTTTAAATCTCAGCCGCGGCTGGGAATCAGAGGGCTCTGGGCTGCCCGCAGGGGCAGAGAGCCCAGAGCCCTTTGAATGCCAGCCGTGGCGGCTGGGATTTAAAAGGCTCTGGGCTCCCCGCGGCTGCCAGCAGCTCAGAGCCCTTTGAATCCCAGCCCCTGGCCGCTGATTGCCCCCTCCCCAGACCCCTGCCCCAACTGCCTCCCAGGACCCCCACCCCCTATCTAAGCACCACTGGTCCTTGTCCCCCGATTACCCACTCCCGAGACAACTGCCCCTAACTGCCCCTTGGGACCCCAGCCCCTATCTAAGCCTCCCGTCTCCTTGTCTCCAACGGCCCCCTCCTGAGACCCCACCCACCTTCCCCCCCGGACCCCCCCCCCTACCGGTCCCCTGATAAACCCCCTGGACGCCCATGCCTATCCAATTGCTGCCTGTCCCCTGACTGCCCCTCCAAACCTCTGCCCCATCCAACCCCCCCTGCTCCTTGTCCCTTGACTGGCCCCTGGAACCCCCTACCCCTTCTCCAACCTTGTAATCTTGTGGCACTGACGCGTTGTAGCTTCATTTTATATCGGCTTACAGGGCAGGAGAGCGGGGGCACCACCATTTTGGGCCCCACCAAAAATTATACAAACCTGCCGCCTATGTAAGTGTAGAGAGTGAGTAAGCTGCTGCACAAAAAGGAGTGAAGTAATTTACTCCCCACACCAGGGCAAAGGTGGGAGCAGGAAAGGAATTTTTGTTCTCTGGGGCAGTGCCCCTACTGAAGACAGATTGTCCAGTGATGGTCTAGTGGTCTTTATGGGTTTTAGTTATTTTTGGTCCTGATGTTAAATTAATATTACAGGCTAGACCTTTCTGGATGCAGAATGATTCTCTTGAATGATTCTATTATAAAGAGTTGGTGTGAGCCTAGCTGCTAGTTATTGTGTTTTATTATTGTCTCTGGCTTGCTTACTATCTTTCTCCTTTCCTCAGTTACTTTGACACATCTCTTGAGTGAACACTGGGTTACTGAAGTTTGAGAAGAAAAGTAGCACTTTTTCCTTCTCTTATGTTTTTGAGGTTGATACTGCATGCAGCCTGTATTGAGCCTCCTGGGAGAACGTGATAGTATTATAGCCTCACTTTTTCTCTGTTTAGTGCCTCTCAATCTAGATCTTTGACAACAAGATGCAGTTGTAAACCTTTGAGCCCCTCCTCAGTCCCAACTGGCAAAGGGTCCACCGTTCTGTAAATCCCTATCAGGCCCAACACACTGCACATTGCTGTCATAGTAGCTATCTGTAAAGAGAATTTGTGTCAAATGAATACTGGTGGCACACAGGTAATTAATGTCATTGCATGGTGTATGGATGGATGGTGTTAAAGAATTATGTGTGTGTGCTGGAAATATATTCCTAAAATATGTTTTGTAGGCAGACATGGTAAACAAGTTTGTCCTGGACAAAAGAAGGTTGCCTGGGAATCTGTTGTGAACCAACATTGTGAAACCAACAAAAAGGATGCTTCAATTGCATTTTAAGTCAACAGAAGAGCAAGTAATCAGGAGGATGAGAAAACAGCATCCAGTGCCAGCTCACTGGAGTTCAAGCAGCAGAAGAGAAGAACTTTATTATCTGGGGATCCACTTCAAAAGAATGCATGGCAAAGGGTTTCTGGACCATAAGAAGAAGGGGAGAGGACACCTTTGTTCATCACTGCGGGAACAAAGAGGTCAGCACTGTTTGCATATGTGAACAGCGGATCCCCAACTGTGTGGGTTGGTGACACTGAAAAGTAACTGTAGGTGAGAGAACTGCTTTAGAGACAGCTTGGAGCCTGTTAAGGTTATATGTAGACTCTTGGAGACACGTTATTCTTTTGTTTTTATTTACAACCATTTTCTGTTTCTATTATCTCTAGTATCACTTATAAGAGTTCTTTATTAATAAACTCATTCTTGTATTATTATAAATTCATTTCAGTGCTGTTTTACTAAAGTGAGGACCTGAGCCAACAGGCTGGTGTATATTCTGTCTCTTTGGAGACAGCAGACTTGGTATTTCTGTGGACATCCGTTGAGAGGGGCTGGGATGTTGCGGAAGGAGTTCCAGGGAAGATTTGGTAAGTGAAGTACACTTACCAAAGTGTCCTAAGGAGTTTGTTTTGCTGGCTAACAGACTGGGGTGACAGGACTCTATCTCACAATCTAGCACCAGCAAACCTCTCTCTTGCTGAAGCAGGTAAGAAGGTGACTTACAGTTCTGGACACCCTAAGAAAGTGTGGCAGTGGCATCAGAGCAAGTTATCCTACATGAGCAAAAGAATTGAACATAATGGCAACTGACATTTTGCATTTACAGCCATCTGAACAGTTCCTTCATTGTGACAGCAACTTGGCTCAATACAAACTATGCAGCCAAGCACTGCTCCATACTGCAGCTGACAAGGAGCAGAAAAAGGGAGAAAAGTAATTACCGGTACTCTTTTCCCCATTGTTGGCTTTACTGTACAGTGGCAATGCTCAACACTTCAAACCAGTTAAAATGCCTGAAAGTCTATCTCAGTTTTGTTCACAGTGTTGTGAGTACCTACTATGAAGCTAGACCTGGTCTGGGACAATTTTTTTTCTTGGAAAAAAATATGATAAATAATTTTTCTGCATCAAAATGTTTGATTTTTTCTAAGTTTTTGATACAGAACCAAAAAAAAATAGGTTTGGGTTTTTGATGGCAATGAAAATTTTTGTGAAAATGAAGGAAACAGACTGTGACAGGATGTATCAGTAGCATTCTGATCACGGACATTGTTGCACCCTGGAGAAGGCTGCAGGCCCACCTGAGGGAAATTACATACTTTCTTGTGGGGGATGGTGAGCACCTGAGTTAACAAGGTAATTGGGGAGAATATAAGGAGAGGAAACAGGAAGCTAAGACAGCTGAGCAGGGAGTACAGAAGGAAGCTCAGAGGGTGAGCCTGGACTGGATGGGGAAGTGGGCTGTTGGAAAGGCTGTCCTTGCTATAAGCCTGTATTGCATGTTAAGAGGATGTAAGAGGGAAATAAATGCACACCTAGGTGAAAGCTAAATGGCCTGGCATGTGTTTATGTCTGAGACCTTCTGAACTGGCCAGGCAGCGAGGTTCACTGGGTAGCAACAGAGGCACCTTGCGACACAGCCACTTTCTGATGGAAAAAATTCTACCAGCTCTACCAAAATCCTCATGACACTCAAAGGTTTGGCATAATCACCCATGCTGATAAAGACAGTGGACATAAGTAATATTTCTGCCATTCTGAAAGGGACCATTTCCAGCAATATTCCCTATCTCCGCAATGGGAAATTCTTCTAGAAATGGTGGAATCTTTCAAATTAGGGACTCTAAAGATCTGCCCCTTGGCAGTACTGTATCCATCAGGAGGTATAGTAGTATAAAGGCACAATGTTGCCCACAAATATTTTAGAGAGCTGGGTGAATATGCAGATTCTATGAATATTCATTTAAATTGAAAAATGAATTAGCTGGCTACTTTTGTGTTCACTTTCCATAAATGTTGAAGTGATCAAATGTTAATGGTAGAAATATTCATGGCAGATGAATCTCAAGATCAGCTGTACCAGTAGTTGCAGAAACTAAATTTTACAGTCTCACAGATACGAATATTTTTGTGCCAGCTGCGTTTGTTTGCTCAGCCTATCTGAGAACAGACATCAGTCGTGGGACTTACCTGACCAAACATAACTCAACCAACATAGCTCAAATAAGAAGAAGGTGCAGAGAATAGTTTGTCATCAATTACTCTAAGAGCTAAACAAAATTTGAACCACTCCTCTCCCCCCAAACGGTACAAAACAAGGTAATAAATAAATTAAAGAAAATCTTGATCTTCTGTTTCAGAATCAGGAGGGGAAAAAGTCCTTATTTGTGAAATAAGTCATTCATGATTAATTATTTCCTCACCGCTAGTATTTTATGCCCTTATTAGAAAGCGTTAATAATACATTTTTGAAGCCTTCTCCTCAGACTCAAAATAGGCTTTGGAAATCAAAAAGCAAATAACCTGCTGCTAAGGTGGCAGCCTGAGACTGTGGCTTCTTTCCTGCAAGAGTTCACATCTTGGACAGTAACAAATGAAAGTTTTATAAGAATAAAATAACCACAGCCACGCAATTCTGCCATTTACCTCTTCCCCATATGTATGGAGCTCTAGGAAGTCTGTCAGAGCAGTGGCAGAGCCAGATTTTGCAACCAGGGGAGAGATGAGTTATTGGTAGAGTTTTCCTATTCAGTGGGTGCTCGCCTCCACCGTTACCATCTCTATTGCTTCCTTTTTGCCATGCCAAGAGGGCACCGACCACCCTCACCAGCGCCCTCCACAACCCTAATCCCATCCCTGTGCAGAGGGGAGGCCTTGGGGTGTGAATGGCAGGCAAGAGAGCAACACCCCTCCCCTTCACTTGGCATCAGCAGCTCCTGTCCTGTGGGGCTGGGCCTGGCTCCCCACTCAGGGTGTTGTGACCTGCTGCAAGGGGTTGTAATGTCATTTAGGTTTGACCTGCCCCTCCCCTCATCATGATAGAGGAGCAGCAATGCCCAATTTGAGTACATGGCCATGGCACATGGGATCACGGTGCCACGTGACCCCATGCACCCTGTTGCAATGCCCAGAGTGGGGAGCCAGGCCTAGTCCTAGCCCTACAGGACAGGAGCTGCCACTATTGGGTGAGTGTGGGCTGGGCTTACTTTTCATTTCCTATACAAATGCACGTTGTATCTCTCCTTTGGTTAATTGCACACTGTGCTTGAAAAGGTGCCACGTGTACATCTAAAGGGCACTGGGAAGAGGCAGTTGCCCACCTATTATCTTCACCATTATGTCAGAGTGTATGAATTCAAGGCTCGCGCTGTAGTCTACACTCAGCCAGTCCACTGACTTCTCTTATCCTTACTGGTGACTTGAGTGTGAGTTTGCCTGAAGGAGTACAGCTGTATTGGGACCAAAATATAGAAACAGGAAAGGGACAATGGCAATCTATATATGCCACCAAATTTATCAATAAATCCCAGGCAGCATCTCTGGGAATGGGTTTTACTACTTTACGTAAACAAGCAATATATAGGCACCATTTAATGAAAAATATTGTTTAGGTCCAATCCTCATCCATAACAGTGTGTATGTGTATGATTTCTCCTGTTGTATTTATTCTATTCTCTTTCTCTGTCTCTAGTTTCTGCTTTCCTTGGGGGAGGGGGAGCAGAATTGCAGGGCAGGACTTGAACAACCCTACTGTTGCAGTCTGGAACAGACTATCACTCATACTTTGTGCCAGATAGTTTGGAGGTTTTATGATCCTCAAAGGACTACATTTGATCAAATCAATGTTCACTTATCACCTGAGATGGCATTTAAACCCAGATGAATTTAAATGTTCTGTTTCTAGCCTCATAAAATAATCTAACTCTCTCAAACCAAACTACTACCTTTAAAACCATCCACTGAGCAGTGAGATATAGCTGTTCATTCACCCTTCTGTGGCACACAGTTGGAAGGGAGTGAGAAGGTTTTGTGTGCACGTGTATCATCAACTTTCCCTTAGTCACCCACTGTTTGTTTTTTTGAAGCAGCTTTACACTAGCATGGGGTTGTTTGAATTTACAATACTCCTTGGGAAACCTTTAGCTTGCATCACCAATTCATTGTTCTATCTGTGTCCCATACACCCTCTCTCCTTCAAGCTATGCTACATTTTCAGATTCTGCCCATTCCCTTTTCCTACCCTTCTAACGTTAGTAATCCTCACCTGAACATCCATTGGATTCTCTGCAGGCGCACGTTGCATCTTATGTATTAATAATTATTTTTACTGTACTTCAAAGTGTGCTCGGTGCCTTACAAAACAACAGAGACCTGGCCTGTGCCCTGAACAGCCTGCAATCTAATTTGATGTGACACAAGGAATGAGGGTAACAGAGTAGAAGTGGAAGGGTTATAGCAGTGCAGATGATCATGCAGTTACTCAGGCATGTGCAGAGGCTCAGTAAAAAGGTTTCATTATTAACTTGTTTCTTGCCAGCGGGGCAGATGAATTGAGTCTTAAGCAGAGATTTGAAAACAGGGCAGTTGCTTGGCAGTCTATACTTGGGAGGGGATCCATAGATGGGAAGTGGCATGGAAAAAGGCAGAGAGGGCTGTGGGAGAGCAGATGAATGGGACATTCTGTTCCTCTGGACATCACTTTAGTCAAGGATTTCTCGTCTCCTTCTACATCACTCCCAGATATGACAGATGGGAGGTGGCATCAGAGACTCTGCCTCTGAAGGAGCAGAGTGGCTATGTGACAGCTGTGATGGGTGTCCGTCCTGCTTTGGGATGCCGTTTTTTCTCTGCAGCTGACTGCTAAGCTCAGCTAGACTCTAGAGGTCCCGAGGGTTTCATTCTGTAGAGGTGTTGTGGGCAGGTTAATGTTCTATAGCTCCTGAAGATAATTTTCTTTGTTACTCTTATTTTCCAGCTTTCCATCTGTAAAATGGTTCTTTTTCTGCAGGAAGCTGACTTTTCATCAAAAAAATCAAGTTTTTTGGTTTTTCAATGAAAAGCCATTTTTTCCTGTGGACAAAAGGCATCTTCTGCAGAAGTTTTACCTGAATCAAACCCCCAATTTTCCAATAAAAAACAGTTTTGGTGGAAAATTTTCATCCAGCTCTATTGTGTATGCAGTGGGGGGCAGGGCTGGTTTCTTTTAACACAACTGGTCTATCACTTCAAAACCTTCTGCAGTCCATCATGCTTCTTTACATTTATACAGTACATTATGTGATGGGGCAAGGCCAGATGGCTACAGTAAAGTACTGAGGAACAGATGTTAGCCCCAGGCTAAACAAATCCCTAGCACCGTGGTAACCAAATGGCAGTTGTTCCAGGTTAATCAAGGCACCTGGGGCCAATTAAGATCTTTCTAGAAGGCAGTGGAGATAGCTACACTGATTAGAACACCTGCAGCCAATCAAGGCAGGCTAATCAGGGCACCTGGTTTAAAAAGGGAGCTCACTCCAGTCAGGGGAGGAGGAGCCAGAGGAGAGAAGTGCGTGTGAGGAGCTGGGAGCAAGAGGTACAAGGAGCTGAGATGTGTGCTGCTGGAGGATTGAGGAATTATCATACAATCAAGCATTATCAGACACCAGCAGGAAGGTCCAGTGGTGAGGATAGAGGCCATGGGGAAGTAGCCCAGGGAGTTGTAGCTGTCCTGCAGCTGTTACAAGAGGCACTTTAGACAGCTGTGATCCACAGGGCCCTGGGCTGGAACCCGGAGTAGAGGGTGTGCCTGGGTTCCCCCTAAACCTCCCAACTCCTGATCAGACACAGGAGGAGTTGACCCAGACTGGGGGTTCCACCAGAGGGGAAGATCACTGAGGTGAGCACATCCGCCAAGAAGTGCAGGATCCACCAAGGTAGAAGAGGAACTTTGTCACAATAATCATTGTCAGTTATGCTAATAATTTTAAATATTCATTCTTAATGCTGGTAATATTGTAATAGTCATATTCTAATCCTGTAATATCCATATCTTGATTGATTGGTTTCATATTTTATCATCCTCCAGTCTTTCTAGGCCATGAATCCCTTTCCCCACTTCCTTTTCTTTTGAGATTTACCTGTGCTAAATCATGTGATGTGAGTACATCTTGACCTAGTTCTGTATGTCTCTAACAGGTGTATTTCTTCTGTGGTTAGCGGCCCTGCTTGCTCCCTGGTGTCCCTTCCTTTTCCTCGTTGTTGTCTATATGCTTGTCTAGTTCACTGCATTTATAAATCCCATTTTTAAAAATGTTTTATTTTCTAAGTATTGTTTATGCTTATAGTTCAAGGAAATTGTTTCCTCTGACAGAGGCTACCCTATACAATACAGCCAGGCAACAGTTTAACAAGCCATTTCACTAATGGTATGAAACTTGTTATATGCCACTTTGTTAATATTGCAAACAGAACTGTGAGACTAACTTATTTTGGTTTCTCTGGCCAAACTGAAAAATCAGAAGGGAGGGGAAAAAAAACCTTTTGGGTTGACCCAAAACAATTTTTTAAAAACTTTCAGTGAACTAAAAAGTCAATGTTTCATTTTGGGTTGAAAAACATTTAGTTTAACTCAATTTTGTAAACTTTTCCTTTTTTTTTTTTATTAATTAAAATAAATTTAAAAAAAAGTTGTTGGACTGAAAAATCAGTCTCTCATTTTGATAGCGTTAAAACAAATTGTTTGAATTTTTTGGATTTTCTTTTCTTTTTTAATAAAACAATTTGAATTTGACACAAATTCACAAAATATTTAGAACAACCTGAATCAGCATTTTTTTTCGGGAGGAAAAAAAAAAGTTTAATCTAAAAAACTCCACTCACCTCTAATTTAAGACTTGAGCAATAGATTATGAAGGACTAGAAGCACAAAGGGAATTTAGGCTCAGCATTGTCACCCCTCTGTTTAGATATCCTGACTCTCAGTGGACTCCACAGCCCTGAGTTTGGTGCCCATGCTCCCTATTCCATGCATGGGGAGCGTTAGGTGTCCACAAGTGAGATTCATAAAAGCTGACATGCTGAGGTGGAAACTGCCTGATGGCAATATACAGTGAAGAGGGGTGACTTAAGGCCCCCTCAGGGATGTAGGCACCTCCATTACTCAGGATTCACAGCTGGGAACTCTCTCCTGGAGTTAGGCACCTATACCAGGTCAGTCCTTTCCCACAGAAACCTGGGGAAGTGGAGGAGCCCCCTTCCCCCTCTCCCAGCACTTAACCACTGGGTAATTTTGTAATCTGGGATTTGGGACACCCAGGTTCAAATCCCTTCTCTGCCCAATTTGGAGTAGGGACTTGGACCCAGTTCTTCTGTATCCCGGATGAGTGCCCTAACTAACCATTGGACAAGAGGGCAGTCTGTATGGGCCTTTCTCAGTCTCTCCTGTTGGAGCTGTTCCACTTTGCATAAATAATTAAAAATTAATTGGAACAGCAACTGGAATACAGGTCATCCCCTTCCCAGGCGGGTCCCTAACCATATGTCCATAGAGACAATCTTTCTCTCTCTCTCTCTGACCTTATGAATATTTAATTATTTATACAAAGTGGAACAGCCTTTATCCTGCTAAGTGCTGTGCATCTGCTGTTAGATGTCGCTGAATACCTTCAACTCCCATTGAAGTCCATGTTTGTTCCAGGAGCTCAGCACCTTGCAATTTGTCGTCTAAATTTCCACCCTGTCTGAGATGCTCAAATGTATGGGCACTTTTAAAGACAATAATAAGCCATTTTAAATAGCCCTAATCTGATTCCAAAGTTGCATCATCTAAATGGTTTGTTCTGACAGACATTTCTCCTAATTGTAGCATATTATCATTTACTCTTTTATTTGGAAACAGTACCAGTATGATAAGTGATAAGAAACATTTACTTCCATAAAACCTTTTTCACCATAAACTCTACAAATGTCTCTTTCCGTTTTGCCAGCAAACCTCATTATAATTGTCTTTTGTCAAGCTCGGCAGAGAATCTGCTATTTTTTTTCCTGCTGCATAGTACAGTGCTTCATTATGTATACAGTATGCTGCCCATGCCACTGCTGAATAACCTTGTGTACTGGATGTATAAAGTCATCTTAAGTGGTCCAAAATTCCTTAGAAGTTTGAACAAAATGTGTTTTTCAGATGAAACTGTCATAGAACAGCTACTCTGATTCTTTATCATCCTCTACCTAGTTCTAATGTATGAACTCTTATTCTTTTTTTATCTAAATTTAGGTATTTAATTGTTTACATCAAAAAAGTTCACACTTCATTTTAAAGCAGGAGTGAGTACAAATGAATTGTAGAACTAATGTGACAATGAGAATATTTGAGAACAGAGCATGAACAGAATAATTATAAAAAGTACTCGCTTCTTTGCCTTTAGCAAATGTAGTTTGCTGAGAACTTCAGTGGATGGAAAAAATATGCTGAGAGTGGAAGGCCCATAGGCAGCACATTTGTCTGTTGATTTCATTCCATAGGGGCTTTCTTATTGATTTTTCTTGTCTGATGTCTTTGGAAACGGAAACTGTGGATTCTGACTTATTTAAATGTTATACGGTATATTTCTAACCATGCATTTTTAAGAATAGTAACAAAAAGGGAAAAAGCTAATATAATCCATGGTTACTCAGTGTAGCTCTTCGTCCCTTTTCGGATGCTGGAACAGACAGATGTTTAGAGTCTGCTCCAGCCTTTGACCTCATAGGATAGCAAAGGCTCATGGTTTTAGATCACTACTGGTGACAATCCATTTAGGAGTAATCTATTACCCTAAGATTGAGTCTGATTTCTGCTCCTATTGGACTAGGTTGTCCCAGTATTTTCTCAGCTGTTTAGAGGAGTAAGACTCCTCACGCCTATTTGTTTGTGGATGTAATGGGGAGAGCATGGGCTACTTCCCCAATGCTCAGCATTGAAGCTCCTGGATGGGGAGGAGATAAAGAGGGGCAGGGAGTGAGAAAAGCCGTAGCTCTATCCCCACCATGCCAGCCAGACTTCAGTGGGATTTCTCATGTGCTGAAAGCTGAGCACATGCACAAGTATTTACAGGATCAGGGCCTAATTTATGATATAAGAATGTAGTTCTGTTCAGTGATAATGAGAGCCAAAAATGACAGCTTAGCAATTTTCACCAAGACAGCACTTTTATATCCTATGGTATTCCCCTAACACTGGGGAAACATTTTTTATTCTATTGATTTAACATAAATTATAGATTATTTTCCTTTGGCCAATGCATTCTAGTTATTTTATATAATATATCTTTTCTAAACACAGTGAGAGCATCATGTGATGGAGCATTCTACCAGGAAATAAAAGCTAAGCAACCAACCAATTAGGATTTTACAGCATTCTGAAAACTGCTCTAGCTGATGTGCTGAACAAAACTAGATTCTGCCATTTCCACACTGGGGGCTTGAGCCAAAGCTCATTGATATCAATGGGAATCTTCAACTTCAGTTGCACTTTGAATCAGGCCCTTGTAGTGGTGCATCTGCTTCTGCACTATGAAGTTTGATTGGGGATCAGTCCTCTTATGTGCCGTGCAGCTAAGTTATTGAACTCTTAACATTTGTAATACCTGACTTTTTATGTACAGATATGCTACCTTAACTTTGCATTAACAGAGGTTTTTACAATATAACAATATAGCATCTGTACACTATATGCTACATAAAGAATTATGTTGTGGCCTAGAGGTAATTGAGCCAATCGATCATTTTAATGCACTCAACAATATTCCTTTCAGCATATTATTACATCCATTTGGTAGGTATTGGTAACTTCAACCACTCGTTTCCTTCATTCCCCTCCCCCGTCAGTTCCCCCCTCCCTACATATTTAGCTTCAAGATCCCACAGATCGGTGGTGGTGGCTATAAAATATATTGGAGTATCACACTGGAATAATATGACTACTCTAGTTACTTACGAGGGGGTTACAGCTATATACTGTACATGCAGTTCATAGAAACTGCAGCAAATCATCCAGTTGCCTCCATGAAAATGTTACCACATCAATATTTTGTATTAAAGGACTCAGGTGGTTTTTGTCTCTCCATATTGTATTATACAGCAATATGTTTAGCATTTTGCTGTCTGATGTTTAGTCAGCAAATTTCTCCTAAAAATAAGCAGCAAGTTAGCTATCTGTTGAAGACAGGCAGCAAACATCTTGTTCTTTGAGACATGAGAATTTAACAGAAAATTCTCAATATTTCCATATCTGTCCTCACCTTTTTTGTTGTGAGTTTGCTGCTCATGGAAGGTGCTGGATTGGCAACAGTGGCCTCGAAGAAATCATTTTCATCCATCCAGAGAACTGGTACAGCACAGGTAATGGACCAGAGTCCTTGTACATCCAAAACCTCTATCTGATTCAATGAAAATTTTGGGAGCAGAAAGAATGCAGATGCATGACAAACCCGCTTCAGTCCTGACCTAGAGAAGCCACCTTTAGCACTGGAACTGCAGGGTTGAAGCAAATGACCACCCCACTTTGGGGTGTACTAATTAACCCTGACAGCAGGTTTTAGCAGAGAGGCCCCATAACAAAGCAGAATCTTGACCTCTCTGCTAAGGCTTGTCATCAAGGCTACTAATTAGAATATGCAGTAGTAGTAATTTGTTATGTAGGTATCTGTCTAGCGGTACCTGGATTGATTCATCAACTTTCACACGGCCTGTCAAAGAACTGTGGAACAATGACAGTTCTTGGTTGTTGTCATCATTCTGGGCCAAACTGAAACAAGTACTGAAAGATTCTATATCCCATTACAAAGTTCCTGAGCTGGCTATTGACTCAAAGGTGTAGCTAATTGTTTGACTATAGTCACAGTTCATTCTTAAAAATGTTCAAAAAGACCAAATAACCAAACTTAGCCTAATTTATTGTCTAATGACAAAGCAATATAATAAGAAAAGACCTACATATCCTCCTTCCAGAAAGCAAATTCTCACAGCGTGTTCACCTTACACAGAAGATGTGCTTCAGAGATATGCATTTCAGCTAGTAATATTTATAGTATGATTTTACAAATTCACTTGTCACTAAAACCCAACTCACCAGTTTTTAACAGTTCCTTAACTTCTTGGTTTGTTCTGTACTTTTGTTATCTTTGTTTTGGATGCCACATTCCAAATCAGCTGGGCACAGAGGTATATCCCAACCTGTGCTGGGACATAGCCTGTCAAAGCCAAGATACATGAAGGGTTCCTATTTTCTGACCTCAGCTTTGCAAAGTGTTATGGGATACTTGACCTGGATGAACAAAATTGTAGAGAGCACAATATATTCAGTTAATATATCTTCTCAATACTTATTTATATTTAATGTATATTTTTAATACCATGCACACAAACCCATTGATGTGGTAGATGCTACACATAACATATATGGTGTCCCCCACTTGTCACTTTGATAATTATATCAGGCCACATCTTTGCCCAATTTATGAAGCTGAGGTAAGAGCATTTATGTGAGTTTTATACTGATTTAGCAAATGGCATTAGTAGCTACATGTAATGAATACAATTAAAACTATTATTCCTTACAGTACAATAGGCATTAGCAGAGCATGACCCACTACATGAGAAGTAAAAACAGAAATTTGGAGTAATGACATCATAAGTAAGGTATCCAGACATCAATGTCTTATAGCTACCACGCATATTGTCCCTTCATGTTATAGGTCACCCTTAGTGGTCATTGCCACTTGGGTGAGCTTCATGGGGCAAGAGCAGACAGCATCTCTGTCTCATGATAATGGTCCAGGTCATCACAGCCACACACTGGAGTCACTATGTCAAAACATAATATTTACACACATGTTAATATCCTTTAATAGAACAATGTGCAGTGCCCTTCATATTTGCGTTGCTGAGTGATGAACCAGTAGCTGAGGTAGCTTCAGATGTTCCTTGTAGATGTGGTATTCCAGGTAACCTGATGAATGGACAATTGCCAACTTATCAAATATTGTAGTGTCAGGATCCAATGTCAGTAAAGATACCATAAAGGAACTGAACCTTGTATCTAACATTAACCACAATTGTTTTAAATAACATGTACCTCGATTATGGTGAGTATCACTGATCCCAAATTATGAATTTTGCTTTGTAGAATTTGCCTGCATAATTTAATACATTGCAAATTCACATTATCCTTTGTTATGCATTGAGGACAATACCATTTAGACAATTGCTTATCATTAATAAAATTAGGCAATTTCCTTTTTCTGATATTTCCAATAAACAAATTTTAATAGTTAACACAAGTCCCATAAGCCGTACAAATACTTTCTCTACCTACATGATTTTCCTTGGTTTTTTGTTTATTATAATTAACCAAACAAGTAAAAATGTATGTTAAACAATTTAGCAATGTTGTCTTGTTCAGCTATTGGCCTTTATGCACATTCCTAATAAGAATCTCTTCTTTGTTAATTAATAGAAGTATACCACAATGATATATTTACTTTTACACTGTAACCAAATTTGGCCATATTCCAAGAAAAGAGCTTTAAAATGCTATGTAAATACATAGTCTTAAAATAAGTTTGTACAGTTTACATAACAGATCTGACATGGCTACGGGTCTTCATAATATTTCTGTAGTCAACTGCATATTCAGTTGTCCATATATGACAAGTTGAAGTATAGTTGACCACTCAGTTATTTATTAAAGCACTTTGTCTTGTCTTCTGATACTCGAGGGTTCCTTCACTATGCACTGATATATTGTGGTTCTCCAGTCTGTGGGATGCACCCTTAATTAGCTTAAGCTGGTTAGCTTCTTCAATTTTTGTTGTTTGGTTGGTTGGTGTTTTTCAGTAACCCAAATTTATACACAAATGAGCTCACTTTCTTCACAGTGTGATGGGGACCAAACCATTTACAACACAAGTTAAGTTTTGGTACAGCTTATAACAAACACATACTGCTTTTCTACTCTTTAATTATTTTCCTTTTATTCCCTTGTTAAAATACATTTTTGCTTTGAATTTCCCAGTTCTTTAATACAAATGTACCTGTTTTAGATGCTTGTCCAATTTTTTCATGAAGACATCTATTTTTATTTCCTTAATTTGTAAATAACTAGTTTACCATAATAAATCTAGTGCTTGACTTCTAAGAGAGGTGCTCACAACCTTCTGAGAGATTTATTACTCTTTCTCACCCACCCCCCAAGGACTCTGTTTTAGCAGGAGAGCAACAGAATTTTTACCCAAGCTTTTTAGAGTTAAATGTTTATTAAATATTTGAAAGCACAAACTCTCTATTTTTTACATAGGACAAAAGAAATAGTATTAAAAATTAAAGCAAGATGAAGTTTAAATGCAGGTTTTATGCAAACACATAAAGGGTATTAAACTTTTGACATTAGTTTGTGTTTGGGAGACAGATAAAAATCTGTTTTGCTACAGAATCCGTCATAATATATCATTTTAAAATATTTTGGCTATAACATATATATATAGAGAGAGAGAGAGAGAGAGAGAGATTTATATTAAATGTGCTTGTAAGAGTAAATTATTTATTATATTATTTTATTAATATAATTGCTTTTTTTTTTTTTATGTTTTTTTTTTTTTTAAAAAAATTTAATGAAGAAAAACTTCTTTCTTTGCAGCTGATTGATTGAGGAAGAAACCTATGTACATGATGCCTTCTTGAGTTTTGCAAAAAAAAATTGAATTGGTATTGTGAAATATATTATAAAAATAGTATTGTACCACTGTAATTTTTATAATTTTTATTATGACGTAAAAGTTAAATTATAATGAATCCCAGGGGTCATTTTTGTTCCTCATGTCTTGCACAAGTGAGCTTCCCCCATATCTAGTTATGTTTTCTTACAAAAGATTTAAGAGCTCCTTTATTATTATTTTAGTCTGTCGTTATTGCTGGTTCTTGGGCTTTGGTGTTTCACCATTTTAGTCTTTGCTGTATCCAGGCATTTTGCCTAGAAATTGTTCAGTGCAATATATTCCTTTATGGGCTCTATGCCCAGAAAAGCAGTTTGCTTTTAATAGGTACTGTAAATGGGGTACTTAAGGCCTTTTGCTGAAGTAGCGCTGTTTACAAACTCCCTTCCCCACCGGCTGGCCTGCTACAAGTGTACTTAGAACCCATAGCCCACAAAGTACTACTTCTATGAGATTACTATCCTGAACCTAAATGGACAAGTTGTGACCCCATGCCAAACTGATTCAGCTAATGGCTCCTGGCTGCCTTGCCAGTTGTTTGACTACACTTGCGGTTCATTCTTTAAACTGTTCAAGAGACAAAATAACCCAACTCAGCCAAATGTATTGTCTGAAGACAAAGCAGTACAATATGAAAAGGAGACATACATACCCTCCTCTGGGAAGCAAATTCTCACAGTGAGTTCACCTTACACAGAAGGTGTGCTTCAAAGATCCACATTGAAGCTAGTAGTCTTTTTAGTGTGATTTTACAAATGACAAAGCTCTTTACATATCATTAAAATCAATCTCGCCAGTTTGTAACAGTTCCTTAACTTCTTGGTTTGTTTTGTACTTTTCTTATCTTTTGTTTTGGATATTACCTTCCAAACCATCTGGGCATAGATGTACATCCTAGTCTGTGCTGGACAGCGCATTTATGTACCTTGGTTTTGACAGGCTTCCTATTTTCTAATGTCAAGGCTGCCTTCAGCTTTGCAAAGTGTGGTGGGATATCCGACATGCGTGAACAGAATGGTGAAGAGAGTGTAATATGTTCAGTTAACATAGCTTCCAAACACTTACTTATATGTAGTGTATATTACATTAATACCATGCACATAATTCCCATTAATGTGATGTAAACTATACCTAATATAAATCTTTAGCAGTGACCTTTGGTGTTTTTTCCCCTTTCTCTGTAGCATGGGGTGCAGATCACTTGCCAGTTATCTGGGTATATCTTTCTTCATTATTTCCCTGCCACTTCAGGGGGCCTCAGACACTGATGTGCCTCAGTCTCTCCTGGTCTCTGCCTGTGGCACGTGGTAGTCTAGTCTCCTGTGTGCCGTAATACTTTCGTGTAATTTGGGTTGTTGGCTTTAGCATGCAGGTGCTGGATGGTGCTGATAGCCTGTGATATACAGGAGGTCAGACCAGGTGATCTGGTGGTCCCTTCTGGCCTTAAACTCTATGACTCTGTCTATATGTATTGGCTAATATGGCTGTTCACATGAATAGGCCCATTGATTTGAATGTGACAAGTAATGTGAGTGAGGGCTGCAGGACTGGCCCTAATCCAGCAATGTTACCAAATCTTAAAGCAGAAAATGATTTCTGCAGTCTAAAGAAAATTCCACTCTGGCTAATTTCCCTGGACATTTTAGAAATGCAGCTTTCCTGTGTAAGGTTTATATGGGGCAGGCAAGATTTTATCAGTAACTGGCATTTTATGAGAAAAATAATACATTCTCTGCTTCTGTCATCAGTTTTTTCTAAAGCTGATTCCTATTTTCTCGAAGTTACTTAAAAACAAATAAATCAAGGAGTCCAAGATTTAGTGTGTGTGAATATCCTTCAGCCTAGTTTGTGTGTTTCAGTCATGAAACTAGATCCGCCAGCATTGGGTTGTCATACCTTGTTCATTAATTCTTTTGGGGCTGGATTGGCACGTCACAATCCACCCTGAGTAAAGGGCAGTGTGTGGCTGAGCTGTTTCAGGAGCAGACCAGGAAACAGACTGTGCCTTTAACAAGGGAGAAGCAGGGATGGAGTGTTGCGGCTTTAACAGGCACAATTGCTCCATGGGATAAATAAGCTGCACCAGCCCTTTTCCTGGCACATTTTCTCCTAGCTCACAGGGCTCAGATGATTGGTTGGTTGACATGTTGTGGGGAAGGGTGAGCCATGGCTTCACCTGCTTCCTGTCCACCTGCATGGGAGAAGCAGTAGTGCCTCAAGGAAGGTTACTTTGTTACAGGACAGTTCTATCTCTGGGTATAAGTAACCAGTTAGTTATAGATAAGGTGTCAATAGATGACACTTGAAAATATGTAGTATTGTCTTAAGTTTGGTAAAATCAATAAACTTCTTGTTGTGCTCTACAGTTAGACCTCTGATGTCGGTAGCCCACACAGTGCAGTAAGAGGATGCCTCATGCCCCCTTACTTGCCAGCTCATGCATGTAAACAAGCTTACAATTGAGCCTTAAATCTTGTACTAAAATTCCAGGTCTTCAGGGCAGTCTCAGGGGAAATTGAATAAGATGGCTTACAGGACACAAAAAATGAAATTTTTGCAAAGGCCAGTATTCTGGATTCATCTGTCTTCTACAAAAATATCTCTACTTATTTTTAAGTCTTTAAATTTAAAACATTTGCTGCAGACTGGAATTGTGTTGTACCTACCAAACTTTTAAACAAGAGACAGAATTCAAGGTCCCTTGGCTTCTTATTAAGAAAGCACTTGCACTGATGGAGAGAAGTTGTTGTTTTATGTGATAATGAAGGGAAGGGCTTATTTTAGCAGTTACCTCTAAAGTGAAATCCTAAAATGTTTATCATTAATAAAAATCCCTACTGAAATCTGTCCCATGGACATTCATAGCATTGTAGTTGAGGAGAGTGGAGTGTTTCTCATGGCAATAGACAGGTTTTGGTTTTTCCTCAGGTCTTTTATTAGTACTACCAGTTGCAATCTCAATAGTTAACTCACCCATTGTGTTAGAAACTGCTGAGGTTTGAAGACAACAGGGTTAGCAGAGTCTCAGCATCTCTGAAGATCAGGTTCTAAGTTATTATTAGAGCTGGTGAAAAATATTTTGTGCAAAATTTTGTGTATACTTTGAGCCACTTTTCAACAAGTTCCAGGGCCGCCCAGAGG
This sequence comes from Mauremys reevesii, assembly GCF_016161935.1. Lineage (NCBI taxonomy): Eukaryota > Metazoa > Chordata > Testudines > Geoemydidae > Mauremys > Mauremys reevesii. Next base: position 60,998,641 of record NC_052627.1, on the reverse strand, counting down.
ATTCCGGGGGCCCGGGGTCTTCGGCGGCGGGGGGCCCCGCTTCGGTGGTAAGTCGGCGGCGGGGGGTCCTTCCGTTCCGGGACCCGCCGCCAAAGTGCCCCAAAGACCCACGGCGGGGATCCCCCTTTGCTGAATTACTGCTGAAGTGGGACCCGCCGCCGAAGTGCAGCCCCCACCGCGGGTCTTCGGGGCACTTCGGCGGCGGGTCCCGGAACGGAAGGACTCCCCGCCGCCGAATTACCACCGAAGACCCGGCTGCACTCTGGCAGCGGGTCTCGCTTCGGCTGTAATTCGGCGGTGGGGGGGTCCTTCTATCCCCGAGAGGAAGGATCCCCCCGCCAGCGAAGACTGGGAGCGAAGAAGCTCCGGGGGCCTGGGCCCCATGAGAATTTTCTGGGGCCCCCGGAGTGAGTGAAGGACCCCGCTCTAGGGGCACCAAAAAACTCTCATGGGGGGGCCCCTGCTGGGCCCGGGGCCTGGGGCAAATTGCCCCACTTGCCCCCCACACCCCTCTGGGCGGCCCTGACAAGTTCTAGTTATGTTGAATAGCCTGGTAGTAGCCTGTGAAATTGCACAAGATTTTGCAGTTCTGTGGTTGGTTCGTTGGTCCTTTCCAGTTCTAGTGGAAATGGTATCAGATCACTGAAAATGGATTAATGCACTTGATTTAATTTTTTGAAGATCCTTATCCAGTGTTTGGCTTGCTGACATCTGTTTTCATGGGAACAGGAACTGAAGCTGTCAGCTCTATCAGTTTTCTTGTTAACTCCAGTGAATTTTATTGGCTACTGATGGAAAGATGTAAGTGCCATATGACACACAGTCCCTGCAGACATGGGGATTGATCTGGTCCCTAAATTCTCTAATGGTTTCACTTCAGGGGAAAAAGCATAATATTTTAAATTTAAAATATTTTAAAGAATTATTCTGATCTGTTTTATATCAAAATTTAAGAAAAATCAAATGTGTTAAAATATTTTTAATAAAAACTAATTAATAAAAACAAGAGCATACCTGAAGAACAGTTGTTTGAGGCAGTACCTCATTTTGCCAGTGACTGAAGGCCAAGAGCCTTCAGGAGCACACTCCATAATTTTCATGAGCTCCTCAGCTGGTAAACCGCAGTGAGTTATTATCACACAATAATAGTGAAATGACAGATGTCTACAGGTAAGGCCTTGCCTACATTGAGAATTTGCCCTGATTTCAGCCATCAGTTTATAGCCATTGATGTAGCTACACCAACCCCCTAGTGGAAAGAAGGTTAGTCATGCTTTGCATTGATGCAGTTTATCCCTGCTTGAAACAACTCTAGTGTAAAGTGCTTGCTTTGTCTGCATTTGGGGTTTAGACTGCTGCAGCTTGCATTAGTGGTTGGCCACTGAGAGGTTAAATCACCTATATCTAAGGCTTTGTCTATACTGGTATCTGTCTCGAACATGTTTTAAACTACTATGATGTCATTTCCTGTGCACCTCATAAGAATGGCCTGGGGATTGGGTGTCAGTGATCTTTCCTTAGGATTTGCCATGGTAGCTGAAGGTCAGCTGAGGGGTTTGAGCTAACAGTACTAAGATTTAAATTTGAGAGGGCTAATGGCAGAATGTTTTCTGTAGAGGATCCTTGATATGGTACATGGCCCATCTCTTCTCTCAGGCATTTGCCTTTGACGAATGGGATGGAGAAATTCCTTGGGCCAAACACACCAGCTAATGTAAAGTGCCATGGTGATACTGGAGTCAATGGAACTATACTGATTTATATCAGTTGAAAATTCTGGCCCTTTGTTTGTAGTAGGTTATTTTGTCCACCTCCGAAAAAAGATGCAGCTGTTAATTTAATAAACACAGATAAATAATGTACCTGAACCCTGACCGCAATAAGAAGGTGCATTAGATATATCAAATCAGTAAATAAATGAGAAACACTTTCCCTCTTTTCCCAATAATATGTTCCTCAGTTCCATTTACTCAGGTCTGACTTTTCTTCTCCATCTTCAGATCATTATCATTTATTATTTTGCAACACACAAGAATGAATGTAATAGGCACCTCACAGTACAAATTGATAGCCAGGTCTCTGCCTCAAACAATTTGCAATCTTTTATTAGACATGACACTGAGTGGGGGTGACAAACAGGGAGAGGAAATCAGGTTTACAGTCTGTCATTTCAAACGAATATTTTTGTGGTGGCAATTGACAGGTATTCAGCTTTTGGAAAGCTCAGTAGAGCCCCTCAGGAAAGATGCACAAACCAACCATCACCTGGAGAATTTGTGTTCCCTGTTCTCGATCAGAATTAAATACCTGCCAAAGTACATTAGGACTGCAGTGCTCCTGAGTTGCTCAGTACCATAATATTCAGAGCTGACTGAATCTTCCATGTATTGAGTGCCCTCACGCTCATAAGCTATGTGAACACAACAATGCCTTTATAGACTAGATGACCTTCTACTATCCTGCAGTCATGTTATAAAAGTATATTATGGGCCACTGTCACTTGTAAAGTTTGTTTTTGTAATAAATTATTTAAGTGTGTGTCAACACCCTAGACAGTTAAAAATGGGGGTGGGGGAAATATAAATGTAACTTACCCATTCACTCTTCCTTTGGTTTTCTTTTGTTCTCCTTTTAGGCTGGACAATGAAACTACACTATGTTTTCCATTCAGTGTCCGTTTCTAATTCTCCTGCACCTGGGACCCAATCCTGTGAGAGTATTGAGTCCCACTGAAGTCAATGGGGGTTGAAAGTGCTCATCACGTCAGAGGATCAGGCTCCAGCTGAGTGCTCCTGTCTCTGAGTTTCAAATACTACAGAGGGATGTTTAACCCCCCCCCGCCCCCCCCGCCCCGGAGCATGTTCAATATTGTTTGTCAGAAGTATTTTTACTTCTTTTTTAAAAAAAAGAAAACAAACTTTATTTTGTGCCTACATTAATTGACTGTATTGCTTTAGAGAATGAGGATCAACTGTATCTACTTGTGGGGGCCCTATTTTGCCTACTGTCCCACCACAATGAAATATCATTTATGGAAGTCTTGGCTTCATCTCAGTGCTAGACTGTTAGAAATCTCCAGTGGTGATCAATAAGGTAGAGGATATTAAAACTGCCTCAGCACAACCAGACAGGACTAAAAACTGTCATGTGAAAGCTGTCTCCCTGCTTGTGTTTTTTCAGGGAGTTCTGGTGATTGGTTACTTATTAGGCACTATAGATAGATTCATGATCTTCTAAAATATCTGAGGAGTACCAGAAAATACCCACTTTTGTTGATAATTCTGCTAAAAGATCCTCATCAGTTATTGCCTGAATGTCATGAGGATTTTGAAATGGTGTCAAGGTAAAACACATGATCCAGACTGGCTATAAGCACAATCAAACAATCAGATAAAAGCAGGGCTGCCCAGAGGATTTAGGGGGGCCTGGGGCAAAGCAATTTTGGGGGCTCCTTCCATTTAAAAAAAAGTTTCAAAACTATAGAATATTGTATTCTTGTGGGGGCCCCTGCAGGGCCTGGGGCAAATTGCCCCACTTGCTCCCCCCCCCAAGGTGGCCCTGGATAAAAGGGTTGCTTGGGGCCATACAGCAGCCTCACAACTCATACTTCTCCTCTGGCAGTGACAGAGGTCCCATGCTTTTGGATCCTTCTATAGTTTAAATCATTGGCACCTGATCCCTCCCTGCAGCAGTTAGTACTGTATTCTTTTGTGTGGCCCCAAGATAACTTTCTTACTTGGATTCCTACAAATGAGTGGCTGGTGTAATTAGTGTTCCCTCCAGCCACTTTGCCATGGCTAGATTAAAAATCCTGCCTGAAATGTAGTTGTGACTGCAGAAGGTTTCACCTCACTAGGATTACTTTTTTCTGTTCCTTATCTTTTCTGTCTCTCTTCTTACTTACCAGCCCTAGGCTGACAGGAATCTGCAAGAGCCACATAAGTAATCAAAAGAGAAGCAATTAGAGAGGCTGGACAATGTCTGACCTTCTCTAGAGACCACAGGGCAATTCACTATAAAGCATAGTTCTGGAGACACATACATTCAGTTTCTTCATATAATAAGGTACTTTATTTACATAATGTTCTGTTGAGGAATTAGGCTGATTTTGAATAGATGGAATTACTGGGAAGTATTTTTATTTACCTGGCTTTTGCAATGAAAAGATTCATTTGCATTGACTGGTAAGAAATAAAATGTTCTCTGCTGAGTGAGATAAATGTGCATGAACCACTAAAAGCCAGTGCTGGACTTGGACTCCTAAATCCCTCAGGTACTTTTGAAGATCTTCTCTGGACTGTTCATAGAAGTTGGCACTTGTGCATCTCAGGTTTGAATATGGCACCAATCACCAGAGTATTTAGGTGTGGTAAATATTTCTGGATGCAAATATTCATATACAATGAACTGCAGAGATTATTTGAACAATGTCTATTGAAAGTCAACGTTCCCCCAAGCCAGTGGCTCTTCAGGCTGGTACAGTTAAGGCACATCAGTTTCATAGCCAAAGGAAGTGTGGCCAGCATCAAATCCAGCCACCTTTGACTGCCTGGACCCAATGGATCAGGTGACTATGCTATGGCCTCTTCCCCTCATTTTAACAGCCTTTATAGGTCTGTTTGGGAATTACTTCAAAGGGGAAATCCTGCTGTAATAGAGTTGTGGCTCTGTTTGCAGTGGTTGCTTTTTTTTCTGCTATTTAAATGTCAGTAGATTTGGAAAGATGTAGTGCTCTAACACTGCTACAGTGAATACCACAATTTATAGATCTTAGAAGCAAAACTGTTTCATGGTGAATTTGGGGGTGTGGGAATCCCTGTTTTTCAAGTCCACTGTAGTACAAACGACACCATCACCATTGCGAAATGCTACTGTATCTGGCTTGCTGACAATGAGTGCACTGACCAGGAGATTCTACAGTGTGAGAAACAACTTTGAACACCAAGGGGTAAGAACAGAAATCTACAAAGTAGGCATTAATAAATAAATAGCGTTCTTTAGTCAAACTTCAACACCTTTCAATGAGGAGTAGGAAAGGATGTAACTAGAGGCAGGCCTGAGTCCTCCCCCTGAATGCTAACATACGTACTGTTGTATGTGTTTTTTGTCATGTTTATTCTTTTGCATAGATTGTTGTTTTAAATAATTGTTGGGGGCCTGCAGCCTTCAACAGGTGCCCCTTTATATTTAAATCCAAATAAGTAGTCTGCAGCCATACTAACAAAAGGCTGTGATGTTCTACATAACACTTTGGTAAGAGACACTACATCACCATATATAAAATCTCATAGAAAATCAGTGAGCTGCCATTTCCATTTCACAGGAGTAATAAGATAAGCAATAACCATGAATGATTATATACTTTTTATAGATTATGAGTACTGTGCCCTAGCAGACCAGAATACTGTACATTGAAAGAGGGGCCTGTAAGGAGCTTAAATTGTCATATTTACTCATCCCACAAATTGCAAACAGGTGTTGCAGGAACAAAAGTGGTATTATATATGAAATGGATCAGAGGAGGTTACTTTCCCTGATTTTAGTCCTACGACCCAAGCCAGAAGAAAATAACTATAAGGTACTCTAGGCAGCAGTTTATGGCAGAATATACCAGCCAGCGATAATGTTTCTAGCTAATTTGAAAGAAAGTAGACCTATTTTAACATGGGGAAGGCAATGGCGTTTATTCACCTCTAGGAGATTCTCAATCAGAGTTAGAAGGGAAATAGTTATGAATGAGAACTATAAACCTACAGAAATTCTCTGTACTATGTAGTTTGCCTTTTGAATGTGTTGAGCGTTTGTTTCACTTTTTCCTTCCATATTATATACTTGTGGTCATTCATAAGCAAAGCTTAGATAGTAGTCTTCCTTCTGCATTGTTAGAACTAAGAAAGCAGATGAATTAGATTGTTAAACTTAATGAGTTCCTGGCCCTTTTTTTTAACTCACTCTGATTACAGATAACTATGTAAACTGTGAAACTGCATCTATGAAACAATCAAACTGTAGACAACAAGCCCTCCCCTATTATATGCCGACCTCTTTCCTCATCTGTAGTACTGGTAGTTGTTGCTGCAATTATTTGTGGCTTAGGATGAGACGCTCAAGATCTCAATAATATAGACCAAAACTATTCTGCTGTGCTGTCCAAAGCATTTCCAATCAGCTAAGGAAACAGTCTTTAATTAGTTAGAGAGCTGGTGTGCTGTGACTATGGCTCATCATTCTAACCAGTATGAGTTCATTACTTCCTGGTGTCCGCCTGTCTGTCCTTCAACTCTTACTTAACTTGTAAGATCTTGGGGCAGAGATTCTTTGTTACCTGTTTATAGTTCCTAGCACAATGCTACCATTAAAAAAAATAATAATCAGGCTGGTGGTGTAGGCAGCAGAACCCTAGTGTATTGGGTTTTCTTGTTCCTGCTCACTATTCTTGTGGTCTGGAGGTTAGAGCCGGGGGATAGGGTGGGCTATGAGTCACAAGATATGGGTTTATAGATTCCAAGACCAGACTGGTCCATTATGATCATCTAATCTGACCTCCTGTATAACACAGGTTATAGAATTTCCTCAGAGTAATTCCCATAGCATAGACTTGAAATTAGACGAAGGTTTCTAACCATTAAAGGAGTGAAGTTCTGGAACAGCCTTCCAGGGGGAGTAGTGGGGGCAAAAGACATATCTGGCTTCCAGACTAAGCTTGATAAATTTATGGAGGGGATGGTATGATGGGATAGCCTAATTTTGGCAATTAAGTCATCTTTGATTATTAGCAGGTAAATATGCCCAATGCTCTGATGGGATGCTAGATTGGGTAGGAGCTGGGTTACTACAGAGAATTCTTTCCTGGGTGCTGGCTGGTGAGTCTTGCCCACATGCTCAGGGTTTAACTGATCGCCATATTTGGGATCAGAAAGGAATTTTCCTCCAGGGAAGATTGGCAGAGGCCCTGGAGGTTTTTCACCTTCCTCTGCAGCGTGGGGCACGGGTCACTTGCTGGAGGATTCTCTGCACCGTGAGGTTTTTAAACCATGATTTGAGGACTTCAATAACTCAGAAATAGGTTAGGGGTTTGTTACAGCAGTGGGTGGGCGAGATTCTGTGACCTGCATTGTGCAGGAGGTCAGACTAGATGATCATAATGAATGGTCCTTTCTGACCTTCAAGTCTATGACTCTATGTTAGAAAAATATCCACTCTTGACTTAAAAATTGCCAGTTGTGGAGAATCCACCACAAGCCTTGCTGAATTAATCCAATGGTTAATTACCCTTGTTAAAAATTTACACTTTATTCCCAGTCTGAATTTGTCCAGCTATTGGATCATGTTATACCTGTCTCTGCTTGATTGAAGAGACCTCTATCAAATATTTGTTTCCCATGTAGGTACTCAAAAACTGTTATCAAACCACCCCTTAACCTTCCATTTGTTAAGCTAAATAGATAGACTCAAGGAGCTCAATCACTATAAGTCCTGTTTTCTAATCTTGTCCTCATTCTTGTGGTTCTTCTCTAAACCCTCTCCACTTTATCAGCATCTTTCCTGAATTGTAGACACCAGAAGTGGACACAGTATTTCAGCAGCGGTTGCACCAGTGCCAAATCCAAAGGTAAAAATACTCTCTACACTCCTGGTCAAGATTCAACTCAGTCACTGGTCACTTTATTGGTTGTGCTTCCATTTTCCCATCTGTAAAATGGGGCTCATAATGCTTATCCATCTTTGTAAAGAGTCTTGAGATCTTTGGATGAAAAGCAAAGTGCAAAGAATTATTATTACTCCAGCTTCCCAGAAGTGGAGGGAAGCACTATATTGATGGCTAGTATCCCAGAGACCAGTGGCCTAGTTAATGCCTGCAACCTAAATTTTTCAGTTACGTGCTACTGTCAAAGCATGTGATAAATAGTCCTTCGTTGGAGCTACAGTATGGACAAGCAGATGAATGGGTTTAAACAGACTGCTGTGAAATACAGCATAAACTATGACCAATATGAAATGCCTTGACCAAATCTATACCTAGCATTTAAATACTTTGCTTTACTGTAGGATCTCCATTATTTTCCACAATATTATTCTACAATTTAAAAGGAAGTTTCTCCAAAGATCTGTCTCCCTCAAAGTTCTGACTAATATTACATTTAGTAAGGAATTCATATAGGAAGAAGTGATTAATTTTAATACCTCAATCCTGTGAGGTTGTGCTTGTGTGCTGTGCCTTAGCTAAAAGACTCCTAAATAAATGGAAAACAGATAAAACCTATTCATGTTCTAATTTTTTTTTTAAAAAGCTTGAGTAATTGAAAAATAAATCTTCTACTTTCATTAAACAGCATCCCTATAATCTTAGGTATGAAATCTTCTTTATTTTCAGAGCCTCCCCTAGCTGATAATATAATTGTCACAAATGTTGCATCCAGACTGAAACTTATTTTTATAACCCAGCTATCTGGACCATTTTGATATAATCAGCCAGTAGTTGTTTTGGCCTAAATCTTGATAAAATGTGTGAATGCACGAAGTGCTTTTGTGGTATGGCACAAGCAGTGGCAGGTCCTTGCATTCAGGAAATGCTCTCCTAGTTGTTCACAATCCTTCACAGTTTGAAATGAACTCCCATTGAGTTCTGGGAAATAATTAGCTCCTCTGCTTGAGACAGCAGAGACGAGATTGCAAACAGTGGGGAAAAATCTTAATTTGTCTGGCCAACAAAAGGGTATTTGGATTTTTAAAAGCCCACAGAGCTGAGCTTTCCAGCTTATAGATGTATGTCGTGAGGGTGGGGAGCCTAACAGGGTGCTGCAGGGATTGAATGTCATGTGTGGAAACTCTTGTGAGCTAATTTTTTTCAAATGATTAATTCTCAAAACTGAAGTGAAATCTGACTGAAGTAATAGATGGAAGGTGCACATCCTTTAGGTTCTGCAAAAAAACACTAATAATGGGCAGAAGCAAGGGAGTTGAGATTTCTTTATCTCCAGAGTCTGGTGTGAGTGACTCAGCCAACCCATTCCCCAGCTGAGACTGAAATCATGAGTAACCAGGAAAGCTCCCTGAAATTCTAGACAGAAGTGTGTCCAATCTGATCAGAGTGGCTATAACATCTGTGTAAATGAGACTGAAAAGCTTGACAACACGAACAGTTTTGACAAATGAATGGAAGGGCTGAAAGGACAACAGAGAGATGTGCAAATCAGCTGCAACCCCATGGTGTGGTTGTTGAGAAGAACAGTAACTTCTTTAGTCCTGACGTTACAAGTGTCAGAATATTGGAGAACATGCAGAGTCAAGTAAGAGTCAAGAATACCCATGTTTGACTCCTAGGAAGCCTGAATTTTAATACCAACCTTGAGCAGTCCAACATAGACATTCTTGAAGTAGGTATGTAGCATCGTCCAGCAGAATGAGCGCAGCAATGGGAGTCTCAAATTCTAATCCATCTCTCCTACTGGCTCACCATGTGACTTTCTGTAGCTCTCCGCCTCCGCTTGCCCACCTTTAAAACGGGCAATCATAGAGCTACCTGGCCCAGGTATCAATTCATTAATGTGCATACCAAGCTTTGAAAGTGTCATGTGCTAAATCTACTGACAGGAAATGCAGCTCAGAAACCCACTTTGGCTTTCAGATCTGGAGACAAATACAGCATTTACAAAGCTGCCAGACTGAAGTGTGCTTTGTCCTCAAAAGGACAGAAAACCTTGTCTCTTCCTCTCTTTTGTTTGGTTCTCTTTTGGGAAGTTAAAACAGACTTCTGGCATGAAGGAACAGATGCAGCTGTCCAGTAATAGCCAAGTGGTACTATATAGTGCCTAACAGCCAAAAGTCCTTCTATTCTGCAAGTCCAGTGCTACCAACTTTGTTTCTAAAATTAAAAAAAACCAAGCAGATGATTTGGATACTTAATTATAATACTGGCGGGCACAACAGCCCTTTTTCCTAAAAGACTTTAAATTATTTCGTGTGAGTACTGTGTATCTAAATACTCCTATGTGAAAAATGCTCATTATGTTGATTGTAAACTAACCTCTTTAAAATGTTCATTATAGGTAGACCTAAATATAATAGATGTGATTATTTTTATTTGCCTTTCAATAGACAGTAAAGGCCTGATTTTTAAAGGTATTTAAGTGCCTAACGATGCAGATAGGCCTTCGAGGACTTTTTGAAACCTGCCTAGCTGCATCTTCAGGTAACTAAACACCATTAAAAAAATCTGGCCCTGAGAGAGAGAAGCCTGCTTCCCCCTCTCAGTTACATTAGGTTTACACCACTGTAATTTCATGGATATCAACAGTTACTCCTGAGCTATACCACTGTAATGTAAAAAGGAATTAGGCCTCTGTCTGTATTTTGTTTTGTGGTGCTTGATACTCAGGTAGCTAAATGCCAAATCCACCCCTGGGGACTCACTGTATGGATTTATACAGAAAAAGTCTCTGAGGGAATTTTGAGTCCATAAAGCAATGAATGGATTACACTAAGCTGTATGTGCAGCATTTGTTTTCATGTTTGACAGATATAATACAGTTTTCACTGAATTACTAATCCAAGTGTGATTTAATGCAAATCACTAATATATTGGAAATATCTGCATTTTATTAGACTTTTACATAGAAGACATGACTATACAAGGCACAGGTCTATGGAGAATCAGGGTATGTCTACACTGTAATATAAGCCCAGGGCTAGTGGGACCCGAGTCAGCTCATGCAGGTTATAAAAACCTGGGCCTAGGCTGATTCTTAACCCGATGTTAAGATTTTTCTAACCAGGGCTCAAACCTGTGGCTCTGACATCCACATTTAAGCATGGAGTCAAGCTAACCAGATTCCCTAGCACCTCAGCCTTTCTGCAGCCCCTCAGCATGCCATTGTACCAATCTTATATCCCTCTGCTTCCAATATTGGACTTGCTTGACAGCCCTCCCAACCATAACTTCAAGGAAATGCTTCCTCTTGGAATGGTCCAGTTGGATTTCCAGCACAGGCCCCCTGCCAGACAGGGTCCAGGCTTCCAGCCCTACCAGCTGCACTCACCTCAGCTGTGGATCAGGGGTTCCAGCCACTGACCTTCTACCAGCCGGTTATCAGCTTATAACTCAGAAGCCTGTTTGCAGCTTAAAGTATCTAAATAGGTGGCACCAGACATCGAAAAACTCAGCAAGGAAAAGCAAGGGCAAGGATCATACTAAACTAATAAGATCTGAATTTTAATTTAATTGTAAATAAAGCTTCTGAAACATTTTGAACACCTTGTTTACTTTACATATAACAGTAATTTGGTTATATATTATAGACTTATAGAGAGACCTTCTAAAAAATGTTTAAATGTATTACCGGCACTCGAAGCCTTAAATTAGAGTGTATACATGAAGACTTGGCACACCACTGCTATAGATGCTCTCCAGATACATCCCATAGGTGTAGTTTGACTGCTATAGTTGAGGGACACGTGCATGCTGAGACCAGTTTCCTTGGCTCACTGGCTCTCTCCCCTCACCTGGAGTGGTAGCTGGGCCACGGGTGCTCAGGGTGCGGGGGGATGAGCCGGCTTAATGGGGGAGCCTGTTACTGCTGGCAGCCACTCTGGCACAGCCTGCTATGTCACTGTGCTGGTGCTGCTGCAGAGGGCACACCACAGGCTGGGCTCCGCTTCCTATTCCCATATCCCCTTCTCATGTCCCTGCCCTATCCCACTATTTTCTCCACCCCACTCTTCCCCCAACCCCATCCCATCCCCCTTGCTCTGCCCCCCATACCATGGGCACTCACCATGGTACAGGAAACAGGCAAGCACTAGGACCAAAAAGGCAGTGTCCAGCTGCCAAGGCAGCCATGCAGAGCGCAGAACAGCCGCCCCCTCCATTCCCTGTGAGTTGAAAGTTGTGTGTGGTGCAGGGAGCAGATGCAGCATGGGAAGGACAAAGCCCTCCTCCTCCTCCTCCACCCCCCCTCTTCCACTCTCTCCCCCAGAAGGCCCTAGCAGAGCAAACCCTGCAGGGAAGCTTGGACCCTCGGTCAGCATAATTTGTGTGTAGTCAGAAGCAGGGTTAGACTTGAGTGAGCCTGGGCTTACACTGAGTGAAGACATGCCCTCAGTTCCTATATTCTTATCCCCAGCCCTATACAGCTATGTAATTTTTTGTGCAGTTCTACAGCACCACAGAAAATGACACATCTGAAAAAGTACCATCAGCTTCTTGTGCATAACTGGTCCCCCTATTTTAATTGCATATAATGTCATAACTATTTTTTTTCAAATTCACACACTTAGGCCTTGTCTACACTACAGGACTATTTCGAATCTACTTAAGTCGAATTTGTGGATTCGACCTTAATAAGTCGAATTTGTGTATCCATACTAAATACACAAATTCGAACTTCTGAGTCCACATTCACGGGGCCAGCTTCGACTTTGGAAGCGGTGCACTGTGGGAAGCTATCCCACAGTTCCCGCACTCCCCGCTGCCCATTGAATTAGGGATTTCCCCAATGCATGCTGGGGGGAAAAATGTGTCGAGGGTGGTTTTGGGTAACTGTCGTCATTGAACCGTCAATCACGCCCTCCCTCTCTTCCTTGAGAGCGCCGGCGGGAAATCTGTTCGCGCCCTTGTCTGGTCGGTTACAGCGCGGACGCCACAGCACTGCGAGCATGGAGCCCGCTGCGATCATCGCTGCACTTATGGCCGTTGTCAACTCCTCGCACCTTATCGTCCACCTCTTCCACAGTCAGCTGCTGAGAAACCGGGCGAGGAGGCTCCGGCAGCGCGGTGAGGAGAGTGGCACAGACCTCTCAGAAACCAGGGTATGCCGGGCAGTGGAGATCATGGTGGCAATGGGTCACGTTCATGGTGTGGAACGGCGATTCTGGGCCCGGGAAACAAGTACAGACTGGTGGGACCGCATAGTGCTGCAGGTCTGGGATGACACAGAGTGGCTGCGAAACTTCAGGATGCGTAAGGGCACTTTCCTTGAACTCTGTGACTTGCTGGCCCCTGCCCTGAAGCGCCAGGACACAAGGATGCGAGCAACCCTGAGTGTGCAGAAGCGAGTGGCCATAGCCCTCTGGAAACTAGCCACGCCAGACAGCTACCGGTCAGTAGCGAACCACTTTGACGTGGGCAAATCTACCGTGGGGATTGCTGTCATTCAAGTAGCCCACGCAATCGTTGAGCAACTGCTCTCAAAGGTAGTGACTCTCGGAAATGTCCAGGTCATCATAGATGGCTTCGCCGCGATGGGATTCCCAAACTGCGGTGGGGCTATAGATGGGACTCACATCCCTATCCTGGCACCAGCCCACCAGGCCAGCGAGTACATTAACCGAAAGGGCTACTTTTCAATGGTGCTGCAAGCTGTGGTGGACCATAGGGGACGTTTTACCAACATCAACGTTGGGTGGGCGGGCAAGGTTCATGACGCGCGTGTGTTCAGGAACTGTGGTCTGTTTAGACGCCTCCAGGCAGGTACTTTCTTCCCGGACCACAAAATAACGGTTGGGGATGTGCAGTGATCCTCGGGGACCCGGCCTACCCGCTAATGCCCTGGCTCATGAAGCCCTATACAGGCGCCTTGGACAGTGAAAAGGAACTCTTCAACTACCGGCTGAGCAAGTGCAGAATGGTGGTGGAGTGTGCTTTCGGACATCTCAAGGGGAGATGGCGGACCTTACTGACTCGCTCGGACATCAGCGAAAAGAATATCCCCGTAGTTATTGCTGCTTGCTGTGTGCTCCACAATCTCTGTGAGAGCAAGGGCGAGACCTTTTTGGCCGCTTGGGAGGTTGAGGCAAATCGCCTGGCTGCTGTTTACGATCAGCCAGACACCCGTGCTGAGAGAATATCCCAGCGGGAAGCGATATGCATGAGGGAGGCTTTGAAAGCGAGTTTCCTCGCAGAGCAGGGTAACCTGTGACTGTCCACTTGATTTTAAGAGAGCCTGATCACAAACCAAGTTTCCCCCACTTCCAAAGGACGTTTTAAAACTAAGGACATGTTTTAGTAATTAATAATAAATCTTTCGTTGACTTTGCATTTCTGTTTCTTGGTTGAAACATGGAAGCATTCTGTGCTGGGTAAGGTGTGCACTGATGGGTGGGTTTGCAGGAAGGGGCGAGGGGTGCCGTCTTTGGATAGGGGTTAACATGACGGCTGTGGGTTTGGGCGTTGGAAAGGGTGAGGGGTATGGGGGAAGGGTGAGTATCTGCCCCTGGATGAGGTCTCTTTTTGGGGCTCAGGGCACCGGGGAGGATCGTGGCTACGGTCCAAGTGCATGTGAAGGGAAGCCTGCCTTTACATTCGGGGACGGCAGGCACCAGGACCCTGGACAAGCATACACATCAAGGAAAGACCCGGAGCAGCATACACCACACAGACTGTCCCTGGTGCCTAGTGACTGCAGTCTGTGTGTGCCCTGCAGTTGACCCTGCAGCCAAGTCTGTAGCATGGCACTGTGGGCTATGCACTGAAATTACAATTCCCCCCCCACACACACACCACAACAGAAAGTCTTCTGACACCAGAAACGTGACGGAAACAGTCAGTAACACCAAACCACTTTTAATAATGTAGTACACAGTGGGGGGTTTGAACTTGGAGTTGGGACTGGTTGATGCTGTAAGGAAAGAGCTTGTACAAATTTACAGTGCGAGAGTTGTCTCGAACATTATCGGTGTGCTGCGGTGCAGGGACAGTTCTCACGGCCCCTACCGCCCCTCCTTCTTGTAACTTTGGGTGAGGGGGGGACAGGACTTTCTGGCGTTGGAGGGCGGTTGCAGATGCACTGCAGGGGGGCTCTCTCCTCCTGCCTGCGGTCTTGCAGAACATCTACAAGGCGCCGGAGCGTGTCCGTTTGCTCCCTCATTAGACCAAGCAGCGTTTGAGTCGCCTGCTGGTCTTCCTGCCGCCACCTATCCTCCCGTTCCAGGTGTGTGCGATGCTGCTGACACAGGCTCTCCCTCGACTGTCTCTGCTCTGCCGCCTCCGCTCTGGAGCTGGCCATCAGTTCCTGGAACATGTCGTCCCTAGTCTTTTTCTTTCGGCGTCTAATCTGAGCCAGCCCCTGCGAGGGGGATGCGGGGGCAGTCCGGGAAGGAGCCGAAGCTGTGTGATGCGAAAAAGTAGGTGATTTCCTTGAACACATACATGTTTGCCAACAGTAAACACAGTCTAGTCAGTTTCAGTTAAGAAGACCAAAGAGGGAACCAAGTCTCAGGAGATCTCAGAACTAGTCCGAGATTTCGGAATACGCTCTCATTGGCGGCGCCAGCGCACTGGATAGCGCACAAGCGAGGAGAGACAGCTGCATCCCTCTTGCACAAAGTCCTGGTAAGCCTTACAGTACAGAGTGCTTATCAGTTAGTGCTTAGCTGTGCTCTCCTGCTGAAGGCAATGTGCAAAGCAGAAAAGATGACCGTTTTGCGGCCCCTCCCGCCAGTGCACGGGAAAGATCACTGTATGCTTTTCCTCTGTGGCCTCCAACACGTGGCTGTTAAGCGAGGGTCATTCTTATGCAAAGTAAAAGTCTGTTAAGCGAGGGTCATTCTTATGCAAAGTAAAACTCTGTTAAGCGAGGGTCATTCTTATGCAAAGTAAAAGTCTGTTAAGCGAGGGTCATTCTTATGCAAAGTAAAACTCTGTTAAGCGAGGGTCATTCTTATGCAAAGTAAAAGTCTACCATTCACAATAGTAACAGTACACTAATTCCACTAATTAGATGCAGCACTTCCACAACGACATCACCCTGAGGCGTGTCAGGCGGACTCAGAGAGAGCGGATGCTAACAGAAGCCCTGCACAGACCAGGACCATACGCTGCCATGCTCGTCGAGGCGATGGTCCCCCTTTACCTTAGGATGGCCTGGCGCGGAAGAGTGTGCTTCAACGGAGCACCCAACAAGGCACCTCTACCAAGGAACCTCCTGCTGAGGCTTTTCCAGCTGCTCTCTGAGAGCTTTTTTGAACTGTCCCCAGAGGACTATTGCTCCATTCCTATATGTGTAGACCTACTGTTTGTATAGTTTGATATTTAAAAATTTTTATATAGTATTTCTATTTTTTATATATATCCCTGTTTCTTAAAAAAATAAATGTTTCCCTGTTTGTAGCACTTACCGCCTGATCCTTCCCCTGATTCCGAGTCCGGGTTAACGGGCGGGGAGGATTGGTAGGGGATCTCTGTGAGGGTGATGAAGAGATCCTGGCTGTCAGGGAAAGCGGGAGTGGGTTCGATGTCGCCTGCGCCGTCCTCAAAAGACCCTTCCTCATCTTCCCCATCGGCGAACATGGAGGAGGAACTGTCCCGGTACACTATTCCGTCCTCGGAGTCCACCGTCACTGGTGGGGCACTGGTGGCAGACCCACCTAGAATGGCATGCAGTGCCTCGTAGAAGCGGCATGTCTGGGGCTGGGCTCCGGAGCGTCCGTTTGCCGCTCTGACTTTTTGATACCCTTGTCTTAGGTCCTTCACTTTCACGTGGCACTGCATCGCATCCCGGCTGTATCCTTTCTCTTTCATGGCTTTAGAGACCTTCTCGAAGGTCTTCGCGTTCCGCTTGTTGGAGCGCAGCTCCGAGAGCACAGACTCCTCGCCCCACACAGCGATCAGATCCTGGACTTCCCGGTCAGTCCATGCTGGGGACCTCTTTCTATTCTGGGATTGCCCGGACTCCTCTGCTGGAGAGCTCTGCATCGTTGCAGGTGCTGCGGAGCTCGCCCCGATGTGCAACCAGAACGTCAGATTCAAACCGCCCAGACAGGAAAATGAATTCAAATTTTCGCGGATCATTTCCTGTGTGGCTGGCCAGAGAATCCAAGCTCGGACTGCTGTCCAGAGCGTCAACAGAGTGGTGCACTGTGGGATAGCTCCCGGAGCTGCTAAGTTCGATTAGCATCCACACCAAGCCTAATTCGAGCTAGCCATGTCAAATTTAGCGTTACTCCACCTGCTGGGGTGGAGTACCAAATTCGAACTAAAGAGCCCTCTAGTTCGAATTAAATGGCTTCCTGGTGTGGACGGTTGAGCGGTTAGTTCGAATTAACGCTGATAAATTCGAATTAAAGTCCTAGTGTAGACCAGGCCTTAGTTCCTGTTCATTCATATTTTGGCTGAATGATATGGAGACTGCAGTTCTAGGTAAAAACTGTTTAATTCTCATTAATGCCAATCTCATTTACAATTCTGGTATTGGATTGTCCAGTGGTTAGAGCACTATCCTGGTACTTAGGAAACCCAGGTTTAAGTTCCTGCTCTACTAGAGACTTCTTGTGTGACGCTAGCAAGTCACTCAGGGCATATCTACATGTGCAGCGGCGCAGCTGTACCGATGCAGCTGCAGCACATCTGGTGAATACACTATGCTGAGAGAGCTTGCCCATCAGCATAACAAAATCACCTCCGCGAATGGCAAACGCTGTGTTGGCAGGAGAAGCTCTCCCACTGACATAGGGGTGTGCACACAAGTGCTTTTGTCAGAGTTACTTATGTCGCTTGGGGGGGGGTGGACTATTCACACCCGAATGACACAAGATATGCCGACAAAGGCTGTAGTGTAGAAATAGCCTTAGTCCCAGTCCCACTGAATGCAATGGGAGTTAGTCAAGTAGGTACTTTTGAGGATCTGGGTCTTAACCTCTCTCTTCCTCAGTTTCCCACCTATAAAATGAGAATAACAACACTTCACTATTTTACAGCTGTATTGTGAGAATATATACATTAAAAGATTTGAAATACTCAGATTTACAGTAAGTGGGGCCATAGAGAAGTACCATAGATAGATAATGCATCAGTAAATGAAAGATTAGGATGTCCCTTCTGAATTTGACATGAATGAAGCACATGATAAACAAAAATATGTACTTAGTTAAGTGTACAGGGTAAAAATTGCTCACATTTGGTAGATGCAGTTGGATCTACACAGAGAGACCTGCCAGAATAAATTGCAATAGATAAGGGATTGATCCTGAAATCCTCATATACTCATGAGTGGGAGCTTTAGATGCACCTGGAAAACAGGATTGGACTGATAGAAAATGTGCCATGGCCTTCCTATGGGAACAGAGCATTGTTGGGCAGATTCTTATTGACGCTACCAGATGCTTTACACCTCTCTGGTAAGGTAAAGGTGCTTTGAAACAGATGTCAATGTAATTTATACCCAGTTTGAGGCCCCTTCACCAGGTGATGTAAAGCAGCCATAATGTAACTGAAAATCGGGCCTTCAACTGTAATTTTAGCACAACACAGTAATAGTTACTTTAAAACTGTCTATATATAAAGCTCAAGAGATTTGAGTCAGAACATTTATCTAAAGAGTTGTGGGGCTGAAAGCTTTTTGGGGGCAGGATAAACATTTTAATGTGTTTTTCATAAAGAGCTCACACACTTGACTGTAAATGAATTATATTGCTGTCTATAATAATAATTATACATCATAGGATTGAAACTTCAGTAATCTCTCCCAGTAATTCCTTGCCTGTAATTTTTTTAACAGCGTGGGCTAACTACAAACATTTTGGGCACTGTTATCACTGAGACAAAAATTAATTTGGTGAAGCACGTGTAAAAGTGATGGATATCTTTCCTTACTTGAGTAAATGCCAGTTTAGTCCCTCTCTCT
The DNA here is from genome assembly GCF_016161935.1 of Mauremys reevesii. Classification (NCBI taxonomy): domain Eukaryota; kingdom Metazoa; phylum Chordata; order Testudines; family Geoemydidae; genus Mauremys; species Mauremys reevesii. The sequence continues at coordinate 60,980,024 of NC_052627.1, read as the reverse complement.
TGCCCCCTCCTTCTCTGATTGTGAAGATATACATCTGAATGATGTCACAGCAGTGTAAGAAACAAAGGCAGGTTACTGTATATATAAAGATGAATCTCCCCCCACAATAAAGATCTGTGATGTAATGACATCTCACACTAAAATACGAAATAGATCATATGTAAAAAAAGTTCACCAACAATTTAGAGGACCATGAGAAATAGAAAAATTAAGGAATTTGAGTGAAATTTAGCTATGGAAAATCTCTCTGAGAAGTGGAAAGTATCGCAGCTTGTTGGGGTTCCTCCTCCCACAAAGATAGGCAGCAAAATTATCTAGGAAAAAAGTGGTTGAAATTAGCTTGAACTCTTTAACTTTAATGAGTTCAGTGAGGCTAGACAAAGACACAGAAAAGTTGCACGTTGCCATATACAGTACAGTAAACAGAGTCAAGTTTTCTACCTGAACCAAAGAAATGTAACTAACTATTACTATAACATTCAGAGTTCACTGGTTAATATACATAAACTGAGCATACTGTTACTAGGTTACACTTCATTCAGATATTTTTAATCTTATAGAGGCTGATGATGGGAAAAGATCCAAGGCAGGATATGTGTGACATAAAACCACAAACACTGAAAAGCACATTAATATTTAGAGCCTTTCTAAAGTATCAAATTTTGTCCTACTTTATTATGTAGGAATAAAGCAGGAATAATTCAAAACCTGTAGAGTTAATGGTACTTCAGACACTGGAGCTGTGCCTAGTTGTTCAAACACTAGCGGTTCCCTCAACTTAAGAAGTGCTCACAAAAGACCTGAGTCTGCATTCACTACCTGCTCCAAATTCCCTTTTAAGTGTGCTGGCCTATTTAGTGATCTCTAATGCAAAATGAAAGCTCTAGGTATGTTGTGAATACAGGATCAGACCCCAAATTTGTGTTTTTCTCCTCAGCATAACTGTGGCTGAGTCATAAGGAATTAGTTATTACTCCACTTGTTTTAGCAGAAACCAGATTACAAATTAGATAGAAACTTTAACTTTCCTGACCTAAATGCTCTAGTAGTAGTAGCAGTTTGATTTTAGGAATTATTTTATGGTAACAATATTTATATTACTTAAATATGAAGCAAAAATGGTGGTATATCTTCTCCTTAAGGAAACCCTCATTTTGCAGAGTAGTTGCAGTGGGGAAGATATGGAAAGTATGAGCTTCTACACTGATCCCCAGCCTCACTCTTAGAGCATGCTTTAAGCTTCTGAAGGAGTCCCTATTTGCAGCCTACCATGTCCACACTACCAACTTCCAGTTTTGAGACTCTTGAGGAACAATTAATCTATTCACCCTCTTTAGGGCAAGAATGGCAAACACTTTTCTTGCCTTTGTCATTACTGCTGCCTTAGCAAAAGGTTGGGACAGAGACTTCTTTCCAACCACAATACAGACAGCCATACATGAAATATCTTTTATATTTCTTTGTAAATGTGTAATTGTATATGGTTGATGGCAACCAACTCTCTCTGGAATCATAGAACAGACACTTTAACTTGCTGATTTTCTTCCATCTTATATGATTAAAACTATGTATAAAAATGCATCTGTCAAAACAGATCTTTCTCTGGCCAGAGTGTATTCCTTTTTTCTTCTATGCCTGACATTCTTAGACATTGGTAGGGGTTCCCGTGCAATTATTCTTTTTTGCTTCCAAGTTCTTCTTGGCTTTGAATGCTCCTGATACCTCAGGGTGAATGGAATCCAGTCGCTGCTCACATTGGAAGGCTGCGAGGAAGGCTGTCCTGTAGTTGTTGTTCATCCAGCCATAGAGAAGGGGGTTAACAAAGGTTGAGCACATGGCAATGACATGAAACACTGTGTAGATTAGCTTGTACTCCTTCAGATCTAACACCTTACTGTCAATGTCACTGACAAGCTGGAAAGTGTGAAAGGGCAGCCAGCTTACAGCAAACACCACAACCACGCACACCAGCATCTTAGTGGTCTTCCGCCGCCGATGGTGGTAGTTGTCATTCCCAGCCCCAGGGCTGATATGGTTCTTTAGTTTGGTCCAGATACGGGCGTAGGCATAGGAGATGATTGCCAGAGGCAAAACGTATTGGATCAGGAGCATAGAGACACTGTAGATGGTGCCATAGTTGAGTTGCCCCTCACCAGGCCACTTCTCAGAGCAGACCACAATCTGGAAATCAGGAATGATCTCAATCAGAGAGTACTCACGGAAGATGGCTAGGGGACTAGCCAGTAGCGCACTGACGGCCCAGGCCACTCCAATGACCAGGAAGCTTATTCGCTTGGAGATTTTGCTCTCCAAGTGATAGACAATGCAGCGGTGCCGGTCCAGGGCAATCACAGTCAAGGTAACAGTAGACACATGCACTGCAAGGCCCTGGGCATAAGGCACCAGGTGGCACAGCACTGGGCCCAGCTTCCATTCTCCCAACAGTGTGTAGACTAAGGTAAAGGGCAGGCACAGCGTATTCACCAGCAGATCAGCTACAGCCAGGTTGGCAATGAAAAAGTTAGTCACGGTGCGCATGCTCTTGAACTTAATGACCACATGGATCACCAGGGAGTTGCCCATCACACCCAGCAGGATGATGAAGCAATAGGCAATGATGAGGACTATCTGCACCTCGACCAGGTTGGTACTGTCTTTCAGTTCTGGTTTGTGGTCAGATGCCAGCTCACTGGGTGGTGTGGTGAGGCCTGGCAAGTATAGCCTGGTGTACAGCTCCATTTTCACTTCATTTGTGCGGTTCTTTTCACCCAGTACTCCTATAGGGCCCATGGTTGCAGCTAACTGGACTACTCCAAAATAAACAGTGCAGCTGCCTCTGAAACACAGCAAAAAACACACAGCAAATTGGAATAAACCAAAGATTGTGTATGCAGACTTCATCGGAAACATACAAAAAATTAAAGTTAAATTACAATAAACTAAGTAGAGTTAGCAGTAGGATTTTTTTAGTTAATAAAGTCTAGTTTCAAAAGAAGGTTAGACTTTCAGATAAGTGACAGTATCATCTGAAGTAACAATAACTAAATTAAGACCACGAGAGATATGTGGTTAGGCTGTGGGGGAATAAATGCCACTGGCTGGGTTCAGCAAGAAGTTTCCCCAAAGTTACAGTATTTCCTTCCTCTGAGGCTGGGGGCATTGGTCACTACCAGAGGTAAGATACTGGACTTCAGAAGATGGGCCAATGATCTGTTCCAAGATACACTTGGTACGTCCACACTTTCTCACTCATTCATTTGAAGCCCAATCCTTTAATTTTTACTCAGACATAACTGGCATCCCTAGCTTCTGTTTGCCAGAAGCTGGATTGGGTGACAGGGCATGGATCACTTGACAATAACCTGTCTGTTCATTTCCTTTGGGGCACCTGCCATTGGCCACTGTCAGAAGACAGGATACTGGGCTTGATGGACCTTTGGTCTGACCCAGTATGGCCGTTCTTATGTTCCTGCTGAAAAATTGAGATACAGCTCTGTCATAGGTCTCACCCCCACTTGGAGCTGTTGGGTTCCAATGTGGGGACCTGCATGAATTTATCTAAACTTAAAAATCCTAGTTTAGATCTGGTTCTTGCTGCCACCAGTCAGTTTTTAAGTGTCTGACACACTCCCTGTTCACCCAAAAACTTCCCCTGGGGAACACAGATTCAAACACCTTGAATCTCATCAGAGAGAGAGAGAAACAGCCAGTTCCCCTCCCCACTTCCCTCTCTCCAGCCTGCTTTGGAGAGATTACACCGAGTCAAATCCTTGACTCAACACAAAGAGGGACTCACCTCCCCCTCCCCTTCCCTTGAATCTCCACAAAAGAAGGAATTAACCAAGTCCAAAGAAAAGAAAAGAATTTATTAAAGAATAAAAAGGAAGTAACTGTCTCTGTGATACCAAGCTGGAACAATACATAGGGTCTAAACTTATCAATCTCTGGAGAGAATTCCCCCTCCCCCTTTCTCAGTAAAAGCAATATCAGCAAACAGGAATAAAGAATTTCCTTTAGCAAACACACAATTGCAAATATAGAAAGCAACTCAAAAGACTAATCCGCCTTTCTAATTAATACTCACTATTAAATAGTAGTAACTACTCCAGGAGAACTTGGAGACATGACTGGCCTCTCTTAGATCCAAAGAGAGCTCTAAAAAAGAACACAGACAAAGGCTTCCCTCCACGGAGATTTGAAATTATGTTGTCTCTGATTGGTTCTCTGGTCAGGCGGTCATCAGGTACTGTATGTTAACCCTTTACAGGTAAAAGAGACCTTAACCCTTAACTATCTGTTTATTTATGACAAGCTCAAATGCAGTTTGAAGACAGTGGAGTATATACTTGAGCAAAGGAAGGATTTTGATCCTGCTGAGCAACACATCCTTTGTCATAAACTAATAACCCAAACCATTATTGAATTCTACAGGTGGATCTGTAGATCAATATAGCCCTATGTAAACACAATGATCTTCCAAACTTTCCTCAAAGTATTTTCAATATTCAAGTTTTTATTCAGATATTCTTAGCTAGTAAATACAAACCTGCTGCTCTAAACCATTAGGGCTAATTCCTGACATTTTTCTTTAAGAAAGCCAGTATCACAAGGCAGCTACAAACACCACTTTAACTGCACATCGCAATAAGAAGCAGAATAGCTGAAAAACATTACTAATGTTCTGGATTGTCTATGTAACCCATTAACTTCTAATTTAAACCAAGAAATAAAAAGTATGTAATGTTTATTTTATTATAGAAGAATACCACCATTCTTCTCAGAGGAAGTTGCCAACCAAGTTTCTGACTACAGTGAAAGAGAACAGCAGGTCATATCCTCCTCCCTTTGAGGATAATGGGACTTGTGGCACTGATATCAAAATCATATTGTTGGCTTCCTTGCACCTATTGAGCCAAATTCTACTCAGCTACACCAATGCAACCCTATGATTTCGACAAGCTTGCATGGATATAACTGAGTGCTCTGTATTTAAAGCATTTTAATGTTGGTGCTCTATATTTGGTGCTCTGTAATTAAAGCATTTTAGGGTTAACTTGTAACTTGCACTATAATACTGTGCAAAGTGAGTAAGGACAAGTAAGGGCCGTAAAGCTAATTCTGTGTGAGCTGCCCAGATCGATGAAAGAACAAGTGGGCACTATGCACCTGCTTACTCCTCCTCCTGGAGTAGGTAGGTAGTGTTGGATGGGGAATAAGCAGAGCCTTGGCTCTACTCTGCAATGCACTGGACAGCATAAGTGAACCAGTGTGGGGGTGTCAGAATTTGCTGCTGGTAGAGGCCAATTGCAAATTATTAATTCTTCCTCCCACTCCCACCCCCTACCTTTTCAGAGTTGGGGGAAGCAGAGAAGGAACTGTGCTTCATAGGGGATGTCTCTGAGAAACAATGCCTCCTGGGATTACTCCTTCACTCCTGGGATGGTGCAAATTATGCCCTACCCCTCAGTCAGGTCTATGCCTAAAGACATAATTTTGCTATTAATGTCTGAGATTTAATATTGCTTTTATTTACATAAGTTTTACTGTAGAAATATTTTTTTTTAATTTACAGGGGGAAAGTGTTTTAACATATAATTGTATGTCTTTGATGGGATTTCCTACACTAGTTGGATTGTCTTTACATTTGCAGTTGTTTCAGGTTATTGGGGTTTGGACACTATATCAGGCATCTACAATGAGTGTTGTCCCCTAACAGGCGACTAGGCCTTCTGTGCTATGGGTGCATCCCATACAATAGCACAAGCAAAATTTGAATGAAGGATCTTGTGGATTAAAAGCAACAGTTTGACTACATGAGCTGAAAAGTAACTTCCTTCAGGCTAAGCCAGTAAGAATTGTGTTATCCTCTACATACTGTGCAACAAAAGGAGGTTTAGGCCCGATCTACATGGCATTATTCAGACAGCAGCTCATTGGGCTTCATCCTGCAACTCTTATTTACATGATCAGTCCCAAGACTTCAGAGACCCTACTTCCTGAACAAGGGTGGCAGGGCTAGGTCCCTAATTACCGTATTTTTTGTCAATATTGTTGAAAAATACAGGTGATGTTTGTATAATCTACAAAGATAATGCTACACAAAACCTCGGAACTGCCTTTTCCTTCTCACTGTGTCCTGATAACTGAGAACGATCTGTATCTGTTATTACAGTGGAGATTTGATAAGAGTCCAATACTGCTAGACTCCCAAAGATCTCAGAATTATGCACTGGAGAACAGACTAGCTCATGTTTACAAACAACAGCAGGAGAATTACCGTTTGATGAGTGCAGGGTTCAAACCCTTTGTATTGTGAGACATTGGCCAGACCTTGGAGGAAAACATACACTATCAAATCATTTATCCTTCCTTTTCTCAAAATATTTCTCTCTATTTTTTTCTCTATTCCCCTCCCTTCACCTTCTTTTAAGCAAAAAAGCAATTAGCTTTCATCCTGCCACTTTTTTTCTTTGTTCCTGTACTGTGTGGAGTTTGCTCCTTTTGAAGGTAGTATTTCTTGTTAACACAGCACAGTTGGAAGAGGAGGTTTGAAACTCCAGCAGAGAAGAAATAATGTTCGGTTAACAAATGAGATAAATTGGACAAGTTCTACAATATTAACTTGCACAGCTGGTGACGAATCAAGCTCTCCCACAGTACTATAGAAACTACACGTTCCTCTGATCTATACTATCTACTGTGTCCCCTCTGCTCGAACCTATCTATTCTTTCCCACTGTAAGCTCTTCAGTTGTGATAGTGTGTTGATTGGCAAACTGTATCTATTGCACAGCATTGTGTGTTGTGATAAATATTTTTTAGAATATCTAATCACTCAGTTCCTTTAGAGCTCTGTACATAACTTTATATGAATGATGGAATGTAGAGGATTTACAGAAAAGTCATGAGAAAAGGAGAATCAAATGGGAATAATACATTACATTTATAAACAAACAATCTAATATATTATTAATATTATCATGCATTTGTAAAGCACTTGGAATTTGGCTGAGATGAACTTGGATATAAAAAAAATGTTTAATACATGCACCACATTCCCTAATCTTCATTACAAATCCTCTGTGCACTTTTCTAGGGATGCTGCCCCCTTACTAATTCATGACCGTCTTGTTCCTCCTGATTAACAGGATCTAAAAATTTGTACTGAAGTCAGAGCCATGCACTGGGTATGTAAGATTGTGCCTATGGAAGATTATAGACTAAAAGCCAGGGGTCCCTAGTGTGTATTTTTCTACAGCTGGTGAGGTGACATTAAAAGACTGGCGCTGAGCTTGTCACTTTCGCCTGCCCATTTTCAGTCACCCAGCACCTGAAGTTAAAGGCTTTGTTGAGGGGAGCAAGGGCTGCTTCCCCCGACTGGCGATGGGTGCTGAGGAGTAGCCAGCGTCAAGCAAGAGCCTCCTTGCTCCTTTGCCAGCCTCTACTGCAGGCTTGGGAAACCGGGGCTCAAAACAGGTCGCCGCTTTCCTGGTGCTGAGCAGCCCGTGCCCGAAGAGGGAAGGAAGGGGGCGAATCCGCCCTGCCACGGCCAAGTCCGGAGAACAAAAGGCTCAATAGGGGGAGGCGGTGACGGGCAGGAGTCTCCTACCTGCTGTAGCCCTAGCGCGGCTCTGTCCCCGGCCCCCTCCAGACTTACCCAGCCAGCTGCGAGCGGCGCCTCTCTCCGCCGAGCCGCGCCCGGGCAGCGATGCGCCGCTCTGGCGCGAGGCGAGCGGGCTCGCTCAAAGTTTGGCGCCGCCGCCCAGCGCCCGCATCTCCGGACTCCGCCTGCTCTGCTGGCGGCGGGGACTCGGGCGGGGCGGGAGAGCGGCTCACCTGGCAGCGCCGCGGGCGCCCCGGGCAGCGTGCCTGCAGCCAGCCCAGCTCGGGCGGCCTCCCGCGCGTGGGGAGGGGGCGGCTCCGCCCCAGCTCGCTCCGGGTCACGGGTTGTGGGGGCTGCGGGGATGCCGGAGCCGGCTACTGCAGGGGCGGGGCGCTGCGTAACAGCTGGAGTCCGTTGGGTTTGGGACTGAACCAAGCCCCGCAAGCAGCGCTACCCCACTGGGGGCACCTGCCTGGCTAGCGATGCTGTGTAGCGGGGCCCGCTACACCCTCGAAACTAGGGTCAGTCATGCCCCCTGCTACAAACACTCAGCTCCAGCGGGGGAGCCCTGGCAGAGCTTGTCACTGCCCCCAGAGGCGCTGGAACAGTTTGTACAGTGGGGGTGTGGAGAGCCACTGACCCACACTGTAAACCCTGGATATAAGGGAACCACTTCAAGCCACTGGGTGCTGCTGCACCCCTAGTTCCAACACCTATGCACACACCCCCACCCCCAGCAATCTTACCTCTAAAATAAATGTGGCTTCTCCTCACCTGCCAACAAAAGCCAGTCCCAGCTCCATGTGGGCGCTTTAGTGGCACTTGGCAGCCTGGAAGGGGAAAAAAGAGTAAGTCAGGCCCCAGATCCCCAAAGATACTGGGAGTTAAGCACCTACCTACCTTTGAGGAGTTGGGCCCAGGTGCTGGATGTAGGGTTGTGTGGGGCTGTTGCCTCAGAATTCATTGGCATCTGGAGTATGAGCCGCTAACCCTATTCTCTGTCCAGGCCCTGGGAACTGGGACCAAAAATCAGTTGAGGGGGGAGAATTCAGGTAGCCCAAGTGCCCCCTTGTCTCCTCTGAGGCAAGGGCGGCTCCATCACCAGCACGCCAAGCGCGTGCCTGGGGCAGCAAGCCACGGGGGGGGGGGGCACTCTGCCAGTTGCCGCAAGGGCGGCAGGCAGGTTGCCTTCGGCAGCATGCCTGCGGAGGGTCTGCTGGTCCCGCGGCTTCAGCGGACCTCCCGCAGGCTGCCGCCAAATTTGCGGGACCGGGGACCTCCCGCAGGCAAGTCGCCGAAGGCAGCCTGCCTGCCATGCTTGAGGCGGCAAAATACCTAGAGCCGCCCCTGCTCTGAGGGTCCGTCTCTGGTGGTTGGGAGGAGGGGGAGAGAGCCTGAAGGGAGGCCAGGACTGCCTCTCCTGGCAGTAGCACTTTGTTTACTCAGGAAACAAATGTTTTAGGATTTTTCTTGGCTGGGAATAAAAGGTGCATTATAAGAAATTGTTAGCTAATGTGCTAAATAACCCATTTTGACAGTCTAGTATAGACAACACAGAGTATGTATTTAACACGTGCTAGCTGGTCAAGTCAAAGCCTGGAGTTGTACAACATGCTGGAAAATGCACTAGCTAACACCTTCAACTAACAGACCTTTAAATCCCAGTCAAAACTAACCCTTAGGGCAACTTCGGGCTCCCTAATCCAACCTCCTTCTCCACCCCACCACCCTCCTCAATGTAGTGACAAGGAGGGAACAATACTACTCAATGGGAACAATAAATCTTTATGTGTAGCATGTCATCAGATTTAGTCAAAATGCAGCCAACATTGAGGGCAGGCGAAATATTAGACTGGATTTAATGGTCTAATCATTTACCTTTTTCAAGCTAATCAAATATGAGAAACAGTTATGAAACACAGGCCATGTAATTTAAATTAGCTTCTTCACTATTAATTGTTTTAGAATTAAAAGACATAGCAGTGTGTGTATAATAGGTGTATAATGAGCATAATGCTAACTGTTGCTCCCACATTGGTTTGATGATTTTCTCATCAACCAATGCAGATTTTCTCTTACACTGTACTACTTTTAGTAGGAAATGCATATGCTTTCAGGCACAACTAAAAATATATGTGGCAAAATTTTCCTATAAATAACAGGAAATATTATGGTCTGTTAGGGAGCTGCCTCAAAACTCCAGCACTGATAGCAGAGAGAGTCAGTAGCCTGGACCTGTTGCAGAACATACAATATCTACTGAGTCTCTGCCTATAAAACAGTCCTGAACACCTTTCTTTGTGAGTCCCTGACTTACAACCCATAAAACACCAGTGGTCCATTCTCATGATATAGATCACAATGGAACATGGATTGTCATATATGAAATAATGAGCTATTTGACATCTCAAGGCCTCATATTTAAGACAAAGAATGAGATGTAGCTATGGATATGTTAACTTCGCATCGTGTGAATGCAGTTTAAGAGGTCTGTTACTGAGCAAAAGAAGGCTAACATAGGCAAAGTCCATGAAGCTTGTTACAATGCAGACCATATTTACAGAAAAAGTGTTGGTAGATGTAGCTAAGCATGTCTCAAGTATACTTTGCAGTAGATCTGAGACCGCCAGAGCATGGAAACTTCAAAGACTATTTTATCTATAAACTGTTCAGTGTCGTTTTTTGTGAACTAGGGATTATATTATGGCTCCATGGGGGAGATTTACAAAGCTTTCTGCAGGAACTAAAATCACTGGGGGGAAGGGTCTCCCAGGCTGACTCACCCCTTTAAGGGGAAATGGGGTCAGCTTCACCTGTTGCATAATTAAATCCCAGCCTGAGGGGACGGGACTAATGGAATCAAGTTTAAGAGGGCCTGCAAACAAAGGCCCCAAACTGAATAAAGGGTCAGCCTGAACTGAGTTAGAGGCTTGCTCCAACACTTGATACGAAACTTTAACCAAAGGGGTAAACTCTGCTGGAAGGGTTTGAAGGACTTTAAAACCTACCATGGTCTCCATTTGGAAAATGGGTGGCACCTGGTAAGCTTAGTGTGTATGTAAACTGTTTCTTAGTTTATGCAGTGTTTTCTCTGTAATGCTTCTATCCCAAGTAAGTGTATTGTGCCTTGTGGAGACTGGCTGGTTGATGGTAAACCCTGTCATTGTCCATGAGCAGTAACAGGACAGCAAAGTCTGAAGTAACCTCAGACTTGCTAATGTGATCACAATGAAGAGTAAGAGGAACTACAGCCTAAATTCCTGGTCTGGAGGGAGAGTGATATGAAATCCTACCCTAAGAAAGGTAGTAGCTACAGTCTGAGACTGCAGTGGGCTGTCCTCAAGGAGCACACAAATGGCTCAGAGATGGAGTTACATCAGAACTGTGTGTGACAGAGTGTGAATACAGAAGTATGTTCTAACTCTATTGTAATATACTTTGTACAAAGTATGCCTTGTAAGGGATCATTTGAAAACTCATAATTTGCTGGTCAGTATTGTCCTGATAAAATGCGTGGCATGGCATATGGGATTACAAGATTCTCCTGCATGATGTTAAGCATGCATGTTCAGAACTGACATAGCACCAAACTGGTCAAACAGGCCTGTCTTGAGCGAAGACTGTATGTATGCCTTAATTTGCATTTTAAGAAGTAGATGGAGTCATCAAGCAGGAACCTGGCTGGAAGCATGTTGTGAGAAATTTTGCTTGGATCTAATGTTTTGTTAAGTTAAAGTACTTACTAATATGTATCTTTATTTGTGTTGTAATCATTTCTGACCCTTATGCCTCATTACAGGCAGTCCTCGGACTTACGACACAATTGGTTCCTGAAAATTGTGTTGTAAGTCGAAACGTCATAAGCCAGAACCACAAACCATTCCATTGTGGGACCTAGCATCGTAAAGTCAAAACCAATTGTCATAAGTCGAATCAGGTTGTCAATTCAGAAACGTTGGAAGTACCATTCACCGTAAGTCAAATGTCGTAAAATCAAGGGCTGCCTGTACTTGTTCTTACTTAAAATCACTTTGTAGTTAATACACTTTTTATTATTTTATGTAATCCAGTGGGTTTAAACTGAAGTGTCTAGGTAACTCCATTTAAGGCAATAAAATACCATATTATTCCCTTAAAGGAGTAACGGATTTAATATTTCTGAACGGTCCAGGAGAGGGCTGGGCCATACAGGACAATTTCAGGGGGGAAATCTGAGACTGGGGGTATGTTGGCATCATCCTGACGTACAATCAAGGCTGCCAAGAGCCAGGGTGTAACTGGCAGGCCTTCGTTACACACAGACACTCAGGCTATAGCTTGCATGCTGGAAGGCTGTTTGTGAATGGCCCAGGTGGGAGCTACTTCAGCAAGGCATTGCAAGGCACCCAGGATCTGTATTGCGTGCCAATATGTCACACTGTGCCGTACCTGTTTAATGACTCTCAGCTTTTAAAAAAAAAAGCTATCCCAGCAAACTCCATCCTGCCTCAGTTTTGCCTGAGGGAAAACCAGATGTTTCTGTAAATATCTCAGAAGTTCACTGTCCCACTGAAGCAAAGGAAAGTCCCTTGCATGCTTACAGTATTATCCAGGTTACTCTCATGGTGCAGCAGTTACTTGATAAGGCTCATTTTATTTGTGAATTCCTAGTATAAACAGTATTTCTGCACCAAGTAAATACTACCACTGCGATAGCACCAGATTCTGATCCTCTTACTCTTGCTGGGTACATCTTAATATCTGTGACTTCAATGACACTAATCATAGAGTAAGACTGGTCCTGAAAACCCAAAAACAATTGAAAGTGCACAAAAAAAGCCTGCATTTAAATAAACTATGTAATTATTCTCAGCCAGATCACAACACCCTTATTCTCATTGGCCAGCAGTAATTCACACAAATAGTCCCTCAGATATTACTGATGACAATGTTCACTCAAATAGGAATAACTGATGGCCAGCGTGAGGAAGGGTTTGGCCTCAATTTGGGGTGACGTATGAGACATGTATGAGCCATTGCTTTTGACTTCTGCACCCCTTGTATGTAGACTATATTTGTAAATGGGGTGTAGGTGCTTCTGAAAATTTTACCCATAATGCTTAAAATGGGATATCAAATTATAAAACTATTTAAATAAAGTATCATGAATTATCTCGCACCCTGGTTGCTAGATAACGGGCCCAATCCAGTTTTCACTCAGGCAAAATTCCCAAATGAAGATGGGGAGAATTTTGCCTGACTAAAAACTGCCAGATCAAGGCTACAAAATATTGTAAATTTTTTCAAGCATTTGACTGTACATTACCCCACCAGAAGGCAAAGCTAAGTCATGTGGAAACAGAAAATCGTTCTTAATAAATATACATTGCACTCTATTGTTAAGGCATTTTACAATATATTTAGATTTTAAAATTTTAGATAAAAATCACTCCAACTATACTGTATATCTGTGAGAGAGAGAGGGCTTGTCATGGCAGATTCCCCACTCTGGCACTCCAAGTGCAGAAGGTGGGGGCCCATAAGGATTCTAAAAATTAATACTTGCCAGTTTGGGCTTATATTAAACTCTCAAGGTTACTGCTTTTCTCTGACCTTGGATTTGTAGATGCTGCCACCACCCAGGAAGGTGCACTTGGGAATTCCTTCCTGTGGGGTACCCTTAAACCCATTCACACACACCCCATCTGGGGAAGAGCTGAGAAGAAAACAAAGGAAATTAGCTGTTGCACAACCTCTTAGGACACAAAAATCCAATTTTGGTCTTAAAAAAGGTAAATTTTATTAATAAAAAAGAAGAAAATACATCTGGGACTTAGGCATTTGCTAGATTAAAAAGAAAAATTACAAGAATTAAGCATCAAGAATAGCTCTCTTGAGGTCCAGCTTAAAGGTTACAAGCAAAACAAAAGCACCTGGGGTTAGCACAGTCAAATCCACAAGCCATAAAGAAATAAAAGGGATAAACCTAATCATGACTTCCTGATCTACATTTCCTGATCTACTTACATAGCTGGAGTTTTCGATCAGTAGTTCTAGGTATGGTACTGATATTTTTTTATACCTGGCCCAAGCTTCTTACAGCATAACTGCTTCCTATCTGCCTCTCCCCGAGAATGATAGACAGATAAAAGGGGAGTCTTGTTTTAATTTTAAAAAGTTCTAGCCTTCCCATTGGCTCTTTTGGCCAGGTGCCCACTTACTGCTATGCATAGGTAAAAGGAAGTGAGACTTTTTAACCCTTTACAGGTAGAGTAATTAGAGAACAGCTACTAAGAGGGATTTTATAGCTACTGGCTGGCTGAGTGTCCATAAAAGGGAGCTCCCCCCCCCTCCACCCATTCATCACAGGGCTTTACTGATTTTTTTGGTTAGATTAATTAAGGAGTGTAACATTTTTATAACCATTATATCTTTCAATGTTAATTTACAGGAGAACATAAAAGAAAGCAATTTAAGAGTACTTTAAATGTAAATGATTTATAAAGTTTACACTAACAGAGAGGTATTTTTAATGAGGAATTCAGCATGCAATGCAGTGGAAACCTTCAACAGATTACTTGAAATATGTTGCTTCAGAAATCAAAGAAGTGCATTCTGTTAATTTAAGTGATTTCATGCGTTAAATATTTACTATTGAAAGGAAACATAATATAGATGAGATTGTAAACTCTTTGTGGTATGGGCCATCTTTTTGTTCTGTTTGTAAATAATATTTTGTTCTGTGTTTGGAAAATTAATGTTACTTGTGGAGTGGCTTATATGAAATTACTTACATGAAATCAGTCCAGTTCCTATTGTTTTGTTTGTTTTTATTTATAATAATACCAAACTGTACTAGACACCAAAACAAAGAGTCTCTGCTGAAGACCTTTAAATAATTTGTCATGATATGACAAACGTCAACTAACAAAGGAGGAGGGCAGGATCAGGGCAACAATAATATGACCGTGCATTTACGTGGTGCGATATGCACCGTCCATCTCACAAACCACCAGAGTTGGCACAGCAATCTCAGTAAAGAGGCTAACGACAGAACCACCATGGCTGATTCAATCAGGTCTGCACTGAGCTAGTGTGGGAAAGTTTCAACATTTACTGCCCATTGCATTCTTACTGTACGGATAGAGAGAGGACTTCGCTTTCCAGTAATGATGGTCTTTGGAAGTCAGTGGAGTTTACCTGCTTATGTCAGCAGTGAATTTGGCCCCAGATTAAAATGCTAAAAAATGAATTTCGTAGTTTGTCCTTGGTTTCTGTGTATAGACCGTTGGTGTAAAATCACAGAAGTGAATGGAGTTACTGACAAATCAAATTCTGCTGTATCACAGAACCACCACAGTTGGCAGACTTTGTTCAGAAAATGCCCAGAATCAGATCATCAGGAGTGCAGGATCAGACCTGAGATACATTGGCAGAGATGAGTAAGGAAGTTTGCATAATGCCTGCTCCCACTGTGCTTTGTTCAAGCCAATTTTTTTCTTTCACTTACACTAAATTTACTTTGTGTGGGAAAACTATTACACCCATCAGAGCTGAGTGAAATTTTTTGACCACAAAAACTTTACAGCAAAAAATGCAAATTCAAGTCACCCAAAACACTGAGCAAATTCACGTCAATTTTGCCAAATTGTTTTTGGGCTGGAAAACTTTTTTTAAAATTAAAAAATCTGAAACATTTAATTTTGACATTTTCAAAATGA
The DNA here is from genome assembly GCF_016161935.1 of Mauremys reevesii. Lineage (NCBI taxonomy): Eukaryota > Metazoa > Chordata > Testudines > Geoemydidae > Mauremys > Mauremys reevesii. Next base: position 60,964,722 of record NC_052627.1, on the reverse strand, counting down.
ACCATTTCTATTTTTTCTTCCATTATATTAAAAGAAAAATAATCTAACACTCAAAAGCTGAATAAAACTTTTAGTTTAACCCAAAATGAATTTTTTCCAACTTTTGAATTGGCCAAATTTTTTTTGAAAAACTTTTTTTTCCTGCTCAACCCCAAAAATGTTTGGCTTAGGACTGCCAACAAACTGGAAAAGAAGAAAAAGGGGAGGGAAAAAAAATCTACCTTGGCACACTAACCTTTAAAAGTAAGGAGTGTTCTGTAGCATGCAAATTTGGTCCAAATCCCTCAAATTCTTATTCATACATGAGTGAGGGTTTGAAAATGGAGCTTTATATGTAACACTGGTAGACCTGTTTAAAACACACACACACGGCATTCCCTGAAAGTGTGACCTTAAGAAAACAAATTTGTCTTATCTAAGATTTCTCATATAGTGCCTGTCACCATGGTATCTAGTCACTGCACAAAATTTAAAGCCCAGAAAAAAGTTTTATGAGTAAAGTATCCAGTCACACTATTTTATTACAAATCTAAGTGTGTGTGTGTGTGTGTATAAACCCATTTTTTTTTGTATTTCCTCTTACGAGATTCAGTATGAAATATCTGATTCTCTATATATTTTTTTCAACCTAAAATAGGATATAACTTTAACTGTATGTACACACAGGTCAGGTATATTTGCCTTGGAAGATTATGAAGCGAATGGGAATAACTGGTAGACCTTCAAGGGTACCAATTTCAGATTGCTAAAAATACATAGAGATTCTAGCGAAAGCCCACCAGTTAATAATCACCAACCAGCTCAAAAACCACTCAGCTTGCTAAAGGCTTGATTCTGTAGCCTGTTTGTCTGCAAACTATGACAAAATTTAACAGGAGTTGAACACACTGAACAGCTGTGGAACTGAGCACTTTGTTTTCCAATACAGTCCTTTCAAAGTATAACATACAAAAATACTACATTCTAAGAATTCTAAGGTTGCAAAGTGAAGCACTCAAACGTTGGGCAACCTTAATTCAGGGATTTCCTATGTGACATTAATTCAACCTCCCTTGAGTATATGTATTAAGATAGGAAGAGATTATGTAAGTAAAGACTATTTTTTCCACAGGATCCCTGACTCATTCAGTGCACAGAATGGATAATGCTTAATTAATGGATAGCTTTTCAATATTTCTCTATCATTTGATGTGTGGCTTCATGCATTCTTTACCGCACACTATCCTAATCAACTTTCTAATTGTGCTCTAATTCTATCACTTTACAAACGTTAATAAATTTCTCTTCACAATGCCCCTGTGAGGTGCAGTTATAGGGTCGAGCCCCATTTTACTGTTGGGGAGCTAAGGACTTGTCTATGTGGTGGAATTGATTGAAATAATTTCTTGTGTGGACACACTTTTCTGGAATAAAAATAATTTCTTTGTGTAGACAAGTATTGAGGCACAGAGATTAAAGTCAAAAGTGTCCACTAACTTTGAAAATATCATATTTAGCACTCAGCGTATTCAGCATTTAATAACACTTTATGTTGCAAGCACAGCTCCCGTTGACCTCAGCTGCAGCTGAGAGTTCTCAGCATTTCTGCAAGTCAGATCCCAGACATCTCAAGTTGGGTACCCAGAAAACAAGGAACACACAGTGGCCAACTGTGAAAATGTTAGTTTACATGACTTGCCTAGCATCACACAGGAATTTTGTGCAGAGGCAGGGGTATAATCAAATTATCCAGAGTAGCATTCAACTGCCTTAGCCACATGATCAATTCTTTCTCTTCTTGCAGTTCCCTGCCTTATTCGCCACACACCTTCCAACTTCTGCAAAAAAAAAAAAAAAAGCAGGTGTCTCCTTCACAATTCATTCCCAGAGGATTATCTGTCCTGTGCAACACACAACCAACCTTAACTCTGGCATTTCCTAACTTTTGAGTGCTTGACTGTTCCAAATTAATGTTTGTTTGGGGGTTTTTTTGTAGGTTTTATTATGTAATTTCGTAAGTTTTAAAAAGAAACCTTAAACACTAGGAAAAAACAATTTCAGCATGTGGAACCATTTTTATCAGTCAGCAGCATGGCTAGTATCCTCTACCACTTGAGCTGATGGAGTACAGTAGAACCTCAGAGTTATGAACACCAGAGTTGTGAACTGACCAGTCAACCACACGCCTCATTTGGAACAGGAAGTACACAATCAGGCAGAAGCAGAGCCCCTCCCCCACCCCAAAAGGAAAGAAAGAAAGAAAATGTAGTACAGTACTGTGTTAAATGTAATATACTTAAAGGAAAAGCAGCATTTTTCTTCTTCATAGTAAAGTTTCAAAGCTCTATTAAGTCAATGTTCACTTGTAAACTTTTGAAAGAACAAACCTAATGTTTTGTTCAGAAGGCTGTTATTGTGTCTGCAAACCTGCCACTAGAGAGGGATAGAGATGCATACGCTGCCAGTAGATGTCAGTGCTGAGATTCAGGAATAAGGGGTTCAATTGCAGGTTTTGTAGGGGAGTGTGGTCGATTAGTTAGACCCTTCTGATTGTATTCCCCTCTTGCCCAACTCCTGCTCTGCCCCACCCCCACTGTCTCCTTCAATTCTATGTCCCCCTCCCTAGCTCCTGACCATGCCCTCCTCCAACGTCCCCCATTCCATGGCTCCTGCTCTCCCTCTCCCCCCCTCCCCCAGCTATTGCCCTCATTCCCACCTCTGTTTCTTCCTGCCCTCTCGTTCCTATTCAACCCTCTGTCTTCTGCCCCTGGCACTGTGCTGATCACTGAATTTTTGGTTTGCTGGCAGTTCTTGGAGTCGAGAGGGTAGGGGTTGGTTTGGGTCAAACTGAAACAACTTTTTTTTTCTTTTTCTTTTTTTTTTTTTGGTGAATTGAAAAAGTAGGAAAAATTTCCATTTGGGTCAAATGAAACATTTTGTTTCCTGTAATTTTTTTTAAAAAGGTAACAAAGGTCTCAATTCACAGCTGAGGCAGTAGGGTTTCTCCCTTAGCCCAGTGGTCAGGGCCTTGTCTTAGAATGTGGGAGACCCAAGTTTGAATTCCTGCTGTAGAGCAGAGACTGGAACCCAGGTCTCCTCCTTCCCAGGAGAGTGCTCCAACCATTGGTTATAGACATTTTCTCTACTGCTCTCTGTCTGGCCCAATGGCTATTCATGTATTTTTATGCAAAGTGAGACAGCTTCAAAAGGAAGGATTGAGAGACCCACCCCAGAATGGCCCATCAGAAGGTGGTAGGGTACACTCCTGGGATGTAGGAGAAGATAATTGTTCCAGTTGCTGCTCCAGAGCAGAAGTTTGAAGCAGAGTCTCCCACATATCAGGACCATGACCTAAGCACTGGGATAAAGACTGTGAGGGAGAACTCCCTCCCCCTAAAATTCCTTTGGCCAAATCTGCATTTTTTTGGCAAATAAACTGTTCACCTGAAAAAATTCACCTTGCTCTCACCCCATCTCAAAAAATATGTATTGGAATTGGAAAAGCTTCAGAAAAGGGCAACAAAATGATTAGGGGTATGGAATGGAGAGATTAATAAGACTGGGACATTTCAGTTTAGAAAAGATGACTAAGAGGGGATATGATAGAGGTCTATAAAGTCATGACTGATGTGGAGGAAGTAAATAAGGAAGTGTTATTTATTCCTCCTCATAACACAAGAACTAGGGGTCACCAAATGAAATTAATAGGCAGCATATTTAAGAACAAACAAAAGTAAGTATTTCTTCACACAACGCAGTCAACCTGTGGAACTCCTTGGCCTTCACAACATCCTCTGGCAAGATAACAGGGTTCAAAAAAGAACTAGATAAGTTCATGGAGGATAGGTCCATCGATGGCTATTAGGATGGGCAGGGATGGTGTCCCTAGCCTGTGTTTGCCAGAAGCCAGGAATGGGCGAGAGGGGATGGAATACTTGCTGATTACCTGTTCTGTTCATTCCCTCTGGGGTACCTGGCATTGGCCATTGTTGGAAGAAAGGATAGTGGGCTAGATAGACCTTTGTTCTGACCCAGTATGGCTGTTCTTATGCTTATGCTCCCTCCTGACTCATGCCTCTGCTATACAACCCCACAGTTCCTATCCCCTTCTGTCTGTGCTCCTGTTCTCCTTATTCTTGTTCAGCATGAGAACAGAAGAAAGTGACTTTTCCTGTGATTCCTTACCATTATCCCATCACAGTAAATAAGGGCAGAATTTGGAACTCTGCCTCTTCAGTTAGCTACTCAGAGCTGACGAATGACCAGGCAGTTTCACGTGGCCCTAATTTACTGGTAATAGTCTATGCAGTGCAAATGTATTATGGGCTGGTTAGTGGCAGAACAATGAATATCTGTAATAGGGATTTATAATGACTCATAATTTTGTTGGTTTGCTACCTCGTCTCAGGCCTTTATAATGAAATTGTAGGTTGTGCAAAAATCAATTGTCTAATTGTATTTACTTGGCAAAGAAATAAAACAGGAAAATCAAACAGACGAGCCTGCGGTGTTTATTCCTTCTCCCACAAAAATCCAGCACATTTTATCTGAAATTATACTGCTAGATGGTGTCTCTTTATACCAAACTTGCATGGTGTGGTTTTCAGAAGAACCTAAGGAAACTAAGTGCCCATCACCTATTAAAAGCTAACAGGAGTTGGGTGCATAACATGCTTAGTCTCCTTTAAAATGCCCAGCCATAAAGTTGTAAATCCATATACTGTATCCAAGCCATGCACGCATAAGTATTATTGCTGGCTATTCAGCAAGTAACATCTATGTCAAGGAATGAGTCAGAAAACCCAGAAAGCGCTATAGCTCAAGGGTTTGATTCATCACAGAAAATATTTAACTTTAGTAACTTGCATCATTTTCCTCAGATCTTATAAATAAAGTCAATTTATGATGTATTTGGGACACCTAGTATGAAAATAACCCAGGTATGGAATGCAGTTTGGTTAAAAATAATAAGCACTGTTCTTCCCAGCCCAGGAATAGGGGTGGGGAAGTAGACTGCAGTGGAGGTCTGATACCAGCTTTGTGCTCTATTTCCAGGGAAGGGTGTCACTGCATCCCCTAAAACTTCACAGAAAAACATTAAATAAAGCTAAGAAAGACATGTTTATTGGCCTGCACTTACTTGCCCTTTTGAGGTCATCTGAAGTTCTGAGGGATGGGGGCTGTACAGCTAACAAGGTTCCTTGAAGTGCCAGTTACTTCCTGGAAGCTGCTGAGCCACTCTCAACTCCCACTGCAATATATAGTAGTTAAAGACCACATCTTGCTCCCACTGAAGTTAGGGAGTAACACCTGCATTGACTTCAGTGGGAGAGGGATTCGGCTATTAGATTGTAAGTTCTCTTTGTCCAGGAACTTTGCTCAGGAGTTATTTGATTTTCTTTGTACTTCTCTGTAAAGCACTTAGCATGTTTCTGCCACTGTGTAACTATCCTAGGGTTTGATATATTGTAGGTACACCAGGAATATGTTGCTGCCCCTTTGCTGAGCAGTAGCAGCTGTTGAGGCCTTGCAGGAAACTTGCCAGTTGATCATTCAAGGAAAAATTGGTGACACAGCATTGGGGTATTTTCTTGGGGCAATTGGTTTATTTATAAAATGTACACCACTCATGATTTCTTGAACAGATGTGGTCACAAACTGCAAACAGGCAACTCCCTTTTGCAGAAGTCTCAAGCGGGACATTGCTATCTTATCACCAAGACACAGCAGTCTTTGGCCTCCAGACTCTCACAGTTTCAACATACTATTATATGTTCCTCCCTCAACCCCTGTGCTTTTCACCTGGGAATACCCCTAAACCAAAAGCAGGTCACTAGGACCAAAAAATGATCTTGGGCAACAAACATCCTTCTGTGCAGATGCTTTGAATAGGAACCTCAGAAAAGCTTTGACTGTCCAGACAAAGGACGCTTTACCCTGCACAATCCCCTTAACTGTTTAAGTGTGATGAATCTTGAATGTATATACAGCAGTGACTTTTAACATGTATGATATTGTCACCTGTTGCATTACTATGGGGCGAACTGAGTCGGCCACCTCAGGTGCCAGACTGGGGGGCAGGAAGAGGGATGCCACTAGGACCTAGAGTGTAGAAAATTGTCTGCTGCTTTTGCATATGTATTCTGTCTGCTCTAGATGCACAGAGATGGTGGAGTGCTGAGCTGGAGGAGGGAGCGCACAAGAGACATAACAGGCAGGCAGGCAGAAAAGGTGAGAGGGAATAACAGAAAGCAGCAGGAGCTGCAGGGAGAGAGAGGAGGAGGAGCCTCTTATGTACCTCTCTAGCATCCCCAGGAGCCTGGACTGATTAACACCAGCTTCTCAGGGAGCTTCCTGTTTCCTGCTGCTTCCATGAACCCACTTGAGGAGAACAGGCAGTCAACTGAAGTAGTAGGAGCCAGTTAGGCCTTTAAGATGCTGATATCTTCCCTCACTCAGGCCCTGCTACCAGCCTGCTTATTTATCCCTTTCAATCGAGTGTTGAGAGCCACTATAGCGGGCACAGAACAGCAGTAATGAATGAAAGAATAAAATGCCCCTCTGGGGCAGCATTCAGAGAAAGAAAGAAAGCAAAGGAAGCTTTTCTATCTAAGCAGGAAGGAGCTCTCCTGAGATACACAGACACAAATGTTCATGGTTAGCCTTCCGGCCCCAGTGAGGATGTGAGTGGTGAGGAGATGACTGATCTTCCAGTTAGTCAGAATTCAGGTGACGTGGCAGCTACTGCAGCATCCATATCTCCATCTCAAATGGATGTAACCATGCACATTCCTGAAGAAAAGTGTAGACCAGAGAAGAGTGTGGTGGAGGCGCAAGAAACAGCTGCTGCTGAGTTTAGTTCCTTAAGTCTAGATGATCCAGGACTATGGACCCACTTGAGCAGTAGCCTGAGGGACTTCCTTGTACTTGGCCACAGCAAGTGAAAAACTTCATGTTCCCCAAAGACAACATCCAACACATTACTCATGTGAAATCCCCAATGGTGACAAAGTGGAGAGGCCCTGGCTTATGTAATCAAGAACTCAGAATGCTGCATACTGTTTTTGTTGCAAACTCTTCCTGTCTAATGTTCCAGCCACATTGGGTTCTACAGGAACAAAGGACTGGAAAAAAGCTGGCTAGAAATCTGGCATGCCATGAGAAGGCAGCAAATCACCAGAGAGCATTTCATAGGTGGAAAGAGCTTGAGATGAGACTAAGGTTAAAGGCCACCATAGATGATCAGCATCAAGAGAAGATTGCATCAGAGTCTCTTTACTGGAAAAATGTTCTGAAAAGGCTCATTGCCATTGTGAGAGTGCTTGCTACCCAAAACCTAGCAGTGCCTGGCACTTCAGATCAGCTGTATGTGCCAAACAATGGAAACTTCCTTAAAATTGTGGAGCTGATGGCTGAGTTTGATGCTGTGCTCCAGGAGCATCTAAGAAGAGTCACCACTCAAGAAATGTACACACACCACTACCGTGGAAAAACAATTCAAAATGAGATCATATAGTTATTGCCAACAAAAGTCAAACAAAAAAGATTGTGGCAGATCTGAAGTCAGCAAGATATTACTGTTATTCTGGACTGCACACCTGTCATCAGCCACACAGAACAAATGACTTTAATGCTGTATTTTGTAACAACAACAACAGAACCTAGTGAAAATGTCCCTGCAGCGGTGACTGTCAGAGCATTTTCTAGAATTTATTGATATTGATGATACTACAGGAGCTGGTATGACAAATGTGCTTCTTAAAGCTGGAAGATATGGGAATTGCGATAGCTGACATGAGAGGTCAGGGCTACGATAATGGTGCCAACATGAGAGGAAAGAACAAAGGAGTGCGGACATGGATCCATGAGTTAAACCCTTGAGGATTTTTTTGTCCCGTGCAGTTCTCGTTCATTGAATTTGGTGGTCAGTGATGCAGCATCAGCTTGTAGTGAGGCTGCTGACTTTTTTAACGTAATTCAAAGCATCTATGTATTTTTCTCTGCATCAACTCATCGATGGCAAATTGTGAAACAACATCTGGGAAAATCCTCTCTGACACTGAAACCACTGAGTGCCACACGATGGGAAAAGTAGAGTGGGGAGGCGATAAAGCCTATCAAACACCAAATTGGGAAGACAGATGATGCCATAGTTGCCATCATGGAGGATAATGCTATGACAGGAACTGTTCGTGAGAGAACAGTGGCAGAGGGAAATGGAATCACCAGAAACATACATAACTTCAAATTTCTGTGTGGCTTAGTGTTGTGGCATGACATATTGTTTGAAATAAATGTTGTAAGCAAGAGACTCCAGGATGTTGACCTTGATATATCTGGAGCAATGGAACAACTGGACAAAGCAAAGTCTTACCTACAGTCTTACCGGTCAGATGAGGGATTTCAAAACGTTCTGAAGAGTGCACAGAAGTTGGCAGAGGAATTTCACACTGATGCTATTTTCCCATCCATTCAAGAATACAGGAGTCCCCAAAGAAGATGACATTTTGATTACGAGGCACGGACCCCAAACAACAATTCAAAGTTGAATTCTTTAACCGGGTGCTAGATTATGCAATACAGTCAGTTGAAGAACATTCCACGTAGCTCAAGGAACACAGCAGTATATTTGGGATGTTGTATGATATTCCAAAACGCCTCGCTATACCTGAAGAAGGCCTAAACCAGCAATGCAGAGCACTAGAGACAGTGACACATGACGATGTGCACGATATTGATGTGAGTGATTTAGGTGATGTACTGAAAGCCCTTTCAAGATACATTTCAGCAGAATCAACTCCAAAGGCTGTTCTGGAATATATGTGCACAAATAAGATGACCACCCTCTTTCCAACTGCTTTTGTTGCTCTGCGCATACTTCTAACACTTCCTGTAACAGTTGCCAGTGGAGAATGCAGCTTCTCCAAGCTGAAATTAATAAAACACACCTATGCTCCACAATGACACAGGAGAGGCTGGTCGGCCTTGCAACCATCTCAATAGAGCATGAACTGGCCCAGATCGTGGACCTTCAGGAAGTAATTCAAATCTTTGCAACCAAGAAGGCACGGAAAGCACCCCTTTGATTATTCAAACAGAAAAATGCCAGTGTTTACTATGCAGACAAGAAAAGTTACATTTGCTGTTCAGGCATTTGAAAGTTAAGTGTTACTTAACATTTTTGAACAAGGTATTTTAAGTTGTTAGTTCTCCTTTACTGGGGTAGGTAGCAGAGCAGTACCATGAGGGGAGTAGAACAGGAAGAAAGCAGAATTGAGACCTTTCAAAGGTTTTGGCCCGAGCAAGGGGGAATGTGGGCATCATTTGTGCTCCCAGCCTCAGGTGCCAAAATGTTGTGGGGCGGCTCTGTAAACATACACAGTGTAGGCAGTGAAAATTGAGTCACATGCTCTAATATAAACATGCTCACACTTAATTCTTTTAGTGACCTTTCCAGATTTGTTTAGTTTTCATTGTTAACAGGTTTAGTATTCAAGCCGGAGAGAACTAAACTCCTTTTTCAGCCTGCACAATGTTGAGAGGAACAACAGAGCATGGGTCACCATTTATACATAAGAAAAAAAAATGTTGGTTTAATAGAGAGGACACATTTAGAAGCATTGCACTCACCCCTTTCCTCTAGTAAACTCAGTAGAACTGGTGCATTAATGCCATGTTACTCATTTATGGCCAAGTGTCAGAGCATAAAGTGCTGAAACAATGTTCAAACATCTCCCATACTGAAGATTGCTTTTCTATGGAAGGCGTCCATTTGTACTGGAGGGGTCCATGTTAAAAAACAATCTTCAAATGAATTTAATACAAGCTTTTAAATTCAGCTCAATACAAGATTACTGCAAACCCTTAACAAGGCAGGTGGCAGCCTCATCTATGACATACTCCCAGTCATTTTGTCTTTATTCACAGCAGGGCTGATCCCATCCACCTATAGGACAAAGCTGGGGTTGTATAAACAATCACTAGAGAGCCTGCCATTCGTTGAACTTTTATTGATGCAGGAGCTGGCCCAAACTTTGTCAAAAGGTGAACAAAACAAGCTCATGATATCACTTCAAAGAGGTGATATTGTGGCAGGCCAAGTTAAAAACTGAGGGCCATATGCTTTGCTACCCTTACTCATGTTGTGTAGCAATTCACTCCAAGACTAGTCCCATTGGTTTGAATAAGATGCCATTCATTTCTCAAGTACTGCAATTATCAGCTCCTTATCCAGAACATGGCCCTGCCCTCCTCCAAGGAAGGAAGCCCTGTGCTGAGTCACATTGCATGAGCTTCCTTTTACCCAGTTTTCCCCAAATCATCCCAGAACCAATGGGGCAGGGCCAAAGTACCCTAGAAACTGTGTTGATTCTGGGATCTACAGCAGGTTCAGGCCACCCACTCAAAGGCCCTGTAGTGCCTCATCACTGGCTTGGAGAACACTGAACCACAAATCAGGGAATGAGGTCCATGTGGGAACTATGCTGCCAAGGTTTCCCACACTAGCAGCTGGCCCTGGAACTCATGATGAAGAAGATTTCCACAGTACAGAGTATGATCCACAGAAAAGATAATGTGACCTTTGGTTGTATTAGCTTTACTATGGATCCCCTACAGGGCTGGTGGGTGCATGTTCTATACTGTGCCCTGAAACTCTGACTACCTCCCTCCCCTGCATCCCAAACCCAGGGCAGGGGAATATAGTACCATGGAGGTAGCTGAAACACATTGCTACATGGGAAGGGCCAGATCCGTGCAAAAAGGGATGCTCCTCCCAGTGTTACTGATCTAAACTGGCTTCATAGCGCCAATCCTTGGAATAGCACTAAGTCATCTGAAGAGATTTTCTATGCTTTTTTTAAATATACATCTACACATAGCTGGATATGCACTGGTTGCCAGTGGACTGACAAACTAAGAAAAACTTACCAAGGACACATCCCATTCAAAAGCCTTGCCTTCTTCATGCAAAGATGGTGGCCTACACTCTATGACCTAGACCATTACTTTGCATAGTCTAATATAGCCTGGAAAGTGGAAGTCTCCTTGGTTAAAGCTTAAAGCAGCTATTTCAGGGTAATTTCCACTCACTTCTTTTTTTTATTGTATTTCAGCAGGCAGTTAATGGTGAAGGGTATTTCTTGACTAGAAGATCTGTTGTAATTACTAAGAACAGGTTTTGGTTGTTTGTTTTGATGGTGTCTTTTTTTTCCCCTAACAGAACTAGGGAAAATATGAATCTCTGCCAAAAAAAAAAAAGCAGCTTTAAATAGATTTCAGTCTTCATTTTAAATACATAGAATAAATGATATGATGGGGTGGGGGAGGGACAAATTAACATGTTGATCAGAAGGAACTGGTTCAACAACAAGGCTGGCACATACCCACAAGTACAACTCACCTACTGTATGGGCTTGGGTACCCTCACTCAAAAGGGACCAGATTGTGGCCTGGATTGTGCATCTTCATAAGGGAATAACAGGACATACCTGGGTCGCTACACACGGAAGGACAGCAGCTTTCACGGGCCACTGCGTGTCTGTCACCTAAGCATCCTGCACCTGAGGATTGGAATGGACACTAAAGGGAAGGGGATGGTTGGAACCTTAGTTCCACCCCCTCAACATGGCAGCCAGTACTGCACTGGTATGCTGGAACAGGTGTGGTGTGCCAGGCATGGCTGTAGCCCTGGCTCTGTTCCAGCCATAGAGTGGACAGGGCTTTTGAGAGATTGGATCCACTTCCTAGGAAGTGTCTTAGAACAGGCCTTATTAGGAAGAGCACAATCTAAACAAAGCATGTGGTTGGGATTGTCTTCCATTTTGGAGAGTTCATGGGAAGTGAGTGTAAGGTTTCTCTCTTCTCCCTATCTAATCTTTTCCATACCGCTTAGTTTTATTTCACTATTATCTAGTTCTAAATACCCAGTGGATCAGAATGCTCTTTTGCTCCTCCCCTCCCCCCATTCCCTTTCTCCTCTCAGAGAAGAGATTGCAAAGGTTGCTAATTTCACTACACCTCACCAGATGTTTTTAAAGATTGGGATGTGGGGGAGGGGAACCCAACACTATACTTGCCTTTAATATGCATTACTTTTTTTGAAAAAGATGCTTATGGCCACTCATTCATACTCATCAGGTGTCATACCAGACCCAGACAGTTCTCAGGCTTTGTTTTTAATGTCTATTTGCTGTGTCCTAATGCAGAGAAGAGGCATGTCAAATCATGTTGTCTGGGAATGTTACTGCTTCAACCTTTTGCTGAAATGTATTTTTCCTCCATGCTGGAGATTAGGAAAGCAAATAGCTAATCAAAGGGAAGAAAAGATCTGACAGCCTGGTTATCTGGGAGAAGCTGACATTTGAATTAATTTCTGGCTATCTGCTGTGCAAATAACTTACCATTCATATATCCCTATATATAATAGTAGTATTAAAAAAACAAAATCAATCACTTTCTTAATGCTGTTAGATTTGGTTTGCTTTAGATTGATTCAAGCTTGACTTTCCCTGGGGTTGTTATTTAACCTGCAGCACGTTGTTGTGCTGCCCAGAAGCAGACTTGGAGGGAGACCGTGACTACAAGCTTCACCTTTGCTCCAGGATGGAGGGGGAAGTAAACTGATCAGGTCTGTATCTGGCACAGCATATGTCCCTTGGAGCATCAGCACAACTATGCTATTCATGTACTTCGGAGACTGCACCAAGGCTACACCCATTTCCACACCTCTTACCATCTACTCAGCTCTACATGTATGGAAGGAATGTAGTCGTCTTGCAGAGGTTGTGCTCCCCACACTGCTGCTACCCACAGTATCAGTAGTTCACACAGCTCAGTAAGTGAGCACCTTACCCTCCTCACTCCCTTGCACAAGACCCAGGCCACAATTTGGCCCAAAGTGACAACAGCGTGTAATCTAAGGTGTGACAAATAAAAACTTATCATCCCAAGAGAGCACATGAGATCAGGCTGCTGAAGTTGCCATTGTTGCTTGTTTCTTTAGGTGAGCAAAAAAAACCCAACAGATACGGTATTTTAAAATGGTGTAATGACTCACCAGCAACATAAGCAGCAATCACTGTCCTTCGTAAGGTCTATGAATGGGAGAGGGAGGAGAGCCTGAATCATGATGCATCTTAAATATATATGTAGATCCTGATGGAAACTGCAGAGAAAAAAAAAAAGAGCAACTTTTTTAGTAAAAACCCATAAGTAAAGCCAGTCCTGATGTATGACCGTATACTACAAAAGATCAGAAACAAAGCAATGCAAAATTAGAAATACAGATATGTTCTTCTCTTCTATTTACATTGACATTAGATGGTTATGTTACACTTCCACATATTGCTGCCAGACTGGTGGGAAGGAGGAGTGGAAAAGCTGGTTTTGATGGAGATATTTACAGTGTTGTCTTTTTTTGTTGTTTTATTGGAAGTCTCGTTATTTTAAAATGTTTTTTCTTAAAGCCTCAGCTTCTGGAATCAGGAGACTGCAGAGGAATCCAAGCTTTTGTGGGTTTTTTTAAAAAGTCAGTTTTGAACCCTCACGATTGCTGGGGAAAGCTTGAAAATGTGACTCAAGAGCACCATAAAGGCAAAATACCAAAAGCAATATGAAAAGAACCCAACCATTATTTTTTAATCTCAATTTTTAAGACAATCTCATGATTTTGTGGGGTCAGACATGGTTTTTCAGAATCTGGGGTTGGCAACATTTCATACCATCACTTTGGCCCTGATTCAGGAAGACATCCCTACTCAAGACAGCATTTAACATGTACTTAATGCTGTCCTGCATAGGAATGGACTTAAGCATATACTTAAGTGCTTTCCTGAATCGGGGCCTTTGTTTCCAATCTGAGCAATTCCACTCCAGCCCTGATTTAGGATTGTATGAGAGCAGGGCCCCAAACACAAATTATTTGGAAAACTAAAAAGTTACATGCACAAAATTCACTCCACCACTGAGACTTTATCGGCCAAGTTTATGCCTAGAACAGATTTTTACAGCTGAATTAGAACAGCCTAAAATGGAGTTTAAAATGGAAATAGTGAGCCAGCCTCAATAATAGTAGTGACACTTTAATATAGCAATTCATCTTTCTTTTAATAACCTTTTATTGATCTGTAATACCTGTGTGATTGATTTGTTTCAGAAGAAAAGAAAATTAACATGTTTAATAGTTGTGGAACCATTATTACTGTGCAAAAGGACAGGATCTAGAATATGTCAATACAAAATTTCTGTTTTGCAAGCCATGTGCAAACTGTTCATTGATTGAAAAGAGCATGAGATTAAACCATCAGCCTGAATTATTGCAAAGTGCAGCTTTCATATTAAAACACAGTGATTACATCTTAGATAGTATAAAGAGTGCACCACAATGTATACCAGAACAAACTGTAAGAGCAGTTTGATACAGGTTGTCAGAGGGGCCCAGTCAATCTTTGTCAGGCTAGAATAACCATAAATTCCAGTAAATGCACCACTCTTTTCATATAGAAATATCCCTGTGAAGTAGTCAGGAGAGAGCTGCCAATCAAATACTATAGCTCAGAGCCTCCCCTACATAACTGTTCTCCTGTGGACAGGATGGGATGACATTAAACATTCAGTTGGGCTGTTTCACAGGGGTTTTTTTTCTCTCCAAGTGTCAGAGCTATTTATGAAATAAATCATTCTCTAAGCTGCCACTTAACTTATTAGTCTTCTTTCGAATGATAGTACCAGGAAGCCTACCCATCATGTTGTTTTCACAGGTATTTTAGTAGTCTTCATTCTGCTCTTATTTTTGGAAGCTTGACACTTGTCGTCGTTTCATTTAAACACAGACGTGCCTGATCCTGCACACTCTTCCGATCCCAGCTATTCTTACTCTTGCAATTAGTCCAAGTGAATCAATGGGATAATGCATATGTGAACAAGTGTTTGCAGGCTAACGGTCTGTGTCCATAGTTAATTTCAATGCTTGTCATACATATTAAAGGAAAGATCTCATATACTGGACCAAAATTCTGAAAGTGGAGCTACTTCAAACTTATATCTGTGTGGTTAACATCTGTCTCTAGCACACTATATATAAGTACTTGCCTCTCTTCAAAATATCAAGCTGAACATTTTTAAACATGCTCAAACTCTCTGCAGTCACAGCAGTTGGATATAAGAGGTTTGAGATTATTTCTCTTATATTTCTGTCTGATCTTCCAGCTGTTGCTCAATATTAGATTTACTGAATGAAATCCTCAACCTGTTGAGATCAATGGGAACACTTCCATTGATTTGAATAGGACTAGGATTTCACTCAATACTTGTATTTATTTTTATATAGGTATAATCAAAACAAGCCCTACAAAATGGAGGAAGAATTTCAAAAATTAGTCACAGGAAAACAATTGATTGATTGTACTTTATGATGTCCAAGCACAATGATTAAAAATCAATACTAAAATGATTCACAAAAGACTGAAGATAGATTTATTCATTTCCACGGAGGAAATGAATAAATCTATTAGTCGTCAGCATAACTTTCAAGGGCTCTGTCTAACAGTCTTTACTCAGGCAAAAACTCCATTGACTTAAATTGGATAAAGTTCACAGAATTAGCCCATAATTACAAAAACAAATCCTTAAGAAACCACACAAGGAACCAACAAAAATAGGTGACCTAACAGAGATGGTCTTTAACTAAAGGTCATACTGAAATGATTAGAAACTACAAAGGAATCTACTGAATTTCAAGCAAAAGTCAAGAGCAGTACTTATTTGATTCACAAGAATTTATAATTAAACTATATGTAACTGAACACAATGTTCATAAAATTAAAATGCTTTATTAAAAATAAAACCACATGATAGCTTTGTGCTGTATGTACTTGACTTCCCAGGGATGAAAAATATTATATAAATGCAAAGCACTATAATTTTTGTCTGAGTACAATAGCCCTGGATAGTTAGGTTTTGGTTTTTTTTAAATTATGTGAGTTTTTGAAAAGTTGCATTTAAAATTGGTAATTGATCTTAACATTTCACTGCTATAAGCAAAACCTATTCAGTGCACTGAAGTATTTGGTCCTTTCCTGGATTGGCTGTCAGCTGCTAACATAAGACTTCTATTAAGTATCTGGTTGCCTTCATGAAATCATGTTGAAGGGTTTGTTCAGGCCTGATCCAAAGCTCACTGAAGATAATGGAAATCTCTTCATTGACGTCAAAGGACTAAGGATCAGGTCCTTAATATATATATATATATATATATATATATATATATATATATATATATATATATATATATATATATATATATATATATTAAATTTTTCCTCTATTTTTGTTTCTTCAAAGTGGTTGCTTAAGAAAGCATCTAGTGCAAGTGGCTTTTTGGTGCAGTAGTTCACCTACATGCAATTGTTACTTTCCTTTTGGCTTAGACTACGGTATGCCTACACTTACTTAAAACGCTATAGGGGCACAGCTGCACTACAGGGCACTGTAGCACGTCAGTCTAGGCACTATCTATGCTGATTGGAGGGATTCTCTCATCGGTGTAGATAATCCATCTCCCTAAGTGGTGATAGCTAGGTTGATGGAACAATTCTTCCGTCGACCAAGTGCTGTCTATGTCGGGACTTGGGCAGGCTTAGCTACACCACTCAGGGGTGTGGATTTTTCACACCCTTGACTAACATAGTTATGCCTAATTTTCTAGTATAGACTAGGCCTACATATCTTGTGCCATGGTCATTTGTAGAAGCTGTAATGTCAGAGAGTTACTTAACATTCTCTTCCAAGGACCACCATGCCCTAAACTACCTCCAGCAGCACCACTTCATGACTTTACACAACACTCTTATAAAAGCCACACACAGCAAAGCCTCACTAATTCATCCTAATAGCTGGATACTGTGACACTAAAGTGCAATTATCTAGTATGAAAAATGGTAATTGCCCAAACCAGAACTCCAGATCCAAACACCCAGAATCTGAAACTAAGTTCCTGCACTGGCCATGCCCAACTCTTGCCCCTTGGCCCATCCTAACAGCTCAGTTTTGCTAGGGGGAAGATGTGGGTTTCAAGAAAGTTGCACTGAGCCACCATTTGGGGTGCTTAGCATGGTGCTTTGTTACTCACAATCCAATAAAGTAAAACAAGCAGAGGGAGAGAGAACTGTACTGTGTTCCTAGAACCTATCCCAAGACACTGAGCAACTGGCTGTGTAGCATACTATGTTCTGTATCTGTAAACCTTCAGGCACATTTATGGCTGATCCTGATCATTGCCCTTTTATCAGTTTCTTCTAGGTGCAGCTCTTAAATAGACTCCAGTGAGCCGCTGCTCCAAAAGCTTGATTCTCCCTCTAGAGGATATGAGTGACTTCCATTGACTTCAGTAGAATGCAACACACAACACAATTGCTAGGTATGTAATAAGTCATTACCTACACTTACTGCTCAGACCTGCAGGTTGTTGAGTGCTGCAGTAAGGAGTGCACAGAGCCAAAGTGCTAGCACTGAGCACTAAGGGACAGATTTTCAAAGATACTTACATGCCTACAGATGCAGAAAGCCCTTTTGAAAATCAAAAGGTCCTATCTGCATCTTTAGGCACCTAGATACCTTTCAAATTAGACTCTTCAGAGCCTGATCTGAAGCCCACTGTAGTAGGAGTCTTTCTATTCGGCTTTGGATCAGGCCCTTCACACTTACTCATCACTTATGCAGAAAACCTTTCTGCATAAAAAATATGCACATTGTTCGGCAACGTGATAAATCCCCTTTGTTTGCACTGAGTTGAGCACCAGTGTATAGTGGGAAAGTGGTAGGATATAGCCATGGCACAGCTAGTTAAGTTCTGTCAATCAATGCAATCATCATCCCTCCTGGACATATTTAAGATTTTCAGTAACTTCTACGGCTGCCACCCAGGGGCCTGAGTCTCACATGATAGGAATAAATGCCACTGATTCAATGATCATTAAATAACAACTAAGGGTTATTGTGTAACCTTTCCTCACAACGGTGAGCACTTTCTCACAGGAGACATCCCATTGAAGTCAGTGAGACCACTCCTGTGCTCACCAATATTGATTGAGGGTCACAATCAGGCTTATATGTTGTGCACTGGCATTTCTACTTTCTATGCTCCTGCCAGTAGCACTTGGTGGCCTGCATAACTGAGCCATAAATGAAGCTTATCACAGCGTTTTCAGCCTTGTACTTCTACTGCTACCATTGTTTGTCTTTGTAGCAATGACAGAGGAAAATAATGTTTAACAATTATATTCTCTAGAATTCTTACAGGGCAAATCCAATACTTGCCTCTTGCTCTGTCTGCCCTTTGTGACTATGTCTTCTGTCCACTGGAGACAAAGCTCTGATGATAAAAAGCAGTGTATTTATCAGAAATCTGTAATAATTGAGTTTTTAATTACTCCTTCAAAATGTAAAACATTCATCAGAATGAACCTTCCCCCCCATCCCCGATTAACATTCTGATTAACCATGTGTCCATGTAAATTTCAGATAAGAATGAGCATTCTTAGAAGTTAACGCATATCTCACCCTGGCAATCTCTTGCTCTCTTTCAAATGATTTCAGGGCTATCAAGTACAGGAATATATATCTCCATCCCTCTCTCCCTAGTGGAATAGGTTGCTGACTAGAAGGCGCTTTTTTTTTTTTTTTTTTTTTTTTTGAAGCTGCTCTAGAAAGATAGGTTCTGTGCTGGACCAAATGCAACATGATTACTCCCAATGTACAGTGTGTGTTAAGGACATGGAATAAATACAAGAGAATAAGTTAGTAGAAAACTGGGGTTAATAAAGGAGAAACTAGAAGGAAAATAGCATATAAAGAGACATAGCAGAAAATAGAGTTTTGTTGCTAGGGTCTATTGTGGCCTCACTAGAAATGAATAGATTGTGTCCATTTTTGAACTGCTAATTCCACTTCTCATAATGAGAGAGAACTAAACAATATCAAATTTGTAACACTTATGTCTGCACTCTAATGGAGTGCAAACAGCCATGACTTCTGAAAGAGCTTCAGCTAGTGAAATGACACCTTTACTAGGGATAATGTAATAAGTTCAGATCAGAGTAGAAATGTCATGGATGCTTAGAAGTAGTCTTAATCATAAAGTGGTTATTATATTTCCTAGTGTTATTGGTTTCCTGGCTATTCTTACTTAGGCTTTGAACTGTCTCTGCTTTTTATTCCAGTTCTGCCTTCTCTTTTGCTTCTCCTGAGTCAGAGAAATGGATCAGGAAATCAGCAGAAATCTTTTCTCTGTGGCTGATAAGTAAATTAAAAACAAGGGAGAAAAAACATAAGAAGCCCTGGGGAGGGGTGGGGCTGAAAGATTATTTTTGGTATTTGCCTGATATTGCTGAAAATATTTAAGAAACTGATTTAACACTATCAATTAGCCAGGACTGTATGGCTCTGAATATCAGTAATGGGCTGTATGCCATCCACCTCTGGGTTACAGGTTCAAATCTGGCTTAGGCTGGTAGTTAATGAAACTTGTTAGCACAACAGCAGTGCAATCAGTGTGAAATAAATTGGTGGTCTCAGTCCATTTCCTAGCAGATAACTGTTCACCAAAAAAGAAAAAAAAAGCCAATAGGCACAATTTGCAATCTCATCAAAGAGCTGTTATAAAGATACAAGCGTTACGTGTCTAGAGATGTCAATCTACCATCTTTCAGAAAACATTAAAAATATCCTTGGGCATCTTCTCACTCCAGTGTGTGTGCGTGTGCATGGGCACCCACACACACCTCTTGATGTACATTCCTCTCTGCTGCTGTTATAAAACTGGTCAAGTTTGCCAAGAGAAAAACGATGTTATGAACACCAGTTGTGTTGGAAAAATACAGTAAGTAGTAAAAATCAACAACAGTAATGAACAGTGTCATGTAAAATCCATTAATTAAGAGGCAGAAAATTAAAGGGGGTATAAACATGAAAGAATTTTACACCTGGAAAAAAGTAGTCTATTTAATTGTTACATCAGGCTTTAATTCTCTAAAAATGCTCTACATGACTGCAACACCATTCAAACACTGTCTTCCTAAAGTTGTGTGGGAAGCACATCACCTGAGGGAAACCGATAAAAGATTAATTTTGAGGCTGCATAAAAAAGGTTATAATGGTAATAAGTACCTTGGCCTAGGGCTTTTCCTAAAGAATTAACTACCAAATGAGGACTATCTACTCTCCCAGCCAGTCATTGATTTTAGGAAAATGTCTTACACCTTGATTAGTATTGCCAAACTAAAGAATGCAAGGTTATGTGGAAGTATAAAACAATACTGAGTAGCAGGGAAGATGTAGAAGTGGAACAGAAGAGAAAATAGTCAATTATTTCCTATGACCCATTTTTTTTTAAAAAAAGTTGCTTTAGCGGGTGTTTCATGTAAGTAAGGTTCAGCAAGTATGTTTTCTAAGACATTAAACTCATAAATGGTTATTTAAAACCTGTTGTGTGGAACTGATGAGTATTGGCACTAACTAGAAGTTCTTGTTTATGAAAAACACCCTTTTTCACAAAAAGACCATCTTCTGCCTAAACTTAGTTTTTTCAAAAGTGTTTCAGCTTTTCAAATGAAATCCAATAATTTTTGTTTTTTTTAAACTGAAAACTGTTTTGGTTTTCAGTTACTGGGATTTTCCCTCCTTTGTCTCGCTTCCCCCTCCCACTCACCACCAACTCCCTTCAGTGGAAAAATGCAAAAAGTGGAAGGGAGAAAATTAACTAATTTGGATTTGCTGTTGAGTTACATAAGGATCTGTTAATTCAGTAATAGCTAGACACCAGGCAGATACCATATTACCCTTTGGACTGACTAAGATCATTTCAATGAACAAATAATCCTTTCAGTAATAAAGTGGAGCTGAATATTTATTTACCAGTATTTTCTATAGACATTACTATATAGCTACTAATCAATCCTCCAGTCTCAGACTCACTCTCTTATTACCTCAGTCTTTAATAATGGTAACATATCCCTAAGTATCCTTGAAGTCTGATATCAAATTCATATACACTGGCTGCAGGCAAAAATAAGGCATCAACTATATCAAGCTTAGTTTTGTTACCAGCTTTGATGCTGGTTCCTGTCTGAAGCATTTCATCCTGTGATGTCAAAACATAAAGAAGCCAATGATCTTGACATTTCTTTTTAATAGTCTGGGTTTGTTTTGATCAAGCATGAACAAGCTGGATGTTGAGAGGGTCTGAACTTTCCCATGTTTTGAGAACACTGGAGTGGGGGGGGAAGAGAAAACAAATCTGTAACTACTAGAAAAAACAACACTATTGCACATATCACCTAATTTCAAAGAAACAGGCAAGAGGAAAACCTATTTTGTGTTCTGCTATTTGTAAACATGTAAATAATGCATAATGTAATCTAGGCCACTTTCTGGTTCATACAATTAACGTCATATCCCTAATTTCAGAAATAGTCACGCATCACAAATTCAGTGGTGCACTAGTTTAAATCCTCAAAAAGATAAAAATGTTATTAGGACAGTGTGAGAACACATAGCGTATGCAATAAATGAAATTAATGCATCTATCAGCTCAGCTCAGGAATTGAAAACATAGTATTAAACATGCAGAAAAGACAAAATGAGCTTTTCTAAATGTAAGTTCTTTCATTAGTTTAGTATCCAGATAATACTAACTGAATTTCAGTTAATTTTATTATCAGAATAAAGTTTTGTTATCAAAATATATTAAGACTAAACCTCTCATTTGACTTTCACAAACAACTCACCACTAGCCAATGTTTAAACAGTATTCACAATTCAAGTCCTTTAAAATAACATTTAATCACTTGACTACCTTTTGCATAATCATTTGTCATTTTGACTTCAATCGGATCTCATGATAATTAACATCACTGAAACTCATATGATAAACAACTTCTGCTTAAAATGATAAGATGCCAAACATGAACATTTTATTAGTTTGATTATAACAACTGGTGTAAAATACAAACAGCATTTAAGATAAAAATTGATTGAATCCCCAACTGCAGCCAAACTCAGTGCTGTAAAAGGCTACAGAGGAGGCTACGTGCTACCTTCACAGCTCATTGATCTGGGGGAGGAGGGAGTACTTTGGGCTCCAGCAATAATCAGAGTATCCTCAGAACAACACCCTGTTTTCCTTCTCACCCGCAGGACATTCCTACTACTCTGAAGGCTGGAAAAGGGTGGCTAAGAGCCACTGCAATGTTTCACTTGGGGATTCACCAAAACTGGGGGAACTTCCAACCAGTTTGTTAAACTGTCTTTCTCTCTGCTTTGCACTGATGGCATGGCACAAAGGAGCCAGATGACAGGCGGAATTTGGTCCAATGTGTCAACTGGTCCATTCCTGCACTTAAATATTTTTGGGCTTAATACTGTACAAAGGGGAAAATCCTACTTATTACAGCAGCTGCCCCAAATTAATATTTATATATCTAGCTACTAGAGGGCTTTTTGGGTGCTCTAGGTGATGTTACACCATTGAATTTAATAGGAATCTTGCCAAGGAATTTGGGAGAAAGATTAGGATCAGGCATTTAGTGACCAAGGGATCATGATGCTCCCAAATGTGACACACAAGTGCCAACCTCAGGGCAGACTGTTAAAAACCAGGGCACTAACATCGAATCGATTGTGAGTTCTAAACTTAGATTTCACCAACTAACTGCACCAACCAAAAACTCCTCAGGCACTTTAACAGCCTTAACATGGAGTCACAGGCAGTCCCCTTGGGTACTCCAGTCTGTCATGTCATCCAGGTGAGCAGATCACAGTGACAGATGGCCCCTTACACCACAAATCACAGCAATATTCAGGTTACTCCTAGTCTCAAAAGGACCATTCACTTACCCTAGGTCAATTGTGCTTTAGGTCTCTCAACGACAGCGCTTGTAGCTAGTCCTATAGTAAGTTATATGAAGATTTATTAAGTAGGCAAAGTAGAGTTATTTACAAGGTTAAA
Organism: Mauremys reevesii; assembly: GCF_016161935.1. Lineage (NCBI taxonomy): Eukaryota > Metazoa > Chordata > Testudines > Geoemydidae > Mauremys > Mauremys reevesii. The sequence continues at coordinate 60,941,741 of NC_052627.1, read as the reverse complement.
GCAAACAAACATGAACAAGTTACCTTCTTCTTCGAGATGTGTTGCTCCTATCCATTCCATGTAGGTGTGCGCGCGCGCGTGAACAGCTCTTTTTCTTTTTTTAGCCTAGCAACTCCGCGGGGCGCGGGCGCTGGCGCGGCGGGCGCGCGCGATGGCGTATATATAACCCCGGCCGGCCCGCCGCTCCTTCAGTTCCTTCTTTCCGCCGGTAGGAACAGTGTAGTGCTAGTGGTGCTCTCTCCTCCCACAGCTAAGCGTTCTCCGTTAGTTTATATATAGTGTATATCGTTGTTTTTGTTTTTAGTTTTGTAGTTAGTTTTATAGTTAGTATATACTAGGTTAGGAGGTTAGAGGTGGGCCCTCTTCTCTTCTTCTTGCGAACATGCGGACGGCGGGAGCCAACGCTGCAAGCCAGCGCGCGGCGCGCGTGACGTGCCTGCCCATGGTGACGCCCCGCTGTCTTGCCTGGGCTCACTGTCGGACAGGAGTGCCCCCGTCGCTCCGCACTTCCGCGCGCTTGCAGCGACTCCTCGCACGAAGCAACTCCTCGCTCGCGGTCCTCAACAACTCGCGCCTCGGCGGCGGCGGCCCCTCACCAGCGAGCAGGCGCGCCTCAACTACTGCCGCAGCCGCCCCTCTGCCGCGGAGGCAGCAGCCCGGCGGCACCGGCACCGGGCACCCGGCACCGAGCTCCGCGCCCCGGAGAAGGCGCGAAGCCGCCAGAAGGATAAGCAAAAAGCAGAAGGCCCAGCCACCTCCGACTGTAGCTGTGCAGCAACTGCACCGCGGCACCGGCGCGTGCCGCGCGCCGTGCGGCGCCGCGAGCCCGCTCCCCGCTGCCCACCCCAGTCCGGTAGGCTGCGCTGCCCGGCCGAGGCCGGCGCTCGCGACGCAAAGACATTTATCGCGCGCTACGCAAGACAGCGCGCCAGCTTACGGTGCCCGTGCGCGCGCCTCAAGCGGCTTGGGAAGCATCCGAAGCCACTTCCCGGCGCCGCCTAAGCCGGATCGCGCCACCGCGCCAGGTCGGCGGTCTCGCGGTCCACGCCACCTCACCGCCGCCGCTCGCGCCACGCACCGCTCATGTCATCCATGTCTCCCGTCCCTCCTCCGTCTCGCGGTCCGCGCGGTCTCGCTCCCTCGCGCGGTGCGGGCGCTCCAGCCTCCGTTCGCGTCGCGCCCGCGCTCGCGCCGGTGCCGTAACAGGCAGGCGGAGAGGGCCGGCGAGGCGCGAGGTCGCTCCGCAGCGCGTGGCGCCACGCGCGCGTCCGCCATCCCGCCGCGCCGGTCCGCCGCGGCGGCCCGACCGCCGCGCGGCGCCCTCCGCGCCCGCGAGCGCGAGCGCGACGACCCACGCCGCGTCCCGCGGCGCGCCGCCAGGCAAGCGACGCGACGCCTGACTCCGGCGCGGGCACGGCCTCCCGGCACCCCGGCCCGGCGCCGCCCCCGCACCGCCGCCCTCCCTGGCCACCAAGAGCCTCCCTCTCCTCCCCTGGGGGGTGGCGCACTCGCCCCGGGGCGAGTCCCCTCCCAAGAACATGGACCGCAGCAATGGGATTTTGGGTCCCCCGGGCGAACACATGAACAGGCCCCCCCACATGCGAACAGCCGGCTCGATGCCCGCCGGCCACCGGTAGCCACTGTCAGCAGGCACCTCCGTCCCCCCACCTCACCGCCCCGCTCCACACGCCGCAGGCCTGAAGCACGGCGCACGGAAGCAGGCACAAGAGACACGGAGAGTCCCTTCCTCATCCTCCTCCCCGGCCCTCTCCCCCCTCCCCCGGAGATCGGGCGGTGGCGTCGACCCAGACCGACTCAGAAGGGAGACTCACTCAGGTAGCTCAAGCCAGGGGGGGAAGAAGGTGCAAGGGCAAGAGAGACTACCCGTGGAAGAAGTGGAGGGGGGGACGGATGTGGTGGGGAGGAGGACGCCCCTGGTGGGTTCAACAAATGCCGCTGCGCATCCTCAAAAAAATGCCCCTCTCCTCCGCCCCACCTCCAGCGCGACCAGTACGCGCGGAGTGGAGGGAAGTACAGAATACCGGTATGCCCCGACGGCTCCGGAGCCTGTATTCGGGACCGACTCTCTAGTTGTGTTGCAATCTGTCGGCGCTGTGGCCAGCCAGTCCGCGCAGCCGCCGAAGAGCCAAGCCAGGAAGGAGTAGGCGCGCCTCGGCGCCTCCTCGCTAACGCTCGCCAACCGCCTCAACTCCTACTTGCCAACCAATTCAACATGCAACAAAGATATACATAGAACATCTTGGGCTGCCTTGGGAAATTCACAGCTGCGGCTCAGAGGAAGCTGGAAGCTCTGGCTTCTTCCTTTAAGAAAGGAAGGAAAGCCAGCGTGGCAGCGGGACGGGCGGGACCGGGGCGCCGAGGGTAACCCAGGAGGGCCATGCACGCATTATTCATCACTTCCGCCTGCAGGGGCCGCCAGAGGACCTTCCTTCCCAGAGGGGTCCTTTACGCGGAAAGTCTTTTTTTGTACAATAAAAACTTTTCAAAGAAAACCAGAGGGCGGAGTGCAGATCCGCGATGCGCACGCTGCCGCCCAGCGCATAAGGGCAGGCCAACAACCTTATTCAACTTCATTCAACGCCTCCAACCTTATCGCCAACAATCGCCCCCTTCGCCGCCGCCCATCGGGCGAGCGCCGCCGGCCGCAGAATACGGGGCGGATCATCCCAGGCCCCCAGTCGGCCTTTTGAGGGACGCGAGGGCTCTCCAAGTCGACTGGCACGACCTCCAGGGCCCATCCATTCTTCAATCAGATCAGGCGTGGTCATCTGTAACCCTTTTCGCTGGTCTCCTCCCGGTCCTCCGCCTCATCCCGCCTCCAGCTCAGCACCCCCCGAGTCAGCCATTTCTCCTCCCCACCCGCACCCCCTCCTCCCTCCCTCCCCTCCTCTCCTCTTCCCTCCTCCCTCTCCTCCCCCCTCCTCTGCCCTCGAGCCTCAGTCAGGAGGCTCAGGTCGTGGGGAGCAGGGGAGGAATCGAGCTATTCTCATCCCAAGGCAAAGGCATATCCTCCAGGCAATCCCCTCATCCGCCTCCGGCCAGCAGCTGTCAGAGCTTCCAGCACAGAGATGGTGACCTTTGGGGTTCCTTCCCCTTCCTTGGATCCTGGGACTGTTTTTGCTGCCTCCTCGACCTACTCTTGCCTTCCGCTGGCCCAATCTACCCGAGCTGCCCTGTGAGGGATGATCTCTGGTCCTCGGGCCACCCGTTCCCCACCTGGTCTCGCCTCTCCCCGCGGTACTCAGTGCATGCTTGGCCTCATGCGCCCCTCGCCGCCGCCCAGCCGGCCTCCCTCGCTCCGCATCCCTCTCACCCCCGTCATCGCCATCCGTCCCGCCGCTCCCAGCGTCTGCGGCGAAGGCTCACTCCGAGGTTCTGTGGCGACCAAAGGCTTCGAGCGGAATCCCTCCCCGTTCTCCTCCCTCTCCCCTCTCTGTTCCAGAGTCCTGTGAGGGTTCTCCTGAGTCTGCGCTCCATCGGGCAGCTCATCAGGCGTTGGCCCCCTTCCCGGGCCAGCGAGCGTTTGGGCACCTTTTCCGTGCCTCCCTCCTGGGCTCCTCACGGCACAGCATCCATCCCTGGGTCCACCATGCGCGCCGCCGACTCTTTCCTCCGGCCATTCCGCCCTGGCCTGCGCAGGCCATTCCAAATGTCTCTGGCTCATCCCGATCCATGCTGGCGTTGGCCCAAAGCCGGCCTCGTCGCGTCGGACCCGCCCCCCCCCTCATGTGGGTGCTCTGGGCTGAGCCCGTTCCGCCTGCCCCGCCGCGCCCGACCCTCCGCGTGGCTGCCCGGGTCTCTCACTGGCCTCTCCGCTGGCCCAAACCACCCGCGGGGGGGTCAACCCCCCTGGGGCTCCCTCCATATCAACTGCACCGCACAGGCGATCCCCCCAGCCAGGCTTGTCTCGCCTCACGATCTCCCGCACCCAGATCTGCTGTGCCGCGAGCTACCCGGTGCCATGTTTTATGTCAACAGCTAGGGGTCTAGCTGGACAACACCGCAGCCATGTCACCTTCCTCTGGGCTTGCGCGCGAGGTCAACACTTTGCGGCAACGAGGCATTGCCTCAGAACTTTTCTCGCCGACCGCCTCAGCAGAACTCGTCGCCCTTGCGAGCGCACCTTCACGCCAGAGCCGGCGTCTCAGCGCGTCCAGAGGTCCTTTCCAGAGTGACCTCTCCTTCTCCCTGGCTTATTCCATCTTCCAGCCAGTGGGCTTCTCCAGAGATAGACCTCTCTGCTTCTCTCCCTCCTTCAAATGCTTTCTCCTCTTCTCTCAAGCCAAGCTCTCCTCCTCGCTCCCTCAGAGCTCTTCCGCTCTCATTCCCCTCAGAGCCTCTTCTCCGTCGTCCCTCCCAAGATCGGCAGAGCAAACCGAGCTCAAGATCGAGCCTGCTGCCGCTCCGCACTGATCTCTGGGCATGCCTCCCAGCCTGCTGCTGACTTCACCGGAGTTCCCCTCGCTGCTGCGAGCCCATCTGCCTCGAGGCTGCCTGGTGAACCTGTCGCGGTCTGGAGCCCGGCAGCCTCGTCACAGCATCCTGCGGTGCAGGCAGTGCTGCTCAAAGCAGCTGACCTCGAACCGGGTTGGTAGTTCTGGTGCAGCAAGGCAACATCAACACCGCAGCGCACCACTAACTCAGCCAAGCAGCCTGCCCTGCGCGACCTGAGAGAGGCCTCACTCCTTTCTCGCCCCCATCCAGACTGTCCTCCTCGCTCTTGGTACCTACTGGGTCGGGTCTGCAATCTCGTCTCCCCAAGGAGGCACCCTTCACTCTGCCCAGCATTCATGGGCGACTTGGTCCATTGCTTCGATCTTCAGCTCCACCTGGCAGCACTGTCCCCATTGGTGTCATGATTCCGTCTCCACCCGCGAGTGCTCTCTCCCTCCTCCACCTTTGATTGCTCTCTGTCTCGCCTCCTCTGTAAGGCGGCCCTTCCTCCTGCTCCTTGCCCAGATCTCCTCTCTCTCCTAGCTCCGCCCTGGCCCCTTGCTTCACTTCCATCATTACCTTCTTCCTCAGAGCTCTTCGCCCTGCGGGGCCCCCTTACCGTCTTTCACCCCAGACAGTCGGGTCCAGCGGGGACAAGGTGCAGCTTCTTCCTCCCCGGCCCTCCCTCCTCAAATGCCGCTGCTTCTCCCGGGCTTCCTTCCGTCCTCGCATGCTTCCTTTCCCTTCCGCGCATGCCTCCGCCTCCGCGGCGTCCTACCTCGCCGCGGCGATGCCGACGGCCGCCCAGAAGCGCGACTCTCGCTCGCCCAGCTGTTCGCACGTCCTGCATGACTGCGCAAGCCAGTGCCCTGAAAGCGCGCACCTTCCTCGCTGACGTCCTGCCGCAGACCGTGTTCTGAGCGAGCTTTCCAGTTCCCCGGCCCGACTCACCCCCCATCCACATCCCCACCATCCATCAGCTCTTTCCTGGCCCATCAGCCTATCCAGGCAGCATGTCCACGGCCTGGCTGGGTACGCAGCATCATCCTTCAGCCCCACTTCAGTCTTCCCAGCGACGTAGAGCCACGCAGCTGCCAGTTCAGAGACGACGCAGCTTCCAGGTCTGACTCATTCCACCCGCCCACTCTGCGTGGCTTGGGACCTAACTGTTGTGAATCACCACAATCAACTACCAGAAGAAAAGACGGAACTCACTCCAAGAAAAGAACTGAGGAACTGAGTTTGGACTGGCCGTGGTTGTCCCCCTCCCCTCCTTCCCGGGCCACGGAATGCCGGCAGAAATGCCGCCGAAGGCCGGCCGGCTAGGGGGTATGAGCGCCACGTGAGGGCCGCCATTTTTGAAACCTAAGCCTAATATAGGCTTTTGTAATCAGCTAGCTTCATCTGTCCTTTAGGGCTAGCCCAGGCTAAGCAGCTGGGGATGTCTTGCTTATGCCTAGAAACAAACACCTCAGTTCCCCTCCCCCAAGAGTCCAAGTAGCATAGAGATCCTTAGTTCCTCTGTTTTGGGGTTTTTGTACATTTCCTGCAATGTACTATGAGCTGCAAACTCAGCTGATGGAAGGAGTCCACTCACATGACTCATCTTCACTGGGAGAAGAGTAGAACAACAAGAGTTTTTTGATGACGGTTTCTCAATCCAGATATAGGGAGTATCTAGTTGTAAGATCCAACCATAGCCTGTCTGGTATTAATGCATCCTGGAGGTCAATGCCTGGCTGCACAGATGGTGTCACCAGAAGGGCTTTGACGTCCTTGACCACAGAATGTTGTTCCATGAAGGAGAACTGCTGAGCAAAGATAGGGTCCATCTATCAAGGAAGGGGAAGAGTATCTTTGGATACAAACTGGCTGATCTAATGAGGAGGGCTTTAACCTAGATTTGATGGGGCAGAAAATTTAGGTAAGTCAAAAACATGGAGACCTGGGAGAAGGGTTGGAATCCGGGCAAAAGCATGGGTAATTATAGCAGGGATAAAGGAGAGATAAGAGGGAACACAGAGAAAAATCAAATCTATAGCTTAGACGTCTCTATACTCATGGGCTCGAGGAGGCTAGCCCCTGGTCCGGCCTGCCCCTTCTGCTCGGGGCCCTGCCATTCCTGCCAAAGCCAAGAGGACCACCCCCCACCCCCCAGGCCACCTGTGTGCCCCCCCCTCCAGTGCACCAGGCCGGAGGCGTGCCCCTGCTCAGCCCCAGAGTGCCAGGCAGTTGGGCAGGTGGTGCACTTCCCCTGCCCAGTGCGCCAGGCGAGCGCCATGACCCCTCTCAGCCTCGGAGAACCAGGTGGGCAGGCAACCTAAGAGCACAGGCTGGCCTGCATTAGCCCCAGCCCCAGGCTGGGGCCCCAGCCTTGGAGTGGGGGGGGGGAGTCCCCCCTCCCCACAGCACAGCACTGGGAAGTATGGGGAATAAGAGGAAGAAATAGAAATACTAGTGAATAAACACAGCTATGACATAGTTGGCATCACAGAACTTGGTGGGATAATACACATGACTGGAATATTGGTATAGAAGGGTACAGCTTGCTCAGGAAGGACAGGCAGGGGAAAAAAAGGAGGAGTGTTGCCTTCTATATCAAATACGTGTACTTTGGATGAAGTTGGATCAAAATAGGAGAGACTTGTTGAAAGTCAGGGTAAGGATAAAAGGGGTAAAAAGCAAGTGTGATGTCATGGTGGAGGTCTAATATAGATCACCAAACCAGGAAGAGGTGGATGAAGCTTTTTTTAAACAACTAACAAAGTCATCCAAAGCACAGGACTTGGTGGTGATGAGGGACTTCAACTACCCAGACATCTATTGGGAAAATACACAGCAGGAAACAGACATATGCGGTATGTGAGTCTTCCATTTAGGGAAGGGTGGGGGCGCACGCTGGCACCTGGACCATGGCCCCTCCCTTCGAAGCCCGCCCCCACTCTGCCTCCTCCCCCTGAGACCCTTTGCCCACTCCTCTCCACCTCCTCCCAAGGCCTTGCTGCTCATTCCTCTCCACCACAGGAAGAGGTCACTCGGGGCTGGGGCCTCAGGCCACAATCTGGACACTGGTGCCCCCCCGCCTCTCCCCACACACTTTTAGGGAGCTTCACTTCCAGCGCTCCAAAGGCAATGGGCCAGCATGCATCAAAGGGAGGTGACCTATGCTGCATCCGCGGCATTTTCCCTCTGCATGGCTAGCCTTTTTTGAGGAGGCTTAGCCTCCCCTAGCCTCTTGTACGCACCGCTCATGAGCACAGATTATCCAACAAATTACTGGAATATATCAGATACAGTTTTTTATTTCAGAAAGTGGAGAATGCAACTAGGAGAGAGGCTATTCTAGATTTGATTTTGACAAATAGAGAGGAACTGTTGGAGAATCTGAAAGTGGAAGGCAGCTTGGGTGAAAGTGATCATAAAATGGTAGAGTTCATGATTCCAAGGAATGGAAGGAGGGAAAACAGCACAATAACGACAAGGCAGACTTTAGCACACTCAGGGAGTTGGTAGGTAGGATCCCATGGGAAGCAAGTCTAAGGGGAAAACAGTTCAAGCATTGGCAGTTTTTTCAGAGAGACATTATTAAGGGCACAAGAGCAAACTGTCCAACTGCATAGAAAAGATAAGAAGTATGGCAAGGGACCACACTGGCTTAACCAGGAGATCTTCAATTATCTGAAACTCAAAAAAAAATGCTACAAAAAGTGGAAACTAGGTCAAATTATGAATGATGACAATAAAAAAAAATCCTATAAGCAGGTAGGGACAACATTAAAAAGGCCAAGGCACAAAATGAAATTAAACTAGGTAGAGTCATATAAAGGGTAACAAGAAAACATTTTACAAACATATTAGAAGCAAGAGGAAGATCAAGGACAAGGTAGGCCCATTACTCAAGAGGGGCAATAATAGAAAATATGGAAATGGCAGAAGTACTAACTGACTTTTTTGTTTAAGTTTTCACCAAAGAGGTTAGTAGTTAGCACGTTTTTCCTAAACACTGGAATAAGTTGCTTAGGGAGGTTTGCAATCTCCATCATTGTCTAATCTGTTCTTAAAAACCCCAAACACCAGTCAGGAATGAGCTAGGTCAGAGGTTCTCAAACTTATTTGATTGGGCCCCCACTTCTTTGTGTCTGTAGTAATTTATGCCCTATCCCCCCCGAGTACATATACTGCCACCCAGCTCTGAAGGCCAACTGGAGAGCAGCAGTTGCTGACTGGGCACCCAGCTTTGAAGGCAGCACCCCATCAGCAGCAGAACAAAAGTAAAGGTGGCAATGTGAAAAGTGATATTTGTCAATATCATTTTTCACAGCAGACTTAGCGCGCCATTTCCACCCTTACGTTGGTTCTGCTGCTGCCCAGGGGTGCTGGAATAGGGGGATCTAGGGCACCATGGCATCATCACCCTCCCACGTTTTACCAGCCAAAGGGAGAGCAGGGGGAGAGGCAGAGAGGAGTGAACAGAAGGCAGGGCCTTTGTGGGTAGAAGTAGTGGTGTGAGGGGTGTGGCCATGGCTTGAACACCAATAGCCCTCCCACTTTTAGGGAGCTTCTGTCACTCCTGCTGCTGCCACACCAGGGCTGACAGCCAGAGCCCCACCACCTCCAAGTGAGGGATTGGGTGGGGAGGGGGAAGGAGAGCCGCAACCTGGGTTTTGGGGCCCTTCTGCATGAGCCCCAGCCACCTGGGGCTGACAGCCAGAGCTCACGCCTCCCTTGACACATTCCCATGTCTCCCTTGGGAGGCCCGCCCTATAGTTTGAGAACAGCTAGTCTGGGTTATTACTTAGTCCTGCTATTGAGGTCCCTTCCTGTCCAACGCTTCTCTGATGGGTCTCTTTTCAGGAGGGGTAAAGCAATTTCAGTAGAAGAGCAGCTCTTCACACTAATGTCCCTCATCTGTATAGCAATTCACACAGTCAGAGACTCACATTACAGCTACACAAATACTACATTACAGTATGGAACACAGATATTACAAGTAAGATTAATGCACACAGCAACTCAGAAGCATTCAATAGGTCTAAATACTTTCTTATCATTCTAATACCTATTACAGATTCCAGACAGATTCCAGTTACATATCTGCCAGTGTTCTGTTGAGAAATGGGGACCTTGGCATGAGCTGGCCCCTGGCCTGCCAGCATCACAGGGAGAAGCACAGCAAGGGCTCAGTCCTGCAAAGTACTGAGAAATCCTGCAAGATCCTGAGCACCACAGGAGATGAGGATATTCGACACCATGTAGGACCGAGCCCTAGGACCATGATCTAATTCCCATCAAAATCTACAGGAGTCTTTCTATTGGCTTCCAGACAAGATGTATCAGGGCTTAACCCAGCACGGGATGCTGGTATTTTGATAATGTTGATGCTCATTTGTGCATGCTCTTATGAGCTTGCATCCTGATCTGTGCACTTTTACAAACATTTCTCTTCTCACTTAAATAGTACAGGCTGTCAAATTTTCTTTAAACGCTAAAATTATACAGATGAAATGACTCAAATTTCACCAAGGTTTCATGAAAGGTTTTGGAAAATACTAGAAGTTTTGCAAAACCCTAAACCCAGCTGGGTTCTTCCATTAAGTATGGTGACTTGACCAAATATTTTAATGAAGATATAGAAACATCAGAAAGCAGACAGGTATGAATAGGAAATGAATATAAAATGTTTATTTTTCAAGTTTGTAAAGCAAGTATGTTACCAAAAACAATATCAGTTACAGTCCACTCCACTAACAGGAAATAAGGCACCCAACTCCAATTGAAATGAAAAGCCCAAGCTTTGGATCCAGTTTACAAGACACTGGGAAGAGAGGAGCATTAGGCAAGGAGGTAAATAAACCCTTAGGTTGAAAAAGTAAAGGTCAGTTGTAGCAGCATTTCAAGGCATGGTTGTGCCATGCTTTCTTCTAGACTGATTCAAGATAATTCAGAAGTGCTATGTGTGATAAAGTTCCTGTTCTGCCTTGGTGGCTCCTGCACTTATTGGCAGATTTTGCTAGCCTCAGAGATCTTCCTGTGTTGGATCAGGAGTTGGGAGGTTTTTGGGGGGAAACCCGGGCCCACCCTCTACCCTAGGTTCCAGCCCAGGGCCCTGTGGACTGCAGCTGTCTAGAGTGCCTTCTGGAACAGCTACACAACAGCTACAATTCCCTGGGCTACTTCCCCATGGCCTCCTCCCAACACCTTCTTTGTTCTCACCACAGGACCTTCCTCCTGATGTCTGTTAACATTTGTACTCCTCATTCCTCCAGCAGCATGTCCTCTTACTCCCAGCTCCTTATGCACACCTCACTAACTGGAGTGAGAGCCTTTTTATACCAGGTGTCCTGATTAGCCTTATTTAATTCTAGTAACTTCCCAATTGGCTACAGGTGTCCTAATTAGCCTGCCTGCCTTAATTAGTTCTAGAAAGTTCCTGAGTGTTCTGCAATAGTCCCTGTTATCTTACCCAGGGAAAAGGGACCTGTTTAACCTGGAGCTAATGTATCTACCTTCAACCACTGTCTTGTAGTCATCTGGCCTGATCCTGTCACATATGTTTGACTATTTGCAGGATAACGGCATATTTTATCTAAATGTGACTATTACATTTAATAATGGAGCACATTGGTAATGTTTCAGAATGCCAGCTGGCGTACTACTGGAAGAGGAATCACAGTATCCAACTATTATACTGCCTTAAACACAAAGGGCAAGATTCTGTACTGAGCCTCAAAGAGACGCAGCATAGAGCTTGCAGTCCAGGTGGTGGTGGGGTGATAAAGTGGCCTAACTTATGGCAGCCTATCCCTGGCTGCTGTGGGCAGCTGTGCTTCCCCAAAATCCCTTCAGTCATATTTGCTGTTTCCAACCTTTCCTGCCCCCCAATGGGCCCCTCCAACCCCAGCCTCTCCTTGGCATGCCCCCTGTGCTAGAGTTTGTGAGGGGAAAATTCACCCATGGTTTTGAGCCCCTCTGTGCCACCCCAGTTCCTTTACTGGCTGTACAGGGGCCAGAATGGGAGTGAGAATTTAATTCAAAGAATTTAATTAAATTCAGTTTAATTTCTGTTCAGTTATACTCTATTCATGCAACTCCACTGAATACCAGGGAGTTGCATGAGTGTAACAGAATAGATCCTAACCACAAGAGGCTTAGAACTACATTAGTTTTCAGAAATCAGTCAGAGTCTGTGCTTTAAAACAGTACATCCATGATGCCCTTGCCATCCAAGGATCCTAGACTAAATTTTGTTGACAAAGTTAAGCATTTAAATCCATTTTTAAAATGCTTGATTTTCAGAGGGGCTGAACACCTGCAGCTCCCATTACAGATAGATTTTGGAACCTAACTTTACATACCCAAGTATGAAAATTTTGGCTTTACTGATTTATAATTTACACAAAATGTAAGCTGGAAGACCATCTCCATTATGGGTTGATCTAATAAAACTGAGCATCAAAAATTAATGGAACATAGTACTACAAAATACTGCTCAGAAAAATTAGGTCAAGTCATAGACATGTGTGGTCAGGAAAATGTTATCTGTTGTATTTTTCCAATGGTTAAAAAAATTGCACGAACTGTGCTTCTTCCAGAAGTAGTGCTACTTACATTTTGCAATTTTAGAGTTCTGGTCTGTGGGAGCTATATATAAAAACTCTTAACAATATGAAATAAAGTATGTGACAAGAGGATAATATCTCCTAAGTAAAGTTGTCAAAAATATTTATTGAATAAAACTCTCAAGACTGCATAGCAAATCATACCATGTTCCAAGTGCTAATGTTTGCACTGGGAACTTTACATTAGTAGATATATGGGAGGATATATATCAGTGGCTCTGCATCCATGGAAGTTATTTCATGTCCATTATTATTCCACCTAGGGGTAGTATAACTTTTCTTAGCAATTGGTTTTCAGCTCTGATGTTCTTGGGTCTGTAGAATGCAAAGGTTGGGTCAAAAATGGCCCTATGTTTGACCCTAAGTGTACATCATCATTTGCATCTGAAAGCAGCCCAGAGATGATAATTTCCAGATTGTAGCCAAAATAGTCTATTTTAATTGCTTAGCCAGAATCATCCATTGATCTGATGGTAAAAAAAAAATCAGCCTTATTCATGTAGATCTTCCCTTTCAGATATAGATATGTACGTTTTCTTTCCATCCCTGTCTTCATGCACTTATAAACCATATCACTTAAGAATTTTTTCAACCCACTTGAGTCAAATCTTTAACACCAGTTAAGTTCTTTTATTTCTCTAAGCAATATCAGTGCTTTGGTTTCCAGAAAGGTTCACTTCTCCAGTATTCATAAAGACATGCAAATAGACATGTTGTAACAATTTTTGTTGCTCAAGCAGTAAACTTTACCAGCTTTTGGCACAACAAACAACACACTTACCAGAGGAATCAAAACCCAGCTATAGATAAAACACGAAGGGAAACGGGTGGCTGTCACATATGGTACTGTAACTTAGAAGCTAATCAAACAAGTGATGCATAATACTGTAAAGAAATTAGCTTTACCAATAGAGAGTTGGCCTCTGAAACGAGCCAATAATATCACACTGTGGAAATGTTGATTTTAGCTGAAGTCAAGAAAAGTCACTCACTTCTTCATTGCTGTATAATGTTGCCTTTTACTAGGCTGGATTATCTTCTCCGGATTGGCTTCTGTATAATGTAGTTGTAATATTGTGAGGGGTTTCAGCGTAGTAGCCGTGTTAGTCTGTATCAGTAAAAAGAACAGGAGTACTTGTGGCACCTTAAAGACAAACCCAATTTATTTGGGCATAAGCTTCTGTGGGCTAAAGCCCACTTCATCAGATGCATGGAGTGGAAAATACAGAAGTATATACAGAGAACATGAAAAGATGGGGGTTGCCATACCAACTCTAACAAGACAAATCAATTAAGGTGGGCTATTATCAGCAGGAGGAGGGAAAAAAACTTGCATAGTGATAACCAGGATGGCCCATTTCAAACAGTTAACAAGAAGGTGTGAGTAACAGGAGGGGGGGAAATCACCATGAGGAAATAGTTTTTAGTTTGTGTAATGACCCATCCACTCCCAGTCTTTATTCAAGCCTAATTTAATGGTGTCCAGTTTGCAAATTAATTCCAGTTCTGCAGTTTCTCATTGGAGTCTGTTTTTGAAGTTTTTTTTGTTGAAGATTTGCAACTTTTAGGTCTGTAATTGAGTGTCCAGGTAGGCTGAAGTGTTCTCCGACTGGTTTTTGAATGTTATAATTCTTGATGTCTAATTTGTGTCCATTTATTCTTTTGCATAGGGACTGTCTGGTTTGGCCAATGTACATGGCAGAGGGGCATTGCTAGCACATGATGGAATATATCACATTAGTAGCTGTGCAGGTGAATTAGGCCCTGACTGTGTGTCTGATGTGATTAGGTCCTATGATGGTGTCCCTTGAATAGATATGTGGACAGAGTTGGCAACGGGCTTTGTTGCAAGGATAGGTTCCTGGGTTAGTGTTTTTGTTGTGTGGTTGCTGGTGAGTATTTGTTTCAGGTTGGGGGCTGTCTGTAAGCAAGGACTGGCCTGTTTCCCAAGGTCTGTAAGAGTAAGGGATCGTCCTTCTGGATAGGTTGTAGATCCTTGATGATGACGCGCTGGAGAGGTTTTAGTTGGGGGCTGAAGGTGATGGCTAGTGGCGTTCTGTTACTTTATTTGTTGAGCCTGTCCTGTAAGAGGTGACTTCTGGATACTCTTCTGGCTCTGTCAATCTGTTTCTTAACTTCATCAGGTGGGTATTGTAGTTTTAAGAATGCTTGATAGAGGTCTCGTAGGTTTTTGTCTCTTTCTGAGGGATTGGAGCAAATGTGGTTGTATCTTAGAGCTTGGCTGTTGACAATGGATCATGTGATGTGGTCTGGATGAAAGCTGGAGGCATGCAGGTAAGTATAGCGGTCAGTAGGTTTCTGGTATAGGGTGGTGTTTATGTGACCATTGCTTATTAGCACTGTAGCATCCAGGAAGTGGATCTCTTGTGTGGACTGGTCCAGGTTGAGGTTGATGGTGGGATGGAAATTGTTGAAATCCTGGTGGAATTCCTCAAGGGCTTCTTTTCCATGGGTTCAGATGATGAAGATGTCATCTATGTAGCACAAGTAGAGATGGGGCATTAGGGGACGAGAGCTGAGGAAGTGTTGTTCTAAGTCAGCCATAAAAATGTTGGCATTCTGTGGGGTAATTATACCCATTGCAGTGCCGCTGAGGGGTATAATTACACAGCATCAAAGAAAATCTTTGCACTAAGCACAAGTACTAATTCTAGTGTATTTATATGAATTGTAATAGAGCAAAACCTCACTAATTCACACGAATGACTGAATGACTCATTGCGAATCACTTAATTTTGAGAAATAGCGAATATGCAAAGATACCATTTTTAAAAAGCAAGCTTAATGCATCACAGAATGTACTTTGTTCACTTATTTTGTAAATTATTTTGAAAGAATAATGAAGTCTTAGTGATACAACACTTCACGAGAGAGCCTGGCCATTAACTCTTTGCGGAAAGGTGATGGAATACTGTTAGTTTTATAATACAACTGTGACATTGCACCCCATAATGCTTTATGGAAATATGCTTAGGAGTGTAAATATGACATAACTGGAATATGTTTTATGCTAGATATTCCATGTAACATATCTCTGCAAAGGTTATGATCTACTGGATATATTCATACTATTTGTAGGCATGTATCATTTTTGTATTCAAAGTTATGAATATTGGCTATGCACTTATTTGATTTTAAGTAGCCTCAGTGAAGCATTTGGTCAGCTTATTGAGAAAAGACCATTCCCAGTAAGTGCCCTGTGGCAGGGCGAAGACTCACCGGCCTGGCGCCTCCTGCTGGTCATCCTGGGAATTAGCTCTTCCAGGCCAGAGTGCCCTCTGCAGGCCTGTGTCTCACCTGCCACAGGCCCCCCATGTCCCTCCTGGACCCCCGTGCCTCTCTGCCCAGGGTTTCTGCCCACCACAGTACCCCCTCATTCTCAGTCTCCCCTCCCAGGCAAACTCACAATCCCCACCTTGCTTCAGTGGCTACTGCCAGTCATCGTCAAGCCACCGCTCCCTGGGGCAGACGGCAGTCTGTAAACCACTCATCATCAGCAAGGGGGGTTGGACCAGCTGCTTCTGCTTATATCTGGGCTGCCCCTCTGCAGCCCCAGTACTCTTGTGGGCCCTTAACTCAGCCTGGGGCTTAGCTAGGCTGGAGCTCCCCAGCTCCCTCTGCCCTTCCCCAGCACTGCTCCACCCTAGGTACCCTCCTCAGCTTCCCAGGCAGCCAGGTCCTTCTCTCTCTGAAAGCTAGAGAGAGTGTGTGTCTGTTTCTGGCCCACAGCCCTCTTATAAGGGCCAGCTAGGCCCTGATTAAGCTGACCCCAACAGTGGCTGCTTGCCCAATCAGCCTAGCTTTCCCCACTGTAGCCTCTCCAGGGTTGCTTTATCCCCTTCAGTCAGGAGCAGGGTGACCACCCCGCTACATGCCCAGTCAAGAAACACTTAAGCTAACAAAGAACTTTGAGAGTTGCCAATCCACATCTGAGCTTTTCTGGGAATGTGGCATCTGGCCTATAAAGTTCTGAGTCATCATGGACATGTGACTCCAAAACTCCATCTTGCAGATGGATTCTGCATAGGAGAGGAGAAGGGGTTTCCACCCACAAGAGAAAGTCTATTTAAGCCCTTAGAAACTCCTCCATTTTGTCTTCAGCTTGCTCAAGAGATAGCCTCTCCACCCCCAAAGGATACCTGAAAGAAACTGGAAGAAAGAACAGTAATTACAGGGGTGTGAGTAATTGCTGGACCCAGACTAGGAGGAGGCCACTCTGTAAAAGAAGCTTATTGGAACATCTCTGAGGGTGAGATTTCATCTGTAATCACTTTCTTACTGTATTAGGCTTAGATTTGTGTGTTTTATTTTATTTTAGTTGGTAATTCACCTTGTTCTGTCTGTTATTACTTGGAATCACTTAAATCCTACTTTTTGTATTTATAAAATCACTTTTCTCAGAGTATGTATTAATACCTGGGGAGGCAGGCAAACACCTGTGCGTATCTATCAGTGTTATATAGAGCGAACAATTTATGAGTTTACCCGGTATAAGCTTTATACAGGGTAAAACAGATTTATTTGGGGTTTGGCTCCCACTGGGAGTTGGGTACCTGAGTGTTGGAGACAGGAACACTTCTTAAGCTGTTTTCAGTTAAGCCTGCAGCTTTTGGGGGATGTTTTTCAGACCTGGGTCTGTGTTTGTAGCAAGCTAGCATGACTGGCACAACCAGGCAGGGCACTGAAGTCCCAAGCTGGCAGGGAAAACAGGCTCAGAGGTAATCTCAGCACATCAGGTGGCAGTCTGAAAGGGGGTTTCTGTGATCCAACCCATCACAACAACATATTAGCAAAGTGCTAAATATTGGTGTTTTCCTGCATATTATCATCTATCTGTTTCATGGTAGCACCTAGAAATCCAAGTGAGACTGGGGACCCACCATGTTCAGTACTATAGTGTATATTCACATAGTAAGAGATAGTCTCTGCTCCAAAGAGCTTACAATCTAAATAGACAAGAGAGAAGCGAAGTGACAGCAGGTCAGTGGCCAAACTTGAACACAGGTCTCCTGATTCCTGTGCTAGCACCCTATCTACTGGTCCACATTGCCTCTGGATGCTTAGACCAACGTGCCTAATAAAACAAAAAATCTCATTTTTGTAGGATTTTAAAACAAGGAATTAATGAAGGACAGATGCATAAACAGATAGTGCAACTAACCTTTCTTTGACAAATAACTATCCTGCACCAAAAAAGTGTCTAGTTCTTGTCTATGTGGCAATTTGCTCCAATTTCAGCAATGAATGGCCAGCCACCAAAGTGGCAGCACCAGTGTAGAGAAAGAAAATCATTATTTCTGCTGGTGGCGTTTACCCCATTCGAAGCAGAACGCCTCTCATGCAAATAATGGCTTTCTTTGTCCAGAGTTGGTGTTTGCATTGGTGCAGCTACATTAATAGCTGGCCATCAACAGCTGACATCAGAGCAAATTACCAATGTAGACAAAACTAGGGTAAGATTCTCACCCCCGTGCTGGCCTCTGTATGCTCAGTAGAGGGATCAGAGCAGCATGAAAGGGGCTCTAAAAGCCCCAGGTCCAGTTTGAGAGAATTTCCCCAGCACGGGCAATGAGAAATACAGTCACAGGCTGTCTCCAAGGCCACCCTCCTAAATTCTGGCACGTGGAGCAGGCTGAGGGAATGATAAACATAGGTCTGGCATGTTGAAGGAAGCTGCAGTACACAGTGTTATGGAAATTCTGCACTCCAGAAGCTCAGAATCTGGAGGCTTAAAGCTGCTTTAGCCCCCATACCTGGGCTGAGAGTTCTAGGCTGCTCTCTTAGGCCTGGTCTACACTAGGGTGGGGGGGGGTCGAACTAAGGTACGCTATTTGCGTAGCTGAAGTCGAACTACCTTCGTTCGAAGTACTCACCCGTCCAGACGCCGCGGGATCGAAGTCCGCGGCTCCCCCATCGACTCTGCCACCGCCGTTCGCGGTGGTGGAGTTCCGGAGTCGACGGGAGCGCGTTCGGCATTCGAACTATCGCATCTAGATTAGACGCGATAGTTTGAACTCCGAGAAGTCGAACGCTACGCGTCGACCCGGCAGGTAAGTATAGACCTGCCCTTAGAGGTATAGAATAGAATCTCACGTGTCAGGCTTTAGGAATTATAGGGTTGATCCAAAGTCCACAGAAGTTTTTAGTAGTATTTGCAATTGCTTCAGTGGGCTTTAGATCAGGTCATATTTGGTGATCCTTGCCCTATTACAGAAACATTTTTACAATCTTTTCTCTTCACTCATTATGCTAATGAGAACTGTTCTACTGTTACATTTATAATCTTAGTTTCATGAAAGGATTTGTTTTGCTAACTGTGCTACGTCAGTATTGTCAAATGAATGGTAATAAATCCTGCTGCCATTGGAAATTACTTATACTTGTTTTGGGAAAGCCCAAACATATAGTGCTATTGCTCTGTGCTGTTGCATACCCTATACAGTCTCTCTAGTCTATAAAATGCAGTTCACTTACAGAATTTTGCAAGGTGTCACAGAAAACAATTAAAACAATTTTACAAAGGAAATAAAATGTTCTGCACCCGTGTATCTAATCTGAATAATTATAATTTTCAAAATTAAATAATGACTAAGATTGTTTGGTTTTGGTAAATGTGTGACTTTATTTGCAAACAGGACACTAAACGTAAGCTGTTAAAGAAGTAAATAAACAAGCTCCTGATTAGGGTTTATACCACTGTTTCTTACCACTGTAGCTTAAATCTCTCTACTGACTTCTTAGTTTAATATTTGCTAGTTCAGTAACTAAGACATTATGTAAGCATGAGACACTTACTAGCCCTTTTACTGTCAGTGAAGCGTATGCCTGGGAATGCACTGTATAGCATACACTGTAGCACCACAGAGTAACCTTGGCATCCATCTTTAAGAAATGATTTAAAGTGAACTTATTTCCTTTGCTTAATGGTTGTTTGATTAAAACTAAAGATGATGATTACTGATAGTTGATGATGAGGTTGATTTAAATAATTCTATATTTCTATCAGCTCTTCAGGATTAGTTTTTGAAGACAAAAACAAAATCATTCAAATCAAATGAGCAAAGACTTTTGAAAGGGTTGATTTGAGATTCTGAAGGAAAGAGTCAGGAAGTAAAGAAAGAAATAAAAACAAATTTGTGAAACGCATCAGCCATAATGCCATAGCCACCCAAGTATTATTCTGTATTTAGTGAACGTAAGATAAAAAATAAGGTTTCATTTCACCTTTTAAAAAGTTTTCATTTTTCCCCCCTCATCTTTCCCATTTTCTCATTTTGCTATGCCTAGTGAAATGTCTTGGTGTATTTAATAAGGATGAAAGAGAAAGAGACATAAATAAGAGTGAGTGAATTGAGCTAGAAGGAGACACAAGGGGACAGATTTTCCTCTGAATTATGCTGGCTTAAATCCTGAAATCAATGGAGTTATTCAGGATTTACAACTTCATAACTGAGATCAGATTTTGTCCCAAGGAGAGAGAATGTCTGCAAAAACATGAGACATGCACACATGCACACATGCATGCAAGCTACACTAACATATAAGCCTTGGAGAAGGATTCTTATTAACTGTATTGTTCAGCTCTCCTAAATGTAACTGCAGTACATTTGTTTACTCCTGTTCTTAAAAAACTGCAGTGATGGAGATTCCACACTCTCCCCTGGAATCCCATTCCATTGCTTAACTATCCTGATAGTTAGAATGTTTTTCCTAGTATCTAATTTGCTGCAGACTAAGCCAATTACTACTTCTCCTACCTTGAGTGGACACAAAGAGAGATTGATCACCATCCTCTTTATAACAGCTTTTTTTGGGGGGGGGCGGGGGGGAAGGTGATAGCATCCTCTTTCCAAACCTATACGTCCATCTCAGTGGCTCAGTCTCTATGGGATACTTGTGGAATTATAAAGAGGAAAGCAACAAATGTAAATTAATAGAATGAGAAATACATAAATTGCTTTTCAGTGCAAAAGGTGTGTGTGTGTGTGTGTGTGTGTGTGAGAGAGAGAGAGAGAGAGAAAATGAAAGTCCTTTTCTGTCATTTCTTAATGACACATTGGTTGGGCATAGCTTGCTCCTGAGTAGTACACTTTCTATAAAAATCTTTACAGCATTGCCCTCTTGCTAAGAAGTTCTGAAGCTTAGGGTAGGTCCATACTTACCCGCCGGGTCGACGCGATAGTTCGAACTCCGAACGCGCTCCCGTTGACTCCGGAACTCCACCACCACGAACGGCGGTGGTGGAGTCGACGGGGGAGCCACGGAGTTCGATCCCACGGCGTCTGGACAGGTAGGAAATTCGAACTAAGGTAGTTCGACTTCAGCTACGCTATTCGCGTAGCTGAAGTCGCGTACCTTAGTTTGACCCCTCCCCCCGTAGTGTAGACCA
Organism: Mauremys reevesii; assembly: GCF_016161935.1. NCBI lineage: Eukaryota > Metazoa > Chordata > Testudines > Geoemydidae > Mauremys > Mauremys reevesii. Next base: position 60,921,257 of record NC_052627.1, on the reverse strand, counting down.
GGCCTAAGTCTTAGACTTTTTCAGTAATCCCAAACACTTGTCAAGTCAAGTGTGCAGCGTGTGAGATAAATATCTGAACTGGAGGGTGAGAGGTTAATGTATCAGAATCAGCTGTAAAACTTACTTGAATCTCTTCAGTCTAGACATAGGACAAGACATCTCATGAAGCTCGACATTTTTATGAGATTGCCATATGGCCAGGTTTCATTTGGGTCAGAAATACCTCAAGAATAGCTTTCCTCATCCTATTTCAGCAATATTTGCTTCCCACGCTGGCAAAAATTAGGTAGAGCAGAGGATCACAATCAGCAACAAAATTAAACAAAGTTAGCAGTGTATCTAAACTTGATAACAGATTACGGTTTGTAATGAAAGTTGGAATCAATTCAGTAACTCGTTCATCCAGTCCTAATATACACTGGATAACATTAAAGAACCATATGGATGATGATGTATTTTTCCCTTTAAAGGTGACCTGAAAATTGTATTAAGTCAGTTATAGTACATGCATTTTTATGTGCTGAACTCTACCACTAGCACAGGACATTTCAGTTCCCCCAAGGCCCTACCAGGCATCACTCACTCTGCTGCATCATCCCAGCTACCCTGGAGTTCTACTGAGGCAAGGGGATGGCCTGCAGGGCATTAGGAAAAAAGGGGTTTTATTATTAATGTTTCCAAATGGTTTTTTTAAGATTAATTTTCTTCACTTGCCATGATCTAGGCAGACTCCCTGCATAAGAGGGCTCCATAAGAAGTGCGATCAAAAAGCTGAGATGCTTCTTGCTCTTTACAAGGTCAGGACTAGAGCTGTGTGACACAGATTTCTCCTCACAGGGGTATATGCAAATAGTTCTTTGGTTTCAAGATATTTAGATTCACATTTCTCTCATCTCCAAACAAACTAACTCTCAAAACAAAAAAACATAAAAATGCCCATACTGGGTCAGACCAAAGGTCCATCTAGCCCAGTATCCTGTCTTCTGACAGTGGCCAATGCCAGGTGCCCCAGAGGGAATGAAAAGAACAGGTAATCATCAAGTGATCCATTCCCAGCTTCTGGCAAACAGAGGCTAGAAACACCACCCCGGCCCATCCTGGCTAATAGCCATTGATGGACCTATCATCCATGAACTTATCTAGCTCTTTTTTTAATCCTGTTATACACTTGGCCTTCACAACATCCTCTGGCAAGGAGTTCCACAGGTTGACTGTTCATGGTGTGAAAAAAATACTTCCTTTTGTTTGTTTTAAACCTGCTGCCTATTAATTTCATTTGGTGACACCTAATTCTTGTGTTATGAGAAGGAGTAAACAACACTTCCTTATTTACTTTCTCCACCCCAGTTATGATTTTATAGACCTCTATCATATCCCCCTCTAGTCATCTCTTTTCCAAGCTGAAAAGTCCCAGTCTTATTAATCTTTCCTCATATGGAAGCCATTCCATACCCCTAAGCATTTTTGTTGCCCTTTTCTGAATCTTTTCCAATTCCAAAATATCTTTTCTGAGATGGGGCGACCACATCTGCACGCAGTATTCAAGATGTGGGTGTACCATGGATTTATATAGAGGCAATATGATATTTTTTGTCCTATTATCTATCCCTTTCTTAATGATGCCCAACATTGTTTGTTTTTTTTGACTGCCACTGCACATTAAGTGGATGTTTTCAGAGAACTATTCACAATGACTCCAAGATCTTTCTTGGCTGGTAACAGCTAATTTAGACTCGAACATTTTGTATGTATAGCTCGGATTATGTTTTCTAATATGCATTACTTTGCATTTATCAACACTGAATTTCATCTGCCATTTTGTTGCCCAGTAACCCACTTTTGAGAGATCTTTTTGTAGCTCTTCGCAGTCTGCCTGGCACTTAACTATTTTAAGCAATTTTGTATCATCTGCAAATTTTGCCACCTCACTGTTTACCCCTTTTTCCAGATAATTTATGAATATATTGAATAGACTGGTCCCAGTACAGACCACTGGGGGACACCACTATTTACCTCTCTCCATTCTGAAAACTGATCATTTATTTCTACCTTTTGTTTCCTATCTTTTAACCAGTTACCAATCCATGAAAGAACCTTCCCTCTTATCCCAAGAGGGCTTACTTTGCTTAAGAGCCTTTGGTGAGGGATGTTGTCAAAAGCTTTCTGAAAATCTAAGTACACTATACCCACTGGATCCCCGTCAAAGAATTCTAGTAGATTGCTGAGGCATGATTTCCTTTTACTCTTTTACTCTTCCCTAGCAAATTATGTTCATCTATGTGTCTAACAATTTGTTCTTTACTATAATTTCAACCAGTTTGCCCAGTACTAAAGTCAGGCTTACCAGCCTGTAACTGTCGGGATCATCTCTGGAGCCCTTTTTAAAAACTGGCATCAGCACCAGCCTCACTTCTTTTATTATCAAAAATAAACACATAAAATGCAACAATATCATGATTACAATGCACAGTCAAAAATCAGCTCCCAAGTTGATTAGTTTCATTTAAAATGAGGCCTGGTTTGCCAACCTTTTCAGACATGGTCTGCATTTCAAATGTGGAATGAAACCCAACACCTGGTGAATTTTGCCAGGTTTCAGGTTGTTTAAATTCACATTGCTCCGTTCAACATCTAAAATTATATTTGATTTATGGAAATGATATTTCCACATCAATTTAAAAAAATAAATCAGAATCCACACTGAAGTAAGACCCATTAAAGGTAGGCCCAAGCTGTAAAGCAAAGATCTGAATCCCAATCAAAACTTCCCTAAAGTTAAGAAATAATTGGATCCAGAGCTTTGGTTTGGGCTCATCCAGAATTTCAATTATATTGAGAAGCCAGTCAGGCAATCAAACTTTTGTAACTTAAATTTTACACATATAAGCTACACATTTTAAGAATTTAAAAAGCAGAAGAATAATTAAGCAACTTACTAAAATGTGTACCAAGCAGTTCAAACAAAGAAAACTATGATGCTTCATTATGTATTCAAATAACTTTTTTGTTTATATGGTTACTAGCAGGCAGTGTGAACCTGTCACATTTGTCAGTTCACAGCTAGGTCACAGCTTGTAGCTCAGAGGAATTGACAGACAGAAGGTACAAGGAAGTCACATGGAAAGTTTTCTGCATTCCCAGGCTGGAGGATATATGCAGGGGCGGCTGCAGGCACCAGCACGCCAAGCGCATGCCTGGGGCGGCAAGCCACAGGGGGTGCCCTGCTGGTTGCCGCAAGAGCGGCAGGCAGGTTGCCTTCAGCGGCTTGCCTGCAGAGGGTCCGCTGGTCCTGCGGCTTCGGCGGACCTCCCGCAGGCGTGCCGCCAAATCTGCAGGACAGGGGACCTCCTGCAGGTAAGCCGCCAAAGGCAGCCTGCCTACCGTGCTTGTGGCAGCAAAATACCTAGAGCCGCCCCTGGATATATGTCTGGAATTCAATGGTATATTTGCAAACCATTTTTATCAGTCTCAGCCACTCACTCAAGGACACAATTCTGCATCCTTTACTCCTGCCAGTGGTCCCACTGATTTCAAACAGAACGATTCACCTGAGCAAGAGTTGCAGGATGGGGTCCTTCAGTATCTGCTCCTTCTAGCTGACAGTGGTTTAAAGGACTCATTCAACAGCATGGCCACAAGAATGCTCAATGACCCACATCAACCCAGACCCTGCTATATCTGTGCTCCATTCCTCCAAACAGAAAATGAAAGACTCTTCTACTCTAATATCATTGTGGCTTGCATTTGCCAAACAAACAAAGTGAGAATGACAATTTCCCAAGAATTCTTTCTCGGCACTAGTCACCATAGTAATGATCACAAATATTACAGAAGCTGGGTGTTATATAACAGCTCACTCTAATTCCAGATGGTGAAACCAAATGGTCTACAGACTCTTTCCAGCATTGATTTGGGGGTGTAAAAGCAAATATTAGCTATACTAATTGGAATTTAAACCCTGGTTTGCCACAAATTGAGCACAGGACACGTTCATTGCTTCCCTTTTTGCTCCCTCCCAAGTCCATAATTTACAATAGTCATACATGGTGGTGTGTGAAACTGTGAGGAATTAAATTCTGGGAAGAATTAGGTTTTTCTTAAAGTGACTCCTGCTATCCAGGCACTTCAAGGATCATTTCTGTTGCTGCTGAGCAGATAAAAGCACTTCTGAATGCAGTGAAGTAAAACTGCTCAGGCTACTGTACAAGGAACTGTCTCCAGATGATATTGACATATCACAACATCTACATCTGGAAATGTAGGGTGCATAGTAAACGCCTGACTCGGCCACCAAGCAGTGACTTCTTTTACAGCATATTTTCATATGCTTTTTAATTGACATAAAATACATCTTGAGCTCAGAAAACATACAAGTACTGTTTGGTCATATCTCTGTAGCATTCAAGGATTTAAGAATACTGTTGCTGGATGGACTAATCTGACATTCTAAGCAATACCATAATATTGCATCCTTTGTCTCCTTCACGATCTTCTCATCCATCTCTGAATCCAAGTCAAAATAAGTATTGATTAATAATAATCAAATGCATGTAAATTACAGACTACCCATCTACCTGCTAAAAAACTTAGAGGAGGTGCAGGCTAAGCAAGCCAAGACCAGGAGAAAAATATCCCTTTTGTGGAAGTCCTTGCACCACCAGATGTGTTCCTTCTCTTTTCAATCATCTCCAAATCACTGCTGATTAATCAGCTGGCCCACTCTATCTTTCCAACTAGCCATCACTTGAGAATAACTACCACTTATTTTTCAGTAGCTGAAGCAGTGCATATTATTTAATACATTAGCATTCGTACATAATATAAAAATGCTGGAGAGATAGTTGTCCAGTGTTGCCTTAGGCTTTTAATAGGAGTTAGGTGCCCAACCGTTTCATTATACCTTTGAAAACAGATTGCAAACTACAGAATAGGGATGATGCCTTTTTTGGCTTTTTATAGCCCTGTAGAGAGGTTACTGGGGCTTGTCTCTCTCTGGGGCCGTGGGGAACCCCACCACCTCACTAAACTTGGGAAGATGTCTTGTGGGGAATTAGTTCGGCTGTGGGAGTCTTCCTCTGCGGCCTTTGTGAGGGCAGAAATAAACACAAGCCCAGGTCCTAGGTCAGGGCGGGGCAATGGGGAGTCAGGTGCTCAGGCAGGGGCTGAGCAACAACAGTATATAATAGCAAGCCCAGGCCCTAGGTTCCAAAGGGCCTGGGAGAGGGGGAGGGTGGCAGGGGGGACACAGGCCCTCCCACTCCACTGCATCTCAGCCTGGGGCCCTAGCAGTAGCAGAAGACCTGCTGCTGCGTCAGTGGGGATCCTGGCCGCAACACACTGACATGGGCTCTGGCAGTGCTGCAGCCAGACTAGGGTCGGCTGCCCCTAGGCTACTTCCAGACTCCCCCTCTTGAGGTATCTGGGTCAGGGTGGTGTCCTCAGGGGAGTCCAGCTCCATAGGCTCCTTGGGATAGCTGGCGAGGGGCAGGCTCGGCAACTCCTCTGGGTAGCTGGCGCAGGGCAGGCTCAGAAACTCATCTGGGTAGCTGGCACAGGGCAGGTCGGGCCAGTCCTCGGGTTTACCGCAGGCCGCTGGGGTTTCCCAATCATGAGCTAGGCCGGAGGTGTCCGGCCTCCCGGGGGGTTGCTCTCCCAGTGAGCTCTGGGGTTGGGTCTTTATACTTCCGGTGCAACGTCTGACCCTCTGGGGAGTGGGCTTAGAACTCCCTGGCTCCACTCACTCTGGTGTCCGGAGGGACTCGTCGCTCTCCGGGGCAGCAGGGAACCACACCGCCTCACTATAAGCCCCAAGCACACTGTCAGCACTTAAATACTAAATAGGTCTGTCCAATATGAATCTGTGCCTTTGGACAGACTGTAATGTGAATTTTTCTTTCTTGCTAAATCAGTAAATACTGTTCAACAGAGGCTCAGCTTTTGCTTTGTCCAAAATAAATAAAAAAAGGCACTCCAGGAAGAAAGAAGCTCTTTGTTTTACCCAGGCTTACTAGGATTTTCTCTAGAAAACGTGAGCACCAGAACTGTACAAAACATGGCATCTAAAACATTTACTAAATCAATTCACATTATTTTTTTCTGGGTGACCCTGTAGGCTGACAGTCTGCTGCTGCCACTACAGTTTGCTTTAGCTCTGGACTGAATCGTAAGCATTTAAATTTGAAAGTACCTGACCTGACTCCCAACCCCCTAAGAGCTCTCTGCTTCCTGTGGCTGTCATCCAGCCAAAATAACCCTCAGAACTCATCAGCATTCCCATCATCTCACTTCACTATCATCACATGGTAAAGGGATTTAAACATTAGAAATAGAAAATAACCTCTCCAACCTCAGAGAAATAGTCATCAGAGCATTCCTTTGCTGCCACTTTCATATTTCTAATACTTGAGTCTGTATAAAGTAGTAAGAATAATAAAAGGTCATGTTTTATGGAATGAAAGCAAGCAACACTTTTTGCAAGCTTCTTTTTAAGGAGAGAAGCTGCTCAGGGAATTAATGTGCTACCTTTCCAGCACCGTGGATTTGGGTCCAAAAGTGTGCATTAGATTACTAGAGTAAATGTGTTTGGCAGTTTCATCTCAACGGCTAATAGATGACTACTATGTTTATCCACCACAGATTTTGACAGTTTTGTATGACTGGCAGCCCGAGCAGGATATGATTGAAGGTCAGGATTAAGCTGCTCTCCCAAAACAATATAAGAAGGCTGCACAGCATCTACATTCACTATAGTGGACACAAGCCATGTGTACTCACTGTTTTAATGCCATGAGCATGAAAGTCACTCTATTTTAAACACACTTTAATGAAATCTTTGCTGCATTGATGTAGACATGGCTCCGCACCACACCGCTTTCATCAGACTGCGACTCATCTGCAGCTGTTGAAACTACAAAGGTAGAAAGAAAGAGAAAATAACTTTTTTTTTTAATTCAGGCTCCACAGAGCCCTGAGAGCGGTGACAGTGGAAGACATGGTCAGACTGAAGAACCCTCTAGATCAGTCTCTTGCAAAAAACATATTGATTTTCTTTTAAAGCCTGGAGCTCATACTGTACTTGTGGGCAACCTGCTGGTGAATTTTTTTTCTATTTCTCTCTAGCTTCCCCTTTACTCCCATCCTCTCCTGTAGATGAGGTTTTTTGATATCTTTTTAAATAACAAATACAGTGGAAAGTCACAGGATCAAAGAAAAAGCAGAGTCTACAAAGTTAGATTTTTACTTTAAAAAAAAAGAAACTTTTATTTAAAATCAAAAGGTAAGATGGCTCCCTGATGTTAACCCTTTGAATTTAATGGATTTACACCATGGATGAATGCTGCCTGTTGTTTTTCTGCATTTTTCCAATGTATTTTTGAAAAGTCTTCCCAATATAATAGATTCATTACTGTCATAAAAACTGACCAAACAATAGCAGTGATAAAAGATATTAATTCTACATCTTCTGCAGCACATGTCAGTCAAATATACAGTATCCTAGCTGGTGTCATTTAAATATCTTTATTAATCAATGATCATCTTGTAAACAAAAATTGAGTTCACTTTTTTAAAAGCTGTCTTTCATCAAACCCTACCTAAATTACACACTGCTTGATATAGGTAAGAGAATCTAGGCCCTACCCTACTGCTCATGTAGATAAGTGCTCAGCTTAACAAATGAATCCAGACAAAAGAATGTCAGGTTAAATTTATCTGTGTGGTGTAGCTCCCTTGGCTACACCACGGATTGATTTGGCTCTTAACATTTGATTTTTTTAAATTATATTGTGAACTGCAGATCTTTACAAGAATTGGTGTCCCTGAATTTTAGAATGCCTACATATCCCATATACTGTAGTACAGAACATCTGTAACTGTAGGCAGCAATCTATTTTGCTCAAAACTCCATCAGCTATTCCTGGAAACTAGGGTTGCCTTTTTTCATCTAGTATTTTGTCATCAAACTTATTTCAAAAATACATTTCATTAAAAAATTCTCTTAAAGAAATATCAGTTATGAGATATGGGGACTTTCAGAATGAAGATTAGTAGTGCAAAGCTATGTGAAAGAAAAGGTGGTAAGGAGGAAGTTACACAGGAAGAGGGAGACTGTGGAGCATCAGATGCAAGGTGGGAAAGGTTCAAGCTCCAGAGTGGGAGAAAGAGGCAAGGGAGAAGAAGAGTGGAGTGTGAGGTACAAAAGGGCACAGAGGCTAGCGCAGGAAATTTATTTTGCCGGCTCAGTGGACACCAGCAGTGTGGTTGCAAATCTCACAGTATATGAGAGAGAGAGAGACGCTCATGGGTGAAATACAGCTGGCTGAAGCTCAGCTAAGCAAAGAGGGATGTGAAGCTTATAGAAAGATGGCATTTCTACGAGAAGTTATCCAAGACATGGACCTCACCCTCCATTGAAGGTGTCTGACCTCCAATTATCAACATAGTGTGAAGCTGTGGAGTAATTTCAAACGTGTTCCTCTCCCATAAGAAATCAAGTGCTAACAATATCAAGGCATGCCTTCTTCCATTTCTAGTCCGGAGACTATGGCTATTTCTCTATGATATGGGCCCTGCAACTAGTCTCCTCAAATTCAACAATTTAAAATTGGTTTCAGGATCTTGAACATCAATATTTAGGGCATTTAGCCTGATTCCATCCCTTTATCTTAGGGGCTACTTCTTTATTCATGACACTCCGAAAGGTCTCTTAGGAGCCTTCTGTGTTCAATGCTGCAGACAATTCTTGCCCAGTTTGAATCTGTCAGGAGCCAGAGGCAAGGCTTTATGTTATGGAACACCCTATTGGAGATCAGTACATGCTCTAGTCTGAATACTTATTTACAGACGCCTACCCACAATATCAGAAGCTAATAAAAAAACATGATGAGGGAGAAGAAGAAATAGGGTGAAAGGAATAGTGGGGGAACAGGGATATGATAGGAAAAGAAAAATAAAAAAACTTCAGGAAAATTCCTTACATTTTTCTGAAAATTTCATGGTTATTTTCACCAGTTTTCCACTGCAGTTGGGGAAAGACTAACATAAAGGTTGATTTAGTTGTGAAAGATCTGGAAAAGCATCAACAAACATGCATATGGGGGGAAATAGGAACAGCAGAAGCCATATATTTTGGTTCTAAATGAATGATGCCTCTTCACGATGGAACATAAAACCTAAGGTCATCTGGGGTAAGGAGGAAATAAAGTAAGCTTATTATACTGAGTAGCTGATAGACAAGTTAAGAAAATGAAAGTAGACAAAGTGAAAGGGGCACTGATGTTGGAAGAAAGCAAATGAAGACTGAGTGGAAGCCAAGTTTTAGAAAGTTAATTAGATATACAAAAAATAAAATAACTAGGCATGACATTATGTAGCAATGACCTTGTAATATGCTGACAACAAACATAAATACAATAATAGCTGCAATCAGAAGCAAATTCTTTTGTACTACAGGGGAGAAAACAATCATCATAAATCAGCACTGAATTGAGTGAGGCTGGCAGAGGCACCATGTTTTAAAACATGATATAGGCAACAATCAGTTAGAAAGCTAAATGAGGAGTTTCCAAAGTCAACGTGCAGCCAAGGCAGAGGATGTTGCAGGTAGTGGAGGTGTAAAGCCTAATTCTTGATATTTTTGTGCTCATTAGCAATTCCATGGCAGAGGTGACAGCCCCAGTTTCCTGACTAAATTTCAGCTTGGATAAATATATTCTGTATGCCTGAATTTCTCTTGCAGTTTCAATCTGGATATTTTCCTTCACTGCACATCCTACTCAGAGACTGAGACAGACTCTGTGTGGGGAAAAGCTTATTCCCCCTCCTCCCACTCATTGGGCACCTCTGTAGAACCAGCCACAACCTGTCTCTGAGATGTCATTGCTGTGATTAATTATCATTTTGCATTACTGCACATTGTATTCATTATATTACTAGAGTCTGCAACTGATGAGCATTGAGAGCTATAGAAATATTCCCAGTCTAAGACCCAGGGTTTCTTAACAAGACTGCAATGCTATAAAGATTTTATAGCATCACTGAGGAGCCAGCTCTTCTAAATACAACTTCCTACTGAACCACTACAGAGAAGGGACCTTGACATTTACTCTGTGTACTTTGTTCACACCTGGGACTAGTTGTTAATGACATAGAAATAAGTTGATCAGTGCTGATGACAAATAGTACTTTTGCTATGGCAAAATTCAGTGTGTTCTGGCAGAATTTAATTTGCATGTACTACCTCAATGGACACCAATGTAATTGTGGTGACCCTTCTGAGACCACAGAATACTTCAAATATGCATAAAAATATGAACAATCTGCTGACAAATTTGAACCCAGAGTTATTATGGTCCTATTGGGAAAAATAACTAAAGTCTTTAGTCGCACGTCTGATGATTCATTATTAAACTGGAGACTGGAAATGACACACACACACACCATTAAAATATTTAGCTGACTGATCCTATGGCCTGCAGTGATGTATCAGACTCTTCCTATCATGTTAACACTTTAGTTGTGAATTTTATGAATGTTTAGAATACTCCCACAGTACCACAGGAAACTTTGCAGTAGCATGGATGCATGAAGGGTTCAGCTAGAACCCAGAACTCATCTAGAATGATGTTGGGTTTAGATTCTGTCAAAACTCACAGTCCATCAAGGTTCAGAAACCTGGGCTGATGCTGATCACTTTTTCCACCAGGTGAAATATTCCTCCAAATTCCCACTCTCCCTGAAGTTCTCTTGCAGCTAGGACCTGGGATGTCTTTTGATACTGCCTTTGGTGTCTTTGAGAATGCAGATGGCATTAAACTTTCCACTTCATCCTCTATCCCAGTGTCATGTCCACATTCCACCATTTTCTATCTTCATTGCCAAGTAAGAAATTTGCTTCACAATCAAATATGGTCACAATAAAAAATGGGGCTCCTTTTGCTTAACCAGATGCAGAAATTAAGTAAAAACTCTACTCCTGCTACATCTGCTGAGCTGCTCTGCTGGAAAGATAGAATCACCTCATATGAGCAGATGGTACTTTTCAGAAGATTTTGGCCGTTTTGGCTGGTGTCCTGGCTAAATTCCAAGTTATTTGTGATTAATTCCAGGTTAAATTTCATGTGTGGTTAATTACCTTTGCTTCTACAAATCCTTCTTATAGTTATGATTAAATACAGCCTTCTCCTTCACTTTGTGTCCTAAACTGTTCTGCAGTACAGTTGTGCACTGCTAAAAAACTGCCATGTTTTATCCCAAAGATGGCTGCCTTTCAGTGATGGAGAAAATTATTTCTGTATGTAGACTAAACTAGGTAAAATACTTTGGAATCCTTTGAGATCTAAGGTTCAATATTAGTTCTAGCATGGATTACACTGGAACTGGATATGGTTCTTAGAGACAAATTTTCAAACTATAGGTGCTTTAATAGGACATTGAAATCCCATATTTAAGTTCTTAAATCAGCTGGGGGAGGATCCTAGAGAGAATGAGGAAGCTGTGTGAACTCCAAATCCTGCAACATGTTACTCAAATAGATGTTCATGTGCCTAAATGTTAGTTTCATGTCCAAATTCAGGACTGAAATATTTTATTTAGGCCTCCCCTCACTATTAGTTTAAAAGTGTGATAGATTTGTGGCTGCCTTGAAACTTTGTCTCGGCACCTGTGAGGTCCTGCCTGTAGTGTAATCTGCAGTCATTCTATGACTGCAGAGTCTGTGCTAGGGAAAAAAGTGATTTTGGATAGTGACACTATATAGCCAAGTCTGAGTGTTGGGATACAAGTGAGAATTAGGAGGTTCGATCTGTGTCATTTTTTATTCACTGAACCAGTACAGCATTGCCAGGCTTATGTCCCAGCTTCTCACATTGTAGTTAATTAATTCAGAAAAGTGCAGGAATAAATTCGTCAGATGATAGGCATGTATGACAAAAATCCTTGTGACAAGTTTTAACTCCCCACTGCATCTGAGGCGTGGGAATTAAAACCTTGTCACATACAGCCAGACACCATTACAGATACTGCCAGGATTACAGAGAAAGGCAGGGAAATGCCTGTGGTTCTGGTGCAAACAATTCAGCAGTAAGACCCAAGTCTTTGACAGTAGTTTCATGGACATTTTATAGAGGGCTAATGGGCAGCAAGTGTCCACTTTCCCAGCGATGGATAAGCAGCAGCAGCAGCAGAAGGACCACATACGGAGGTTGCAGAGGTCTCTCTCTAAAACGTGCTACTTTCAGTTTTGAGCTGTTGGTAGCCTTTTCCATGTGAACTTTGGTCTACAGAAAGCTGAATCCTTTCATTTTGGGATTCTGGGCTGTTGGAAACCTTACAGTTGTGGATTCAGACCCCCTTCCCTTGAGAAGATCACCAGAAATAGCCAGATCTTGTGAAGTGCTGAGCACCCTCACTGAAAACTTACGTCCACCCCTCAGAGACATACTTATGCTGACCCAATTCCCAGCGCAGACAGTCCGAGGTTAGCAAAAGAATTCTTCCATTGACATAGCTACCACCTCTTGCGGACGTGCATTAATGACAGCAACAGGAGAGGTTCTCCCATCACTGTTGTGCAGACATACCCTCACCATCATTCAGGATCAAGCCCAGAAAAAATTGTGCCTCCATTTTATGTGACTGGGTAACCGCTGTGCCAGTTCCTCTACTGCCACTATGGCTGCATCACAATATCTTTCAAAGAGTCACTTTTAGTTAAGATCTGCACTCCAGTTAGGTAAAACAAGCTAATAAATACAGTGTGCAGGAAATGAGACACAATCATGTATTTGGTGCCATACAATTTTGCCTTGCCATATTGGGTCCAATTCTGCAAGCTTCATCCACAGGAGTAGTCAATGGATTGTTTGCAGGAGTAAGTGCTCCTCAGTGTAGGCCAACCCAAGCTAAGCAAGGGTTGCAGAATCAGGACCAACAGGTGTAGGCTAATTTAGGACGATATATTCCAGCCTTCATTCTAACAATTTGACAAAATCTAACAGTCTCTGGACAGAGAAAACAGTTGTGAGAAATTACAGTCCCAGTGAAATCAATGGGAGATTTACCACTGACTTCAGCATAGCCAGGATTTCACCCATAATATACAGCATACTAAATTTGTATTCTTTACTTTTCATGTTTGTTAGATTAGTATGCTTTCCTGCTGGATATGTTCATTGGAATGCTACATCAGTGCTCCTACTCTGATTCATATGTGTATGTACACTGGAAGCAATCACACCAAATAAACTGCTATAAAACATCTTTCTCATGTAGATTCATTTATGCATGGGGACTGATGCTTGTAAATGAGACACCAAATAGAACATGCCAGAGGAGCTTTCTCTAGGCTCACTATTAATGGTACTTAATAACTTATACACAAGACTAAATGATAAAATATATTTCATTTGAATTTTAGATTAAACCAATTTAGGGTTAGATGATGAGAAAAAATAAAATACATACAATAATTAACAGAGTGATCCAGAAGATGTATAAAGTGTGGTTTTGTTTTAGAGATCTGTCTTTTAAATTGGACTTTAATTTTTTATGCTGGTGACATTTTTAGTGTGAATACTTTCTGCTTCCAGCGTTTCCTTTCCAGTCATCTGTAAAACAGAATTACACATGGAGAGTGGGTTGGTTGAAGAGAGTTAACTGCTTTAAATTTGCTGTTCAACACAGACTTGTAAGTGCAAATGCAAAATCAAGGCACAGACTTGTCACCTGCCATTCTGTAAATGCTGCCACTTCCAATCCTGAAAGTTTCTTGTAAAGCATAAAGTACATGGCTCATAAACGCAAACTTGCAATTCCAGGCAACATTCAAGTTTGACTAAACATGTAAGTTAAGCACCCATATCTTGTCAACATAAAGGAGGAACAAACCTTTTAAAAATTACATTTCTGTGGGAGCTAGTAATTACCCATAAATTGTAGTACTCCTCAGTGTAATTAATTTTTTAACATACATTCTGAACCTCTGAACAGCAATAAGAGCTAGCTACTTTCATTCTTCAAAGAGGGAGAGGGGGAGCAGAGCACAAATTTACAATACAGTTACTTTTTATGTTACTATCCATTAGGTTTTGTCCACATTAGATACAGTTTAATCGCTCCAGACTTCTTGTTTCATGGACTTTGTTGGCCAATAACCATGCAATGTGAGTTTCACTGTCACAGTTTATAAGTGACTAGGATTATGTAGCTACTTAGCAATAGCTACTGCACAGCATGATTGTGCAAGGGGTTGTTATTGTTTGGGAGCAACAGAAGACTTAGGCAAATATCCTGCATCTAGATCTCTGGGGACAATTCCTTTGACTTCACCAGAACTCCATGCAAGAATAAGGGTCTATTTCTTCAGTTCTGGTTGACGAATCAGGTCCATGATCATTAAGTTCTTTTAGCCATTAGGTGAATAGAGTAATTCTCATCCTGGAAATATTTCTTGCTCTCAAACATAAAAATGCCACTGACCAGTAGCTGAATAGTAGAAATGGGCTTCTAAACAGAATTGTGGCAAAACTTGGGAAACCTCTTTTCTAATTGAGCATTGATTGCATTGTGTTAAAATGTCTGCTATAGATCTAGAGTTCCCTCTTGAGAAGTGCCCAAGAGCGCTGGGCTAGCCTTCAAATTAACCAGACTGTCTTCCCTTGGATATGCTGGGAGCAAAGGGATTTTATACTAGTAGCTAGATCCAAGGAGGGTTTTGTTTTTATTTATTAATCTATAGATGAGCAAACAGCTTGGAGACAAACCAATTACCTGTTATAAGAAAATCCATGCCACTGTGGAAGGAGGCTGGGATGTATTGTGATTAGAGTTGGATGAACAAGGAAAAAAACCTGTCAAGTAAGTTTTATATTCTTGGAATAAATTATCAAAGTTATTCAGCCACCAGCTCAAATTAGGATTAATAGATCTGTATGAAAGTTTCCTAATAAGAACCTGGAACTTGTTGAGGTTCAGTGAAAGGGTCACCAAGCATCAACTAACCATCCTGTGCATATCAGTGAGTTCTAGGCTGATAAGGGAGTTGACTTAAACAGGAACCCCTCCTCACAGGATGCCTCCTTCCCACATTATGTTTCTATTATCACTTCTTGCTGACATCTTTAGGTGACAGCCTGATGGCCCAATCCCCTTCAATTTCCTTGAATCAGCATCTCATGTGTTGAGTGGGTGATCAGCACGTCCCCTTCTTTCTGAAGTAGCAAGACCAAAAAGGGCTTTTACAGGCTTGTTACTGTTGGACCTTTAAGTCTGCCACTGAGACATCCAATATATGGGGCCATTGGGAAACACCATTATTGTGAAAGAACAGGGATTCACAGAAAGCCTTCAGAGTAGCAGCCGTGTTAGTCTGTATCCGCAAAAAGAACAGGAGTACTTGTGGCACCTTAAAGACTAACAGATTTATTTCAGCATGAGCTTTCATGAGCTACAGCTCACTTCTTCGGATGCATAGAATGGAACACACAGACGGGATATTTATACATACAGAGAACATGAAAAGGTGGAAGTATGCATACCAACAGGAAGAGTCTAATCAATTGAGATGAGCTATCATCAGGAGGAGAAAGGGAAAAAAACAAAAAAAACTTTTGAAGTGATAATTAAGATGACCCATAGAAGGTGTGAGGAGAACTTAACATAGGGAAATAGATTCAATTAATGTAATGACTAAACCATTCCCAGTCTCTGTTTAGGCCTGAGTTAATTGTATCTAATTTGCATATTAATTCGAGTTCAGCAGTCTCTCTTTGGAGAGAATTAATATGCAAATTAGATACAATTAACTCAGGCCTAAACAGAGATTGGGAATGGTTGGGTCATTACACTAATTGAATCTATTTCCCTATGTTAAGTTCTCCTCACACCCTCTATGGGTCATCTTAATTATCACTTCAAAAGGTTTTTGTTTTTGTTTTGTTTTTCTCCTCCTGATGATAGTTCATCTCAATTGATTAGACTCTTCCTGTTGGTATGCATACTTCCACCTTTTCATGTTCTCTGTATGTATAAATATCTCATGTCTGTGTGTTCCATTCTATGCATCCGAAGAAGTGAGCTGTAGCTCACGAAAGCTCATGCTGAAATAAATTTTTTAGTCTCTAAGGTGCCACAAGTACTCCTGTTCTTTTTACAGAAAGCCTCGTGCATGCTAGTGCATCACATTTCCAGAATGTTGAAGAGCCATTAGTAGGGAGAGTGTTTCTCAATCCCACTGCTGAAGAGTGAGGGTAAGATTCCTAAAATATGCCTAAAATAGGAGGAGGGTGAGAGGAGAGGGATAGCTATACTTTCCATGACTATGTTGCAAGGGTTCTGTTGATGTCTTTTGTCCTTTAATACAAAAAACACATGATAGTATGAAGAAACCACATGGGCATGGTTGGGGTCCAAATAACTGTTTTCTAAATATGCACAACATGCAAGCCTAAATTACATATACACATTTCTTCCCTAGATGGCTTCTTAAAGCATGGAACACAATGAGCACAATGAGACAGCCCACAAACCAGTTAAGGTATACCACCCAATGCCTGTACACTGCAGGGGCAGAGATAGAAGGCCATACCAAACCCCGTGTCAAAAAGGATCATGTTGAGGGAACAGACTGGTGAAAGTTTCTGGTGGAGAGTTCCAGATTCACAGGAGCTAAAACCTTCTAAAAAGGTTACCAAAACCTCTATGATCTGAAGGTAATGGGGTTTCGCTCAGTTATCTAGCTAGGATATTCTTATAGGGGACAATGTGAAATGTGCTTCAATGGAACAGTTCCCTAGTACATGCGAGGTATGCAGTTGCTTGGAAAACAGAACTGCAATAAGAATGTTGATTCTAAATCTATTACAAGGATTTTAAGACAAATGCATAGTGCAATAGAACCAAATGTGAATCATTAACAATGTCAGGCATTTAGAATTTTTAAATCTCAACTCCAGTCAAATATTGACTAGTCCTCTAAGGCAAAACAATGAAAAAAATTACATCTAAAAGCAGACAAATCATAGCAAGAAATATTTTTGATACATATGATAATGCTTTGTTATTGCACATCATCATTTTTCAATATTCTAAGTGGAGACACTTGGTACTAATAACGTTCCACATTCTGCTGTCTGCTTACCCCATGTTTTCCTTTCTTCTGTTGCCCCCTTAGCTGAAAGGCCAATGTTATTTACAGCTACTGCAACTGTTTGTGGTTCCAAGCAGCCAAAATCATCCTAATGCAACTCCATTGACTTATACCTCAGATGAATTTAGCTTAATACCTTGCAAGGTAATCTATCACTTCAAAGTACTATATGGTGCCTTTCCAATGTTACTAGAGATTAGCACATTAAATGACCCTAAAGTGGGATGTTTGTTTGAACATCCACTCATGTTTATCAAAAGAAAAAAGAATAGGTTCCTTTAGCCTGTTATGAATTGAGATCAGGGAACTCACTTTGCCTCTGCCATTCTAAAAGATAGTTTCCCTTGTCAAAATCATACTTGCTTTAACATATGATTGGTGTTGGATAAGCTTTATCCTCCCTGTAAGACTATGGGCTGCAGTAATTCACCAGAACAGGTCTGGTTATGTAGAGAAATATATTCTATTTATTACAGCATATAAAAAGACAATTTCTTGGTAGACCTTCCAATAGTTACAATCAATGGTTGGGCATATGAAAAAAAGTTATCCTTTTAGGCAAAGTCTCATTTTTGTAGTCAGAAAGCACAGCTCAACATGGCTGCTTACTCCAATTCTTCAGCTGGCTTTCAAAACCAGATATGTCCATTACCATGTGTTCAATTAATCCAGGGTGGCAGATGCAGTAGTAAGGCTGTCAGTTCTGACAGTTAATCCAATAGAGGAAAATAAGATCGTGACAGAAACATTTTGAATGACATTCCCCCCAAAACAGCAAGAATCACCTCATCAGAACTGGGCTGGTTGTGGGAAAAATAGAGCAGGCGAGAGCCCCTACAGAGTTGCCCTTGCAAACCAACCCAGCAACGATTCCTGACAGCAGCTGAACACTTTTTCATGCGTCAGACAAGACAGCTAGTAATAGAAGGCGTAGGGGAAGAAAGAATCCAGAACATAGGATTTTAGACATATTTCTTCTGTTAAGTTTCTCTAAATGAATGATAAAAAGTTTTAATGGCTAAAGTTAACTAACTGAAGCCTGTATATGGAGGGGAAAATGATAATCTGATGAGGGAAAAGTAAAATCCTGCTTTTCCATCTCACTTTATAGCTTCTTTTCCTTCTTGGAAATAAGCTTTATAGCAACATTGCTACAGGCAGTATTTAAGGGAATGTGACATGTGTTGAACATTTTAAAGGAAACAATACATCACATCTGACAATATTTTTTGCAAGAAAATGCCATGAATATGAAGTGAGATGCTGAGATACTGTATCAAAGAGATTGATGTCCTCACCATTTTGCTTAAAACCAGTTTTATGCCTTTAAACTAATAGCTCTCATATATTAGGTCTTTTTTCAACATATGGCTGCTTACAATATCAAAATAACAGAAGCTGTTGAAACTATTTAAGATTTTTTTTTCACAAACTATGGTAAAATAATGAGACATGAAGAATTACAGTCATTCTCTATCATAATATTGCTCTGTTGATTAGACATGGGTCCAAGAGAGTAATCCTTGGACTACAGAAATAATTATTCATCATTTGGAGGAGACAGAAATGGAATTAGAGTTTTGTAAAAGCAGTTCACAATTGTAGATGACAAAACTGTAAAAACCTGGAGATTTTTTTTGTTTGTTTTGTACAAGACAGGAAAAGTCACATTTTGCTTCAGAGCACAGCAGCCAGTTTCCCCCTAACTGAAATACACTTTTCTCTGCAAGTCTCTCTTTACTTTTTCAGATTCTAACATGCATGAAACAAGATGCAGTAGAGTTCACATATTGGGCTAGACCCTCAGCTAGTGCAAATCAGCATAGCTCCTTTGAAGCTCTTTCAGTGAAGCCACACTGATTTACCCAGCTGAAGATCTGGACCATAGTTTCCTTCATTAATTAGGAATGGATCATGCCTTTAACCAGGCAGGTATTGTGCCTGAGACTGCTCCCTGTAGCACAGAAAACTGCACCATCCTTTAGCCTATGCAAAATGTCCAGATACTTGGCTTCCCTTCTTTGAACTGGAACAAAATAATTCTTCAAAATAACCAGGACACTGGATAGCTTTAAGTATTTTGCTTTGTTATGAGAGAACATCTCCTGCTACATAGACAGACTACTCACCACTATGTTGGGGGAGTTCTATCTGCTCTAACATCATCCATCCAAACCCTTACTGCCATGTGTGTTGAAGTGGGCAGACTCACTCCCAGATAGAGAGACCAGTTGGTAGTTATATGTGTATCTCCCAGTTTTCTCTTGGATGTTGCTATAGGATCTGGCATTGGTGACTGTGGAGCTCAGACAGGCCACAGGGCTCCTTAGGCATTCAATAAAGCAGGATTTGAGTTAGTTTTGTAATCTAGCATTGTTCAATATTAATATGTATATTACCAAGTGACAAGGGTAAATTGCTGACATGTGCAATGTAAACTGATTTTAAAGATTGGGATCTTCATTTGTGCACCATTTATCTGTGTTTCTTGATTAGTAAATTGGGTGCAAATCATGCATTACTGACTCAGTAGTTTAAGTACACAATGAAACCCATGTACATGTCATTTTACAAGCCCAGTTCAGGGTTATTCATGTGTCACATATTGAAAGCTATGGGAGGGATTTTCTGCAAGGAAATCTCCAAAAGAGGTTCCTTGCTGAGACTGCCCCCAAATCAACCCATCAAGGGAACCCAGAGCCATCTTTGGAGGCCCCGTGCCTCCCCTCTCCCCTCCCCTCCCCATGGTGCTTCTGCTCTGCCTCCCCATTAGTGCTTAGCTAGCAGGGTCTCCGTAGTGGCCCTCAGATATTCAGGTGGACAGAGGGTAGGGACAAGAATACAGAAACACATTAATTACAACCTTTGGCTGTTATTTCTGGATAACTTCTGCAGGGCAGGAGGAGAGGGGATATGCATCTCCTCAAGCCCCAGACCAGCCAGTCCTTCCTCAACAGTCCCCAGTAGGGCTTGTCGGTAGCCAGGGTAGGAGAGTGAGAACGGGTCCATGGAGACACCTCAGCCTCCCTTCCAGGCAGACAGAAAACCCATGTATGGAAGACCCTACGCACCAGATAAGTAAGGGCAGTGGGAGCATGAGCTGGCCCAATATAAAATACAAATAAAAGTAGTCATTTCTGAACCCAAAATCTGAAAACTTTAGGTGACTAAAGTGAGCAAATTCTGAAAGTTCTGGTTTATATCATAGAGCTCTATGATGTTAGCTTTGGGGAGGTAAATCTAATTTTATTTTGAAAGATGCCTCCTGCAACTCGTTACTTGTATGTTTCCTGTATTCTAAGTTGAAAGGGATGTTTTGTTGAAACAGGAAAATGTGCATAATAAATGAGGTTCCAGGAGCAATTAAATTATTATTGGATAATTTCATTAGGGGCACAAACAGGAACATTAACTCTGGCAATGAATAAGAATTGGCTATTTCCAATTCACTATCACAAATGCAGACAAGGAAATTATAGCAGCAATTAAAATTGAATATAGTCCACAGAAACTTAAAATTAAGAGGCAAAGTTTATCATTAAGATCCTCGTTAAAATCATCTGCATAGGCTGCACTACCTGGCCTCTGGCTCTAAAAATATACATCTTTGTCAGTCACTTTTTGAAATTGATTTCTGAAAAGTTTTAATTATAATTTTAATAACAGCAGAGTGAAGATTCCAGTGCTCTAACACTACTTTGTTAGGTAATATGATCTGCAGATAGAGGACTGAAGTGAGTCAAGCTACATGGGTTCTATGCCGATTTCTGACACTGACTTGCTGTCTGACTTTAGGTAAGTAAACTTCTTGCTATGTGTCTCAGTTTCACCATCTGTAAAATGGGGATAATAAAACAAGCCTATCTTTGTAAGTGTTTTGAGAGCAAAAGCTGAAAAGTACCAGAGCTATAGTTATTGTTAGAGTAGTGGCTCTGCCACTGAGTGCAGGGCAGATCCTGAATATCTTTAAGATTCTTCTCACTCCAATAACTTCTGCAGGTGGAGGAAGAAATCTCAGAAATTAGACTTTTTTAAAAGTCTATCCCAACTCACCACCAGAATTCCTGCTTCCTCTGGCATTTCCTCGTCTAGATTCTGGTTGCAAGTTTCTATTCTGTTTGTACCCAAGTAGGCTTTGTATGAGACTGCTCTAGAGCAGACAGCCAGTAGGCATGCATGCAAAGCCCACTGGAATATATAGGGGAAAAGAAGCCAGCCAGTTACAGTCACATAAGGAAAAGTTAGTAGATGTAGTAGAAGTCTAGCACCCACAGGTAGCAGGGTCATAATCATGATTATTCCTCAGTCACTGTGAATCACCCATATTTCAAGGGGAAAAAAAAACATCATGACAAAGCTTCAGCCCTAAGTGCATTATTCCATTAGTCATTTAGGGCCCACTCCTACAAGGTGCTGAAAGCATCTAAGCACACTCAGGGCTTGACTGGATGTCCACTGTAGTCAATGGAAAGATTCCCATTGACCTCAAATAGATCAGGCTCACGTTGATATCTATGGAGTACATTTCAGGGGATGTGGAGGGACAGTTTTTTTGGTTGTTTTAATCATTTTCATTTGCAAGGTATCAGCTTGCCCCTGAAGAAAGCAGAGAAGCAAATGTGAGCCTAGCATGCTCTGCACTGCTCAGTAGACACTCAGACCCAGATTCTCAAAGGTATTTAGGCACCTAACTCCCACTTGGTGCGTAAATACCTTTGGGGATCTGAGTTTCAGAACTGTTCAGGATCAAGTCCTTACTAGAGATGAGCTAGTACATACTGCTGTGCATTTAATTTCTTTGTAGTGGAGCTACAGTTCCCTAGCTAGGTACAGATATTTAATCTTTAGATGTGTTTCAATCACAATAAATGAAAAAGCTATAGACAGTAAAGATTTATTACAAGTCAATCAAATAGCCAGAAAAAGCACCTCTAACTCATGTTACTTTGAGCAAAACTACAGTGAAAGTATTGCTCGCTGTCTGGCAATTTGGCAATCAAGGCTCAAAGCTCACTGTCCAAACTCCAGTCCCCACTGGCGCTAGTGAGCATACCCCTGGCTTTTATTGAAGAGTAAGAATTGGAGTGTAAGAATAAAATTAAGCGATTTCCTTCATTCTCTTTCAGGAGTGCAACTTGAGCCACAGCGTGCCTCTGGGCTGCAGGTAAAGAATGTTACAGTTTCCAGGAGTGCTAATTAGAGGTGATTATAATTTGATCAATCTGGAGTGGCACCTTACTGCTTATCAGAATTTAGTCCATCCTTGAAAGATGGAGATTTTACCTTGCTGCATTTTTGGTTTGGGATGGACCAGCATGTGGCGCCAAATCAGATAAAATATCCAAGAGCAGAAAGGAGTTGCTAAAATTGATCCTTAAAACTGAACTCCACCAACTTTGAGTTGAAGTACAGGGGGTTCATAGATAAACCTAAAGGGACAATTTCTGACCTCATTTTCATATATATAAACCTATTGATTCAAATTTTCTGCTGGCATAAATGGGTGAAATTCCACTGAACTGAGTGTAGCTGAGCCCATTTACCCCAGTAGAAAATGTGGTTCATAGATTTTAATGAGTTCGTATGAGTGTCATGTAAAGGACAATTTAGCCCAGTTCAAAAATGCAAAAGAGTCTGAAAATAGAGATTTATTTGCTTTAATTGCTCAAAATACTTATGGTAAGTAGCCAACAAAAATAAAATGAATGGTTCACCTTATTTTTCACCTGTCTGTGTACAGTCAGATCCTATGGGGTTCTTAAGCACTGGAAAGCATAGGTGCCAACTGTGAGGGTGCTCTGGAGCTGGAGCACCAATGGAAAAAATATAGTGGGTGCTCAGCACCCACTGAAAGGCCCCGCCAATCAGCTTCTCTCCTTCCCCTCTGCACCTCCCACCCACCACGGATCAGTTGGTCAACAGCAGTAGGAGGCACTGGAGGAGAGGGGAGGGCAGGGCGTGCTCAAGGGAGGGGCAGAACAGGGCAGGAAGAGATGGGGTAGGGTGGGAAGAGGCAGGGCAGGGGTGGAGCCTTGGGGAAGGGGGATGGTGGGGGTAGGGCTTGGGGCACAGTGGGGGTCGAGAACCCCCAGAGAAATGAGAAAGTCAGCGCCTGTGCTGGAAAGTACACCAGATTCTTAGCTACCCAGCTCATAAGGGATAAAACTGAACTTTTCAAGATGGTTTTCTGGGGAAAGTGTTTAGCTTAATAAAAAAGCAGGAAGTATTCATTTTTCTGCATCCTCAGAACTATATTAGTAGTTTTCTGTATGTAGTTTTTTACCTACACCGCTGCTAAGTATTAAATACTGTATGTTCCATAGTGGATTTTTTTCATTCAGTATCCAGGTGTAACTCCCCTGGTTTTTAGTAATGGAAATAGGTAATACTATCCGTCCTGGACCATATTTCTCACTTCATGAACAGAAGCACAGGGAATACAAAGCTAGTGGAAAGGGAGGCATAAGCATAATAGTGGCTATGCAAAAGGCTTTCAATCCTGTAAAAGGCCCTCTGCCCTGCCTTTTGTGCAGATGAGGCATTGTGTGTGTGTGGAGAGGATGGTCTGTGGACACGGATGGCAGAATGTCTAGTCTCTTCCTCTGAAGCAATACCCTGCCCAATCTACAAGTAACATCCTTACAAGCTAATGATAATGGTGAGCTAGTAAGCACTCCCGACTAGGAGTTCCATAAAGTGAAACTCCCCGTGTGTGGACACTTGGTAGTCAATGGGAAAGTGACTCCTGAGGAAGCTGTATTGCCAAGGTGTGGAGTAGGGTCCTGGAGAAAAGCACAGAAGGCCTGAACTTCCTCAATCACCCCTACTATCTAGGAGATTCATTTTGGGTATCAGGAAACCTACAGGATCTGAGAGTTACCCTCCCTTCCCTCTTTACATATTTGATATGGTGGTGGCGCAAAGATCATCTCTCCCTCCTGCTGGAATGACTAAGAAGAAACTCTATCTGTTGAAATTCCAAGATTCCTGGCTCCTAAATAGGTTTTCCTTGCATATAGGAGGCTCAGTCTCAGTGAGATGAATATAGTCTTATGTTCTTACACTAACACCGGAACAAATCAACATACCCTTAGAGCCCCGACCAGAGTTATTCTATCTACTACCCAAGATCCACAAACCCGGAAATCCTGGACGCCCCATCATCTCGGGCATTGGAACTCTCACTGAAGGACTGTCTGGATATGTAGACTCTCTACTCAGACCCTATGTTACCAGCACTCCCAGCTATCTCCGTGACACCACTGATTTCCTGAGGAAACTACAATGCATTGGTGACCTTCCAGAAAACACCATCCTAGCCACCATGGATGTAGAGGCTCTCTACACAAACATCCCACACACTGATGGAATGCAAGCTGTCAGGAACAGTATCCCTGATGATGCCACAGCACAACTTGTTGCTGAGCTCTGTGCCTTTATCCTCTCACACAACTATTTCAAATTTAATGACAATATATATCTCCAGATCAGCGGCACCGCTATGGGCACCCACATGGCCCCACAATATGCCAATATTTTTATGGCCGACCTGGAACAACACTTCCTCAGCTCCCATCCACTCACGCCCCTTCTCTACCTACGCTAGATTGATGACATCTTCATCATCTGGACCCATGGGAAGGAGACTCTGGAAAAATTCCACCACGATTTCAACAGCTTCCACCCCTCCATCAACCTCAGCCTGGACCAATCTACACGGGAGGTCCACTTCCTAGATACCACGGGGCAAATAAGTGATGGTCACATTAACACCACCCTATACGAAAACCTACCGACCGCTATGCCTACCTTCATGCCTCCAGCTTCCATCCCGGACACACCACAAGATCCATTGTCTACAGCCAAGCACTGAGGTACAACCGTATCTGCTCTAACCCCACAGACAGAGACCAACACCCAGAAAATCTCCACCAAGCATTCTCAAGACTACAGTACCCACACGAGGAAATAAGGAAACAGATCAGCAGAGCCAGACGTGTACCCAGAAGCCTCCTACTGCAAGACAAACCCAAGAAAGAAACCAACAGGACTCCACTGGCCATCACATACAGTCCCCAGCTAAAACCCCTGCAACGCATCATCAGGGATCTACAACCCATCCTGGACAATGATCCCACACTTTCACAGGCCTTGGGTGACAGGCCAGTCCTCGCCCACAGACAACCTGCCAACCTGAAGCATATTCTCACCAGCAACTGCACACCGCACCATAGTAACTCTAGCTCAGGAACCAATCCATGCAACAAACCTCGATGCCAACTCTGCCCACATATCTACACCAGCAACACCATCACAGGACCTAACCAGATCAGCCACACCATCACCAGTTCATTCACCTGCACGTCCACCAATGTAATATATGCCATCATATGCCAGCAATGCCCCTCTGCTATGTACATCGGCCAAACTGGACAGTCTCTAAGGAAAAGGATAAATGGACACAAATCAGACTTTAGGAATGGCAATATACAAAAACCTGTAGGAGAACACTTCAACCTCCCTGGCCACACAATAGCAGATCTAAAGGTGGCCATCCTCCAGCAAAAAAACTTTAGGACCAGACTTCAAAGAGAAACTGCTGAGCTCCAGTTCATCTGCAAATTTGACACCATCAGCTCAGGATTAAACAAAGACTGTGAATGGCTTGCCAATTACAGAACCAGTTTCTCCTCCCTTGGTTTTCACACCTCAACTGCTAGAACAGGGCCTTATCCTCCCTGATTGATCTAACCTCGTTATCTCTAGCTTGCTTCTTGCTTGCTTATATATACCTGCCCCTGGAAATTTCCACTACTTGCATCCGAAGAAGTGGGTGTTCACCCACGAAAGCTCATACTGCAAAACGTCTGTTAGTCTATAAGGTGCCACAGGACTCTTTGCTGCTTCTATAGTCTTATGTGCTTAATTCTGTACCCGTTATTCCAACAAAACATCCCACTGAGTTCAGTGGGATTTTGCCTGAGTAGAGTGTGCAGGATTGAGCCCTATATAGATATCCCTAAATATATATTTTATTTATGATTTCCAGCTATTGAGGATTGCAGTAGCTGATTGTACATTGTCATTTATTTTTCTAGCCACTGACTATGCATCCCTAAACTGGTAAGTACTTTTTTCCAACCAATAGTTAGACACAAGAACAAATAAACTGCAAAAGATAGATTTTTTTCCCCCAGTTACTTGTAGCATGAAATATCAGTCCTTACATTTTCAGGGAAATGCATGAGAATTGACCACAGAACCACCACAAACTTAAGCAGGAGTCATGTAGCCAAAACTTCACCCAGTGCTCTGAAAAGTTATAGGAAAAAAAATACATATTTTTACAAGTTAATTTCATAGCCTTGCAACAGTAAAAACATGTAAGGTTAACTTATCAAGTTGCTTTGTTTACAACGCTTTTGCTGTCAAGTTGCCAAGAATCGAGAGGGCTCAGATGTTAAAATCAGGAATGTATTTTAGTTGGCAGTTTTTGTTTGGTAATTACAGGTGGATGAATATTCCCTGTTAAATAGTGACAGTCCCATAATATTATCTTTCTTTGCTAAGTAACACCAGAATGTAATGATAGAAGTGTGTGAACTCTCTCTATAATTAGAGGTTTTATAACTGCATCTGAGTTAAAGGGTTTCCCATCAGTAGTTTAGATAGTCTATCCTAGTATTTCTGTTCCAGAGGGAAACCAGACCTGACCCATTCACTGACAAGTTGCTATATAACACTCCTAGAAGTAGCTTTAAAATGCAAGTTTGCAATTTTCTTTTTGGTTACATTTCCTAGAGTACAATTCCAATAGAATGGTCTTATTACAAGCATTGTTCTAATAACTATTATTTATGAGCCAATGCCCATGGAAGTCAATGGGAGCATTTTCCAATGAGTTCAGTGAGCACTGGACTACTGGGTGCTTAGCACTAAAAAAAGCTCATTTATCAAGATGGACCCTGTCCTTGAGATTACAGTTTAGAAGAGGGTCAAGACACACTGGGTGATGCAGAGGCAGGAGTTACAATTTGGCTTTTTTTCATTCCCCCTTTATCTTAATCTAATATTTTCCATTTTTGTCTTTGTAGACCACCTGAAAGAATTGAACCCTCCACAGGGAGTCAAGAGACAAGGTGAACAGCTGCATTAGGCACACTCTACTTATGACTAAATGTTAGGAATGTCCAGAAGTTTCTCTTGCTGAACATCCCTAATTGTTTAGGGAAAAGAGGGAAGTAGGAGACATTTCCCATAGCAAGTGTGATGACCAGGGATGTTAAGTGTTTCGAAACAGACTGATAGATAGGAAAATGCACCATTTTGATTTTTCCTCTTCAAAATGTTAAGGCTGAACAGTTCATTAGCACACCAAAGAACAATGAAATGTAACTAAGACAGACTTTGATGATCTCTAACACATCTTCCAGCTTTCCAAGTTGCTTTTCCATATAGAGCCATGAAGAGATCAGCCAAATTCTGAAGTCGTGCATTCACTGAGTGTTTCAAATTGAAAGAAAATCAAGTTCTTTCTCATTTTTGTATCACTATTTTGTGCTGGTATGAATTTTGATAAACAGAATGAACCTCTCTCTCCAGCACTTTGATTTATTCTTGCAAATCAACACTCCACTGCAATTTAAAATAAAGCATGAAGACAGTCAAAATTATTATGTCCCTTTCACTGAAGCAGCTGCTGCCAGAACAGGTTGCAGCTCTGTGGATCACTTTATCTATAGCACTAATGGCATTAACAACAGATACATGTCATAGTTCATTATCTATATTCCAGTTTTTTTCCACTGCTGATAATCAAACATACCTAAGATGGAAATGTTTTGTTTTTTTTCCAGACACAAGGATGGCTGCTGAAGTGATTAAGTAGCTTCAAAATCAACCAATATTTGTTCATGTTTATAAAGTTCTGTGGGTCAAAATTGCCCCATTTCAAAGTATTCAGTGTGTTTACTCTGATGTAATTGAAATCACAATCCATCCCAATATATTACTATGTAGTACCTCGTTACTTTCTGAATAGAGAATAGAATTATCTTTCATGTACAAGATATGAGCTTGTTTTAAATAAATGATAGAAAATTCTCTCTATAGGTATCAATATTTTTGCTTCTGTAGACAGCTTTGAAGATAGCATCAATTAAAGTATTATCTGGATTCCTCACTGCAATCACATACATAATATATTATATAGCAGAGGAATGATAAGGAAAAGTGACAGCTGATGAATAGTTCATAGATGATACTCCTGTCTGTGTGTATAACTAGAATGTTTCCAAATAGCTCCCTCCCTTCTTCCTTTGGGTATTGAAAAGAACTTTATTCTGCAGTAACTGATACAAGATGGGTGTCATGAAGAGAAGTTATAAAACTTCTAGGAAATAAAGGAGGAACCTGGATATTTAAAAAGAAGTTGGAATGAATGGTATGAAGAGGGCTAAAGAGAGATCAAAGAGCTGGTCCTCTTTCCAGTAACTCATCTCAGTGTTACATGTATTTTAGATTTCTTCAATGATCAGTGCTTTGCCCTCTGCCTCATGGTTGTAAACAAGCAAATACATCAGATAACATATAATGTTTTATATGTATCGTTAGCAATTATAAAATACTGAACAAGAGCTATACATTACTTTCAAATCTCTATACAGTTTAATGTGCAGGGCACAAATCAAAGATCTGAGGTGAGGCTCAGGTCTCTTCCATGTATAAAGTATTTCTTTTTTAGGATTAGCTGCTTTCTTTTCCTGGTGATCTCTCAGATTTCACAAAACAAATGCTGGGACATTGTTTGATGAAGCTAGTTCTTGTTGTGTTATGTTTTCCAAAAGCTACTTAGGACCCAGGCCTTAAAATTCTAGGATTGACCTGATTGTACTTGAATAGTAATTATACAAAAATAAGAAAATGTCAAGGAGGATTCAGAGAATATTACCTGTTAAATAATGAATGTGCCATAATGGAATCCAGCCTTTGCAAAATGACAATGAAATGTAATGGTAAATGTACATCATTCCCCCCCCCCCCCACACACACACACACTTGGCTGCTGCATTCACAGTAAAGATGCAGTATTAGAAAGAACAGACTTGAAATGAAAGAATAAATGTTTACATCAAATTAAGCTTGTGGCAATTTTACTGCTGCTGAGGCACCAGACATTTTACTCAGCACTTGTTCTCTGTTATGTGGAGGTAGGACACAGAATATCAAGTTTGTGGGAACTTGCAGAAGGAACTGTGGTGAAGATCTCAAGGATACAGAAATATGGGGTGAAATCCCTGCTCCACTGAAGTCAGTGGGGGTTTTACCATTGACTTCAATGGAGCCAGGATTTCACCCCAGAGGAGAGAAGAAGGCTTGGCCCAAAAAAAGCAGAAAGAAAAGATTTAGCAATAATACCCTCAAAGGGAGAGAGGGGGGATCCTGGAGACAAAGGTCCAGCAAACACTCAAGTATGTACCTAACTTTAAGCACATAATCTAGTCCTCAGAATTTGAAAAATATTGCATTCTGATAAAATTTCCAATGAAAAACTGATTCAAAATATTCCCCAACATACCTATATTTTCCATGATATCCAATTATCTTTGTGTTTCTTATAACTAATTAAATTAATTAAATTACTAATTAAATTACACCGCATAACACTGTATAAAAAGAAATAAATAAATTTTCTTTGCAAAAATTGAAACAACTTTGTTTGCTAGATTATGCTATTTAGTATCCCGTATAAAAAAAAATATATATGGCAATTTGGAAAAATATGCACACACACATTATAGTATATATCATTCTCTCCTACTCGAGTACTTAGCTGCAACACAACATATACAGTTGTATTCAGCAATAACATCTGAAATGGTATCAATTTCATTTGTTTCTACCTACTGTCATGGTTCTGACATTACATATCTATGAGCTTGTGCTTGTCTTCTACATTTTAAAATACTTGTTTGCAAAATAGAAAAAACTCTATTCTACAGATACATTCTTCTTTTTATCCCAGGGCACAGACACAGGGAGCAGTAGAGCATCACTATTCATTCCTGGCCATGGTTTGGTTCCTCCATGAAGCCCAGCCTGCTCACATCCGTGTGTACATCCCACCATCTAGTGAGTGGTCAGCCTCCAGGTCTACTGACCATGGCTGTGTCTGCATTATTTTCTTTGGCATCCTATCTTCTGTAACCCTTCTGCAGCATTCACACCACTGTAATTTTTTCGGTTGGAGCCAATCCCGTGCCTTGATTCACATCCTACTCTCCCTCTAACTTCATTTGTCTTAGAAATTATTCCATTTTACACCAGCCATCTTTTGAAGAACTCATCTCTATGGCTTCCAGCCATCTGATGTTGGTTTCATTTAATGCACCTGCTTCCAGACCATAAAGTAATACCATTGGGACACTGGTTTGATAAAAACATTGCTTGATACCAAAGTGAAAATTTATCAGTCCATAATTTCCTGAGTTCCTATGCAGCACCTGTAACTAAGGAACCTCTCCTTTCAACCTCATCCTGAATGGAACCCTCGGCATTGATCAAGCTACCTACGTACACATAAGATTCTACTCGGTGTACAACTTCGTGAGTTCTGTATTTCAACACTATTTTCCTTTCTTTTCTCTATTATTCATTTTTAAACCACTTGATCTTCTTGGCATTTACTGTAAGTCCAAGTTGACTGCACCAACTTTCCAAGTGAGTGAAGAGTATCATCATCAATTCAAATGCATCTGCCAGTTGTATGAAGGTCATCTGCATAAACTAAGAATCTTAACTCTAGAACATCCAATATCATGCCCTCCAACACTAATATATTTAATGTCCAGTTTAAGAACATAATGAAAAGAAAGGTGGATTCCATGGCCCTTTTTAAAAAGCAGCCCCTATTTTTGTGGGTGTGATTTTTCCCCCTCAATAAATTACTTCTGCAATTAATTTTACTTGAACACATAAATTGCTTATACCTCTCACCAGATTATGCCCATAGATCACTTAGTGAGATGTCTTTGATGGAATTTACACTTGAAATTTATTGACGGAAAAATTATGCTTAGGTTCTGTTATTTGAAGGGGGGAAATAGCAGCTGAAAAACAGAGGCAAAGCCGAGACCCTTTTTATAGTTAGGTCCCGTAAAATTCAATGAAAAAACTGTTTATTTTGCTTAGTGCAGAATTCTAAAACTTCACATGGTGAGATGTATTTTTCCACTTTAGTGTTACATTGTTGAAATATATTTCAACATTTCTTTTTAACTTCAGTTAGCACTGGTTAATCTACTCTTTGTGACAACCAATGCAACAGAAAAATGACACCATTTGTGACTAGCAGTGGGGAAGCCTAGTGAGCTATGGACAGTTTGTTTTCTCAAAGGGTACGTCCAGACTACCCCCCGAATCGGCGGGTAGCGATTGATTTTGCGGGGATCGCTATATTGCGTCTCATCTAGACGCGATATAGCGATCCCCGAACGCGCTCCCATCGACTCCAGAACTCCACCGGAGCGAGTGGCGGTAGCGGAGTCGACGGGGGAGCCACGGACGTCGATCCCGAGCGGTGAGGACGGGAGGTAAGTCGAGATAAGATACTTCGACTTCAGCTATGGTATTCCCGTAGCTGAAGTTGCGCATCTTACCTCAACACTGCCCCCCAGTGTGGACCAGGCCAAAGATTCTGCGGGGGGTAAAGGAGTAAAAAAAACAAGGATGTCATGGTAGGGGTCTATTACAAACCATCTACCCAGGAAAAAGAAGTGGATAAGGCTTTTTTTAAACAACTAACAAAATCATCCAAAGCACAGGACTTGGTTGTGATGGGAGACCTCAACTACCCAGACATCGGTTGGGAAAACAACACAGCAGGGCACAGATTATCCAACAATTTTTTTTGAATGAATTGGAGATAATTATCTATTTCAGAAGGTGGAGAAAGCTACTAAGGGAGAGGCTGTTCTAGATTCGATTTTGACAAAGAGGGAGGCACTGGTTGAGAATCTGAAAGTGGAAGGCAGCTTAAGTGAAAGTGATCATGAAATGGTTCATGATTCCAAGGAATGGTAGCAGGGAAAACAGCTCAATAAAGATAATGGATTTCAAGAAGGCAGGCATTAGCAAACTCAGGGAGTTGGTAGGTAAGTTCCAAGAGTTGGCAGTTTTTCAAAGAGACATTATTAAGGGCACAAGAGCAAACTATCCCACTGTGTAGGAAAGATAGGAAGTATGGCAAGAGACCAATCTGGCTTAACCAGAAGATCTTCAATGACCTGAAATTTTAAAAAGAATTCTCAAAAATAAAAGGAAACTAGGTCAAAATACAAAGGATGAAGATTAAAAAAAAAACCCACAAGCATGTAGGGACAATATTAGAAAGGCCAAGGCACAAAATGAGGTTAAACTAGCTAGAGACACAAAGGGTAGCAAGAAAATATTCTACAAATAAATTAGAAGCAAGAGGAAGACCAAGGACAGGTAGACCCATTACTTAAGGAGGGCAGAAAAAATAACAGAAAATGCAGAAATAGCAGAAATGCTAAATGACTTTTGTTTCAGTTTTCACCAAAAAGATTAGTAGCAATTGGACATCTAATATAGTGAATGCCAGTGAAAATGAGGTAGGATCTGAGGCTAAAACAGGGAAAGAACAAGTTTAGTATCTAAGTATAAAACTTAGACAAGTTAGAGGTCTTCAGGTCACCAGGGCCTGATGAAATAGCTCCTTGAGTATTCTAGGGTGTGACTGAGGAGATAGCTGAGCCATTAGCGATTATCATGGAAGATGAGAGAGATTCCAGAGAACTAGCACAATATTTACCATTTTCCAATCTATAAAAAGGGGAAAAAGGACATCCCAGGAAATTACAGACCAGTCATCTTAACTTCAGTTCTTAGAAAGATAATGGAGCAAATAATTAAGTAATCAATTTGCAAAACCTAGAAGACAATAAAGTGATATGTAACAGTCAGCATAGATTTGTCAAGAACAAATTGTGTCAAATCAACCTAGTAGCTTTCTTTGACAGGGTAACAAGCCTTGTGGATAAGGGGGGGGAAGCAATAGATGAGGTATATCTTGATTTAATAAAGCTTTTGATACTGTCTTGCATGACTTTCTTATAGACAAACTAGGGTAACACAACCTAGATGGAGCTACTATAAGGTGGATACATACATAACTGGTTGGAATGCTATTCCCAGAGAATAATCATCAGTGGTTCACAGTCAAGCTGTTCACAGTCAATGATTTAGCTAATAGCATAGAGAGTACACTTATAAAGTTTGGGGGTGATACTAAACTGGGAGGGGTTGCAAATGCTTTGGAGGATAGGATTAAAATTCAAAATGATCTGGACAAACCAGAGAGATGGTCTGAAGTAAATAGGATGATATTCAATAAGGACATATGCAAAGCACTCCACTTTGGAAGGAACAATCATTTGCACTCATACAAAATGGGAAATGACTGCCTAGGAAGGAGTACTTCAGAAAGGGATCTGGAGGTCATAGTCGATCACAAGCTAAATATGAGTCAGCAGTGTAATACTGTTGCAAAAAAACCCAAACATTCTGGGATGTATTAGCAGGAGTACTGTAAGCAAGACACGAGAAGAAATTCTTCTGCTCTGCTCCATGCTGATTAGGCCTCAACTGGAGTATTGTGTCCATTCTGGGCACCACATTTCAGGAAAGATGTGGACAAATTGGAGAAAGTATAGAGAAAAGCAACGACAACTTTTTAAGTTCTTGAAAACATGTCCTATGAGGGAAGATTGAAAAAACTGAGTTTGTTTAGTCTGGAGAAGAGAAGACAGAGGGGACATGATAACAATTTTCAAGTACATAAAAAGGTCGTTACAAGGAAGAGGGATAAAAATTGTTCTTCTTAACCTCTGAGAATAGGACAAAAAGCGGGGGGCTTAAATTGCAGCAAAGGAGGTTTAGGTTGGACATTAGGAAAAACTTTGTAACTGTTGGGGTGGTTTAGCACTGGAATAAATTGCCTAGGGAGGTTGTGGAATCTCTATTACTGGAGATTTTAAGAACAGTTTAGACAATCACTTGTCAGGGATGGTCTAGAACAGGGATTCTCAAACTGGGGGTTGGGACCCCTCAGGTGGTTGCGAGATTATTACATGGGGAGTCATGAGCTGTCAACCTCCACCCCAAACTCCACTGTGCATCCAGAATTTATAAAGGTATTAAATATACAAAAATGTTCTTTTAATTTATAAGTGAGGGTCACGCTCAGAGGCTTGCTATGTCACCAGTACAAAAGTTTGAAAACCACTGGTCTAGAAGGATAATACTTAGTCCAACCATGAGAGCAGTGGACTGGACTAGATGAACTCTCAAGGTCCCTTCCTGTGCTAATGATCCTAATAACTAATTTGCAATATATTGTTATAGACCACTAGTATCACAGCCATTCCCAGTCGGCCTGATTCAGATCACATTTAAATAAATGGGAAGAATTATCAGTGACCTTCACTGGGAGCTGGATCCAGGTTGCTATCCCCACTGCAAGCATTATAACAATATATGCTCATTTTCAAATACAAATAATATTTTACAAATGGTAAAGCTTATGTGAGCTTTTAGATTTACAGGTTTAACTACCTCAATGGACCTATGGAGCTCATCTGATATGGGGCAGAAGGAATAGCAAGTTAAGTTATTAAACAAAATGCATGATCTTTCCCAGACCTGAAGAAGAGCGGTGTGTAAGCTTGAAATCTTGTTTCTTTCACGAAAAGAAGTTGATATTACCAAAGATATTACCTCACCCACCTTGTCTCTCTAATAGCCTTAAACCAACATGGCTACACCACCATCTCAAACAAGATGCATGAAGCTAATTGAGCAATTTGATCCCACTGAAGTGTTTCATAACACTGCTGAAGCTCTGAAGTAGGGAAGGGTGACCACAACAAACAAAAGCAGTCACCCTTTCAAACAAGCTGCAGAGCTAACCATCGCCATCCTTCTTTCCTCATGAGAGACAAGATCTCCATACTGAGACCAAGGATTTTTTCTAACAATTAACACAACTGGACATTATGAGCTCTGGAATCTATTCCTGGTTTACAGGAGCACTGTGAGGATTATCTACTGTTTGTAAAGGATTTGGGGACTTTAATTTAAAGGTGCTTTAAAAGAGCAGCAAACACCAGAGCTCCTAGATGCATGAGTTTATAAGTAATTTTAATGTGCTCAAGCAACCATATCTGGCTACTGGGGAGATGTGACAAAATAATTTAGAAGAAAAAGATGGGAAAATTTAACAAAATGTAAATACAATCCCTCTCCCACAATTCTATCATCATTTATTTGTATTGCAGTAATGATTCTGATTCAGGGCCTATTTTGCTAGGCACTGTACAAATACATAACAAAAATATGGCCCCTGCATCCAACAGCTTGCAACAACTGACTCATTCACTTAAGAAGGGTGGAGAGAGGAAATGTGCAGACATCGCAAAGAAAGGAACAAGAGCTTTTTGCTCTCACTTTTCTAGGAATCCTACTCTCAAGGACCCTTTTTTTAAACTAATAAACAACCTGCATGGAAGATACCTGTATAAATACAGGCATGGGTTTTATAGCTGATTCTTGCAGAGTACAGAGAGAAAAGAACCTTTTGGAAGTCTTCTACTCTATGTCACTTTGAGAAGTGACCCATGACAAGTTCTAATCAATAGATCTTGGCCTTTGCCTCTCTGACTAATGACTTTCCTACTGCAGGGAAATCTATAGCTGTTAACAAGACTGCCATGTCTGCTTTCAGAAATCAGTTTCTAGATTTGCTACGTGTTATATTTATTGTTCATAGTGACCACATTATCAACAACAAATGTACAATGTAAGTGAATGCTGTAATAGTACTGAATTTTCCTCTTTGCAGATGCTATATAGACTTAAATATTTACGTACAGCAAATCAGATGTGCTGAAATGTAAGGTGTTCTCACCTTAGGTTACTGAAATGTCAGGTAAACCCCTCCGCTCCCTCAACATACAAAAAAAACTAGCATAATCCTTGGGATTTTATGCCATATTTTTTTCAATGGGATTATACTCTAGCATTGACAAACTATTAGAGACTTGTCAAAAATACAGAGGGTCACTAGATGTGCTGGGATACCACTGAGAGCAAACCCCCCTGCCAGCGAAGGCTTCCCGTCTCTCCCATCTTGCTTAGACACTCCAGTCATCTTAGCACAGACCAAGAGGTTGGGCCACACCCCCTGCAGTGCACAGAAACAAAGATTCACTTAGCCCAGGGGTTTCTCAGCTAACAGCGACTTTCCCAGTACCCATTATTCAGTCTTCCTGGGAGCCTAAACCCCAAATGAATCCATTTTACTCTGTATAAAGCTTATACAGGGTAAACTCATAAATTGTCCACCCTCAGTAACAGCGAGAGAGAGAGAGATGCTCAGCTGTTTGTCCCCCCAGGTATAAATAACTTACTCTGGGTTAATGAATAAGCAAAAGTGATTTTATTAAATACAAAAAGTAGATTTAAGTGGTTCCAAGTAATAACAGACAGAACAAAGTAAATTACCAAGCAAAATAAAACAAAAACACGCAAGTCTAAGCCTAATACAGTCAGAAACTGAATACAGGTAAATCTCAC
Organism: Mauremys reevesii; assembly: GCF_016161935.1. Taxonomy (NCBI): domain Eukaryota; kingdom Metazoa; phylum Chordata; order Testudines; family Geoemydidae; genus Mauremys; species Mauremys reevesii. Next base: position 60,884,461 of record NC_052627.1, on the reverse strand, counting down.
CCTCAGAGATGTTCCGATAAGCTTCTTTCACAGATTAGACTCCTTCCTAGTCTGGTCCCAATTCTTTTCAGACCAAAGTTGTGGTTTATGGTGTGGGTCCAGCAATCACTCACACCCCTGTAGTTACAGTCCTTTGTCCCAGTTTCTTTCAGGCATCTCTGGAGTGGAGAGGTCATTTCTTGAGCCAGCTGAAGACCAAATGGAGAGGCTTCCAGGGCCTTTTATATTCTCTCTCTTATGGATGGAAACCCCTTTGTTCTCCTGTGCAAAATCACAGAAACAAGATGGAGTTTGTAGCCTCCTGGCCAAGTCAGATGTCCATGAATGATTCAGCTTTTTGAAAGCCAACCCCACTGTTTACATATTAGTTTGAACATTCACAGGAAAGCTCAGATATGGATTGGCATCTCCCAAAATCCATTATCAGTTAAGTGTTTCTTGATTGGGCACTTACTCAGAATAGTCCTTTCCTCAAGAAGCTGACCAAATGCTTCACTGATACTACTTAGAATCAAACACATTGAGATACAAGTACATAGCCAATATTCATAACTTCAAATACAAAAATGATACACACAGCATAACCATAACCAGCAATTACAACCTTTCCATAGACACCTTACTTGACCTACTTTCTACAAGATTTGGTGCCACTATAGGACCTTGTTTGCAACAGATATCTATATGCTCACAGTTTATGTCAATAACGTCACAACAACCATGTAGCAACACTGCATGATTCATTTGCGAACCTCACTTTAAATACATAGTATAATGAATAATGTCTTATTTACCAAACCGCAATTGTCATTGCGACCCAATGAAATGGATAAAAACACAGGATTAAATTACAAAATATGTTCAGAGCTCAATGAACAGATAAAGTGGCCAGAGCAAAAACAAAAGAGATTATTCATCATTCTAAAAAATGAAATTCTGAAACCTTATTAAATCCGTTTGCATAATATATCATTTCTAGAGTTAAGAGAGAGTATAGCTGATAAGTGGAAGGGAATAAAACAACATTAATTTTCCTTCATGGGAGGATGGAAAAAAGTGTCCTTTATAAAATAGATTTACATTTGCAGTTGGGCATTTACTGGAAACATTTTAAAGACAGTAAATCTATGGTAGCTAACCACATTTATTTATTGAATTTAGTAGAGCAGAGCAATATACTCTTGCTGCCTAGCAGGATGACCTGCTGTAAGCACCATGGAGACATATATGACCCCACTTGCCCCTCCAACTATTGCTCCTCTCCCTTCCATCTCTAAGCTCATTAGATATATGGTTTACTATCTTGGGAGTTCCAGTCTTTCAATTCCATCCTAGATCATCCCCAATCCAGCTCCTGCTCCTTGCACTCCATTGCATCTTCTCTCACCAAAGTCTCAGAAACAGTACTCTATCCTCATCCTCCTTGACCTGTCAGCAGCCTTCATCACCACTGGCCATGCTCCTCTTAGAAGCCAAGGGAAGACCAGATTTTGTGATCATCTCCTGATTCTCCTCCTACCTCTCTAATTGCTCCTCCCAACAACACCCTTAAGGACCCTCTTCATCCTCTCCCCTCCCCCACATCTTTCTGTGGGGGTACCACAGCGCTGTTTATTGGTCCCCTTCTCTTCTCATTCTATACCTGATCTCTGAATAATCTCATCCACAAATTCAATCACCATCTCTATGATGATGACACACATCTACCACTACTCTGGGCCTGTCTCCTTCCATCCTAACTAGAATCCCAGCCTGTCTCTCTGATGTGTCCTTGCAGCTAGCTTGAGCTCAACATGACTAAAACTGAGCTCCTAATCTTTCCCCACTTTCCCTCCTCCCTTTTAGATCACTGTGGACAACACTGCCATACTGCTGTCCCTGAAACCTGGACATCATCTTGGACCTCTCTCTTGGTCCTCACCTCTGCTATGTCTCCTGGCATACATGCAACAAAGTTATGGTTTTTTTTAAATCGAAGATACATTGTAACCTTCCAGTAAGAGTAACACTAATGAATTATACACCTCTACCCCGATATAACGTGACCAGATATAACACGAATTCGGATATAACGCGGTAAAGCAGTGCTCCAGGGGTGGGGAGGTTGCCCGCTCCGGCAGATCAAAGCAAGTTCGATATAACGTGGTTTCACCTATAACGCAATAAGATTTTTTGGCTCCCGAGGACAGCATTATATTGGGGTAGAGGTGTACTTATAATGCAGAAAACACACAAAAACACAAAACAAGAGACACACAAAGCAGGCTGCTCCCTAAAACAAATTTATCCCATCTTACTCTAGGCTATCTGTTGAATTATTGTTGCTAAACCCAGATCACACACTTCCTTATAGACCCCCCCCCCCCCCAACAGGACCAGGGGAAAAAAAGCCTAACCATTTAAACAGACAGTTTACAATTTCAGTATACCTTTCAGTATACCACAACTACATATTTAGCTATGTCTAAATCTAGCTGATTCTTTTTTGCATAATCTCTCTAAAATATAGCCATTCCTGTCAATCCACACAGCTAAAACTTTGTGCAGGTTCTCATCATCTTGCATCTCAATTACTACAACATTCTTTTCTCTGGCCGTGACAAATGCCATCCTATCCATTCAGAATGTGCTGCAAAGATCAGGGCCGCCCAGAGGATTCCGGGGGCCCGGGGTCTTCGGCGGCGGGGGGGCCCTTCCGTTCCGGGACCCGCTGCCGAGGTGCCCCGAAGACCCGCAGCGGGGACCCCCCTGCCGCCAAATTACCGCCGAAGCGGAACCCGCTGCCGAAGTGCAGCCCGGTCTTCAGCGGTAATTCGGCAGAGGGGGGCCCCCACCGCGGGTCTTCGGGGCACTTCGGCGGCGGGTCCCGGAAGGGAAGGGCCCCCCCGCCGCCGAATTACCGCCGAAGACCGAGCTGAACTTCGGCGGCGGGTCCCGCTCCGTCTTCGGCGGTAACTCGCCAGCGGGGGGGTCCTTCCGCCCCGGAGCAGAAGACCGGGAGCGAAGAAGCTCCTGCGCCCGGCCCCACAAGAGTTTTCCGGGGCCCCCGGAGCGAGTGAAGGACCCCGCTCCAGGGGCCCCGAAAAACTCTCGTGGGGGCCCCCGTGGGGCTCGGGGCCTGGGGCAAATTGCCCCTCTTGCCCCCCCCCCCTCTGGGCGGCCCTGGCAAAGATCATTTTCCTACTCCTTCATTAGACTACATTCTCCTTCTCTTTACATCCCTCCACTGGCTCCCCACTCTGTGTTGCATTAAACATAAGCTGCTTGTCTTCACTTCCAAGGTCCTTCACAACCTATCATCTCTCACTCACTAACAAGATGTCATATCCTGCCCCTGATCCCCACATTTTTGACGAAGTACCTTTGTGCTGTCTCCCATGCTGCCCCTTATGCTGGGGAGAAACTCCCAGTAAACATCCTCAGAGCTATCTCATTGTCTTCCTGGAGTTCTGGTCTACAGCTAGGGATCCTAGGTACTATAGTAAAACCCACATTAATCTGTATTATTAAAAATCAAGCAATGGACACATTCTTTTAAATAAACAGATTGTGCAAAATCTTAATGTTGAAATTTGAAGTTTTGTTTCTAACTCTTCATGGTTGTTGCTCCAGTTGACTAACTTAGGTTATCTATAATTATTAATGTAAGTAGAAAAATATTCTAGACTCTGCAATAACTGTAATCTCATTATTAATAAAAACAACATTTTGCCTCTGTCACCAATTTTATCTTTCTTAATTTACTGCCTGCCTCAGTAAAATATGTAGTCTAAATATACCAGTTGTTTCATCCAGTTCCCCCCCTCCCCACTCTCTCCAATATGCTCACATTATGAGCCAAGTCTCTGAGATTATGCATTTTTCTGACTATTTCCTTTCTTGCTGGCTGTGGTCATTGGCAATGTGATTATTTGTAGAGCAGAGATGCCAGAAAGTTACTGTTTTAACATCTGTTATATTAGTATCTATGGCCTTAATTGTTGATGCCCAAGTATTTCCAGCTATGGAGTGGGAGAAGGAAGCAGGACATGTAGTTGCATAGCCAGGAAGCTGCTCAGAAGGCACCTCACATGGTACAGCACAAAACATTTTAGCTCTGTTTTCTGGACACAAAAATTAAGTAAATCACTCCTTGGTTGTAGCTATCTACATTAATTCATCAAGTGTATACAATAAAGAAGAAATCATAGTTCACCACTGTGCAGTGGTCTGAGGATACAGGGCTGGATTCTCAGCTGGTGTAAATCAATGCATCTTCACTGAAGTCAATAGAGCTATGCTGATATACATCAGATGAGGTTCTGGCTCCACAGGGTGCAGCTTAACAGACTGTTAAATGTGGCATGACTAAACACAAGCAACAAGGACATGGGGCATATTTTAGAGGTTTCTTGGCCAAGGAAGTTCAAATGCTGAGCAAGTAAGACAAATTAATTTTTATTTTCCTTTGCTGAAATGTGTTACTAGTAGTGCATATGCTGTTAGGCAATTATATGAGCAACACTCTCAGGTTTATAACTTCTCTTCTGTGTGGGTGTCAAGTCATGCTCTCGTTTTCTCCTCACCTTGAATATTGCCTCTTGATCAGTGTGAATGTCATTCTGCCATGCCTGGAGTTTTTATGCCTTCGATAGATCTTTCAGTTGTGTGCCAGAAGATTGTGGTTGATTATATACAGGCCTCTGAACTCTATGAAATGGAAATGACTGCAGAATGAGGCTCCTATTATGAAGTGTGTACAGCACCACAGAATACACTTTCCCGGTTCCGACAGGAAGATAGTAACTAGGGGAAGCATTGAGCAGCATGTGGATGGCTCTGTAAGAGCGAGCGCACATGTGAGCATACATCAGTCTAGACTCCATGAGGGGAGAGTCAGAGCTTTTAAAATAAATAAAATCCAATTAACCTGATGGGAGGAGAAGGAGCTGCATGGACTTCTCACCTTCCAACCGCACCCTATCCAGTGAAAGAGCAACCTTTACCTAAACGATGATCCTAGCACATAAGGATAAGTGTGTGTGTGGGGGGGTAAAGACAGGGTCTTAACTGTGCACATGGACCACTAGCCAAGTTGGGGTTTGGGAACACAGAAACTGTTTGTAGCTCAATCAAGGAGCTGGTTTTATGCTAGCCCAGTCCATAGCAGAGATTAGAGCAGCTTCAGGGCTACTTCAAACACTGGCTGCCAAACAGCCCCCAAAGGCAGTACCAGCACCCATGTTTGCTGTGCATAGGGACCACACACCCCCATCCACCCCACTCTGTCAGGGAGAAATCCTTTATTGGCACAGCAGCTCTGTGTACACAGGGTGAAATCCTAGCCCCATTGAAGTCATGATGAGTTTTGCCTTTCAATGGAGTCAGGATTTCACCCAGAGAATCTTCCACAAGACTAAACTGCTATGCTCAAGCAGCTTTGCATTAGGGAAATGGCACAAAGATGACTTACCGGACATGAATCAGACCCATAATATTAATTGATGTATTGTTATTTTAAAAGGCACTAGAAGGGTAGAAGACAATTTAAAGAAAAAAGTGTCTTTATCTACGCTACTAAACAGCACTTGAAATTACTGACACTTTTAAAAAAATTAATGTATGCTTCTATTCTCCTTTTCTCCCTCTCATCCCCAGGAAGAATTTCAGCAGGCTGTTGCAAGCTGGGACACAAGCGACCGAGGTATTATGCTTTGGAGATCTGTGTGAAATTTTCCTTCTATGACTTCTGGAGCTATCATGCCAGCTGGGGATTTGGAGAGCACAGTGGTGCTCTGACCTTGCCATCTTGCCCCAAACAAGCCTCCTCCACACAACCCCTATGCCTGATTAGGGAGATAAATGGCTGGCACATAGCTGTCTCTACCCTAGCCAGAGTTTCCTCCATGTAGAGTGAATCTTCAGCTACTCAACCAGCTTTACAGCCCCTTTGTTATTACAGCAATGCAGGAGATGTTCCTCTCCCACATAAACTTCTCTTCTTTAAGCTCTGTCTCATAACTGTTGCCCTTAGAACAAACATTAGACAACTCCACAGAGGCTTAAGTTCTCTTTTTAACAAACAAATACTAATGTGATTAAACCTCCCCTGACATCACGAAGAGCTAATGTGTCCTCTAAAAGAGATTCTAGGCTGATGTTCTGGATCGCTCTGAAAGGATACGACTACATAGTGTTTGGGAATCCATAAATTAAGTTAAAAGAAAGAATGACCATCATTACGTGTAAAATTATGTTAAAGAAATCTTGCTTATTCTTGGCATACACCGAAAACCATGTTTTAAATCACCAGAGGAGATAGCAGAATAGCATGGCGGCATAAGATTTAGGATGACAGTAACCTAGGCTCCCTAGAATTATACAGTAGGATCCTTCGAGGAGCATCAGACAAGTGATAAATAGAATTCCACACAGATTAATGTGCATAGGGTCTTTTAGGGAAAGCCTCAGCTGTATGTATGGACGTTAGAGATCCTGTGACACTTTCAGTAAGAAAAAGTTTCCCCTGTTCCCACTCTGTTGCTACATTTCAGAAGAGAAGCAATTATATGAAAATTTATAAAGCATGTGGCATAAAATAAATGAAATCTATGTTGCTATTAATATATAGCATGAGCATTTTCTTTGGAAACTGTTGCAAGCCCTCAAAATTTCACCTAGTGTTTCTAACAGCTTGTCTACACTTGCCAGGGGATTGATGCGCGGCGATGGATGCATCAGCGGTCGATTTAGAGACCTGCTAAATCGACCACAGATCGCTCTCCTGTTGACTCCTGTTCTCTACCTGAACAAGAAGCACAAGGGGAGTTGACATAGCATAGTGTGGCCCCGCAGTAAGCAGATCTAAGTACATCAACTTCAGGTACGTTATTCACGTAGCTGAAGTTGCGTAATTTAGATCAATCTCCCCTGTAGTGTAGACAAGGCCTTTGACAGTCATCATTCCTATTTAATCTCATACTATCTAATCTACTTCTATTTTATCTAATCTAGCCTGTCCAATTTATCCTATCATATCTAATTTAATTGACTCCATCCTGTGTAATTCATGATATTTATATGGCACCTATCATCTTGGTAGCTAAGCAGCTTGTCTGTTGGTATTAATTTACAAACCCCGTCTTTCACTCTTAAAGTGAGATAGCAACTGAAATGTACAAGTTTGTGTTCTCACTTTCACTCTTTGCAGTCTGCTGCTAATAACAACCTATCCAGCTTCCTGAAACTGAATCAGAGGAGCAAAATTAAAGTTCAGCCTTAAAAGGTAAGAGTTTAACATCTTTACTATGGCTATTCCCAGAGAAACAGAACTGGCCATAGCAGAAGAGTCAATTTCAGTTTCCAGTTATTTCTGCTTCCAACTCTCTGAAACAATGTGGAGCAATGAAATTAAAATGGGAGACTTTTATTAATACCCCCATATCTTGTTTTCACTCCTAAGAACAGACTCAGAATTAGAAAGCTGGCAGTAGCAGAAGACAACTATTGCCTGGAGTGAGAGCCAAGACTCACCCCATAGATCTCAGCTATTAGCTACCTGCTACATTTTTTTAATATTGGGCTTCTGAAGTCTACAGTATTTCAAACTAGGAGCGTTAATAAAGGTGCAGGGGGAGTGTTTAAGGAGACAAACTGGCTAACACACAAGTAGATTGTACTCCTGGTACAACTAGAGTATTCCAGGCATCCAACTTATTGGAAGTTTTGCCAACCAGTCACATGCTCCATCTCATAAGTAATGTCTAAAATAAGCATTAACATTCTTTTAATATATTTTATTGAAAAGAGGCAGCAATTTTTGTATAGTATGGGGCTATTTATGTAGTACAGAGACAAACCCTGGAAGGTGAACACAGTTGGAGCTTACCTGAGTAAGGACTGAGGATTTGATCCAGTGTGAGTTGAAGATGCTCAGCACCTCAGCAGGATCGGGACAAATATTATAACCCACAGTTCTAGTACTTGACATGGATACTGCTAGTTCTTTATAATGTACAAAACAGCAAAAAATCATGGGTTTACAATATGCATGTTCTGAGTAATAGTATTCTAATAGGAAGAATATGCTTTTCATTAATCTACTATATTGAAACTTCTTGTCCTAGAGCTAACTTCCCTGACTCAGAAATTTTAATGAATTTTCTGTTAAAGAAAATTAAAGAGAGCTGGCTGAATAAGTTCAATAAATATATTTTATTAGTTGTCATGAGTGTGTTCCTTTTAAACCAACTTCATTATGAGTAAGGTGTAATGTAATATAATATACTAATACAGAATCCATCTGCTAAAGTTCAAATGAATCCTTGGATGCTGACAGATCCATGGCTGGTGCTGTTGGCAGATACATATTCTGCATTAGTTCTTCACAGCTGGAAATCCCAATTCAGACGTGAAAGGAATCATAATTACTTCTATTTTTCCTATGTGCAATCTCTTTAGAAGCACAGAGAAGAACACCTGCTGTAGAGTCATGGTCCAGCAGAGGAATGTGATTGGCTTGAGGAAATACACATTTTTTGCATGCAAAAAATCTAAACATTAGCATTACTAATTTAGGGGGGCAGATTATGATTCCTTCGTACATGGCAGCACAGGGAAGTAAGAGGGTGTCAGGCCCACATCCCATAAATATTCATGTAGCACCCACCCTGATCTTGAGTCTGAGTCTGGGCCTGGGTTGGGAGGAATAAGCAGAGACTGCAAAGCTGACATTCCACCAGGTGGGTAGGGTCTATTGGAGTATCAAGTGGATGATGGCCATGTTGTAAAGTCTCCTTTCCTGGGATGGAAGTTAGAGGAAGCAAAGGAGGATGGGTTCCTTCGCTGGACTTTTAAACACTAATAAAGGTTTATAGAAGGTGAGAGTGATGGGTGAAAGGTTAGGTGGGTTCTTATCTTATTAAGCAAAGCTGTTGCCCATATCTTGTGGAAACTAGTTGTCTTCATTTTCAACCTAACACTTTTTTTCTGAGCATCCTCATAGAGGTTCTTATCCTGTCTGGTTCTGAATGCCTCCTGTGCAGTACTAAGCATGTTCCGCTCCCACTCGAGTGCAGCTACTTTAACAATGTGAGGCAGAGACTGAAAAGAAATACAGGAAGAAGTGGTCTGTACAACATTTTCCCCACAATGTCATCATCAGGTGTAGCTCAGGGGCCCAGACTACAGCTGTTCATTCATGCAAGTAGTCCCATGAAACTATGCACATGAGTAAGCACTACTTGCTTGAATAAGTGTTTTCAGGATTGGGCCCCTGCTTTTTAAGTGATCTGTACAGTAGTAGAGATTGATTGATTACAGTCTGGCTTGTGCACACCTTAACAAGCAAATTTTTGTTTCTAGATTTTTTTTTTTTGGAGGACATAGCCATGAGGACAAAAGTCAAGCATAGAGCTCAATCCTCCAGGCCTTTGACAGCATGGGAGTTGTGCCTCTGAGGATCAGTTTTGTAGTCTCACACGGCCTTTGATTAATATTCTCTCCATGTGAATTCATGCACCAGACACGTTAAGAAGATCAGATGTGCGCTGGCTGCAGATGAAGGGCCAAATTGAATGAAAAGAAGCTTAGTTAGTTTGATTGATCATTCTAACTGGGATGAGAAATTATGTGCCAGAATGCCAGCCGACAGACTCTGGGTCCCTCTGTACATTCCAAAGGGAAATAATCCAAGCAGCACATGCCACTGTAAGTGAAGCAGCTACTGAAACAAAAATATGCAAACCCTACCCTGCCTTCCCTGTTTCTCCTGATCCTCCAAATCTCTCTGAGCTGGCAAGAGAGTACCCCAGTGGGAGCATTAGCAGTACAGACAGCTAGAGAAGAATTGACAACTACTCTGCCAAAAGAATTTATTCTAATTAAGACAGTTAGAGGAGAGAACTGGGAAAGGGACAGTTTCAGAGGATTAAGCAGGGGTGGGAGGAAGAAAATCAGACAGGGGTATAGGATAAGTTAACCAAATTTAAGTTAAGGAAACATACATGTTGTAAAGAAAGTCCCTAGCAAGTAGAAGGAAAGCCTTGAAAATAATAAATGATAAGGCCAGAAGAAATAAAGTAGGGATGATGTGTGACTCAAAGAATAACTAATGAGATAAGGGGAAGTTTTGAAAAAGAAGGCCTCTGACCAATAGAAGTGACTGTTTTATTTTAAACCATCTGCAAAGAGAATCTGTCTTAAAATGAGCCAACATGGCCCTCCCCAAATCCACACCAATGTTAAAGCCTATGTGAACCCAGATGCAATGGGAAAAGTGTTGGATAGCAAGAAGGAAGGGAGAAAAGGCCTTGGGAAGAAAAGCGGCTGTAAATCTTACCTGGCTTAAAGACTGGAAATAAGGGTGAACTGTCTCAAATTGGTTCTTAGCTGAAGTTAGTAACTGGCAATGACCTCACTGTCATGGGTTGGATCCCCCTACTAGGATACCACTGGATATGCTGGGGTCCTGCTGAACCTGCCCGTTCCACCAGCCTGGGCTCTCCCCTGCTGGTCCAAGCCCTTTCCAGCACACACACAGGTAGGGACACACCCAGCTGCAAATGGACACAGAACTGAGATCAGCTTGGGAACTGCCCAGCACTCAAGTGCACACCTCCTTCGGGAGGCAAACCCAAAATTATATTGTCTTGTGCTGTAGAGATCTATATAACATAAGCTCATAAATTCACCCTCTCCCTCAAAGTGGAGGAAGATATGCACAGTTCTTTGCCCCCCCCCCCAGTTATGAATTGCACAAACTGGGTTTTAGAAAACAAAACAAGTTTATTAACTACAAATGATGAATTTTAAGTGAGTATAAGGTAGGGTGACCAGACGTCCTGATTTTATAGGGGCAGTCCCATGATTTGGGCCTTTTAAAAAAAAAATATGGGCTCCTATTACTCCCCACCCCCGTCCCAATTTTTCACACTTACTATCCCTTATATCCCTTATAATAGGATGACCAGATAGCAAACAGGACAAAGCAGTTTACTGAGCAAAACAAACATTCAACCTAAGCTTAATTCACTAAAGAAACTGGTTACAAATAGTAATTTCTCACCCTAAATGTTACACACCCCATTATAATCAGTCCTTTCTTGCTTTAGTCAGATGGCTAGTCAGGCCTGGCACAAGGCCTTTTAGGATAAGGGTGTGAAAGGGAAAATGGACAGCAGATGCAGAATGCCTCCTTCTCCAAGATGATAAAAAGGTAATTCACAGGTTTTCTATGTTAACAATTAATTGCCTTGCTTTTGCAAGTTAGCTACAGATTTCACAGACTGATGAAATGTTTGCCAAGACAGAAGAGAGACTCCATAGGAGTGGAAGGGAATCTTGTACAGTTAGGATATGTCTACATTGCCATTCGACACTTATGGCTGGCCTGTGCCAGCTGAATCAGGCTCATTTTGGAGTGGAGCCCAGGCTCTAGGACCCTGGGGAGTCTGTCGGTTTGGGCTGGTTTCCAGCTGGAGCCCAAACATCTACAGCACAATTAAACAGCCCCTTAGTCCGAGCCCCGGGAACCTGAGTCAGCTGACACAGACCAGCCATAGGTATCTAACTTCAGCGTATCTATACCCTGAGGATCCAAACCTGTCAGTTGCAGAACACTTCCTCAGGCACTTGAATTCCTACTGAAATCACTAGGGGTTATGTTAGTTAACATCTTCCAGGATATACACAGGACGTTGCAGGATCAGGCTCCTAATTCATAGCCTATGCATACAGAACTGACGCTCGGTGGTAATTATAGCCTATTTTATTATCAATATGGTGCTGAGTGATATTTATGTGCTAATTAGTGTGTGGGGTTTTTGCCAAATTTGATTTGAGATTTACTACAGGAGCAATCAAGCAATGTCTTTTTGTTCAGATAACCATATTATAATGAAACATCTGAACAACAAGACAGTCCCTCAAGTTTATCTTACCACCACATATCACAGTAGATTTTAAATTGGGTATTCAGGTGTCCCCCAGGCACTTAGCCTGCTTAATATCAATAACAATAATGGTGTTTCTGTAGCAAAACGCCTATTCCTATAAGATGCTGCAAAGGTCTGCTGTCACAGAGACATTCTAATGTTGCTACTGCAAATACTGAGTGGAAAAATTGCATTTATGTAATATTTTCACTATTCTAGAAGGTGGGACAGGGAAGAGAAATAGCTATAATGTAAGTCTTATTTTGTAGAAAAAAGATAGACAAATATTAGAATCTAAATTATACTGAAGACTGACCAAAGTTACACTGATTTCATTATAAAACAATCCTCTATCTTATTGCTAAGAAGAGAGACAGTTCAGTGATATATGTTTGTTACCAGAAGTTAGATGGAGGCCACTATCATTTTATGGACACGTTGTAGCAATAGAAATTTGTATATATACAATACTTGGTTCATTACACACACAAAAGACATATGGCAGCGATAAACTCTGCCTCAGTAAAATTGATATAGATCATGAGAGCCTTAGTTCAAGAAAAGATCCTTATTCACTAAAGCACTTAAACATGTGTAAAAGGGTGTAGTGGCCCTTTCAGAACAGAGGAGGCCAGAAGATCCCTGTTCCAAGAAGCTGGAACAAAGACCAAGCAAGTGGACTTGTAGCAAGAAAGAAGCAGCAATCCTGGGGAACTAGTAATTGAATGGGGCAGGAGCACCTAGGATATTGTCCCTTTAAGGACCCAGGAGCCTATTCTGCTGGGTGGGGCAGGGCTCCCATCTCTCCCAGCCAAGTGAGAGGTGCTCTCAGGAGACGTGATCATGTAACTAGACTATAATAAGGTATATTCACAGGGGTCAGAATTAACATTGCACAGGAAACCTTAACAGGGACATTTCTTAACTGTAGAGTGCTTGACTTTGCAACCTTAATATTCTTTAAGAGTTTTCTGGATGTGCCTGTGGAGTTCTGTATACACTTCATGGCTGCTGATAGTTTTAACAGTGACTGCTGAAAAGTTAATGTACTTTAAAAATATTAGGCCAAATTCATTATGGTTTAACTCCAGTCATTGACCTCAATGGATTTGTATTAAGGATTAATTTAGCCAAGTAAGAGCGAGATTCTGTCACCCTTATCCCTGTTGTAAGGTAATATACTGAGTCAGGTACTACTCAGAAGTATGAGAGAGAGAGTCTGGCTTGAAATTTTTGCCATTTAGCTAACCAGAAGTAAGGTTTCCAGCCTTTTAGATGCAATTCCAGCTTGCAGAGGCACTGCACCAAGCCATTTATTCTGCAAATATTTAACCTACTGCATTCTGCCTTTCCTGACAAACATTCAAACATAAGCCAGCCATATCGAGTTCTGAAATGGAATTTGTGGCTGTCTGATGAGCTGTGAACTCTGTACCTTCATATTCTATCATGAGCTCAGGACTTCCTGATCTACTAAAGAGATTCAGTGAAAAGGAAAAGGCCAACAACATATTCAGTGATATTTGTTCACATCAGACAGCTTCCCCTCTCAATTGTTGATCTCAACTTCTAAATGAAAGCCAAATTAAGTAGGTATGTAATGAATTGCTAAAACTCCAGTCAGACACAGGGTAAAAACTTTAAAAATATATATATCAGTACTATAGGCACCTACAAATCCAATTAAAACCGGTGGAAGTTGCAGGTGATTAGTACCTTAGAAATCATGCTTGACTTCCATGAGGGCCTTTGTTTAGTTTATACATCCCAAATTTGTGCAAAGCACTTGCTTGAATATGCAGTCTGTAGTTGTCCATGCAAACGTTAATTTGCACATGCAAGCCATGTTAGTGTATATAGTAGAACCTCAGAGTTATGAGCACCTTGGGAATGGAGGTTGTTCATAACTCTGAACAAAACGTTATGGTGGTTCTTTCAAAGTTTAAAACTGAACATTGACTTAATACAGCTTTGAAACTACTATGCTGAAGACTGAAGAAAAATGCTACTTTGAACCATCTTAATTTAAATTAAACAAGCATAGAAACAGTTCTCTTACCGTATCAATTTAACACCCCCCCCCTTTTTTTTTAAAAGTCATTTACATTTAGCACAGTACTATGTTTGCTTTGGGGGAGTGGGGGGGAAGGCAGGGGTCTCTCCTGCTGCCTGATTACATACTTCCGGTTCCAAATGAAGTGTGTGGTTGACCTGTTAGTTTGTAACTCTGGTGTTCATAACGGAGGTCCTCAGTTAGAAATTATTGCTAAACCTCTTATATAAATCACTGGGGAGGCAAGTTATGATAAAACTATAGGGATATGTGGACTGATCCAGCAACCAAATGACCATCTCCTGAGAGTTGCCAAGTACCTTCAGCTCCCACTGAGTTCGCTGGGAACTGGGATCACCCAACACCTCTCAAGAGACATTCAGCACCTTAACGAATCAGGACCACAAATGAGATCTACAAACACACAAATCAAAGGTCAACCTCAGAGACCTGTCATAAATGTCTTTATAGGGATGACAAAGAGAACCCTAATTTAATTTTCATTTTTGAAATAACTCAACAGCTATTAATAACTTAATAACTATTAATAGCTCAATAGCTGTTAAAATACAGAGTTTGACATACCTATCATGTTTATCATATAGAATAGCAGTTTTATCTGATAATCTTTGTCCTAAGTCATTCTACCATCAGTGGCATTAAATAGCATTTTGGGCATCATAAGCGGCAACCATTAGTTTCTCATTTTTTCCTCCTGCCCACATAATTTATACAATCTGAATGGTATTATGTAGATTGTTCTCCCTGAGAGGCATCTCAGTTGTCAGAACAAAGTTTTCCTCTTTAACTCTTAGTTATTACTTCTACCACTATCCTGGAGGTCATAGACAAGTATGGCCTTTCCTGATTGGGCAAAAAAAAAAAAAATCACTTATAGCTACACACCATTGAACCAGTTCAGTTCCTACCTCTGAAACAGGCCATCTAGCTTTTAGCATGAACTGCTCAGAGAGATCATTCATCTCTGATGGTTTTCCCAGTTGGAAACTATATGACATTCTTTACTTCTGTCATTTATAACCTCTTGTGAGGTCTGTAATTTATTGAAGAAACATCCTCAAATATTGTGGCAGTTTTCATTTATTCTGGTTTGGGGCATAATCAAAGCATATAAAGTTGTGGTAAATCAACTGTTTCCTCATTTTGATCTCTGATGTTCATTCATTCTCTCTATACAGTTTTCAAATAAAAGCCAGTCAGGAGTTTGCCCAGGCTCCCTCCCAATCCCCAATATCCTGCTTGCCTTTTTTGTAACTACACTTGATTACCTCTGAAAAATCAGGCCACTATGAGTGCCTAAATATGGATTTTAAGTGCTTTGCTTCTCACACCCAAATTTGAAAATTCTGGCTCTACCCCTCTGGTGTAAATAAAAGATCTGTTCTTGTAATTTCATTAGAAGGAAAAGGAAAGACTTTGCTCCACATTACTTCTCTCCTGGCCCCAGACATATTCTTTGTGTACATCTAAAAGTAGAATTCAAGTTCCCACTAATTAGATATTCTCTACATTCTGATTATGTTTACTTAAATCTTATACAAGATGATATACTTGTGAGTTTAGCCCATAACCATTATCATCCTGTGTTCCATATTACTATTTCCAGAGTTTAGAATAGTCTGTGTGCGCTAGTGTTATGAAGCAATCTAGGGCATTTAATTTAGTTTTGCCGCTATGCCTCAAGAACTTGCTGTGAGTGATTCAGAAATCTTATCTATCCCTATTTTCCTAAGACTTTTTATTTTAATCTCCTACTAAACTGGTATCCTGGGAGAATGCAATATCAATATCAAGGCACTAAAACTCTTGTTATTGGCTCATTAAGGCCTCACATTTCACAGTGGTAATGTCAGCATATACTGTGTTTCCTCCAACAATCAAAAAGAGCATTAAGTCTTCATCCAAATTCTGATATTTGAACTAGAAAATGTTTGATTCAAACTACTCAGTGACTTATGGCTATTTATTTAATTCACTGGGTGAACTTCTGGCCTTGAAGTCAATGGCAAGACTCCTATTAGACTTCACTGGAGCCAGGGATAGCTCAGTGGTCTGAGCATTGGCCTACTAAACCCAGGAGTTGAGAGTTCAATCCTTGAGGGGGCCATAATAGAGATCTTGGGCAAAAATCTGTCTGGGATTGGTCCTGCTTTGAGCAGGGGGTTGGACTAGATGACCTCCTGAGATCCCATCCAACCCTAATATTCTATGAAAAGGTGCTTGGCAAAAAAAGTTAGCTGCCCTCTGCTGGCTTGCTGATAATCAGAGAAAAATAAGGATCTCATTGTTCCCCCAACAGAAGTCACATGCTTATGGGCCACATTGTTTGTGCTAGCTTAGAGCATCTGTATCCACTTACTGTCTGATGGGATATACAGTGTTTTGTAGGATTAGCTCTTAAGAGAGTCAGGACTCTTGGGCTCTAATTCCTGGATCTGACGTGGGCTTGCTCTTTGAACATGAGCAAGTACCTAATTTCTGTCAGACAGTAACATTGGTATGATATTTGCCAACTTCTCAGGGGCATTGTAAGATATAATAAATGTAAAGTACTTTATCTGGGAGTTTCAAAGATGCCACAAAATATTCAAATATCACACTTGTTATAACACAATTATAGAATAAAAACGCTCCCAAAAATAGCTACAGAAAAGCCTTCTTTCCACCTGTCTGTAGTCTACTGCATTTTACCAACAACTACAGCTTGCACAGAGGAATAGACTAAAACTAAACATTGTCCTGAATGAAACAGAAATAAGTTGATCTCTACTTCATCTCTCTGTACATAAACATGACCTTTTTTCCCAGGACAGCTTTCTGAACATATTAGAAGTCTCAGCTCAGACTATAGTTAGAGCACATCCATGCAAGATGTCACCACACCAGAACACATTTCCCAGTGAAGACTGATTATTTTTATTGAATATTATTCTTCTATATTCCAATCATTTCCTGCATTTAGTTTTATGTTCCTTATTTCTGGGGGGAATGCTTATTAAAATTGTTTCAGCTCTTCCACAGGTCTGCATAACCAAGTTGGCACTTTACTTAATTACAAAGTACTTTAAAGCAGCAGTTCCACCTCACTATCCCCTCCGATCAATCAAACCAAAATGCAAAAGCTTCTGAAGTGTTCAGCCAGACAGCTTGCTATAGAGAGTGATCACTTTTCTTTTAGTGAAAAGACATGCATATAACCCACTTCTTCTGCGCAGTCTGTCATCAAATCATCAGTTTGGCATAATCTCCTCCCTGTTGTGCCAAATGGGAAGCGTGTATACAGCTGTCAATTGCTTTTTTGTACCTAATAAAACCTTTGATTAAGTCATTGTGAGCCAAAAACACAACAAGACAAAAAAAACACATCAATTCTTCGTTGAAACATTCATGAAAGGGTTCAGTCATTTAAAAATGAAATATAGTATGTAGGTACGAAAGGAAAAAAATCTGACATCCTGTCAGGCCCAGAATCAAAGTGTTTCCTATTTTTAGCTTTATAGTTTCTACTAAATCAATAGTCTCCATTTTTTATTCATATATGAACGAAACTACCTTCTGTGCAGTTTAATAACAACCCCACACTAATCTTCGAATAGACTAGAGCAGCGATTCTCAACCAGGATACATGTATTCCTGGAATATATCTAGATATTTGTCTAGTTTTACAACAGGCTACATAAAAAGCTAGTGAAATCAGTACATGCCAAAATTTCATACAGAAAATGTCTTGTTTAAAATACTCTATAGACCATACATGTAAGTACAATATTTATATTCCAATCATTTTATTATATGGTTAAAAATGAGAACATAAGCAATTTCAGTAGTAACGTGCTGAGATACTTTTGTATTTTTATGTCTGATTTTGTAATCAAGTAGGTTTTAAGCACAGTGAAACTTGGGGTACACAAGACAAATCAGTTTTCTGAAAGGGGTACAGTAGAATCATAGACTGGAAGGGCTCTCGAGAGGTCACCTAGTCCTTCCATGAGCGCAGAGGACTGGACTAAGTATTATCTAGACCATTCCTGACAGGTGTTTGTCTCACCTGCTCTTAAAAATCTCCAATGATGGAGATTCCACAACCTCCCTAAGCAATTTATTCCAGTGCTTAACCACCCACCAGAGATAGTTGGATGGGCGGCACAGCACCTGCATAGAAAGTAACCAGGGGCCACATGGAAACCTAGGGTGCTTGAGCAGAAGATAGAGAGATGGTGTTGGCTGTTAGGGCATAGGCCAAGTCTAGACAGCTGCCTATGTGCTTAACTCCAAAAGCAGGTTCATGCCTGAGGATTCCAAGTGGAGGGAAGCATCTATCTCTGGTCTATCAGTCAAGTGCACCATGTCAGTCACTTAAGTGCCTAATCCATTCCTTCTCCCCAACCTTCTACTCAGCATTTCACTCCTGACTAACCTAAGCAGCTCCCCACTCATCTTGCTGGTTTCTGAGACTCCATTTCTTAGGAATGTCTACATAGGGACATTCAGGAAAGTTAAGGGAGATCAGCTAAAGGGGTAATATCTATGTTCATAAGTAAAAGAGAACTGAACCCTGTGACAGGGTTCAGGGTATAACCCAGAGCAGTGAAGGGTTGAGTCACCACCTGCCCTGTAACCCCAGGTTCCTCAGGTGCTTTGCTACTGTAACCCCCTGCCTGGAACAGTCAGCCAGCAACAAGCATACAGCATACATACCCTGAGTGTCTGTGTACAGCTGCTGCAGTCCAGCAACTCTGACTTCAGCAGCCTGTCAGCAACACATCAATCACATTCCCTCATCTCTACCAGCCTTGCAGGACAACTCCAACACACATTCCGTTCTGAATTTTCCCTAAAACTATGTGCTCTGGGACATCCAGCCCTCTCCTGTTTGTTCTACTAAAGACAATTTTATTAACATAAATGGAGTAAATACATCCTTCCATTTAAACACCATACTGAGCTGGTTTATATTAAGAGTAAAAACAAGTTTATAAATTGGACAGATTAAGAGAAGCCAAGTAAAAGAAATAGGCACAGAGATGGTTACAAGCAAATCAGAGTGAAACCACACATCTAAAAATCTAGAACTACTCCAGCAAAGAACAGGCTTTGTTCAAGATGTTTTCTCAATCTTCCTTCTTCCCAGGCCCACATCTAACCTGACAAAGTAATTTTGGTGTATTCTTTCTCTATTTTAGCCTCTTATCCTACCTTATTTTCACTGGCATTCATTATGTTAGATGTCCAATTGCTACCAACCTCTTTGTTTTCATCAAACAAAATGTAATTTAGCACTTCTGCCATTTCTACATTTTTATCTTGTTTCCCCCTCTACCCCATTGAGTAACAGGCCTACCCTGTCCTTGGTCTTCCTCTTGCTTCTAATATATTTTCTAGAACGTTTTCTTGTTCCCCTTTATGACTCTAGCTAGTTGAATCTCGTTTTGTACCTTGGCCTTTCTAGTTTTTTTCCCCTATATGCTGGTGTTTTGTTTATATTCATCCTTTGCTAAAGATCTGAAACTCAAAGTTTCCACTTTTTTTTTTTTTAGAACTCTAGGTCAAACTACAATCTCCTGGTTAAGCCAGTGTGATCTCTTGCCACACTACCTATCTTTCCTATGCAGTGGGATAGTTGGCAGTTTTTCAAAGAGACATTATTAAAGGCACAAGAGCAAACTCTCTTGAACTGTTTCCCCCCTTAGACTTGGTTCCCCTGGGAACTTACCTACCAACTCCCTGAGTTTGTCAACCATCTACCTTCTTGAAATCCATTGTCTTTTTGTGCTGTTTTCCTTCCTACCATTTTTTAGAATCATGAACGCTATCATTTCATGATCATGGTCACCTAAGCTGCCTTCCACTTTCAAATTCTCAACCAGTTCCTCCCTATTTGTCAAAAACAAATCTAGAAAGCCTCTCCCTTAGTAACTTTCTCCACCTTCTGGGGAAAACAAAACCAAACCAAAAAGTTTGTCTCCAGTACATTCCAAGAACTTGTTGGATAATGTGTGCCCTCCAGTATTATTTTTCCAACAGATGTCTAGGTAGTTGAAGTCTCCCATCACCACCAAGTCCTGCATTTTGGATGATTTTGTTAGTTTAAAAATAGCCTCATCCATCTCTTCTTCCCGGTTAGGTGGTCTGTAGTTGACCCATACCATGACATCACCCTTGTTTTTACCCTTTTATCCTTACCCAGAGACTTTCAACAAGCATATCTCCTATTTCCATTTCAACCTCAGTCCAAGTGGATACACTTTTTCCCCTGTCTGATGTTCCTGAGCAACCTGTACACTTCTATACCAATATTCCAGTCATGCGTATTATCCCATCAAGTCTCTGTGATGCAAACTATCAGAGTTGTGTTTATTCACTAGCATTTCAAGTTCTTCCTGCTTATTCCTCCTACTTCTCAAGTTAGTATACAGACATCTAAGATACTGGATTTGATCCCCCACCCCATCTTCCCTTGTCTCTCCCTTATCCCTGCTATAGTGGCCCATGATCCCCCCAGATTCAGACCCTTCTTTGGATCTGTGGGCTTTTGTCACCTGCCCCTGTTGAACTTCATTTAAAGCCCTCCTCAATGTGTTAGCCAATCTGTATCCAAATATGCTCTTCCCCTTCCTTGATAATGTGAGATTTCACACCGCTGCTTCTGCTACACATTGTGGATAGAGAATTTCAGTCTGCTAGGGTATCAGTATAGCTCCTTTTATGGGCACTGTAATCATCATAAAAACATTTAAGGAAAAACATAGTGCCTTATGTTTGCACAAGTGATAAAATGCACAGTGGGTCAAATTCTGCAGACAGTGGAACTACTTGCGTAAGCAACGTGAACAATATTTGGCTATGAATAATCGTAATAAAAACTCCTCGATGCAGAACTGCTATTATATAGACCATTAGAATCTCAGTAGACACAGACTAACAATCTATTTAAAAAAAAATCCCACAACTTTAGCATCACACCTTTCCTGTTGGACTTTCTGATTGACATCCAGCCTTTATTTCATTTCAAGCAGTTATACTGTAGAATGCAAATTGTTCTAAGGGAAAAAGGGAGTAAAAATGTGTTCGTGTTGCATCATTTGGACAGTCAGTAGAAAAACAGCCTGATTTTTCTGAGCACCTCTCCGAGTTCAATGGGACATGTTGGTGCTCAGCTTGGGGGTGGCGGGGAAAGAATGGTCCAGAATGTCATTGATCTGAAGACCAGCTAATACAATAGGAAGTTCCCTTAGCATATTATGAGTGATATTTGGTGCTCATTGAAGTCCATAGGAGTTTAGGCATTTTCAATGGGACCAGAATTTCACTATCTGTTCTGATTCATTGATAAAGAGTAATTCATATAATTCCAGATTCCTCTGGAAGTGGTGCAGATATGCATAACAAAAAGATCCCTAGTTCATTTAAGAAAAAAGAAAAGATACAAGCATGGAGTTTATTCTTTTCTGGATGAAGTGGAAACTTTAAATAAGATCCATTTTAAAAAAATCACATTACTTTATATTCCTCACATTATAGCAGCTCTGACATGACAGCACCTAGTGTACTATATTACTTCAAATGTTTTTCTGCACTTCATCTAATACTTTTTGCAGAACTAGAATGATGGTAGCATTGCATCATTGGGTAGGAAGTGAGTGACATCATGTATTTAGAAACTGGGGGTGAATACCCAGGCTCATGGGAATGGTTGTATGTTTTTTCTGATATTACCAAGCCTGCTCAAGTCCCAGATAAAACAATTGACACTTTGTGCTGAAATTTCATCACTTATACCAAGATAAATATATCACTATGATAACATTTCTCTTTCTCCAGATTAATAAAAGGTGATTGATGAAGCATAATATGCTTCTGATGAAGTATATAATGATTGTAAACTGGTATAATGAATACTGGCTTTTCTTAAAATACCCGAGTGGAAACATTGATCTCTAGGAAATGCTGTAAACATTCTCTTTGTAATGCTTAGTATTTATCTCAAAGATTCTGTGGTCTTTACTTGTGATAAAGGCCTGGTGACGTGATTAATGACTCATTTTTATTCAATATTTTACATCTATACCATCTTCTCACAAATAAGAACTTGAATGAGTGGAGCAGATTTCTCGTTTAACATTGTATTTACATTTCAAAGAGTTAGCAAAATAAAGTACCTGAAAAAAGGTGTTGACTTGATATACAGCTGTCCATTCAGTGGGGGGGGGGAAAGGGGGGGCTACAAGTAGCTACACTATGGGAGAGAGTCTGTTTAAACTGGAAAGGCGAAAAGGATTGCAGAATCACTGTCCTGCAAGAGTCCTTCCACAGTACCTCATTGCAAAAAACTACATCAACTTTATTCCATAAAGGACAGGATCTAGAGACCATTTTCCTAGACCACCTTCACTTTGACGGGACAGCCCCCTTTTGCCCACCTTCACTGAATCCTCCTCCAATCAGCTTATGATTCCTGAAAACGAAGTCTCGTGTATCCCCACCCTACCTGTCATCTTTCATTCAGTACTGAATTAGTGACTCCCATCAGCCTATAATACCAGCCTCCATTGCCTACCTCATTACATTTTCAAACAAGCACCTTTGTACTTTCTCCTATACTACTCCACACATATGAATGTTTAGAGTGAGTGCCTCCCACTATCCTCCTTCAAATCTCTCCCTAAACTCTTTACAGCGATGCCCCCCCACACACACACACACAATTGTTAGGCTCTGTTCTCAGCACACCAGTGACCTATCTCACCGACCAATATTGTCTCATTGTTTTTGTATTCCCTTGTCCACCTCTTTCTTAGTCTTAGATTGTAAGCTGTTTCTGTTCTGTATCTGTACAAGATTGCAGAGTGGGCTCCAGGATTAAGGCGCCTATGTGCTATAGTAATGCAGTTAAATAATAAAATGCCTGATATGGAAAGAAAGCATGCTTGTACATCCTGATCCAAGCTGGGAAAAACTGTTTCCATCTAATTAATTTTAAAACATTAGCTGTTCTATAATGAGTAGTAGTGAGAACAGGAACGTTCCTGTTCAAACAATTTTTTTGCTTAAATTGATGTATATTTTGGCAGAGCCATTTGACTCATCTTTTTTTCAAACTGAGTTTGTTTCTCAGGAGTCTTGTGAAGAAAGATGAAAGGAGGCAAGAACTCAATATTTAACAAGCTGTGAGACATATTCATCACTATGATATGTCTGTGATATTTGTGCATTGGGGGAATTTAATTAAGTTTGTCTGTTTCAAGGAAGCTCTAAACTAGGTATGATGCTACCACCATTGTTAATGTGCCAGATATTGATGTTTGTGAATAATTATATGAAGATCAATCCAGGAGTCAATTATAGACATGCGTTGAAACTCAGCTGAATTCTGTGAATTGTAGTACTATGGTAGTTTTTTATAAGGTCTGTTGCAGATTGAGAAAAAAATGAATAAAAACTTGCATTTTATTTTAAATGTGTCACACCAACTGCAGTACATTTAAGCTTTTGCCAGCATTTTAATTAACCCCATGTTCCAGCTGGGTTAGACTAACTCAGCCACAAAAGTAAAATGCTTCAGCAAGAAAGAATCTGAAAGCAAGTGAAAACAAATTGCTTCAGTTATTTTATGCATGTGTGTAGATGTGGTGTTTAGATGTGCTTGTAGTTATTAGAACTGGGAGCACTGGCTGTTGGGAGTCTGAAATGACAGGAAACGGGGAGGAAGCTGAGTGAGTTACAGAGTGTGCAGCAGCAGCTTGGTAGAGGTTTCCACTGTAAAATAAAGTCCTGGTGAAGCTTGTTAGTACCTTGCCTGCTTGATACAACAGTAGAAGGAAGAGATTCTCCCTGATTTGGGAATTTCTGGTACTTCAAACAAAAGTTTAAGACTGATTAGTTCATAATTTCATCTACCTCAGGTTTTTTTTTAAAATGATCAATAAGTAAGCGACTATAATGTAGTGATTAATTTCAGCAACAAAAGCTTATTTTCTAACACCCTTAGAGCAAAATGTCAGTGTCTGGTTGCCTACTGAATAATTTCTCATGCTGAACCAAATTAGACATGCCTTACACCAGATGACAACACCTGAGCTGAAAGTCTCAGACGGGGCTTTGATTTTTCAAATAAAAAATAATCATATCCATTATATAGCTATGTACATCACAGGTTGAGTTCCATGGGCCTCCTAATGATTTTGAGTTATAGTTTTACAAGAATGATGCAACCAGCCCAGATTGAGAGGAGAGAAGCCCCCCCCATCCTCCCAATTTATACAACTCAAAAACAAACATTGAATTTTCCCCCATTCGATACGTTTCTTCATCCATTATTGATAAGTGTAGATAATCTTCACTATTATACATCTGTGTTTGGATCTGGTCATTCTTATTCATGTAACTAGTCAACTCAAAGTCAATGGGACTGTTCATGTCACATGTTGCTAAGTTTCTGTGCTATATGAATGAGAGACTGACAACTTAACACTAATCTTTCTAAATGAAAATGGCCTTATTGCTTTGTTTAATCCTGCTGATTTAAGAGACCAGGGAACAAATCAAGTTTTTATATTTATCTTAGTTCATATTATACACACACACGTGAATTTTGCATTGTTACATGCTCTGCAAATTAAAAAACCCCTGTGTATTGCCAAAACTTACTAGAAAATGAAATTTAGGGGACCTAAAACAAGGAATTAAATTAAGAAATGCCAGATTGGTTTCTCCAAACCAGATCAGTTGTGCTTGGCCCAGAACCAGAGGATGAGCCAGGGAGCAAAATGGAAGGTGAGTTTTTGCCACCTTTATACCTTGTTCTGCCTACTTCCAGTCCTAGGATCAGGAAGCGGTGATTTTGGCTTTCAGAGTTTAGGGCCGCCACAAGCACTTCCAGGATTGCCCCCCCAAGAGAGAAGATATGTACATCCAGAGCTGGCTCCAGACCCCAGCGCAACAAGCACGCGCGTGGGGCGGCAGTTGTCGTCAGGGGCGGCAGATTGGGCCGGCGGACCTGCCGCAGTCATGCCTGCGGGAGGTCCACCGAAGCCCCGGGACCACCGGACCTGCCGCAGGCATGACTGCGGACGGTTCGCTGGTTGCGTGGCTCGGCTGGACCTCCCGCAGGCATGACTGCGGCAGCTCAACCGGAGCCGCCGGACCAGCCCCGCCAACCGTCCACAGCTGCGGGAGGTCCAGCCGAGCCACGCGACTAGCGGACCCTCACCAGTCAAGCCAGCGGGAGGTCTGCTGCTCCCGGGGCTCCGGGGCGTCTCCCGCACATGACTGCTTGGGGCGGCCGAATATGTAGAGCCGGCCCTGTGTACATCTGGGCAACCAGAAATAGCAAAACAACTGAAACTCCAGAGTCGCTTTTGTTAATATTCATTTAATTTCAATGTTTTGTTAAAGGTGGTTCATATCTTATCTCAACTATTTCACTTATCCCCACTGGTTATGCAGTTACCTGGTTGACTACAATTAGTTCAGGGAGGTCTTCACTCCACTCTGAATGAGATTCAGTGTATCATGCAAGTTATACAATTATAAAAGCTGTATAATTAGGCATTATTTAAGTAAAGTAGTATTTTCACAAGGAAGGTTTATCTTTCACTAAAACATTCTAGGCAGTAGATACTTTGATATTTAAATGTTTAAATAACTTACAAAAGCCAGAAAATTCAGAAGAGACAGTTGAAAATCCCATTCTGTGCCAAACTGTTGAGGATTTTTTCCCCTTCCAACTGAGTCAAGGACAGTATTAGTCTTAACTTTCCATAGAGTTACCTTTCCTCTAAATGTTTGAGGGCCAGGTTTTGCCTCCATGTACATCTATGCAACTTCATTAGCTGGCTTGTCTTCACCTTTGGGGTTGTAAAGGTATGGTTAGTCCCTACATGCTCCCTTGTGGTTCATTGTGGCAATATGGATGCATCCCACCTTAACATCCTCCAGTGGGGGCAGCAGTAGGTTCGCATCAACAGCCCAGGGTAAGGAGATGCCAACACACTAACAAATAGCATGTTCCCTTTTAATAGGGTTTCAGGGACAGGCGCAATTACAATACACAGTCTCACCTCAGGGCCCTGATTAAGCTCCCAAACTTTAATTCACAAAGTCTCTAGCTGGGCTGGGCTGGTCTCCTAGAGTCAGAGGAAACCATCCACTTCAGCCTGCAGAGCTTCCACTCATTCTTTTGATCAGTTTCTTCTTCTTCTTCCTCTTTCTATATCCCAGCTGTAGGATGGGGGCAGGGTCTCCTTGATTATACCCCAGGCTGTCCCAGCTATAGACTCCAGGTTGTCCCTTAAGGAGCAGTACAGTCCTTCACAGAGCTCTTCAGGCTTCCAAATTAGGGTTGGGATAGGGAGTAAAATAGGGTAGAGAAGACTTCTTGGGGAAAATATATGGCCATTGGCATGCAATAGTCAATACAAAAAACCAAATTCTGCCCTCATTTACACCCATGCAACTCCACTATAGCCATTGCCCTTATCTATGCTATGAAATGTTACAATATTTGAACAGTTGCTAATAATGTCAACTGACAATGCTGCACGCGGTTCAGGACCAATTACCGATCCCCTTACTTCAGTTGAATAGCATCTTACAGTACAAAGAGTCCTATCGAAATCTATAGGACTACTGGTGCAGTAAGGTGCTACACCCCCACCCCTGGAGTAAGGGTATTAGAGAGTGAATCTTAGCAGTCAGCATAAACCAGGACAAAAGGAGTTTAGCTTTGAATGATCAGAGATTAAACCATTACTTTCTTATCTGCCAGCAAAGTTAACATTTTGTAGTGTAGACCCATCATTGGCTGTAATGAGGTTGCATGTGTATAACCACAATTTGAGGACTTCAATAACTCAGACATAGGTTAGGGGTATGTTATAGAAGTGGATGGGTGAGATTGTATGGCCTGCATTGTGCAGGAGGTCAGACTAGATGATCATAATGGTCCCTTCTGACCTTAAAGTCTATGAGTCTAACTGAGGGCAGAATGGAGAGTGATATTCAACATGAGCCACAGTATTCCAGTGAATCTTTTACACTAATTACTCTGATGCCTATTTTGGAAGTTTCCTGACAATCCTTCTCCCTGATGTGTCATTTGGTATGAAACATTAAAACAATGATTGGAAAGAGGAACAACTGAAAGGAATTGCCTGCCTCTCACACAATGAATTAACCAGACTTTATACAAATCAGAAAAATTTTATGTTGCTTTTAAATAGGGCAGATCTTTATTGATCTGTATTTATTTTTGGTATCCTTGATAATCCAACTACTAGCAGCTTTTCCCAGAGATTAAATACACAACTACAGTGATGGTCTCATTTCCATGAATTCATTATTTCTGCAAATACCATCCAACACTTCCCTCTATATGGTTAGAAGGAATTAAAACCAAACTGCATATCATGACTACTTGCCATTCCTTCTCTTGTAGTGTAAATTTAGGCCCAGATTGTTAAAAGTTATTTGGGCACTGCTCACACAGGATTGATCCTGCAAAAATCAGAACATAAGAGGATACCTACATCCATGTGAAATCCCATTGAAATCTGTGAGACACCATGCAGGTGCTAGCACAGTTTCTTGCAGAATTGGGGCCCTACAGCTCCAGTCCTGTAATGGATTTACAAATTGGACCTTTCTGCCTGCATTGAATCCAATTGATTCAATGGGTCTTCCAGGGGGAAGTAGAAGTCCAGCCATTAACTTAGGTGGAGCTCTGCATGGGACGCTACATGAGAGTCAAGGAGCCATTGCAGAATTAGGGTCTAGTTCACAAATTTCAGGCATCTGCAATAGGTCTCCCAGTCAGTGAGGTTCTAGTGTATTTCAGAAGAGTTGCATGTTAACTCCTTGGTACAAGAACTTCTTTCATCTTATCCAAAGGAGAGGTATAGTCCAGGTACAACTCTTGTGCATATCTGCACCTCCTCTTTACATAGGACTGAGTTGATGGGCTCAGTCTAGTCCTTAACTTTTATCTGAATGCTTTTCTGAGAAATCAGGCCCCCTGCCATCTTCCACAGCACTCTAGAAGTCTTTTCAAGTTTTAGTAGCCAAGAGATGTGCAAACGTTTGAGTTACTGTGAAATATTAATGTAATATACAATCAATACTATTAGAAACAGAAATAATGACCTACATTGCATTTCCAACCATTTGGGCACACTTTTAGCAGTTTGGGTATAGCGGATTTATTCAGTTAGTGTCCAAGTATTGAATATACACCAACTCCATTTTCTGCATAACTAAGTGAAAAGAAATGGAGAATGGAAGATATGGAAAGATAATTAAAAGAAAAATCTCAGATATTGTGTACCAGTCCTTCAAACTCCTAATACATTATGGTGTGAGTGAGACCAAAACCTGAAAATAAATTATTACATAAAGTAACAGATGGAATAAAATATGATAAGCAAAGTAAAAACCCACTCCCTAGAGACTCAGATGAGAAATCCCAGACAGCAAATTTATTAAAAGAACTAAATCCAGTAATTGAATGGCAGGAAACTCAAATATCCTTCAGAGAGATGTTTAAAACTAAAAACAGATGTTTTACTGAAATTACTACAAGCCTCAAGCTTAGGGAGTCTCGTTTTCTTTATATGTAGGTGCCCATCCTATTGATGTATGCTAATCAACAAAGGAAAAGAATTGTACATATGGGATCCTGAATCTGGAGTTTCCAGTTGTAGTGATGAGAACCCTAACTTATGCTGGCTCCAACAGTGCCATGCAAATGCCTGTTCTCACTTTCAGGTGACATCGTAAACAAGAAGTGGGCAGCATTATCTCCTGCAAATGTAAACAAATTTGTTTGTCTGAGCGACTGGCTGAACAAAAAGTATGACTGAGTGGACTTGCAGGTACTAAAGTTTTACATTACATTCAAAAACAAAAAACAGTTTTTTGTACATAATTCTACATATGTAAGTTCAATTTCCATTATAAAGGAATTGCACTACAGTACTTTTATTTGGTGAATTGAAATACTATTCCTTTTGTTTTTTACAGCACAAATACTTGTAATCAAAAATATAAAGTGGTCACTGAACACTTTGTATTCTATGTTGTAACTGAAATCAATATTTGAAAAAGTAGAAAACATCGAAAATATTTAAAATGCTATTCTGTTATTGTTTAACAGGCAATGAAATGCAGTTCATTTTTTAATCACTTGTCAGCCCTAACTATACATTTTAGTAAATAAGGTATTGGCTTATATCCTCCAGTATGAGCTCTTCATTTTGCATACTCAATATCCCTGATCCAGGGCATCTATTTAGCTGCTCTAACTTACACCACTAGTGCAAGGGACCTTGCAGAACTTGGCATGATGGAGCAGATCTCCATCGGCAACCTTCATCCTCCAGACAAACTTAATGGCTCATCTTTGCTCTGGAAATCAGTCAGGTTCATGGGCTTTCAAAGATCATCCATATCTGTTGGATCAGAAAGAGCAGCTTCTCAGATAATTCAGTAGTTCTGCCTCTTGCTTAAAACCAAGAGATATAGAAGCTGTCCAGTACATTTTTAAAAATGTATCTGGCCTTTTTTTGACCTTTCAGACCGATATTAGCCAAACTGCCTCACTTACAAATTAGATGCCTTGCCTGCTGCTCCAGTCATTTTCAATCCCTCCTTAAATCCTCTCTTTCTGGCTTCCCCAGGCCCAGATTAACCACTGTACACTTGGTGCACTTTCACAGGATCCCCACCTCACGCTGCTCTCACCATCACCAGGGTGGCATTGCAACAAGCCACAAGCCAAATCTAAGCAGCGTTGCAACCCTGCGTGCTAGGCTGCAAATGCACCACCACTCACTCAAATTTGGGCTGCTGCCATCCCAGCAGCCAGGCCAAATTTGAGTGAGTGTTTTTGTGACCTTCATTCCATCTTCTGAATCAGTTTTCAATTCTAGGGTTGAAATCCTGATCCCACTGAAGTCACTGCGAGTTTTGCCACTGACTTCCATGGGATCAGCATGTCACCCTTTGTCCTTGCTTTCAAAGCTATGAAGAACTTATGTCCAGCCTGTTCTCATCCCTTTTCAGTTCCACTCTGGTTTGACTAGGGTGTTCCCAAGGAAGCAATAGATTGACACAAGTGGTCAGTCTTCTCACAGGTGGATCTCTGCCTGGAAACCTTACCATGACCCTGTCTCCCCTTCCATCCTTTCTCTTTGTGAAGAAATTTGATGGAAACTAACCCCAACAGCAGCTGCTCCCCTTCCTCCACCTCAGTAAAGTCTTAATATAGACTAGCAGGACTAAGATGCATGCTGCTCATCACTACCTTGGCATTTTCATCTTGTTGCATTCCATCTTTCATCCTTTGTCTGCTTAGACTGTAAGCTTCTTGGAGCATGGATGTTGTGTACCAAGAATATTAGATGAATAGACACTTGGTGCTCCAAGTTAGGGGGAAAAAAGATAATGGAAGATCTAATCAGAGATTGCAAGGTCTATCCCAGAGTGAAGGGCAAGTGACATTTGGGCTCTGAAAAAGTGAAGCTTTATAAACGTTTCTAAGTTCAATACAATTTCTGAAGAAACAGTGGCTATCTGTGGTGGTATTCTGGTTTTTAAATTAAGCCTCCAAAAGGAAGTTTTTCAAAAATCCCATCTAGAATCTTAAAATACAAGTATGATAACATGGGATTAAGAGGCAGAGGGCTACTATGTAGGGGAACTTTACCCATAGTCGTTGCCTAATTAAAATAGTATCAGCATTTTTAAGGCGGCATAATGTGCACACTGGGGTATGACAGAGGAGACATTAATACAATAAGTATTATTGTCCATATGTAGTAAATTCAGATTTGCTATTTAGAGCATCTTTTAGAGATTCTCCTGAATTGTCAAACAGGATTTATTGGCAAGCAGCATATAGAGCTCCATGCAAAGCAAACTGAAAATAGCTAGTCCAGATGACATGTCTGCTTCCCGTTTTTGGCAGGTACCCACACTCCCACACAGCCAAAGGAAGCAGATATCCTTTTAAAAGGATGTTTCTGAAAGATACACAGAAATTCAGAGAAACTCAGTTTGAACACATTTCAGGTAATGTCTCTATGGTGAGATCCCTTAGTCACTTCATTGCTGTAAAGTTGACATCTTTTAAAAAGTGATAGAACTCAACTGTAGTTACAGAAATAACATTCTTGACATTTCCCTCCTCCTCCCACAAGTGCAGAGTGTTTTAAGGTCAAATGTTTGCTGGGCAAAGCATTGCATGCTCAGTGTAGCATAAAAAGACTGCATGCTTATCACTATGGAGTCCCTTTAGACTGAGGGAAATGAAAAGTGCCAGTAATCCCATGTTATAGAACAGTGGTTTTCAACCGGTGGTCCATGTAGCCCTAGAGGCCTGCGGACTACGTCTAAGATTGCCAAAGGGGTCTGAACCTCCATTCAAATGCAAGGTTCAGTAAATGAAAAAAAGGTTGAAAGCCACTGTTATAGAAGAATGAAAAGCCTTGAACTTCTTTAGATCTAGGTAAACAGTGGGGTTATAAACATAAGGACATGCCCAAAGAGAAGAAATGCCTCTTTTGATACATTCACTTGGTTATTTACCCACTACTTAATTTGTCATTATTTATGAGATATTGCCATCTTTTTCTATCGCATAGAGCTAAAAGGGACCCTGAAAGGTCATCAAGTCCAGCCCCCAACCTTCACTAGCAAGACCAAGTACTGATTTTCCCCCAGATCCATAAGTGGTCCTCTCAAGGATTGAACTCACAACCCTGGGTTTAACAGGATAATGCTCTCTGTTAAGAGAATAAACCCAGATAGAGACTTATTAACATTAAGTTACCCTTTATGTTTAAATAAAAAATTTTTAAAAAAAAGGCAATAGCCACTCCACTCCTACCCACAATGGTCTCCAGGGAAAGATTCAGATTACAGTGTTACCAGTCAGGCAATGCGCAGTAAGGGTCCACACAAGGAAACACAAAAAGACCCCCCCCAAAAAAATACAATTGCTTGGGGGAGGGGAGGGAGATATACAGCAAAGGAGAAGTGAGAGCAAAAAAAAGTCCAGAATCAAAATACAGACCAATAGCATTAATTATCCCTCATGTATGAGGGCTTGAAACAGGTTTGCCAACTCAGGACACAAGCAATTACTGACAAACCATCACTCTCTCAAATGAGTCAATAAGGACTGAGTCTTGGAACCTAGGTTTAGTCTGAGTAATTGCAGATCTACTAGCGCTTTCCTTCTGCGCCTCCAAAGCTACTCTTAGAGTTAACATGGACAGAGTGCCTGCTGAGTTGTGCTTTGTGATGTGGGAGGTGCAGACACTCTACCATGCAGAGGGATCCACATCAGTTCCACTGCCTAACATGTCCATTGTGGGGCTTGTCGAGCAGATTACAGATTTATGCCCAGATCAAAGGTATGTAGGCTCCTAACTTGTTGATTTCAATGGAAGCCTAAATACCTTTGAAGAACTGGCCTTTGAGCGAAATGGAGCAAGGAAGATTCAACCATTGAATGGTAGATTCTGTAAGTACTGCAGCATCTGCCCATGGCTAAAAACCTGTTGAATCAAACATCTTCTAAGGCCCATATCCTCAAGTAGTATTTAGGGACCTAATTTCCACTGAAATCAAAGTTCGATGCCTAGATCTCTTTGACAATCTGGGCTTTAGTTCTTCTAGAAGATGTTTCATTTAAGCAGATTCTGCTCAAGGTCATATATGATAGATTCTGTAAACACTGCTATTTGAATGGGTTATTTTCCCAGGTCCCATTTCACATGAGCAAGTTTTCTATCATGAGAGCTGACAGGTTTTTTAAATTAATCTTTGAGTTTACTGTTAAAAATAGAGGCACAAGAGAACAAGATTCATAGCATATATCTTTATTTTTATTGACAGATTCTATAGTGACAGGCAATTCTGGCCAGCATTTTTACTGACAGTCTGTAAGTTTACTGACTGCTGGCAACAGGGACTTGAAGATCAAAGAATCTAATGGTAGAGAATGATCAATGCAGAGGCTGATAAGGTTATCAAAAGGCTTGGAAATCCAGAATGTGATTTTGCACAAGGATAAGGAGTGTGATAAGGATTTATTTTTAAAAAGTCTTTTTAGATGGCACAAGCCCAGGTTTCCCAATTAAAGATATTTGATAGTAATGATCAGTAGGAGGCTATTAACTTCACTACACTTTTGACCAGGACCAAATTGACCTGGTGTTTATACAGGGGTGCAGAAGGGAATAAGGACCCTTCCTTTACAGTTGCATGAGTCATGTAAAGGCCAGGCAGAATAGCCACCCTCACACACTGGCTCCACTATTGTGATAAACCCCACAGGAGGGGCTCTGGGGCAGGACATCTCAGTAGTGATTCCATCACAGAGTTCAGAGTAGCAGCTGTGTTAGTCTGTATCCGCAAAAAGAACAGGAGTACTCGTGGCACCTTAGAGACTAACAAATTTATTTCAGCATAAGCTTTTGTGGGCTACAGCTCACTTCTTCTGAAAGCTTATGCTGAAATAAATGTTAGTCTCTAAGGTGCCACAAGTACTCCTGTTCTTTTTGCGGATACAGACTAACACGGCTGCTACTCTGAAACCTGGGGAGAAAAAGAGGGTCTTCAGAAAAATAATATAGCCCTAGAAAGAAGTGCAAAGAATCTCTCCAAGAAAACCATTCCAAACATTTTTAAAAGTTACTGTTACAGTTAGAAATTGCCAATAAAATAATTGGGCTAGGGAGAAGGGGAGGGTGGTTTGGAAGAAGGAGAGACACTCCAGATTCTTATATCCAACTTATTTGCTACAATCTTTAAAAACTATATTACATCTTGGAGAGGCTATTCTTCCATTTATAAAAACTGTTCTGTCTCCCTCTCCCCATCCCTCAGTCAGACTGGTTTATGCCACTCAAAAGGAACTCTAACTGGTCAGTTACCTGTGTTCTGGGACTTTCAAGGGTTCACTCACCGCTGGGGGTATCCATTTGTAGCTGAATAGGAGGATCAGCTCTCATCTGGTCAAGCACTCCCTTCTGTCACGTGCCCCATAGCCCTTCTTGCTCTCCAAGACGCAGGATGTGCTCTCCATAACTCAGCCCTTCAGACAGATCACTACATAGTTCTAGCCTTCTATGGTAACACAGTCCCTCTGGACCAGCTGTCCATACACTGCCCCAGCTAGTCTATGATTCTAAGACTATCATGGTTGGAAGGGATGTCAGGAGGTCATCGAGTCCAACCCCCTGCTCAAAGCAGGACCAATCCCCAACTAAATCATCCCAGCTGGGGCTTTGTCAAGACTGACCTTAAAAACCTTTAAGGAAGGAGATTCTACCACCTCCCTAAGTACCCATTCCAGTGCTTCACCACCCTCCTAGTGAAAAAGCTGTTCCTAATATCCAACCTAAACTTCCTCATAAATATGTGGCCTATAGAGACTATGACATAATGTGAAATAAAGGTTTTTTTTAAATATAGAGATATACCTATCTCATAGAACTAGAAGGGATCTTGAAAGGTCAGGTCCAGTCCCGTGTCTTCACAGCAGGACCAAGTACTGTCCCTGACATATTTTTGCCCCAGATAGCCCCCTCAAGGATTGAACTTATCAACCCTGGGTTTAGCAGGCCAATGCTCAAACCACTGAGCTATCCCTCCCTCCTTATCTGTAATTCCCAGTGCTACTTGCCCTGCAGCTAAGGGAATCTGGACTTGCCTACTACTCTGGGATCAAGCCTGGAGACCTCGTCAGTAGCCAGGGTCTACACAGTCTCAACCCTCACTGCTCTTTCCCTGGGCTTCCTCCTAACCTGGAGAAGGCAGAGTTTCTTCCCTGCAATTCCTCTGGGTAAACCTCTTTTGTCAGGGACAGGATGCCAGGGCTTTTGCTCCCTTCTGGAGGCACAGAAAGGTGGGTAGGAAGAAACCAAGAGCAGCTATAGACTCTCTCCCTGCAGCCCCTTTGTGCTGCAAACTTTCTGCCTTTACAATTTACCCAGCTGGGTTTCATCAGCAGTTAGTAATTTATAAATCCAGCCAGATTCTCTGAGGTGAAACCTATACGGTTAATTAGCCTTGTCTGAGTCACTTCAACCCCTTCAGGGCTGGTGTGAGTTGAACACTTCATCACAGTATACTCCTAAATACCACTGCAAAAAGGGCAGCGAGGCTTGACTATTTTCATGAGTAATATCTTGGGTCTCAATTTTAAGCTGTACATTTCCAAGATTAGACACTGATACAGTACTCCATGAATTCTGCCTCCATCCCTCTATCATTCTGCAGCCCGAGGAGGGTACAGATTTGGACACAATCATTGTTGGCAAGGGAGTTCATATGGAGTGTAGTCAACATATACAATATTATTTTTATGGGGGAGGGGGAAAGAGGGTTTTTTTATTTAATTTTCTTTTCTCCTTTAGCTTGCATGTATTTGACAGATTTTACCGCACCAGGGTCCAGAAGCCTCAGAGTCTTCAGGATGCATTAAGTGTCTTACAGCAAACAACTACATAAAGATGAAAAATATAATTAGAATTTCAGGATTATATTATTTACAAACAGGTTAACTAGAAGTTCCTGTATAGTCAGTGTAGATTTGCTCTGACAAGCACTATGAAAACTAAAGAACGGTACCACAGCAATATCAGATGTATTTAGTTGTCATGGTCCTATTATAGGAAGCATTCAACACTTAGTTAGGATATAAAGAAAATAAGAACAGCTATACTGTGTCAGAACAATTGTCCATCTAGCCAGTATCCTGTAATCCAACAGTGGCCAAAATAGATTCAGCAAACAGTAGGATTCGGAGCCTTTTGCCAGAAATAAGAGCATCTAGGCATTTTCTCTTTATGATTAGAGATAAAGAGCTCTCTCATATGTTACTACACAGAGAGAACACTATGTATTTGTTGGTTATAGCTACAAGATACATTACAGAACCATGTGATAAATAGCTACAATGGATATAACAAATGAGAGAAGAATGCAAACTATCACTCAGCTTTGAACTCCACACTACACTCGGTCCATCTCTCACTGGAACATTCTAGAATTCCAAATCACGTAGCACTTTCAAGGGACTGCCACTCTTAACAATAAAAAGCCATCCTGCCGGAGAAGTGTTCCCACCCATCTCCCAGATATCCAATTCACACACACAGTTCCCCTCTGAAGAGATTCACTGTGCTGAGGGGACTAAAGATTGCCTTTCCTGCAAGGGTTCAGATGTGACCTCTAGTCCTGAATGGTAAGTAACCCAAAGCAAGTGTGGTTCTCAGAATGTACTACCTCTGCAGATTCCCACTGAAAGATTGTACATCCTGCCATTCGGTAGAGGAACTTACTACAAAGCAGTAACCTGTTGGGGGAAGTATACATGCCCCTGTTCCAACACTGCAGAACCAAGGGGGTTTTGTTGTTGTCGTCTTTTGTTTTAAGATTGTCCCTCAGCTCCTTTCTACCTCTAATCTTTAAAATCTCTGAAGCTGCAGGGAGAAGGGATGGTCAATTTGGACCTGCTGAAGAAATATATTTGGAGAATAAAAGTCATTTCTTTAGCACTTATCAGTAAAGTCAAATGCTGTACACAGGAGGTCATGCCCATTTTACAGATGAGAAAACAATGTAAATGACTTGACCATGGTAACCCTGTAACAGAGTCAAGAATATAACCTAGTGTCTTCAGTCCCAGTGCAGTGCACCATCTCTTTTCCTCATTCATAATATTAACTTCACAGATCCCTCCTTCTATGATAGGTTAGCTACTCAGAAGGGCTAAAGAGTACTGCCAACTGAAGAGTGACTGAATCACCATTTTCCAGCCAGCCAGCCAGCCCACCCTCTCTCTCTCTCTCCAGCAGTGTCCCTTTTAACCTATGAGAGGAGAATCAATGACAGCAGTAGATTATCATATCTCGTTCATAGTTCGAGACACTGCCAAACCTTTGTGGTAATAAATTGTCAAGTTTTTTGCAACTTGATTATATATCACAGTTTTCATAACTTTGCCACCTAATGCAGGACAGTTGCTGACCAGAAAGTCTAGAGGTCTTAAAATGCATAGGTAGAGGGGATAAGATATCAGTAAAGAGATACATGTTTAGTACAAAAAGCCCTTTGAGACCACAGTATTTAAAAAGGTTCCACCAGGGCTTTTTTGAATGATCAGTGCAGATTACAGGGAGTACCAAACTGAGACCATTATGGGTCACATCCCAGCTACATTTCAGACTGCCTCTCCCTCTATGAAACACTAACATAATTGCACTTCTCTGGGATAATTCAAATTGCAAAACCTGGGGGGAAGCACTTGAGATCGTACAGAAGTAGTTCTCAGCTGAAGGGCATGAGGAGATGAGACTAAATGGAAGTTTCACCACATTTAGGGCACCCTGAAAGACGTTCCTTTTTCTTAACTCTTTTTCATCATAATCAAAGTGATATTTACAAGTGTCCCCCCACTCTCTCCAAGTCCCCAAAAAAGAATCCATCCCAAACAGTTTCCTATAACTCAGATAGGAAAGAGAGCCAATTAATTCCACTATGGACCTTGCTATGACAATTATCCAGAAGGTACTCCGATACTATGATGATAGGCAGCAATTAAAACTGTAAGATGTAGTCTGAAGCCAGTAGAAGTAATTTAGAACTTATAAAACCCACAAACAGACCCATGCCTTTGTCCAAAACTGATACTTGGATTCTGGAGTCCTCTTTAGTCTAGGGTGACCAGATGTCCCAAATTTATAGGGACAGTCCCAATTTTTTGGTCTTTTTCTAATATAGGCTCCTATTACCCCCCACCCCCATCCTGATTTTTCGCATTTGGTGTCTGGTCACCCTACTTTAGTCACAGAACAGATATAGCATAGCCAACAGTAGTTCAGGCTTCTCTTTATTATCCCCACTAAGATACTGCATTTGGGGATAGCAATTTAGTTTCCATACACATTTAAATCTTGGGCTCTATAAAGATCGCCAACAAGGATGTCCATTTGTTTGTGATTGTGTCCCCTATCCACTAGGAAACAGACTAGGACCAAAAATCTCACTTCATGTAGGCCACCAAACAGATATGAGGTACTAGCCACTGTCAATCAGTAGCAATCTAGTCTTGCTCAGATCCGGAATATAGAAGTGAAAGACTACTTATTTCTTTACACGTCTGCTTAGCCACCCAGTCCTTATTTTTGTTTAACATTAACAACCATTTTAGGATAAGTGGAAGAAAGAATTGAACTAGAATTTGTTTCTTCAGGGGGGAGAAAAAGTAAATTATATATGCTGACTTCTTTACGTAAGACAAAGTTCAAATACTCATGTTGCTGAACCATTAATACGGCCTTACAGTATTACTGATGCACCACCTGTCAGCCCAGACCAGAACTGCAATTCCATCTCTGCCTCAGTTTCCTCTAGTGGGCTTTCAATGCATCCAATAAAGCCAATTAAACTAGGGATTCTCAAACTGGGGGTCAAGACTGCTCAAGGGGTCACAAGGTTAATAAAGGGTGGGTCACAAGCTGTCAGCCTCCACCCCAAACCCCTCTTTGCCACCAACATTTATAATGGTGTTATATATAAAAAAATATTTTTAATTTAAAACCAGGGGGGGTCATACTCAAAGGCTTGCTATGTGAAAGGAGTCACCAGAACAAAAATTTGAGAACCACTGTATTAAACAGTGCCCCTTCAGAGCATTTGTTTATTCAACTCAAAGGCAGCACTTTATATACATAGGTTTCCACCCCAGCATCTCTAGGTGAAGAGAAAGAGGTTGAGTTAGCCTTAGTCTATAATCCCGCTTACATCCAGGTCTCTTATCAGCAAGGCCTTTTTGACCCAGAACCCTCTGCTAGAACCAAAGCCTGTTATCAGCTGGGAAAGGGTCTTCCCCAAAGGTCAACCACAACAAGCCTTCCTCAGAACAGCATACAATTCTTCTAATCTGGGACTTCTGCTGTTACCTGGTGAAGTCCTTCCACAGGGGCCAGGTTCCACTAAGACTTAGCATTCCTAGAGCCTCCTTTAAGAGCCTCTCACACCTAGCAGAACTCTTCTTTAGCTTCCTTTCCAGGTGCTTTCCCCCTGAAGAAGAAGGAAAAAAAAGTCCTCCTCTTACTATGTTCTGGGGCCTAAGCCTCTCCCTGAAGAGAATCTATTATTCTACCTATCTTTAGTTAGAGTTTCTTTCTTTTATCATGCCTGAGAGCTTCCCTCACTAATTAACTGCCTCCCAGTTACTACCCAGTGAGTTAATTAGTCCCAGGTGAACCTGAGTTGCCTTGTTTCCCCTTGTGGGCTCTGTCAGAGATAAGCTGAGCCTGACCCCTGCAGAAAGTCAGCTATCCTCTGACAATCCTATTACAAATGAAAGTGCCCTATGGATAAGCAATGAAGAGAATACATATCTAGGCCTCAGTCAGTGCCTTGAACACTATAAATTATCCACAGTGTCTTAATTTAACAAATGGAGAGGACTGTTTCTGTCTTAGAGGACTTTCTGTCCTGTTAAGAAATATCCCCAGGAATCAATACCATGAATCAAGCATAACTTTATAGGGTAGTGTGGTTGAATGGATAAGGATCTAGGCTAGGAATCAGAAGGCCTGGGTTGTACTCCTGTCACTGCTATTGACATACTTCTGACCTTGAGCAAGTCCTCCATTTCTTTATCTGTAAAGTGAAGATAATGATTCCTTCCTTTGTAAAACGCTTTGGGGTCTGTGAATGAAAAGCACTATTTAAGAGTATTACTAATATGTAAAGGTCATACAAAGGATAGTAGCAACAATATTTCCACATATGCAAAAGATATGCACCATATACATGCCATCTCAGATACAAACAGTTTCTAAATAGTTTATAGACAAGCAATTAAATGTTTTTTCCTTTATGTGTGCAAAATAAATGGGATCTTTTTATAAGGTTCCCACAGGACCCACTTTATGAGGGCCAATTTAACATGTGTATAGGCTTAGTAGTAATCCTATATATTATGGAAGAATTGAAGAGAAAAAATTACTGGTGGCACAACAGAGCAATTTAGAATACAACTTTCACTTTTGCTCTTCAAATGCCTGATGCAAAGCCCACTGAAGTCAATAGGAGTCTTTTTACTGATGTCAGTGCTCTTTGGATTGGGTCCAAAATGCTTGAAATAAAATCCTCTCTATAAAGACCAGGACCATTTCTTAATGGAAACTTTGATTACTGATTTGTTTTAATAATAAATTTAATCTGTTCTTGTCTAGTTTTTATAAAGCTAGAAATAGCACAGTAAAAAAGCTGCATGTGTTTCTTGGCGGCAGCATATTTGACTTGTCAGTGTAACATACATTTTCCTAGGTTCCATGATTGAGTTTACTAGGGAAGGCAGTGCATAACAAATTCACTTGATTTGCGTGCAACAGGGGGATAGTGGCTGCAGGGTGATGCATAATAACACTACAGTACATTTAAAAATAAGAGCACTTTAAGATTTTCAATGGTAGAATCCAAAGAACTTTTACTCTCCACAGAGATATAATCCAGAGCTGCATCAAGCTATTCTGCTGAGATTTACACATGAATGGAGCCAGCCTTCCCCATGTTGTAAAATAGCGTTCATCCATTACGTTCTGGGAAATTTTATGAATAAGCAAGTGCTATTTGTATTTCCTTCTCTTGCATCTTTGAATGAGCCACTCAGTCTTCAAAATGCTGGAAGCACCAAAGTTCACATCACTGTTAAGCCCCAGAAGGTAATACTAAGAACATGAAAACTCCATCATGACTAGGGTTTTAGGTTAAAACTTATCAATCCTGATCAAACACTAATGTAATAAGCCATTGAAAACAGGTTTTTAAAAATGTACACTTCAATTACAGCTTTCATGTAATTTTTGTACAGGAAATCATTGATGTTCTAGCAGGGTCTAATGATCTCCTGATCTCAGTAGAAGATCTCAGCTCATTCCCAGAAGTACAGGACTTCGGAGGAAGCTAGTTCTTCAAGTACACTGGAGGCATAAGCTGCACAAGTTTCCCCAGGTTTAGTTTCTAAAAACTATTTAGAAACTGTTTGTATCTGAGATGACTTGCATCTGAAGAAGTGGGTATTCACCCACGAAAGCTCATGCTGCAAAACGTCTGTTAGTCTATAAGGTGCCACAGGATTCTTTGTTGCTTTTAAGTTTCCCCAGGTTGCCCCACCAAGGTACCTTGATGGAGATGAGTCCCACTTCAAGGTGAGAGAGGATAGATCATGCTACATGCCAACTCAGTCTTTAGACTCTTCTGAGACAGCTAACACAAAGTCAATTTGTGCCAAATAGAATGGTGGCCTCAGTGATATGGCCCACTTGGAACTGTACTGTGACAACCAGCTCATTTGACTTAGGAGATCAGTCATGAGATCACAATCCCATATGAGAAAGTCCTATAGAATGTAATAGGAATGAAGTCAAAAAGTTTATGTAAAATTAATAATGTTTCACAGTTCATGGCAACTGCACCTTTACTTTCCCTCTGTGGTCCAGCAAGGGCACCCACTTTTAGGCTCCTAGCTGTCACCTCCCTTGGGCAGAGACCCTCATCTCTCTCCCTCTTGTCCAGGTTTTCTCTAGGCTGCACACTTCCCCACCTACACAGTGAGTTCCCCAACATGCCAGATTGCCTAAACAGGTCAGTGTCTGTGCTTTACTTTCTCCTCAGAGGCTATGAACATTTGTAATTGCCCTCAGTTATAAGTTAGCACTCAGCTCTTTCTGAGGAAGCACATTTATTCTTAAGGTGAAAGCATTACAGAAAAACATATTACAAATAATAAAACACATGCTAATCATCTTACCAAAGATCACTTCTGTTCCAACAAGGCCTCCAGTAGGTGGCCAGTCCTTCAGATCGCACAGAGGTTTTTCTGTGATTACAAATTCCTAATCACTTTACCTTAGAACAACAACCATGAACCGTTCATTCTTTCTTTTATTCAGCTTCAGCTTTTGATTTTGTCTTCATGTAACTGGTGATCACAGACAAAGGTCTTTTCTTCAGGGCATAGCTTCAAAAGGCTGGGGAAAGGGGGATAAATCTGTATTCACCTCCCTCTACAGATTTCCTGGGAAACCCATTTTATCCCAAAAGTTCATTCTTCTATGGCACATTGTTTCAAATAGTCCTTTGAAGCTCTTAATACTTCCTAGGATTTACTTTGGTCACATCTCTCCAACTACAAAATGTATATACAATTCCAGAATAATACATAAACTTTGCATTTTTAATACAATGAACTCCAAATCTACTTAAACTTAATTCCAAAAGGTTTTTCAAGGATACTGCAGGAAATTGCTATATCTGTCACATCCAGTTCTACAGAAATTACCTCAAAACTCTTTAAAACAAAGAACAATCTCTTTTTTATAGGGTTTTGAACTATGTTATGGAATTCTATGGCAAGGACATAAATCTCTAGTGAATTCTATAGATACTACCAACAAAAATGATAGTAAGGTTATTATTTTCTTTTAAATTCTATGGGACTTTTCCATAAGCCACCAGTTTATAATAACTGCCAGCCTGCGTTTGTTTGAATAAGTAATATGATGAGCTATGTGTCCCATTACCAAGTTATAGCTCCATTTTTGTTCCTTTTGGGCATGCTAACGACAGAAATAAAGATGAAAGAAAGTCTCTCCTGAGTTTAATTAACTTTCCCAATGCTCAAAAATTTGCAAATTAATATATTAACAAAAAGTACGAGCACTCCTGCTAAGCTTGTTTTCTGAACTCACAAAACTAATTTTTAGTGAACCTGTTCCTAAATAGTAAAAGTGTTGCTTTATATATATTTGACTTAAAATGTATTACTGCTATGTTATAAATATCATCTGTGGAAATTCACCTGGCCTCCAATAGAGCTTTCAAACAAGAGACCATATTCAATGCTACTAACATAAAAAGCTAATAGATCATTTAGTGTAAAATGTTCCATTGGCATAGTACGCTTTACAATTCATGGCTTTATATTAAAACTACTATACAGTATATTTATTTCATAAGGCACAGTGTGCCAGATACTGATTTGTGATATGGCTTCATGGTTGTCTTGCAATTGTAGACATAAATATCATTGAGCTCTCACACTATAAGATTTCTGTCTAGCTTTTAAAAACACCTCCAAGGGACTAGAAGACAGATTATTAGGAAAAGCTGAGCTGTAATTGCTATCCTTGTATTCCAGCCAGAGATGTTTTTTGTTTTACTTGGAGATCAATTATAGATTCCTGCTAAAAATAAAGTAAACCAAGTAACTGAATGAGTCAGAAACTCTACAAGGTATGTCTCTTCTGTGAAAACTATATCCTAAACAAAAATAACACTAGTCTAACTTTAGAAATTTAATAATTAAAAACATCTAGCTGATCTGAAAGTGTGAAACTAAAACCAATGAAAATGTATGATATCAGAAAGTTTAGGGCTAGATCCTCAGCTCAGCTAGGGTGAATCAGCCTCCGTTAATTCACTTTGGTGGAGGAAATGGCCTTTGGCAGATAAAAATGATCCCATGGGTTTTACAACAGATATTATCTTCTATTTATTTGCTTCAAAAGCAATTTACAATCTTAAACTGATCTACAAATTGTGCAGAGGATACTTCATCCACTACTGAAATGTAACCTGAAGGTGAAAAATAGCAATCATTTTAGCAGTGCATAGCGACAGAACACAATACAGTATACAGTACTTCCATTTATCTGAAATCCTATTATTGGAACCTCTGCATTATCCCAGTCCTTTCCTTGTCCCCTATGTATCATGCTGGGGGGACAAGGAAGGGATTGGGATAAGGTGAGGGTTGGATAATAGAGCAGAGACCCCCTTCACAAGTGCTGCAAGGAGGAGAACAAGGAGCCGCCAGCCACGGGGGAGGCCAAGCTGCTGTTGAATGGCTCCTGCAGCCATGCAGGGAGGCCTCTGCAGACTCGTTGTCAGGGAAGAGTGAGTGGGGCTGTGACATCAGGCTCCCTGCATTCAATCCCTGCAGATGCAAAGGAGGCTGCAAGGGACGGCAGACCAGAGTCCTGGCTGGGGAGGTCTCTGCTCTGCTTTGCCAGGACCACAGCCTTCTCTCCCCTCCTCTCCCCCGCCCTCTGCAACTTGTGCCTGCAGGGGTTGAGTGTCATGGTGCCCTGCAGCAG
The DNA here is from genome assembly GCF_016161935.1 of Mauremys reevesii. Taxonomy (NCBI): domain Eukaryota; kingdom Metazoa; phylum Chordata; order Testudines; family Geoemydidae; genus Mauremys; species Mauremys reevesii. Next base: position 60,840,296 of record NC_052627.1, on the reverse strand, counting down.
GGCAAGGAGCCCTCTGCACCCCTGCTGTCCCAGGAATGAGTGACTGAGCTGGGGTGAGCAGAGACCTCCAGCTAGGACTGCGAGGAGGAGAACAAGGAGCAGTCTAGCCATGGGGACTGCCATCCCTATTGCTGAATGTCTCCTGTTCTCTCCATTATCTGAACTCCTGATTATCTGAATAAAACTCATGTCCCCCGTGTTATTTGGGAGTTTTCTATACAGAGTAACAGTGAAGAGATAGCAGTGAGTGTGGCGTCAGGAACTTCTGAGTTCTCATCCCTCACTGATGCTGACTTTCTATGATCATGTCATTTAACCTCCTTGTCTTTCCCTGATGTGTAAAATGGAGATAATACCTCTTTCCCTTACAGGGACATTGTGAAGGTTAACCAATGTTTGTATAGTGCTTAGAAAATATCATTATTGGTAGTATTATTATTACTACATTATGGTTTAGGACCGGAAGTGGAGGCTACTGAAACGTCACTGGAGATGTAGATGGCAGAATGTAATTAGTCATATTGGATACTGGCAAACAGATCAGAGGCTACAACTTTATTTTTATTAAAAGTTCTACAGAACTTTTAATGATCACAAATTATCAGGAATTTGGTTTGAAACCTCAGTCAAAAGACAACAGTCAATATTTCCAAAAGTGAGTCTGGATGCCCAGTTTAAGATGAGCCTGCTTTTCAGTAAGTGCTGAGCACTTGTCCTCTGAAAACTAGGCCCCTTTAAAGTATGTTGAGTTGGACATCCAAATTTGAGGAAGTCAAATGACTAGTCACTTTTGAAAATCTTGGCCAGCACCTCTAAAACCACTTCCTGAGCAGCTCTCTGTTCCTGGGAGGGCTGTCAGACAGTAACAAAAAAGCCAGACCCAGTCTAGTTTGTGGTACCTGAGGGGATCACACACAAGGTATCAGAAAACAAACCATAGAGACAGCTAGAGAACTAGCCTCAATCATTTTTAATCAGATATTCTGCTGCCATCTGAAAGTCAGAATTTCCAAACTGACTTTTCTTTTCATCCACCTCCTCTGCCTTTTTACTCCCTGTTGACAACTCAATTATGCTGCTCATTTCCCAGGCTGCAAATGCAGGGGGTCTTTGATTCTTCTCTCTCCCTCTAGTTTAATTTTTCACTAAATCCTCATTTTTTTCTCTCTACTTTTTTCCACATCTATCCTTTCTCCATGGTCCCCACAGTCCCTTCCATCACATTACCCTGCTCTTTGAATGCCTCCATCGACAAGTTTCTTGTCTCTATCTGAATAACAGTGTGACTCCTCACCCTTACTTACAGTACTGAATGTCCAACATACTACACTCACCACATTGCATTTATTTCCTATTGTAAGTACAGGGAAATACAGTGGTATCTCATTATCACTATGTGGTGGCCATTGGTGAATTTTAGTGATGAGCATTGTTTAAGGTTCTCCATTATCCTGCCCCACCTATATCTCTTCTCCCATGTCCCCACTCCATGATCTTCCCACTCATCTGATCTTACATCTACCTATCTTTGCCTATTTCTTCCCATTCTATGCTTTAGGTGTTCTATCATGCTCCCTTCTACACCTGCAACACAATCCATGTCCTCATCTGCCAAGCACCCTCTTTCTCCTTCTTCAGACCCACCTCTTCAGGCAATTAGTTCTCCCATCTTCTCATAATTAAGATACACTCCCATCCTCTTTCTCCCCATGTGCTGCCTTGTGCTTGTTTATAATCTAATAAAATGAGACAAACTCTTTGGAGCAAGGAACATGTCTGATCTAGGGTTGTAAAGCATTGTGCAAATGCTCAGCACCATATTATCATCACTACTACAAAAGATTTATAAATGCAATAATTCTTAATTGTCGGCATCATAAGCACTTTAAATTATAGGAATTCTAATCAGACCATCCCTAATCCTAAACACCTCCCACCCACTCCCCAAAAAAACCTGGTCATGCTTGGACAGATTCTTCCATGAAAATTAATTAAGGGCCCAATTCTGTTTCCCTTACTCACAAAGTAGTCTCTCACTCTGCACTTAGCTCCACTGATTTCAATAGATCGGCTTTCAGGGAAAGGTGCTATTTAGTAAAAAGCAACAGAGTCCTGTGACACCCTTAAGACTAACAGATGTATTAGAGCATAAGCTTTTGTCTCACTTCGTCAGATGCATGACAAAGTGGGCATTCACCCACGAAAGCTTATGCTCTAATACATCTGTTAGTCTTAAAGGTGCCACAGGACTCTCTGTTGCTTTTTACAGATCCAGACTAACATGGCTACCCCTCTGATACATGCTGTTCAGTATGATTCGGGCCTTCAGGACGCTTAAAAAACATACAACATGGAACCAAAGTGAAGGAAGCAAGTAACATATCAGTACAAAGCAATTCCTCAGGAAATAGTATAATAGGGAAAACTTGTTCTCTTTGTTTTAAATGCCTCAATCCTTCATGGTGTTTTTGAATTATTATCTTGAGGATTGAACTATACCACTACTTCATGTAATAAATTACAGATGGAGTGATGCATTTAGCAAAGGTCAAAGATTTTTGACTTAATGTGTACATGATTCAAACTAAGTGTCAGGGGGTATTTCCTACACAATGGAAATAATTTCCACTGTGTCATCTTAAGAGGTTGGGAACACAAAAGAACTGTGGACACGGAAGTTGTGCCATCAAATTTACTTTCATATGGGTTCAGAAACAGAGATCCAGATGTTCTATTTTCTCTATTTAGACAGGCAATATGTGCTATGCAGAATTTCAGATCTAGTAAATCATGGCTTTCAGTCTGTGTTGATAATGCACAGAAGGTTCCATGTGGCTCAATCCCCCGCACTCCTTTTTAAAAAGGCAGGAGGCATATTTTAAGTGTTTTTGAGCTATTGTGTTCTAGAGATAAATACATTGAGGGATCAAGAGTAAATAAAATGAAGTGTCTGAGTAACAAAAGGAACCTCCTGGGCCTGTGGAAGCAGTACAGCTGCCTCGGGGAACAGAACACAGCAATACAACTGCCATAGGGATTCTGCCTCAGGGGATAGCTTTAAATTACAGCCACAGGTCCACAGGATATTCATCACTGGAAGAAGTCGAGAAGTTGTATAACAGAGCCTGGGCTGCATCAGCTAGCTGTGGACTCCCCAGTGGAGCAAGCTTGAAGGAGGTTTATTCCACTGTGACTTTACTTTTGGTGAACTTTCTACCTCTGGGGCCTGCATCCCTAGTCCTTTAAACCAGCACTAGGGCTCAGATCCTCAAAGGTAGTTAGGTGCCTAACTCCTAGCCCTCTGGGAGTTAGGCACATAAATACCTTTGGGGATCTCAGCCTAAACCTTTAATTCACTTGTATGTACCTATATATTGCATTTGTCTCAGAACAGCATGGGGCATTAAATACTCTATCACTTTTTCTGTAACACAAACAGGGTGTGCCAGCACTAATTGAATTAACTTAGCTTTGTTACATTTGATATTAACATTGTCATTGGAAGTTGAAAGGCGAGAAAAATGAGAATATTTATAAATGAGCAATTCCTGAACCAATGTGCTATGAAACTATTCAAATTGTAGCTTTATGTTTGAGCTAACCAACAAATGGACTGGATAGAAATAGAAGTGCAAGAGAAATGACAAGTAAGGCGAGCACAAGGGTGACAGTAGTAAGATCACAGTTATACTGTAAGTACATCTTAATGACTCTGATGCAGTAATTCATCATCGTTATAACCAGGGTAAGAGTGACTCCTCACAACTAAACCTAGGAGAATTCCCCCAAAAGGGCCTGAGCCTGCGTTCCTTACTCAGCTAATGCTCAGATTGACTTCCATAAGAATTATGTCTGAGTAAGGAGTACAGGATCAAGGTAAGCAATGAATGGTCCAGAGTACTTGGAAGGCTAAAAACATGCTAACCTGTCTTATGAATGGCCTGTCTTTGTGCCCAGCAGGGTGAGAAGGGTAACATAGTGGTATCTGCACTGGGGAACAAGCAGGCGAGGAATCTTAAATGGACGTGTAGCCTGTGCTTGTAGCATAACATTCTGGCATGAGACCCAGTCAGTTCATTACAGAAAAGGCCTCAAAATAACCCTGCAGATTTGTGGTGTAGCTTGTAAAAACTGTAAAGGAGCAAGAAATGCAGTTATAACATTTACTCATGGCATGAGGTTTTTCCCTGCATTCTTTACTTTTTCCCCCCCTCACATTTTAAAAAGCTATTATGAAGAATAGGAGATTTTACTACTCCTCCAGGGGCTCACATACTGACTCCTGCCTATTGAGGCTGCCACTCAATTACCTATGAGACTTTATGGAAGCCCTTGGTAATGCAGGAAAATTTAGCACACAGTAACTTACTGCTGGGGAATAATAGCGTTTTTTTTTTAATAAGCGAAACAAAAACTGATTGAGCTACATAAAGTGTTGGGAGAAACTTCTTTTGTATAAATATATGATATAGTGAAAGGTGTCTAATAATCATTGACAGCTCAGCTCAGATGGGATGGGACTCATGATTCTGTTCCTCAGTCATGCACACATAACTCATTTACCTGATCTGTGCAAGTGCTTGACTTTACTGTATAAAACTTTCATTCACTTTCTTTTGATCTGTTTCCATAGAAGATGGATTACAAGAGCAGACAGCTGCTGAGAGTGAGAACTTTCATTTATAGATTTCATCTATTGGTTGCTGCAGTGGCTGTAGCATTTTAAAATTTAAAAGAAAAACCTGAAAAGTATTGGACTCAATTCTCTGTCCTTTTTTGAGCCCCTCAATAGCACTGCAGCTGGATGAAAAAGCCCAATGCAACAATGCTGCTTTGAATTAGGGATGAGCAAACCAATGTAGATATCATCACCTTCACCAAAACTCAAAATTAAGAAACTGGGTTTGTTTTTCCCCACATCCACATATCTTCTTGGTTTAGGCTAGAGGTGATAAAATATTCCATGTGGCTATTCTCAGAATTTCTTGCCTGACTGGAAAGAATTGCTACCAGAAATGTTATGATTAAACCCTGTCCTTATGACCCTTCCAGCATAATTTCTAACTAAAGAGGTTTGGATGCATTTCAGATAAGCATCCAAAATATCTGATTTAAACCTCCAAAACAATTGATATTCATCTATTATACTACTTAATTCTTCCTTTAAAATGCAGTACTGCTCTGAAAAGTGATTCTGTAATGGCATCTAGGGCTTCCTTGTTGTTTATGAATCATGGACTCTTTACTCAATATGTTTCATTACAAATAAAGAGATGTTTTCTTCTGACTGCCAGTCTTGCAAACTCAGCCTGGGCTCTGAGAGTCAAGCTGATTTCTTTCCATCTCACCCATCATCACCAATAATAAAATTCTGCAAGCCAAACTAGGCATTCACTGACATCTGTGCAACTCCACTGCCTTCCTGCTAGACCTTCAGTGACACCTGTGCAGTTCCACCGCCATCTGTGGGTATGCACAGGTGTAATGGATTGGCCTGATTCTGCTGTCAGTTATTCTGATGCAAATCCTAAACTCCACTGAAGTCAATTGAACAAACAATTTTAATGAAGATGACAAGAAGAAATAGAATCCAGCTCAGTGTCTTTACAGTGTTTGGTCTTCAGGTCTAAAAGGAGTAAAAGGCAGTAAGAACATATTTGTCCTTAAAGTGAGGAAAGCAGATGTATCGAGTAACATGGTACCATGTGTACACAGTCACTTTCTGAAGTAGTAGGATCCAGTTAGACCCTTAAGACACTGATATCTTCCCTCACTCAGACCCTGGTACCAGCCTGGGTATTTGTCCCTTTCAATTGAGTGTTGAGAGACACTACAGCTGGCACAGAACAGCAGTCATGAGTGAAAGAAGAAAATGCCCCTCTGGGGCAGCATTCAGAAAAAAGAAAGAAAGCAAAGGAAGCTTTTCTATCTAAGCAGGAAGGAGCTCTCCTGAGATACACAGACACAAATGTTCCTGGTGAGCCTTCCAGCCCCAGTGAGGATGTGAGTGGTGTGGAGATTCCTGATCTTTCAGTTAGTCAGAATTCAGGTGACCTGGCAGCTACTGCAGCATCCATATCTCCATCTCAAATGGATGTAACCATGCACATTCCTGAAGAAAAGTGTAGATCAGAGAAGAGTGTGGTGGAGGCACAAGAAACAGCAGCTGCTGGGTTTAGTTCCTTAAGTCTAGATGATCCAGGACTGTGGACCCACTTGAGCAGTAGCCTGAGGGACTTCCTTGTACTACATGGGCCACAGCAGGTGGAAAAACTTCATGTTCCCCAAAGACAATGAAAATAGAAGTTTCCATCCAACACATTACTGGCGTGAAATCCCCAATGGTGACAAAGTGGAGAGGCCATGGCTTATGTACTCAAGAACCCAGAATGCTGCATGCTGTTTTTGTTGCAAACTCTTCCCATCTAATGTTCTAGTCACATTGGGTTCTACAGGAACAAAGGACTGGAAAAATCTGGCTAGAAATCTGGCATGCCATAAGAAGGCAGCAAATCACCAGAGAGCATTTCATAGGTGGAATGAGATGAGACTAAGGTTAAAGGCCACCATAGATGATCAGCATCAAGAGAAGATTGCATCAGAGTCTCTTTACTGGAAAAATGTTCTGAAAAGGCTCATTGCCATTGTGAGAATGCTTGTTACCCAAAACCTAGCACTGCGTGGCACTTCAGATCAGCTGTATGTGCCAAACAATGGAAACTTCCTTAAAACTGTGGAGCTGATGGCTGAGTTTGATGCTGTGCTCCAGAAGCATCTAAGAGTCACCACCCAAAAAATGTACACACACCACTACCTTGGAAAAACAATTCAAAATTAGATCATACAGTTACTGGCAACAAAAGTCAAACCGAAAATTGTGGCAGATCTGAAGTCAGCGAGATATTACTCTGTTATTCTGGACTTCACACAGGACCTCAGCCATATGGAACAAATGGCTTTAATGGTGCATTTTGTAACAACAACAACAACAGAACCTAGTGAAAATGTCCCTGCAATGGTGACTGTCAGAGAGCATTTTCTAGAATTTATTGACATTGATGATACTACAGGAGCTGGTATGACAAATGTGCTTCTTAAAAAGCTGGAAGATATGGGAATTGCGATAGCTGACATGAGAGGTCAGGGCTACGATAATGGTGCCAACATGAGAGGAAAGAACAAAGAAGTGTAGACATGGATCCAAGAGTTAAACCCTTGAGCTTTTTTTTGTCCCATGCAGTTCCCATTCATCAAACTTGGTGATCAGTGATGCAGCATCAGCTTCTAGTGAGCCTGCTGAATTTTTTAATGTAATTCAAAGCATCTATGTATCTTTCTCTGCATGAACTCATCGATGACAAATTTTGAAGCAACATCTGGGAACATCCTCTCTGACACTGAAACCACTGAGTGCCACATGATGGGAAAGTCGAGTGGAGGTAATAAAGCCTATCAAACACCAAATTGGGAAGACAGATGATGCCATAGTTGCCATCATGGAGGATAATGCTACGACAGGAACTGTTCGTGGGAGAACAGTGGCAGAGGGAAATGGAATCACCAGAAACATACATAACTTCAAATTTCTGGGTGGCTTAGTGTTGTGGCATGACATACTGTTTGAAATAAATGTTGTAAGCAAGAGACTCCAAGATGTTGGCCTTGATATATCTGGAGCAATGGAACAACTGGACAAAGCAAAGTCATACCTACAGTCTTACTGGTCAGATGACGGATTTCAAAATGTTCTGAAGAGTGCACAGAAGTTGGCAGAGGAATTTCACACTGATGCTATTTTCCCACCCATTCAAGAATACAAGAGTCCCTGAAGAAGAAGATATTTTGATTACGAGGCACGGGATAATCCCATCACAGACCCCAAAAAACAATTTAAAGTTGAATTCTTTAAGCAGGTGCTAGATTGTGCAATACAGTCAGTTGAACATTTCATGCAGCTCAAGGAACACAGCAGTATATTTGGAATGTTGTATGATATTCCAAAATTTCTCACTATACCTGAAGAAGACCTACACCAGCAATGCAGGGTACGAGAGACAGTGACACATGATAACATGCGCAATATTGATGCGAGTGATTTAGGTGATGAACTGAAAGCCCTTTCAAGATACATTTTAGCAGGATCAACTCCAAAGGCTGTTCTGGAATATATGTGCATGAATAAGATGACCAACCTCATTCCAAATGCTTTTGTTGCTCTGCGCATACTTCTAACACTTCCTGTAACAGTTGCCAATGGAGAACACAGCTTCTCCAATCTGAAGTTAATAAAACACATCTACACTCCACAATGACACAGGAGAGGCTGGTCAGCCTTGCAACCATCTCAATAGAGCACGAGCTGGCCCAGACCGTGGACCTTCAGGAAGCAGTTCAAATCTTTGCAACCAAGGCGGCATGGAAAGCACCACTTTGATTATTCAAACATATAAAAATGCCAGTGTTCACTATGCAGACAAGAAAAGTTACATTTACTGTTCACCTGAAAGTTAAGTGTTACCTAACATTTTTGAACAAGGCATTTTAAATTGTTAGTTCTCCTTTATTGGGGTAGGTAGCAGAGCAGTACCATGAGGGGAGTAGAACAGGAAGAAAAGACTATTCAAAGTTTTGGCCCAAGCAAGGGGGAATGAGGGCATCATTTTAGCTCCCCACCTCAGGTGCCAAAATGTTGTGGGCTGGCCCTGCACGTGACTTCCCTGAATTAGAACCTATCTTTTCGAAAAACATCCAGTCTGAGTTCAAAAGTTGCCAGTGATGGAAAATCTACTGTGAAAGTGTTCCAACAGTTGTTTACTCTCACTACTAAAACTTTGCACCTATTTCTAGTCTGGATTTGTCTAGCTTCAACTTCCAGCCATTGGATCTTCTTATACCTTTGACTGCTATATAGAATGTCTCATTATCAATTTTTTGTTCCCTATGTAGGTACTCATAGGCTGATCAAATACCCCTTCTCCTTCTCTGTGTTAAACTAAATAGACTGATTGACCATTGACTTCAGTGGAAGCTGAATTACAGTACTGCCAACATCATATGTTCAAAAATCATAAATTAACCCCCCTACACACACCTGCTAAAAAATGAGAGATGATTTTTAATGCAGAAATATTTATAGGGTAATACACTTGAGGTTCTTTTTCTGGTTTTTGAGCTATTAGGTGCACTTGGGTCACATTTTCAAGTTTCTCTGCAACTGTGAGAATCAGAATTTCCTTTTTTTTAATGAAAGCTGAGATTTTTGCATAATAACTTGTCTACAGGAGCTGAGGCATTAAGTAAATCAAATATCACAAGACTCACAATAGATTTGTGAAGGCTGGTAATTCTGGAGTCAGGTGTGGCCCTAGCCAGTTTGCCAGCCAAGGTAGAAAATGGTTTTGGTGTCTACCCAGCACCCACCACCACCAAGTGGCTGCAGGTGTAAAGGCCAGTCAATCAGCAGAGCAAAAACAGCCGCCAATCAGAGCAGAAGGGGAGGGAAAAGACGGTTACTCACCTGTAGTAACTGGTGTTCTTCGAGATGTGTTGCTCCAATCCATTCCAGTTAGGTGTGCGCGCCGCGCGTGCACGGCTTCTCCGGAACTTTTTCCCCTAGCAACCCCGGCGGGCCGGCTGGGCGCCCCCTGGAGTGGCGCCGCTATGGCGCTAAATATATACCCCAGCCGGCCCGTCCGCTCCTCAGTTCCTTCTTGCCGGCTACTCCGACAGTGGGGAAGGAGGGCGGGTCTGGAATGGATTGGAGCAACACATCTCGAAGAACACCAGTTACTACAGGTGAGTAACCGTCTTTTCTTCTTCGAGTGATTGCTCCAATGCATTCCAGTTAGGTGAATCCCAAGCCTTACCTTAGGCGGTGGGGTCGGAGTGAGACGTGGCGGAGTGTAAAACCGCGGAGCCGAAGGCTGCGTCGTCTCTAGACTGCTGCACCAACGCGTAGTGGGAGGCGAAGGTGTGGACCGAAGACCAGGTAGCCGCTCTGCAGATGTCCTGGATGGGGACATGGCTCAGGAAGGCGGCGGACGAGGCTTGCGCTCTCGTAGAGTGAGCGGTGAGTCGGCATGGAGTCACGTGAGCTAGCTCGTAGCATGACCGGATGCATTGGGTCACCCAGGAGGCAATGCGTTGGGTAGAGACTGGCTCGCCTTTCATGCGATCAGCGACTGCGATGAAGAGCTGGGTGGAACGCCGAAAAGGCCTTGTCCGGTCGATGTAAAACGCCAGCGCCCTACGGACGTCGAGGGTGTGGAGCTGTTGCTCCCGGGGCGAAGCGTGGGGCTTCGGGAAGAAGACCGGGAGGAAGATGTCCTGATTAAGGTGGAAGGCCGAGACCACCTTTGGTAGGAAGGCCGGGTGAGGGCGAAGCTGCACCTTATCCGCGTGGAAGACGGTATAGGGAGGGCCCACCGTCAATGCTCGTAGCTCCGAGACTCTCCTTGCCGATGTTATGGCAACCAGGAAGGCCGTCTTATAGGAGAGGTAGAGGAGAGAACACGTGGCCATAGGCTCGAATGGAGGACCCGTGAGTCTGGCCAGGACGAGGTTCAGGTCCCAGGTCGGGGCAGGGCGACGCACCGGCGGGTACAAGCGGTCGAGGCCCTTCAGGAAGCGGGAGACCATCGGATTGGCAAAGATGGTCCGACCCTCCGCCGACGGACGAAAGGCGGACACCGCGGCGAGGTGGACTCTCAAAGAGGAAACCGCCAGACCCTGCTCCTTAAGGTACCATAGGTAGTCCAGGATGGTAGTGATGGGTACCACGAAAGGGTTGAGCCCCTGCTGGTCACACCAGAGCGCGAACCTCTTCCATTTTGCCATGTATGTAGTACGGGTGGAAGGCTTTCTACTTTCAAGCAGGACCTGCTGTACGGCTGCCGAACATCCCCTCTCTGCGTGGGTCAACCACGCAGGAACCAGGCTGTAAGATGGAGAGATTGCAGATTGGGGTGGAGGAGTCTGCCGAAGTCCTGTGTGATGAGGTCCGGCCACAATGGGAGGGTGATGGGCTCCCGAACGGAGAGCTCGAGCAGCAGGGTGTACCAATGCTGCCGCGGCCAGGCCGGAGCCACGAGTATCATGGTGGCTCGATCCCTCCGAAGCTTCTGGAGCACTCTGTGCACTAGCGGAAACGGAGGGAAGGCATAGAGGAGGTGAGTCTGCCACGGATAGAGGAAGGCGTCGGACAGAGATCCCGGCGAGTGCCCTCGGAACGAGCAGAACTGGAGACACTTCCTGTTCGCCCTGGAGGCGAAGAGGTCGACCCGGGGAAACCCCCACCTCTGGAAAATCGTGTGTACCACGTCGGGACGGAGGGACCACTCGTGGGAGAGAAACGACCTGCTGAGGCGGTCGGCTAGCGTGTTCTGCACTCCCGGAAGAAAGGACGCTTCCAGGTGAATGGAGTGGGTCACGCAGAAGTCCCAGAGGAGGATCGCCTCCTTGCAGAGGGGGGACGAGCGAACTCCGCCCTGCTTGTTCACATAGGCTAGAGCTGTTGTGTTGTCCGTGAATACTGTCACCCAGCGGCCTTGCAGGTTGGTCCGAAAGGCGTGACATGCAAAACGGATCGCCCGGAGCTCGCGGACATTGATGTGGAGAGCGAGCTCCTGGGGCGACCAGAGGCCTTGCGTGTGAAGGTCCCCCAGGTGAGCCCCCCAACCGAGTGCCGAGGCGTCCGTGGTCAGCGTCGCGGACGGACGAGGAGGGTGGAACGGCACTCCAGCGCAGACGATCTCTGGGTCGAGCCACCAGCGGAGGGACTCGAGGGTCGGTCTCGTGACCGTGACCACCATGTCGATGTGGTCGCGGTGCGGGCGGTACACCGACGCCAGCCACGACTGGAACGGACGGAGGTGGAGTCGCGCGTGCAGCGTGACATATGTACGATGCCATGTGACCGAGGAGGCGGAGGCATGACCGCACCGTCGTGGTCGGAAAGTTGACCAGCTCCTGATGAGGAGACCATTGTCAGGTGCGAGACCGCGGCAGGCAGGCGCGGCCCACCGAGGAGTCGAGGATCGCGCCAATGAATTCCACCCGCTGTGCCGGGAGCAGGGTAAACGTCTCGGCATTGACAAGCAGTCCGAGGTGTTGAAAGAGGGACAGGATTTCCGCCACCTGTCGCTGTACTAGCCCCGCGACTGCCCCGAATCAACCAGTCGTCCAGATAGGGGTAGACATGGATCTGGCGCCTGCGAAGGGCTGCTGCTACCACTGCCATGCACTTTGTAAACACCCTCGGTGCCGTGGCAAGTCCGAAGGTAACACGGCGAACTGGTAGTGGTCTTTGTTGACTAGAAACCGAAGGAAGCGCCTGTGAGGGGGTAAGTGCGACATGGAAGTAAGCGTCCTTCATGTCGAGGGCGGCAAACCAATCTCCCGGATCCAGAGAGGGAATGATGGTCCCCAAGGTGACCATGCGAAATTTGGGCTTGAGCAGGTATTTGTTCAGCTCGCGAAGGTCCAGAATAGGACGTAACCCTCCTTTCGCCTTGGGGATAAGGAAATAACGGGAATAGAATCCCCTGCCCCGTCTGTCTGGAGGCACTACCTCTATGGCACCCACGCTCAGTAGAGTCTGGACCTCTTGCAGGAGGACTTGCTCGTGAGATGGGTCCCTGAAGAGGGACAGGGAGGGTGGGTGGGAAGGAGGGGGCGAAACAAATTGTAGACGGTATCCCGACTGGACAGTCTGAAGAACCCAGCTGTCCGATGTTATTCGGGACCACGCAGGACGAAAATAGGAGAGGCGGTTGGAAAACAAACGGGGAGGATCCGAGATGGAGAGTGATGGGCCGCCCCCGGGCGTCCCATCAAAAGGCCTGCTTGGACCCTTGCGGGCCCTTGGAAGAGGCCTGGGACTGGTTGCGACGGTTACCCGAAGGCCGCCGGTGATTTTGTCCCTGACGTCTAGACGTGTACGGACGGTAACGCTGCTGCGGGAAGGACCGAGGGGCCTGTTGCCGGAAAGACCTGCGTTGCGGAGCCGGCGTGTGCATGCCAAGAGTTCGTATGGCGATACGCCCATCTTTCAAGGTCTGTATCCGCGAATCGGTCTTTTCGGAGAATAGGCCTTTCGTGTCAAATGGCAGGTCCTGCAGCGTGTACTGCACCTCTTGTGGGAGCGTAGAGGATTGCAGCCATGAGATGCGACGCATCGTCACCCCTGTCGCTATTGTCCGCGCCCCCGAGTCCGCCGCGTCGAGGGCCGCCGTAATGGACGAGCGTGAGGACGTCTTTCCCTCCTCGAGCATCGCTGAGAACTCCTGGCGGGAAGTTGTCGGCAGAAGTTCGGTGTATTTTGCCAGGGATGTCAAGATGTCAAACACATACCTGGCCAGGAGGACCATTTGGTTAGCTATGCGCATCTGCAGGCCGCCCGCGGCGTAGACTTTACGGCCTAGCAGGTCCATCCTCCGAGCGTCCTTGGATTTGGGCGCCGGGGCCGGTTGACCGTTCCGTTCACGGCCATTCACAGACTGCACGACCAGCGAGTCCGGGGTTGGGTGCGAGTATAAGTACTCATAGCCCGTAGGGGGGGCTGAGTACTTCCGCTCTACCCCCCGCGCAGTGGGGGGGATGGACGCGGGTGTTTGCCAGAGCGTGGCCGCGTTCTTTTGTATGGTCTTCACAAAAGGCAGTGCCACGCGCACTGGAGTGTCCGAACCGACCACATTAGTTATGGGGTCCTCATCCTCCTGGACCTCTGCCACCGGAAGGCCCATGGCCGTCGCCACCCGACGGAGTAGTTCCTGGTGGGCCTTGAGGTCAATGGGGGGCGGGTCTTTAGCAGAAGTCCCAGCCACCGCTTCGTCCGGGGACGATGACGAGGACATTGCTTGGCCGATGGCCTCCACTGGAGGGGCCGCCAGAGGCGCCTCAGCCAGGCCAGGCTGGACGGGGGCCTGGTGGTCCCGGCATCGAGGGCTCGCGGGAGGTGACCCCGGAGGGCGACTGATCGACGCTTCGGGCACCCTGCGCTCCGCGGCGATGTCTCGTGGGGGAAGCGGAATGCCTTGCGCTTCGTGATGACCCCAGGGCACCCAGAATCCCCACTGCTGAGCACCTTGCGGATGGTCGTGTGGGGTTGGCGGCAATGAGCCGGTGCCGTCCGCGCCAGAGGCGACCGATGCCGGACGAGACGGCCAGGGTGGGGCGGAGCCCGAAGCCGAGGCTTGCGGAATACTGCCGGATGGTCTGGAGGCCCGGTGTCCGTCCGTCCGGTACCGGGAGGGAGACCTCGACCAACGGCCACCGCGGTGCCGGGAGCTCGACCGGTTCCGGGAGCTCGACCGGGAGCCGGACCTGCGGTGCCGGGAGCGGCTGCGGGAGTTCCGGTGTCGGGAACGGTGCCGGGACGGGGACCTCCGGCTGCGTCGACGCGACGGTGATCGGGACCTTGACCGGTGCCGGGAGTGCGACCGGTACCGGGATGACGATCGGTACCGGGACTGCGACCGGCGGCGAGATGGCGAGCGGTACCGCGATGGGGAGCGGTGCCGAGATCTCGACCGGCTGGACGGCGAGCGGCGACGGGTCCTAGAGCGCGAGCGGGACCGAGAGTGTCGACCGTGCCGGTGGTCCACAGATGGAGGTCGGACCATCCTCGCCGGTTTTCCAGCCGACGGAACAGCCCGCACCGGCGGTGCCGGGGGCCGGAGGCTCGGTGCCTCTACGAGCTGAATTAGCTCTCGTGCGGCGGAGTACGTCTCCGGCGTCGTCGGCAGCCTTGGCTCAACTCCGGACGGCACCGGGGAGCGCGGCGGTACCGGACTCGACGGACCTGGCGGAGTCAACGGCCCAGTGTCTGCCTTGCGCGCGGTCACCACTGGGGGCGCAGGCGGCACAAGCACTTTAGCTGAGTCCTCAGCACGGGACTTAGCTATGGCTTTGGCGAGTCTACGCTTCCTCGCCGGCGAGAGTGAGCGGTGCCGGGTCTTCGGCGCCGGGGGTGGGGCCTGCGGGACCTCGGTACCGGGGCGGCCCGGTGCCGCTGGTGCGCTCTGAACCGAGGAGGTCCTCGGTGCCGGCGTCGCTGGTGCCGCCGGTTGGAGCGACGCTTCCATAAGTATCTGCTTAAGCCTGTGGTCCCGTTCTTTGCGTGTCCGTGGCTTAAAAGCAGAACAGATAACGCACTTGTCGGTGCGATGTCCTTCTCCGAGGCAACGGAGGCAAGCGTCGTGTGGATCTCCAACGGGCATAGGCTTTTGGCACACAGCGCAGGGCTTGAAGCCCGGTGCCCTGGGCATGAGCCCGCACCGGGGAGGGAAAAGGGGGGGGAAGCCCCCCTTAACCAACTACTATCTAGAACAACTACACTAAGACAACTATAAAAACTGAAATACTAACTATACAACTAACTATATATATACAAAAAACGAAGAGTGAAGGCTAGGGTGGTGGAGGGCAGAGAGCACTCCACAGTTCCGACCGGCCGTCACGGGCGGTAAGAAGGAACTGAGGAGCGGACGGGCCGGCTGGGGTATATATTTAGCGCCATAGCGGCGCCACTCCAGGGGGCGCCCAGCCGGCCCGCCGGGGTTGCTAGGGGAAAAAGTTCCGGAGAAGCCGTGCACGCGCGGCGCGCACACCTAACTGGAATGCATTGGAGCAATCACTCGAAGAAGAAAAAATATTATAGCAGTATGGCACCCCCCAGGAGCAGGCACCTTGGGTGACCGCCCTGCTGACCCGCCCCTAGAACAGACCCTTACTGGAGTTAGATCAGCAATGGATGCTTTTGAGTAACTAAATACTTACTCTCAGTTTGAAGAATTAGAACAAATTAAAAAGTGAAACATACGTAGTGCAGTAAAACCTCAGGGTTAATTATTGTAAACATTTTGACCATCAACAAAAGCATTTATGGTTTCATCAAACTAAAGAGTTAAATTTGCATGTGTTGTAGAATGTGAACTAGTTTATTTTAACTGAGCAGATAAAGATAGAAGCACGGGACATTTCCTTTGAGCTCTATGCCAATAATAAAATCTTTGCAAAACTGAACTATATATTTAATTAAAAAAATCCACTTACTTACCTAGATATATGTATATAATAAAAGACACCACATTACAGGTTGACTCCTGCCAATGCAATGTCACAGCAAGAGGGGCGCTAGCCAGCCATGATTTCTAGGGACATAAGAAGGCCAGAGAAAACGTTCTGTTTAGAATCATTTTTGTGCTAATGCATCTTTTTCCGTCTTGAGACATTCAGCACTTGATTGTACAGTCATCGAATTTTTAAAGGCATGTTCAGATCATCTTTTAAGTATTTTGGTTTGCTATACCTAGTGTGAGAAAAAAACAGAGGGATTTGAGCCAGGCCTTCTAGATGAATATCTGTGTCTTACAAAATTATGCATGTGCAATCGTTTCCTTCAAATTTCAGAGCGGAAAGATAAAATTAATATTTTGACACAGACATAAAAGTAATTTTTTCTAGCTCACTACATTTTCTAATAGAAGGATTGGTCTGAGATAATATAATTTTCTGAGACGCTGCTACACACGCTAGATAGATTCTGTGCTTTATTTGCCCATATTTGAACCTAATTTTTCATGTGAATTTAGTCAATATAGGATTATTGATTAAAAAATATTAACTGAAAGCTACAGGTATGGATTAAGGAAAAGATTCAAAGCAGTACACGTTATTTATCCATGGGATTTTTGCACATCCTCCTTTGAAAATACTCCCCACAACAGCAAATCATTATGCCTTATTCCTATTTCTAATGCAGACACAGTTAACAGGTTATTGATAGGGCTTTACTGTTCTGAATTATTTATGGATTATTTAATTATTATTAGATATGAAATCATGGTGCTATATCATCAAAATGAAGCAGCAAAGAAACTTCCTTAAAACTGTGGAGCTGATGACTGAGTTTGATGCTGTGCTCCAGGAGCATCTAAGAAGAGTCACCACTCAAGAAATGTACACACACCACTACCGTGGAAAAACAATTCAAAATGAGATCATATAGTTACTGCCAAGAAAAGTCAAACAAAAGATTGTGGCAGATCTGAAGTCAGCAAGATATTACTCTGTTATTCTGGACTGCACACCTGACATCAGCCACACGGAACAAATGACTTTAATGCTGTTAGTCTATAAGGTGCCACAGGATTCTTTGCTGCTTCTACAGAACCAGACTAACACGGCTACCCCTCTGATACTTATCATCAAAATGATATTCTGCAACTGTTAACCAGCATTAAAGAGTATCTAAGTAATAAAAATCTGCATTATATGTTCTTTCCTGATGCCAGAAGTTACTTTAAAATAGTCCCCTACCTTTTCCCTTTTAAGGGAAAGTATAAAACTCTGCATATAGTAGGGTTTGATGTTTCACTTTAAAAAATAGATAATAATAATAATACTAGGGGTAACATACTAGCCTCAGTGAAGTCAATGGAATTTTTGTCATTGACTTCAGTGAGGCCAGGGTTTCATCCTAGCTGTTTTCTGTCAAATAGTGAGTGTTGAATCTAGGTAGCCAGCAAGATGATGATCTTGTGTTACATATCAATAACAAGTGATAATTTGGCTCCTCACAGAAAGTGAAATTCACCCCTTAGCCAATGGCCAACACAAGTTTTATGTATGAACTAAATCCCATTTAAACCCTATTTTCATAGTTTAGGTAGATTGAAATTATGCATAAGCCTTGTGCTGGCCCTCTGAATGGGTGTGATTGTCACCCGCAGTGTATGAGATCTGCTTCCAATCAGTGAGGATGAAATCCTACGGGGAAGATATTTACCAGACTGGAAGGACCTTCTTTGATTTCCTAATAGGTAGTTTAATACTTGATTTTTAGCACAGATTCCACCAAAGGAGGTAAAATACTAATCTGTCTTTTCTTTTCAGTTGTTAAATGTATATGATAAGCTCTTCCTCAATATAATAATGGCTTTTCTCTTCCACAAGTTCCAGGGACATCAGGCTTGTGGGGAATAGATAGAGAAACAGATTTAGAAGAGTGATAGGCTCAACCACCAGCCCCGTACCACTTGGATTTGTCTAGCAATTCTATTAGTGATGACTAAATGTAAAAGGTGGGAATGCAAATTAAGGAGGCACAGCAAGAAGAGCTGACAAAATGAAGACCAAGAATCAGGCCAAAAGGCTGTATCTACAATAGTTATGCCAAAGCCTATTGGCTAAATCTTTCTTGTCTTACATAATTTGTCCCTCTGAAATCAATGGGGAGCATACAGGATATAGCCCTATGGCTGGAGAAAACTTGTTGAACAGACTGCCCCTCTACAAGTCTCCCCTTCTGCCTTTTACTTCGAGAGAGAGCAATGCTTTGAGGACAATGCACCTCATCTAACCTGGACAGATATTTCCTTCCACAGAACTAGCTTTTGTAGAATTACAGCTAAAAATACACCTCCCTGATGTGTTTTTAGAGGCTTTTTTCCCTTTATTAGTGTCATCATATAGAAAAGACGGTTACTCACCTGTAGTAACTGGTGTTCTTCGAGATGTGTTGCTCCAATCCATTCCAGTTAGGTGTGCGCGCCGCGCGTGCACGGCATCTCGGAACTTTTTTCCCTAGCAACCCCGGCGGGCCGGCTGTCGCCCCCTGGAGTGGCGCCGCCATGGCGCTAAATATATACCCCAGCCGGCCCGTCCGCTCCTCAGTTCCTTCTTGCCGGCTACTCCGACAGTGGGGAAGGAGGGCGGGTCTGGAATGGATTGGAGCAACACATCTCGAAGAACACCAGTTACTACAGGTGAGTAACCGTCTTTTCTTCTTCGAGTGATTGCTCCAATGCATTCCAGTTAGGTGATTCCCAAGCCTTACCTTAGGCGGTGGGGTCGGAGTGAGACGTGGCGGAGTGTAATACCGCAGAGCCGAAGGCTGCATCGTCTCTAGACTGCTGCACCAACGCGTAGTGAGAGGCGAAGGTGTGGACTGAAGACCAGGTGGCCGCTCGACAGATGTCCTGGATCGGGACGTTGGCCAGGAAGGCAACCGATGAGGCGTGCGCCCTTGTCGAGTGGGCGGTGAGGCGGCACGGCGGCACGCGAGCAAGCTCGTAACAGGTTCGAATGCATGCAGTCACCCAGGACGAAATTGTCTGGGAGGAGACCGGCTCACCCTTCATGCGGTCGGCGACGGCGACAAACAACTGGGTCGAACGCCGGAAAGGCTTCGTTCGCTCGATGTAAAAGGCGAGCGCCCTGCGGACGTCCAGGGTGTGAAGCTGTTGTTCCCGAGGCGAGGCATGCGGCTTCGGGAAGAAGACCGGAGTAAGATCTCCTGGTTGAGGTGGAAGGCCGATACCACCTTAGGGAGGAAGGCCGGATGTGGCCGAAGCTGTACCTTGTCTGCATGGAAGACGGTGTAAGGTGGGCCCACCGTTAGCGCTCGAAGCTCCGAAACTCGTCTCGCGGATGTGATGGCGACGAGGAAAGCTGTCTTCCAGGAGAGGTAGAGTAGTGAACACGTGGCCAAGGGCTCGAAGGGGGGACCCATCAGTTTGGCCAGGACGAGGTTCAAATCCCAGGTTGGGGTCGGACGCCGCACCGGCGGGTATAAGCGGTCCAAGCCTTTAAGGAAGCGGGAAACCATCTGGTTGGAGAAGATGGACCGACCTTCCAGCGATGGACGAAAGGCGGACACTGCCGCGAGGTGAACCTTCAATGAGGAGACTGCAAGACCTTGCTCCTTAAGGTACCACAGGTAGTCGAGGATGGTAGGTACCGGAACGACGAATGGATTCAGAGAACGCTGATCGCACCAAAGCGCGAACCTCTTCCACTTCGCGAGGTAAGTGGAGCGCGTGGAAGGCTTGCGGCTTTCCAGGAGGACCTGCTGAACTGCCGCGGAGCAGCCCCTCTCTGCGTGGGTCAGCCACTCAGGTACCAAGCTGTAAGATGGAGGGACTGCAGGTTCGGATGGCGGAGTCTGCCGAAGTCCTGGGTGATGAGGTCCGGCCACAGCGGGAGGGGGATGGGTTCCCGAACGGAGAGCTCGAGCAGCAGGGTGTACCAGTGCTGCCTCGGCCAGGCCGGCGCTATGAGAATGACGTGGGCTCTGTCTCTCCGAAGCTTCAGGAGCACTCGGTGCACGAGCGGAACTGGAGGGAAGGCATAGAGGAGGCGATCCGTCCAGGGGTAGAGAAAGGCGTCGGACAGGGAGCCTGGCGAGCGACCCTGGAATGAACAAAACCGGTGGCACTTCCTGTTCTCCCTGGAGGCGAATAGGTCTATCTGGGGAAACCCCCACCTCCGGAAGATTGTGTGGGCGACGTCTGGACGGAGGGACCACTCGTGTGAGAGGAACGACCTGCTGAGCCGGTCGGCCAGCGTGTTCTGCACTCCCGGAAGAAAGGACGCTTGAAGGTGAATGGAGTGGGTCACACAGAAGTCCCACAGAAGCATCGCCTCCCTGCAGAGGGGGGAAGAGCGCGCTCCGCCCTGCTTGTTCACGTAGAACATTGCTGTCGTATTGTCCGTGCATACTGTCACACATCGGCCTTGCAGATGGGGGCAGAAAGTTTGGCAGGCTAGACGGATCGCACGCAGCTCGCGGACATTGATATGCAGGGCGAGCTCCTGGGTCGACCAGAGGCCTTGGGTGTGGAGATCGCCCAGGTGGGCCCCCCAACCGAGTGCCGAGGCGTCCGTGGTGAGCGTGGCGGACGGGCGCGGAGGGTGGAACGGGATCCCGGCACACACGGTCTCCGGGTCGAGCCACCATCGGAGGGACTCGAGGGCCACTCTGGAGACCGTCACCACCATCTCGAGCGGGTCCCGATGTGGCGGTACACCGACGCCAGCCAGGACTGGAACGGGCGGAGGTGGAGCCGCGCGTACGCGGTCACATACGTGCAAGCCGCCATGTGGCCCAGGAGGCGGAGGCAGGAGCGCACCGTCGTGGTCGGGAAGGTGACTAGGTCCGTGATGAGGGTGACCATCGTTTGATGGCGGGCGCGAGGGAGACAGGCCCGGGCTATGGTGGAGTCGAGGACCGCTCCGATGAACTCCACGCGCTGAGAAGGGATGAAAGTGGACTTCTCGACGTTGATGAGGAGGCCGAGCCGCCGGAAGAGGGACCGGATCTCTGCCACCTGGCCCAGCACTAGTTGTCGAGATTGTCCGCGAACCAGCCAGTCGTCCAGGTGCGGATACACGTGGATCTGACGACGGCGGAGGGCTGCGCGACCACCGCCATGCATTTGGTAAAGACCCGGTGCGGTGGAGAGACCGAATGGCAACACCGCAAACTGGTAGTGGCGTTGCGAGCACAAATCGGAGGTAACGTCGATGAGGAGGATAGATGGCGACATGGAAGTAAGCGTCCTTCATGTTGAGGGCGGCAAACCAATCTCCCGGATCCAGGGAGGGAATGATGGTCCCCAAGGTGACCATGCGAAACTTGGGCTTGAGCAGAAACTTGGGCTTGAGCAGGAACTTGTTCAGCTCGCGAAGGTCCAGGATAGGACGTAGCCCGCCTTTCGCTTTGGGGATAAGGAAATAGCGGGAGTAGAATCCCCTGCCCCGCCTGTCTTGAGGCACTGCTTCTATGGCACCCACGCTCAACAGAGTCTGGACCTCTTGCAAGAGGACTTGCTCGGGAGAGGGGTCCCTGAAGAGGGACAGGGAGGGTGGGTGGGAAGGCGGGGGCGAAACAAATTGAAGGCGGTATCCTGACTGGACTGTTTGCAACACCCAGCTGTCCGATGTCAAATGGGACCACGCCGAAAAGAAATGGGAAAGGCGGTTGTAAAATAACGGGGAAGGATCCGGTAGGGAGAGATGGGCCGTCCTCGGCGTCCCATCAAAACGGACTTGGCCCCTGGGGAGCCTTGGACGAGGCCTGCCTGGTTCCGCCCGATTGCCCGACGGGCGACGGCGGTTCTGGGCCGGTCGCCGGCTAGAATACGGCCGATAGCGCTGTTGGTAGCGGGCTGGTTGCGGCCGGAAGGGTCTGCGCTGTGTCGCCGGCGTGTGCATTCCGAGCGTGCGGATGGCGATGCGACCGTCCTTCAGGGTCTGGATCCGAGAATCCGTCTTCTCGGAAAACAGACCCTGGGTGTCGAACGGGAGATCCTGGAGAGTATACTGCACCTCCGGCGGCAGGGTAGAAGATTGCAGCCAGGAGATGCGCCTCATCGTCACGCCCGATGCCAAGGTCCGAGCCCCGGAGTCCGCGGCGTCGAGGGCAGCCGTGATAGAGGATCTGGAGGACCTCTTTCCCTCCTCCAACAAGGCCGAGAACTCCTGACGAGATGTTGATGGCAGGAGCTCCGTGAATTTCGCCAGGGACGTCAGGATGTCAAAGACGTACCTGGCGAGAAGGACCATAATGTTGGCAATCCGCATTTGTAAGCCCCCTGCGGAGTAGACCTTACGGCCGAGCAGGTCCATGCGGCGGGCGTCCTTGGATTTGGGCGCTGGGGCAGGTTGGCCGTGTCTCTCCCGGTCGTTGACGGATTGAACGACCAGGGAGTCCGGAGTAGGGTGGGAATAGAGGTACTCATAGCCAGTCGGGGGGGCTAAGTACTTACGCTCGACCCCGCGTGCTGTAGGCTGAAGAGAAGCGGGGGTTTGCCAGAGCGTAGTTGCATTTTTTTGAATTGTCCGCACAAAGGGCAATGCCACTCGGACGGGAGTGTCCGCGCCGACCACATTGGTGATCGGGTCCTCATCCTCCTGGACCTCCGCCACGGGAAGGCCCATGGCCGCCGCCACGCGGCGAAGCAGTTCCTGAAAGGCCCGAAGGTCAATGGGCGGGGGCTCGTTGGCCACAGCCCCTGCCACCGCCTCGTCCGGCGAGGACGATGAAGAGACGCCCTGTCCGATAGGTTCTGGCACCGGGGCTGGTGGCTGGACCTCCGCTTTCTCGTGCGGAGTGGCGGGTTGGCGGTCCGTAGGAGCGGGGACCTCGTGCGGAGGAGAGGGAGGCGGTCGGCTAACTGTCGCCTCGGGGAGTCTGGTCCCGGCGGTCCCATCCCGCAAAGGAAAGGGGGTGCCCTGTGCCTCATGGTGCGCCCAGGGGACCCAGTAGCCCCACTGCTCGTGATGGAGTCCTTGCGGGGTCGGCAACTGCTGGGCGGCATCGTCTGCACCGGAGGCCACCGACGCTGGGCGGGATGGCCAAGGCGGTGCCGAGGCGCCGAGGAATGACCCGCAGAGGGCGGAGACCCTCCGCCGGCGGGCGAAGGTCGATAAAATGGCGACGGCTGGGCGGCGATCGCGACCGTCGGCCACCACGGTGCGGGAGCTCGACCGGCGCCGGGAGCTCGACCGGGACCGGGATCTGCGGTGCCGGGAAGGACTTCGCGAGTCGCGGTGCCGCGAGCGGTGCCGGGATGGAGATCTCCGGCGGTACCTGCGGTACGGTGACCTGGATCTGGACCGGTGCCGGGAGTACGACCGGTACCGAGATTGAGAACGGTACCGGGACTCAGACCGGCGACGGGATGGTGCCCGGTGGCGGGATGAGGAACGGCGTCGGGATGGTGCTCGGTGCGAGATGAGGCGGCGTCGAGATCCCGGCGACGGACGGCGACCTGCGGCGGGACGGGATCGGGACGGGGCGCCTTCCGTGCCGTTCGTCCAGGGAGGGCGGCCGTGTCATCCTGGCCGGTTTCCCCACTGATGTGACAGTCCGCACCGGCGGTGCCGGGGGCTGGAGGCTCGGTGCCTCTATGAGCCGGATTAGCTCACGCGCAGAGGAGAACGTCTCCGGCGTTGACGGCAGCCTTGGCTCCACCACGGTCGGTGCCGGGGAGCGCGGCGATGCCGGACTCGACGGCGCTTGCGGTGCCGGAGTCGAGGGCCCAGGGCACGCCTTACGCACGGCCGCAGCCACTCTCGCGGCATCCTCCGTGCGGGCTTTTGCCCCTGCTTTCGCGAGCTGCTGACTGTCTGAAGGCGAAGCGGCGGCGCCGGTCTTCTTGGTCGCCGGCTTAGGCACCGGGCAGCGGTGCGGGCGGCTCGGTGCCGCCGGTGCACTCTTCACCGCCGCCGCCGGCGGTGCCGGCGCGGGCGGTGCCGGGGGTTGGAGGGACGCCTCCATAAGGAGCTGTTTGAGGCGAATGTCTCGCTCCTTACGGGTCCGCGGCTTGAAAGCCGAGCAGATAGCGCACTTGTCCGTGCGGTGTCCTTCGCCCAGGCAACGGAGGCAAGAGCCGTGGGGATCACCAACCGGCATAGGCCTCTGGCACGCTGCGCAGGGCTTAAAGCCCGGTGCCTTGGGCATGAGCCCGCACCGGGGAAGGAAAGGGAGGAACTACCCCCCTTATCCTTACCTAAATCACTAACTAACTAACTATTGAACTAACTATACTAACACTAAACGAACTATGTACAAGGAAAAGTAGCGAGAGCTAGGGTTGTGGAGGACAGAGAGCACTCCACAGTTCCAACTGGCCGTCACGGGCGGTAAGAAGGAACTGAGGAGCGGACGGGCCGGCTGGGGTATATATTTAGCGCCATGGCGGCGCCACTCCAGGGGGCGACAGCCGGCCCGCCGGGGTTGCTAGGGAAAAAAGTTCCGAGATGCCGTGCACGCGCAGCGCGCACACCTAACTGGAATGCATTGGAGCAATCACTCGAAGAAGAACTTAATGTGCACCAAAATTTAAAACAAAAATAAAAGCCATGCTTCTTTTGAAATCACATGTTAGGACCCTGGATCAAGATATCTGCATTTCAAGATAAGGTGCCGGATTGTTGTGGTGTACTTGAAAACTGTTGGAATTGTAGGCTGATGCTTTAATTTGTATGGGGTTTCCTGGTCCTGCTTGCAGGCTAGAGGGTAGAGAAGAGTGCGATCAGAGTCAGTCTGGAGACAGCCAGTTTAGAGTAAGGTGGGGTGAGTTGTGCCTCTCTGTTTTAGGGATCAGCCTCTTTGCCTCTTTCTCTGCTTGGGGGTTCTTGGTGTGTTATTGCTCTGAATTTTAAGAAATAAAGGACTGTGACATTACAACCTTCCAGCAAGAATATTTATTCTTTTATCTAACTTCTTTGTGTTCATGGTGTGAATTGTGCTCTTATTTGAGAGGAGTCAGTGGAGTTAATTTAAATGAAACACCTTTAGAAAAAGCCAATTTGAATCAAATATATGCCAACATAAATCAGATTTTTAGAGATTAAGAAATAAAGAGATTAACTTTCAGAAATTTCACTGTGGTTGGCATTAGAATTATTGCACAGATAGAAGGGGGGTGTCTGTCTGTGTGACACTGTTCTTTGATCATCTCATTGATTTCCATTAAAACTACATTAACAGCATAGAGTCACCTCTTCAGCTAGTGCTGAGAAGTCCCTAAATCACTTTCCTTAAAGGGATACTTCTTAGAAAACTGAAAGGTGAGCCTCACTTGTTTTCTTACCCTGCCTTACCCATTCCCATGGGCATTTCAGTGGGAGGGGGTGATTTGGCCCAGAGAGCAGAAGCCTCAAACGGGAGTGTGTTATGCAGTCCTGGGAGCAGTGGGGAATGTATGAAGAAAAAGCTAGGCTTGGTGACTGGGTACTTTCAGTCTTTGTCTTTTGAATATGTGTTACCATCACAAATACATATGATTTTCAACATCATATATTATTTTAACATATTTGTGATGATGAATAGCTCAGTATTTATTAAAGTTCAATTGTGGAGCTCATTCTGGCTGTATAATCCAGTTTATTCAATAGATCACATACAAAGTAAACAATAGCAACCTCGAGATTCGTATTTCCTTTCCACTGTGATGTTTGCTCAGTCACTAAAGCTGATGAATCAGCTGCATTACTGAGGTTTTGTTCAGTAAAAATTCATTCTGGAGTGTACTGCTGTCGTATTGAGCTCCTTTGATTAGCCTACTGTAATTGTGTTTGAGCAAACATTTGGATAAAGAAGAAATAAAGCACTAAATAAGAAAAGAACTTCTACAAAAGTCTGATGCTTGAAAGGCTGATAAATTTGTAACATCTGTTACAATTATTTAATTGTAAGAAGTAGCCAGCTGTAAACAGCTAGAATGTCTTCAGTTTTAGAAGGCTGTAAACCAGGGTGACAATCTGAAAGAGCCTTATCTGTTGTATTAGGTAGATAATGGTAATTCTGTGGTGTATTGAAAACTGTAAAAAAAAATCATATGCTGTCACTTTAAATCCTGGTCCTACTTACAAACTAAGGGGCTCTGCACAGAACCGGGGCCTAACAGAGTCAGTTTACAGACAGTCTAGAGAAAGGTGATGTTAGTTGTGCCTCTGTTTTAGAGAGCAGCCTGCTTTGTTTCTCTGTTTTTTGGGGTTCTTGTGTCTTCTGAATTCTAAGAAATAAAGTAGTGTTGTGTTGCAACCTTCCAGCAAAAGTATTTATGGTTTTATTCACATCACTGTGGTATAAACATCAATTCTTATCTGCCTGTCCTAGGTACTTATATGGCCTGCATCACTGTAGTACCTGAGTACCATGCAATCTTTAATGTATTTATCCTCACAACAACCCTATGAGGTAGGGAAGTGCTATTACCCCCATTCTACAGATGGGAAATGGAGGCACAAAGAAGGTGGAATTCACAAAAGTAGTTAGGCACCAAAATCCAACACTTAGGTGCCTAAGTCCCAGTTTTGGCTCCATTACAATCCACAAAACTTCCCCAAACCTTCAATCAGCATTTAAGTTTTTAAGAGAAAAAGTTCCTAAGGCCCTTACATTGCTGCCTCTTTGCACATGCACTGCTGCCTCACTGTAAGTGTCCAGATGTTAGTCTCCTGCCTAAGACCCAGAGCAATTTATGAACCATGGAAAGACAGATATTCATCTACCTAAATTGCATGGAGGGCCCAATCCAGTAGGTGCACTTGGATGCTACTTACCAGACCAGGTCCCATTCAAACTACCAGAGGAGGTGGTAGTAGCAGTAGCCACCTTATAACTTCTAGCCCAATGGTTAGAGCATTTAACTAGGATTTAGGAAACCCAGGTTCAATTCTTCCCTCTCTACTGGGGAGAGAAGGATTTGAATAGAGGTCTCCCACCTTTCAGGAGAGTGCTCTAACAACTGAGCTATAGGATATTCTGACATAGGGCTCCCTCAGTCTCTCTTGTTGAAGCTGTTTCACTGTGGATAAATAATGAAAAAGTGACTGGAGGGGAGGGGCAGCTGGTCCCAGGATCTACCATCTCCCAGGTGAGTGTCCTAACCACTGGGCTACAGAGTCATTCACTCTCACTTTCTGACTGGACCAATCTTTACATCCAACTGTGAAGGCAACTCTCCTTGTCCAGATCTCTCCCACTGTTGTTTCCATGGTAACATTCCTCTTCCCCCCACCAAAACCTCACACAGGGAGCTCATCACAGATCTGAATATCTGTGTGGGGCCAGGTGGCAAAGAATATACAGGGAGGAGATTTTTATGCTCATAATTCCTCACACTACACTCATGGGTGAAAAATATAATACAGTCCCAGGTGCTATAGATTTTTCTCAGCCCCTCACACTCATGCTACAGACCCCTGTTTAATGGGTATGGCTGGCCAAAAACCACCAGAATTCCATTTCATGAAAACTTTTGAAGTTTCACCATTTGTTTTCATCTGATGCAGAATGAAACCAAGTTTTTGTGGGGGAAAAAAGCAAGAGACAGAGAAGCCAGGTGATCAGGGCACTCACCTACAATGTGAGAGTAGATTCAAGTCCCTTATTTCTATAAGGCAAAGCAGGGATTTGAACCTAGGTCTCCCACCAGACTAGTGCCTATTCTGTAGTGGGTCTCTCTCTCTCTCTGACCAGAAATTCCATCCTGGACCCAAAAAACCTTCCCTGATAAAAGGTTAACTAAAACAGACAGGCTTCCATTAAAAGTTTCCATTTAAACAAATTAGTATTTTCTAACAACAACAAAAGAAAAAAAGATTTGTTGAAGAGTTTCAAACCACCTCTAGTCTTGAAGGCTTTTGAAGGCAGGCAAGGCCCTGCCATAAGTCTTAGTGAGTGCAAAGTCTCTTCCATAATTTATATCACGTTTTGCTTAGATGCAGCTCTTGATGAGAATCAGATTTACTGTGCTTTAGCTATAAGTGTACCCACACTCAGAGCTTCTAGCAAAACACTCAGAGCTTCTAGCTTTGCACATACCTAATGTTAGAAGCATTAAGGATGATATTGTGGCATTTACACCACAGCCCTCTGCATCAGCCAGTACAGAGCCATAGAATCCCAGGAAAAGCTCTGGGGAGGCTGTGCCTCAGGACGACACAATCTTTCCTGGCACTGCTCTTTGCGCATAGGTCTGTTCCAAGCATTAGAATGAAGCACGTTGCTCCCTCTAGTGGAGCCAACATGTTCCATGAACAGGAGTGATGTGGAGATAGCTGGGGCAAAATGTCACCTCCTTCCTGCCCCTTTCCAGCCTCCTGCTTTCCTGGAAGCAGAAGAAAACAGACCCTGGATTCTGGAGAATCCAGAGAGCATAAGTACTGCTATTGTGAGTAGCCCTAGTGCACCCCTCCACCCAGTGTGCCTATGAGATTGCCTGTTAATCTGGCCTTTGAAGAACAAAGCTTTGTTGCTTAGTATTTTCAAAGTAGTGCTCCACATTCCTCACCAAAATCCACCCCCAGGCTCCCCACAAATTCCTCATGTACTGAGAGTTTGCAGCTCTGGATTTAGGCTATAGAGGCACAGAATGGGGGAGGGAAATGCTACCACCATGGCATGCTTCCTCAGCCCTGCAGGACACAGTTGAGTTACACAAGAAACCAATGTTCCATTTAAGTCAATGGGCCAAATTAATTTCAATGGGATTTTGCCTAAGGAGGAACTGTTGGATTGGGTCCTAGGTTAAGTGGAAGAAGCATAATTATTAAAGTGAAATGTGTGACAATGACTCACATTTCCATCAGAGCTGCTACAAAGTATATGCTGCATTACAACAACTTCTTTTTAGAAAGAGACTATAAAGCCATTCATTTGATGTAATGCTTTACAAGAGCAAGATTTCCTATTAAAAGTAATGTGAATGAGTAGTTACAGCACAGCTGAGCCTGCTAGAATTAGAATATATTAACTTTCATCAACATTATCAAACTTTATTTTTTTGTGTACGGTGACACAGAACAAAGAAAAACTGTTCAGTAGCTTTAGCTTATAAGAGGTGAAATCACAGAATTTAACTATTAGCAGCAAAAATTAAGTTAAACTACCATCCAAATAGGAGTTTATTAGCAGAAGCCAACATAAAAATACAGGAAGCTTGTAAACATTTGTTATTGATATGGTAAATTTATACACAGGAACTCATGTAAAAGCAAATTATCCTTCAAAACATTTAGTGAAAATCCAATGCAAGTTTTAAAAAGTTATAGTGAAGAACAGGTTATTGTTTCACCTTCTTGATCAATTTCCCCATAGTTTGTAACAATAGAAGCTTATTTTAACTTGATGCTCTTTTAGGTTTATAATAATCCCACTTTACAATAATATTACTTGTTATAAAGCTTATTTGTTACTGTAGCGGGGTAGTTAACCCGCTCTGGACCTGAAGGGGTTAAAGCAGCCCTGATGCTGGCTGAGGGCCAGCAGCTGAAAAAAGAGTCTCCCTCTGGTTCTATAGAGAGAAGGCCTGGCTGCCTGGGAAGCTGAGGAGGGTACCTAGGGTGGAGCAGTGCTGGGGGAGGGCAGAGGGAGCTGGGGAGCTCCAGCCTAGCTAAGCCCCAGGCTGCAGGCCGAATTAAGGGCCCACAAGAGTACTGGGGCTGCAGAGGGGCAGCCCAGATATAGGCAGAAGCAGCTGGTCCAACCCCCCTTGCTGATGATGAGTGGTTTATATATTGCAGTCTGCCCCAGGGAGCGGAGGCTAGAGGATGACTGGCAGTACCTACTGAGGCAAGGTGAGGACTGGGGGTTCCCCTGGGAGAGGAGACCCAGAGTGAGGGACTACTGCTCTGGGCAGAACCCCTGGGCAAAGGGCACTGGGGTCTGGGAGGGACACGGGGGCCAGCGGCAGGTAAGACATCAGCCGGCAGAGGGAGCTCCGGAGCTGAAAAAGAGCTCATTCCCTGGACACACAGCAGGAGGTGCTGCAGCAGTAAGCCATTGCCCTGCCACAGTTACATTAAGAAGAGTTTTTAGGTATTCTGCCTTTTTAACCATTATTTTTATTGATGCATTTGGTCAAACAATGTTATTTTTATGTACTGTTCCTATAGTTTAACACAGAGCATTTGAATTCTACATAAATATCCCTGTTCTTCACTTTTGTCCATTTTAATTGCTGTTTTAATAATGGCATATTCCTGTGTCCTTATTTAACCTAGGCCTAATAAAGTCACCAAATTATGGCAAGGACACCACATTATAAAAATGAACCAACACTGTGCACCTGGTCATTAGAACAATCAGTACAACTTATATTGTGGCTATACCTTAAGAATGGGTAAATCTTTCTAACCAGGAATAGGAGGTTACTCAACTTGTGCAGTAACTGAAATTCTTCAAGATGTGTGTCCCTGTGGGTGCTCCACTTGAGGTGTCAGTGTGTTCCAGCACTGTTGATCAGAGATTTTCAGTAGCAATGTCTGGTCGGGGTGTACATACACAGTAGCACTCTCTAGTGTGGAGTGTCTAGCTTGTACCCTGAAGTAGAGGGGAGGAGTGTGGGTAGTGGAGCAGCCACAGGGGGGCACATCTCAAAGAACCTTAATTAGTGCACAGGGTGAGAAACCTTTTCTTCTTTGACTACTGTCCCTGGGGGTACTCCACTTTAGGTGAATGTAGAACAGTGTCCTCATGAGGATGGAAGGGACTTCGGATTTGAATTAATTGCTGAGGTTAGTACACTGAGGCCTAGTCTTGTGTTTGAGCTTAAACTGAGAGTAGCTGCATAATGGGTTGTGAATGTGTGTTCAGATGCCAAGTTGGACACCCTGCAGATGTCTAGAATGGGCACATTGTGTAGGAATGCTATGAAGGTAGATGAAGCTCTTGTGAAGAGGATTCTGATACCCAGAGGGGCTTCAGTGTTGTGTAGTGAATAGCACATATGCATACAGCTGGATATCCATTTAGATAATCTTTGCATAGATATGGCAGAACCTTTTGAGGGTTCTATTGTTGACACAAAAAGTTGAGGGTAATAACTAGGCTATCTAACTTAATCCAATTTTATTTGAAGGTTTTTAGTGATACCGCTAACAGACTCCATCTCAAGCCAAGGACAATTGAGAAGGAACTGTAGGGGTCAGGGTGTGCACATGCTAGATAAGGCACCAGTGGCGCTGCAAGACTGCTACTGCACATGCGCACCCCGACCAGACACTGCTATCGAAAATCTCTAATCAACAGCGCCAGGACACACTGACACCTGAAGTGGAGCACCCACAGGGGCAGCACTCTAAGAACTCTTCATCCTAGGCCAGAAAGTTTCATTTTATATGTGATAGACATATTGACTTTGCCCTCTATAAAAATATTGCAATCAAACATTAAGTGTGCTATTTCTTTCATGTTCTTGAGTTCAGTGAAACCCCTTGCCTGCCCATCTACAAATATTTGTACTGTACAAGTGAAGAGATTTGGGGGGAGGGAGGGAAGGAGGAGAGAATTGCCTTTTTATAGGCTTTTAATCTA
This sequence comes from Mauremys reevesii, assembly GCF_016161935.1. NCBI lineage: Eukaryota > Metazoa > Chordata > Testudines > Geoemydidae > Mauremys > Mauremys reevesii. The sequence continues at coordinate 60,808,684 of NC_052627.1, read as the reverse complement.
CATGGCTAGAATGAAGGAATGGTAACCAGGATAATTTTGAGGTTGTACCAGTCACTTGTTTATAAATATTTTAGAATCAGTAATAAGGGATAAATTAGGAGAACATTTGGACACAGAACAATTTAATCAGGGACAGTCAGCATCGATTTACAAGGAGGAGCTCATGCGTAATGAGTCTGATTAATTTCTTTAAAGATGAGACAATGAGAACTGGCAAGGAAGCAGTAGACATAATCCACATGGACTTCAATATAGCTTTTTTTTATGGAAGCAAATTAAAGACTATTGTGTAAGGTTAATAAGTGACTTATTGAGAACATTTTTAATTACATAAAAAGTTAATTTAGCAAGCAAAATCAGAAAACAGTGCTAGAGGGATAAAAACAGCAGTCTACACACCTTGCTCACTCTGTGTCAGTGATCTTAAGAGAAGATCTATAAGACAGTATAAAGATTTGCAAGAGGCTCTAACAGAGGTTAATAATGAAATGGGATATAAAGGATCCTGCCACGGTTCCTTATAAAGCAGCTATTGTACCTCTAAAGCAGAATTAAAAAAAAAAAAGTTTAATTCTATAATGATTAAACATTATACTTAATTGGAATTGTCTCTGATAATCCATATATTGGGAATTGCGTAACTATTTAGTTTTTACTCAGTTTTGCAATTCTCTGTATCCTGGAGTTTGGGGGGTGGTCCTGCTTGGTGGTAATTTTATGATTATTTCTCAATAATGTAAATGAGCATTAGTAGAGAGATTTGCATAGGTATTCAGAATTTTCTAGCAACTTGCAAACAAGGGGGGCAGAGTAAAAAAAGAAAAATCCACTCTCACTTGTTTACCTACCACTTTTTTCAAGTGAAAAAAATTTAAAGTGAGAGTGGGGAGTATTCCCATCTAAACTTTTAATTTTTAAATCAATAAAAATTTCATTTAGAATTTTTTGCCAAAAAATCAAAATTTTCCAAAACCATATTTTTTGTAAACACTTTGTTTTTTAAAAAAAAATCTAGTTATTAGGCAGCATTTCCAGCAATCCCAGCCATTATACAGGCTGTGCAAAGTGGAGGCTGCTTACACTTTACCACAATCATGTTACAATGAGCATCCCATAAGGTCTAAGCAGAATCTAAGCCTAAGGGAATAACTGAAAACAAGAACGTTCAAGCATTTACCTCTTGAAAATGTTCATGAAGGTTCTTTCCTTTTGTAAACTTTGGCAACATTTACATAGCAAATTGGTCATGCCTGTCAAGCACTTTGATTACAGCACATATGTAAATTTCAAAAGTAAATAGCACAGGAACACTCTACTGTTTAATATATTTTTATAGTGCTTAGTATCTTTCCCTTAGCTTACCATATGAAGTCAAGTCCTCGCCCAGTGCACACTGAAACGGAGTTTATAACAATTGATATCAATTAAGGATCTACTCCCACCCCATCCCAGTGCCAATATCCACCTTCATTACCTTGATCGATCAGCCCTCAGAGAGAGAGCACTGATCACAACACGTATCTGTCTTAATATCCTTGAGAATGTCTTGTATTTATCTAGATGTGTACATTCCTTTTTTCTAAGTCTAGGATTTAAACAACACTTATGAGAGTACAACTCTGCTTCAGAAAGTGCTAAGAAATCAAAGCACTTGTTTGCAGTTATCTTGAAAATCTGGACATGACCACAGATGCCTTGTCTTAGCTAGAAAATAAGGACCTGTTGAAAGCAATGGTGGAGGCAACAGCGCATACAGGATGTGCACATTTTCCCTATCATGCACTCTAACCTGAAGGTGGTGGTGAGCCCATCTACATTACAGCTTCAACCAGTAGGAAATTGGAAATAAGTACAAAGTTGGCTAGTGCTATAATGTAAATTCCCATTGCATCTAGTCACATATGTTTTAGAATTAGGTGGAATGTTTGTAGAAACTTTATGTACAGCAGCATTTCCTGAAGCATTGGGCACAGCCCACACAGAGGCTTGAAGGCTAGCTGAAGAGGGGCAGATGTATAAATTAAGAAGGGTGAGCCTTTTACAGCACATGGTGGAGCTGAAAAAGAAGTGTAGTTTTATTTTCCTAAACAGGACTCAAGTTTCAAAAGTTTGCACAAACTGTTGCATAGCAAGCATTAAAGTATATGAACAATAAAATACAGCATCATTTATAGTTGTTAGAGAGCTATATACAATGCTGTAACTTGAAAGATTTATCCCATTTATGCTATCAGATTTGAGAAGTGGTGGATTCTCCATCTCTTCTTGTCTTCACATCAAGACTGGATGCCTTTCTTTAGTCAAATACATTATTTCTCTCAATAATGGGTTAGTCATTTGAAATTATATGGCCTGGGTTCTACTGCAAGTCAAACTAAATGATCCAACACTCTCTTGTAGCACTCAAGAAAATAAGTGATTTCTTGGTAGCTTAAAACAATATGCCTTTGATAGAAAACATGCCACTGGAAGTGTTCACAATGCATTATTCACTTTACAGGGATGAAGGGAGTTTTCTCCTATATAATCCTCAAGTTGCTGGTGATGTAGAAATGAGAGAGAAAACTCACTTTTCTGTAAATGTATATTTGATCAGTACAGCTATGGGCAAAAATAAATGACATGATTTCATTTTCCTGGAAATAACTGTGCTGGACTGGAGCTATTATCCATCTTCCAGTGTATACTCTTACACAGAAAATAGACTTTTACACAATAAATGAATAAAAAAGCCTTTTTGAATGACACATACTATTTGAATTCCTTAGTTTGGTTTGAGGAGAAAGGTTTAGCGTTTCTGCTATATAAAGCTTCATTTAACTTGAAGTCCTTGTTTTTATGTACTGGCAAATGCCTCCCTCTGCAGGAAATTGGAAGTCAATTGCAGCTACACCCTGTTGCAGCATAGAAAATAAATGCCCAAGAAACAAGATAATACAATTAGCAGAGGAGAATCCACTTAATTAGTTCTTTATTAATGGCATAACATATCTAGGCTCTAGTTCTGATTTGGTCAATGATTCAACCTGTGATGTCAGGCAAGTCAATGCTTTCTGTGCCTCAATTTCCCCATCTGTAAAATAGTGATATTACCCATCTTTGTAAAGCACTTTCAAGCCTTTAGATGTTATATGGGAAGGGGGAAGTATCATTAGTTCATACTATTTTGTTTATTAAATGGAATCCCTACTATTGCCTGCAAGCCTGGCATCAGTACTGTGCTTAAAAGGTGTTAAATTTAGCACAAGTTTCCTGCTGTGCAACTTTAGTTCAGTTCTGGCTCATACCCTAATCTCTGGCTGCTAGATGAGTCTATATTACCTAGTTTAACAGCTAGGCACTGCCTAAATGAAAGTGCAAGACTGAGAATAACGAGGTCTGAGTTCTATCTGCCACAGATTTGTGGGGCAGTTGTTTTTAAAAACAAAGATAGTAGTTGGCTATAGACACTTTTGAAAATTCCACTAGGCACCTAACTCCCACTGGGCATTCCCAAAGTGGAGATGCCATTTAATAAACAGTAATAAATAATTATACTTTGCACTTATGTAGCATGTATAAATGCTCTAAAGTATTTTACAAAAGTGGGAGTTAGACCGCTAGGTGCTTTTGAAAATCCTACTAAGCATCAATCTGCAGCTTTAGGTGCCTAAATGCCTTTTTTAAAATCAGGTCCTGGGTGACTCTGTGCCAGTCATTTAATTGCACTGTGCCCTGGTTTCCCAATCTGTAAAATGGGGAAAATAGCTACCTTACAGAAGTTCTGTAAGACTAGTATTGTAAAGCTCTCTGAGTTCCTTGGATAGAAAACACTTCGCAGGTACAGATATTCAGTTAGTATTAAGGAATTAACTATCTGGAGTACTGTGGCAGCTGCCCTTCCTGCTTCTGCCACAAAATCCTGGTATAATACTGCATCTGCAGTAGCAGGCTGGTCGCAAATATGTTAGGCAATTCTTTATGAAGGAGCAATATTCTTGATAAGTAGCATGATGCTGTTGGTCAGAGTGCCAGCTTTCAGCACCAAGATTCAAATCCTGAATGGGTCACTTAAATATTTAATTACAATGACCCCCATCTTCAGAAGTGTCAGAACAATACTCAGTGCACAGGACAGGGGCAGGATGGGAAAAAGTATTTTGCAACCAACTTTGACACGCCAAGCCACAGAGCTATTCAGCCATAACCATAAATTTTAGGCCTTGGGACTGCTCCAAGTTGTGGTGGCTTGTAACAGCCCCACTAGCAGACTGCCAGAATGCCACAAACTCTGGCCATACCTGTGGCTCCCAGTACACACCTTAGTAGGAGATGGGGAGGGCACAGAGTTGCCCATGTCAACTTCCCTGATCCTGGGGGAATTATCTGATTTAACGCAGCTTTAATGGTTAATTGGTACAAAAGGGGCTTAGCACAGGATGACCTACACACAAAAAAGAATCTTTCCAAGATTTGTTATATATCCTTGCAGTGTCCACTCTAAAAACTAAACTATTTATTGCATCACAGATTGGTAAATGGATTCCACTTTTTTTTGACCAGCATGTACAGCATTAGTATAAATCACAGTACACAATTCAATTTTTTTCCTATAGTTTTTCAAAATTCAGTGAGAAAAGCTTTGTGACAACTGTCCTTCCTGAAGATTAACAGGTTCCATTGAGAGATTTCTCAATTATCTGAAGACTGTGTAATCAGCACATTTGTGTAAAGTATCAAAGGAGAAAGCACTCAGGCAGATGCATTTGCTGAGATTTTTTAAAATTGCTTACTCTATATAAAGTGTATATACACATGCTACACATGACTTCAAACCCACAAGTGGATCAACATTCACTGTACACCAGCCATTTCTTTAGCTTATTCCTTACAACATTGTTAACTCCAGAATGATCAGATGAACTTTCCTTTCAGAGGAACTAACATTTCCAGGAATGAATACATTCAGCAATACTTGGCTGTATGTAAGCTAATACAATTCAATTTTAACAAGTTCTTTTTAAGACTTTATACTTTTGGTCTGTCAGCATTTTGTACAGCAACAGTAGCTTGAATTACCTTAGGGAAAATCATTATAAATCTGGTTACTAAAGTCATAATGATAATCTGAAAAGGATTGAATTCATTCCCCTTTGCAAAGCCCATGTAGTCTTTGCTCAGCGCATGACGTGGGGGTGCACAGGTTAAAACTGCCATTGCGGTTGCATGGCTGCAATGTAGTACCTGCAATTATTATTCTATCCTACAGGCTTCATACAAAATGTCTGATACCTCACTCTGCCTCATTAGATGAGTAGTCATGAAATCCCATAACCATCCCACAGCCTGCCCCAAGAAACCCTCCCTGCTGGCCTATTGGTAAGTGGTATGGAGGCCCCACATATCCTCTACACTCGTGATCACTCTGCACAGACAACAGGCTTTAATGTCCCAGAGGGCTTTGCATGGCCCACCCCACATAGGAAGATTCCCTCAAAAGCATTACTGGAATATTTCACACTTTTGTACAGACTACTGCAAGTGTTATGTTTAACCCTAGTGTGATGGAATGCTAATCCCAGGGGAAGGGTTTTAAAAGGTTATTAATAAATATACTATCAATATCAAATGAATTGTGTTTTTTGTATATGTACAAAACAGCATATTTTCACATATGCACAACTGACTGGTTAAAGAGTGCTTCAATATTAAAGAAATCATCATGAAAATTATTCAAAAATTAATCTGAGTGAAGACAAAGGATTTCTGATACCCCGAATTCAAATTCAAAATTGTAGATTATACCAGGCAATTTGTGCCTCACTCTCAGGTTAAAATTCCCTGTTCTAAGGAATCAATTTGATTGAACATTGTACAATATAATAAAAACTGAAGTACTTTTTTCTTATACCAAAAACAAAAGTGTGCTAGACTGATGTTTTGAATTCCTCTCCTATACCAGCCATCCCTGTTATTCCTGAACTGACAGATAAACAATATTAGCATTTATTTATATTTGCTTCATGTTTAAGCTTCACTGACCAAAGGAACAAGAGTCCCAAGGTTGGCCCACATCAAATTTTCTTATGTAACAGTGAAACATGCCAAGCTAGTTTATGAACCTCCACCCCATTCACACACCATCTCTAAAATAAAGTTATTTTACCCTCAAAGCATGTGCTTAAAGATAAGTTCATATATGTAAGTGCTTCCACTGGGGGGAGAATGAGGCCCTAAAACTCTATCCACTTGTCTCTAAAATTACTGTAAACAATGTTGAACATTTAACAATATATACAAACCCCACAAATATCTTTTAAAGAACAGCATAAATTTAATGTCAAAATATTTGAATTCAAGTACAGAAATTAACACATGATTTCAACATTTAAAAAAAACAGCACAACTCTTTTAAAACAGAACTACTATACAGGTAATACCAAAACACAGACCAAGCTTAACAATTTTAACTCTGAATAAATTAACAGCACAAAAAGTAAGATATTTTACTCTATTACTAAAACTATTCAAAGGACCACAATAGTAAATTATTTCTTTAAAGTTGAAAAAAAGTTTCTTAAAATCTTTCTTTTGCATCATTTTCCGGCCACATAATAGTTGCCTTCTCACTAAATAACTACTAATCTTCAACGTAAGAGTGATCCTTGGTAACAAGATTACAACCAAAATTTGCACAGATTAAATTAAAGAGATACTATTCAGTAAAGTAATTATTAGAAAAAATCTTAACATAAACCACTGGGTTCTATTGCCCACACTTTGACCAGGAACCATAAACAGATAGAAGAGCATCGATCTACAGTACACAGGCCAAGAAAAGAAACTTTTTGAACTTTATCTTTTGACAAATGCTTAGTAAAATGCTTATATTTACGGAAATGTGAAAAGTTCCCTATATGGAAATAAATATATTTTACTCATGAAAATGAATAGTGAAGACCCAATTAAAAACTAAAATTGAAAACTTTCATATTAATGCTGTACAACTTTTTCTTCAAAAGAATGAGGCCTCAGAGATATATACTCGCTGTCCAACATGGCTGCCATTAGCAAGCAGAATTGTTGGTGATAAGGGGTAGCTTGGATAAAAATAAGGCCTTGATGTGTATGGAAGCACGCTGGGTGTCCCAGAAGAGAGAGTGACACTAACAGGGGAAATGCTATTTACTGAGCTGCGATGAAAATTGTAGTCTGTAAATAAACATATGAATAGTTATTTTGCATGTAAGTCTATAGATACAAATTGAATTCAAAGAGACAAAATAGACTACTACACAAAAAATCATTTTCTAACATGTTTCAATCCTCAAGAGACTATGCTGATCTGTCGCATTGCAAATCCTGCTTTACCAGTATGTGACACAAATACCTGCACTTCACTGATATATTTCTATACCAGGATCACAGATTTGACTGGAAAGGTATCTTTCCACTAACAAATTTGTTTTGCATCATTCTACCTTTGCAGAAACAAATCTCTGATTTATCTCACTACCACAAGATATTAATTTTCTTCCAAATTAGATCTGGTACTGAAATACAGGGATTTCATCTCTGAAAGAAGAGGTGTAACCAGTTCATTTTTGCCTTTTTCTAAGATTTATTATTATTTACAATACAAACTGATAGAATCTTCTCAAACTACAGAAATGTGGAGGGTGAGGTATTCTAACTAGATTACTTTGCCAATATTTGATTTACATATTACTGCAAACCTTTTATAAAAGTCTAGTTTTACTTACCATTTAAAGTATTACTGGTAAATACAATTTTAAATAAATCATCCCTTTAAAACAAAAGCTATATTAATCAAACATTAGCTAAAAGACAAATAAAATGTAATAAATTTCACTAATCTTTAAATTAAACCATTTAAAATACAGAAATGCTATTTGTATAATTGTTGTTTCCCAAAAAACACATTTTATTTCCCAGTAATTCTCATACACCATACAGTGTTATCCTTTTCTCCAAAATAATAAATTCTGAACTTTTCAAACATGTAACTACGCTCTTCGTGGTAGTTCAAGCCAAACAAGGTGCACAGTTGATTCTAGACATAAGGAGACCTTCTGGTTTCCAAAAAAGCATTGTACACTATCTCCAGAGGGAATTGCAAATAAAGTCAGTTTAAGGTGAAGGTTAAGGTCTGCACCGCAGTATCCTCATAATTCTGTAAATGCTGTACCTCAATTTTTTGGCAAGCATTAACTTAATGAAGTCAATGAGAATAAATGTTTAGCCAACAGGAATGAGAACAACAGCAGTAGTGCAAGCTCAAGCATCATCAGAAAGGACCTAGTTAAGGGGGAAAAAAATGAGAAATTAAAAAATGGAAACTATTTAGAGAAAGTTTTGTTTTATTTTATTTTCAGTGTTGAGACAAAGAATTTTTTTTCAAAATTTAATTTCAATAAACAACATTCACGGTGGAAATTAGCAAAAACGTATACATCAGTATGTGATGAGTTTGCAAGCAAAGGCTCTGATCCTTCACTGACAACTGTGCAGGCAGAGCCATGCACCAGAGTTCCAGTGCAAGATGAGAGTCAAAAATTAAAGATACTTTTCATCAAGTAATTTTTAAAAAAGCATCTTTATGACTTCCAATTACCAGTTATTACTAAGTTATCCAGAAACATTTATTTACACTGTTCTGGCTCTGAAATGGGGTCATGTAAATTAACATCAGGCCCATATCTTCTGATAAATACAGAATATAATTTGTTTATACTGTATAGAAGATAAGTGCTTTATATTATATTATTCCAGTTATTCATATATTTCATGTGATATATATCAATTTTGTAGTATCAGCCTTTTCATTTTACTTGTTTTTATTAAACACATTAAATATACATCCTGAAAATAACACATTTTGGGGTGCCATATTCTGCCACACTGAGTGAGTATTCATGAACTATCCTACTGATTTCAGTGGGACTACTTAGAGTAAGGTTGTAACTCTGGTGACATAACCTGGCCATTTAGCAGCGGAGTAAAATGAGCTAACTTCATTTCTACTAAAACTCCACTAAAGTGAATGACGTTGTGCCAGGGATGAATTTGACCCAACGTCGCCAAGTTTATATTTCTTACCTGTTATTTATTTTCTCCAAATTCTCCTACACAGATCCAGACTGATGAGGTTATGTTCCCTGTCTGTAAGCAGTGGAGACAGAGAATAACTGAATCTTCAAGACAATGTTGTGATCCCTACTTGAAGTATATGGAACCCTAGGAGACTCAGTTACAAAAAATTCCCAATAGTATAATTAATACTCAGGAATGAATAAAAACTTTGTATTTTCAAAATGCCTTAAAAGCATTTGACTATTTAACCCTGCAACAACTCAGTTGAGTAGGTACAAGTATCCCCCTTTAAACAGATGGGGAAACTGAGGCAAAGAAGTTAATGACATGGTTCTCAGAAGTGCTGAGCACCCACAACTCAAACTGAAATAATTATTAATAATCCATTTAGTCTTCTAGAGAAGATAAGACCTTAATTTCTAATGTAAGAGGCAGTATGTGACTTTTTTAAAAAAATGATACTTTCTTTATACATCACAAAGAAAAAACAAAAGGTATTAGCCCAATTTCTTTTCTTTCACATTACCATTAAACTTTAGCACTCTGTGCCCAAAAAGGAAGGCAGAGATTGTCTTAGTACAATGAAAGCCTTATAGCACAAGAAAGTATTTTGCATCTGTATGTATAAGGCCTGATTTTCAAGTGTGACGCTCCAAGTTTGAGCATAAAATTGTTTGTGGTTACAAAATGCACTCAAAATTGGAGGTCGGGTTAAGGTCCTTTTAAAAATCAGACCAATAAACTTCACCTGTGCAGTACCTAACATATGCAAAATCCGACTGCAGACTAGCTAAAGCAATTGCACATATGAGCAATGGGGCTCTTTGCAGGTAGCAGTACTAGAGGGAGAGCAATCTCTGTGGGAAGGGGTGGGGAGTAGCCTTGGCTTCAACCCCTCAACACACTAACCAGTGCAACTGAGTTAGTGCACTGGGGAAAGTAATCTGTACCAAATATAAACTGGTGCAGATTATTTCCCTCCTGGATTTCTGGGGCACAACTATAATCTGCCCTTTGCTCAGAACTATGACAGACACAATTTAGCCCTCACCTACTAAATATTCACAAGCTTCTAAATTACAGACCACTAGTACTCACTGTAAAGAGCACCTTGTAACAAAATAAATCCTTCAAAATAAACTAAGTCTTCTCTTTACAAGAGACTTTTTGGAGAAAAAAAAGACAGGAGAATCAATTTCTGATGTACAGTGTATGATTACATTACCTTCAGGAAAAGAAAAAGAATAATGAGTTTGAGAGCAACTCATTTAAGTCTGTAATTTTAACAACTATCAAAGTGATTCAAATCTTTTTGTACAAATTCTAACAATAATAATGTTTCAAGGAAGAATCAGAAAGTAAAGCACTGGATAATATTAGTAGCTTAAGAAGTCTGGTGATATCAGGATTTCAGACTATGGAAAAGGTTCCCTACTTCGCTCTAATTGCTCCAACAAATACATCTTGAATTTTGATAAAGCAAACAGACCAGACCATATAGAAAAAAAGTATAAATCAATTATATGGTAAAATGAAAGGCTTGGTGTTTAAATCATGGCATCATGAAAGAAAAGGTTTCTTTATTCAAAAATATGTAGAAAGATGGATCCTACTGGTATCTTCAAGGAAACAATAGGATTAAGTATTTATGTTGAAATCATTGCTTTAAAAGCCAGACCAAGAGAAAAAGTTTCTCGGGTGAATTATCTATTTTGTCCTTGATTTATAAGGACTATGTTGAACACAATAACTGAATTCATAGCCTCTCTGTGCTTCAGTTCCCCATGCTTCTGAATTTATACAGCTAGCCATACAACATGAGAAAATGATTAATTGAAATTAAAAACAAGAAAGCTGTCATTTAGAAATTGTAATGAAGATAAACTTTCTTATATACTCATTACAATGAGCAGGAAAAGAAAAAATAAAAAGCACTAAAGAAATCACTAAAAGATTTACTTCCGGTAAATTCTAGGATCACTGTAACCTATCCATAACAATTAAAATCTGTGCAGTCAGCAGTGTTTATGTTTCTGAATATTCCTCTAAATTAGGATGAAAAGACACAGGCGTAGGTAGTCTGTTCCCACATTAAAAACCATAAGCAGCAACTATGAGTCAAGGAGTATTCACAAGGATTTTCACGCTGAGGTGACCCTGCATAGTCATGTTAGAGGAAGGAACAAGGTATACCCCCATGGAGCAGCCATCCGCAAACCTGCTAGATCCCCTAGGATTCACAGGAGAACACAAATCCTCACAGCAGCTCCAACCCTCTGCACCTCCCGCTGTGAAGTGAAGCTCTGTTACAGCCACAATGCCAGGGACTCCACCTCTAGCTGTGGAGGCTCCCGAGGACCACCAAAGGCTCTGCAAGAGAGTTTATGCAATCTGTGGTAAATGGTGTGAGTGTTGGGTGATAGCGACATGCTTCCCCTGCTCCCCAAACCTTTCTCCCTGCAAGAATCTCTGATCACAAAGATATCACTCTGCAGGATATGTGGGAGGGCAGTTTGGGGCACTGCTACAGAAAGAGACTGAGCCCCTCCTTCTGCACACAGGGAGATCCACACATGGATCTCAAGATGAATGATGTGGTCCAAGAGAAATGGAAATCCCACTTCTAAAATAATGCGTCTATTCTCGATACCCATCAGTATGTCAAAATACTACAGTGACTTCCACTTTTCTGTGATGGCTATCAAGTTCATTTGTTGGGTGCCTGATTGATTTTTTTTTTTTTTAAATCTGATGATCCAAACATCAACTGCTAGTAAGCCAGTGAACATGGGAGTTCAAAAACCGTGCTACAAAGAACCTAGGAGGGAGGGCTCTGATAAAAGTTTAAGGAAGACAACACGTAAAATGGAAAATATTTTTCTTGAACTGTGTAAACAAATGCTAGAACTACAAGACTGCTGTCCTCTCTGGTAAACACAGCAAATAAATAAATATATCAGATTTCCAATACAGTCTAAGGCAAGTTTCCAGAAGTTTCAGTTTCTTTCTGTCTCCACTACTTTCATAGAAGGAATATCATCCCCTCAGTATAGACCTATGCAAGAGAATGAAAGAGAAATATATTTTAAGAATTCTACATATATAACATAAAAAGGACAATTATTTACAAAAAATTATATTCGCAGTAAACGTTTTCATATCTACCATAAAAAAGAGAGATCAATAAGGGCCAAAATTTAATATCCTTACTCATGTTGAGCAGTACCTCAACTCTATAAATAATCACCCTGGGTTAACTGTGAAGCCAGGTACTAAATATGAATAATGATATCAAAATTTGGCCCTTAGGTATTATCACTAAAATTGCTTTACAAACTCATGACAAGATTCTGACAGGATTAACAGAGAATATCCATCAAAGAGTTCCAAACTATTTTCAGTACAATCACACATGTAGGGAGATTTGTTAACTATATTACCCACTTCTGACGTTACAAAAGATGAAAGCAGTCACCTTCATTAAGAAATTAGTCTGTACAATACCACCAAAATTTCTAGAACAATATTTGGCTTTGGCTTCACACCTTGCAATGCACTTGAAGTCCAGGAACATCTTGTTATAACCAAGCACTGTGTTACTGTTTACACAGAAACTTTAATTTAAACTAGTGGAAAATTCATAATTTGAACCATGAATGGTTCAAAACTTCTGTCTAATTATACTTCAAATTCAGCAGATTACTAGGCTAGATTTTCAGAAAACCTGGTTCTGAAATTCAAGGAAGTCTTAGACACACAGTATAACAAGTGACGACTCTTGGGTCCTTACAAATATTGAAAAATGGCAAATTGACTTCCCTTATATTATTCAGGTATCTCACAGGAATATCAATGATACGGGATTATTTATTTTGTGATACCAAAAAGCCAAATAAAAGACTATTATTAATGCATGAATTACTCAATGACTGCCATGCATGTAAAGATCTTTTACCTATGAGAATATCAAAATCTTAAATAAAAAAAGTTATTACATGGAAAAACAGTCCACCAATTTAGAGAACTGAGAAACCCTGGGTTACTAACATGCACTTGGATATGCTTTCTGTTGGGGGTGTAGATGGCTCTGAGCCAGGCCTAAAGACACTGGAAGTGTAGTTTTGCTAAGGGTGTCACAAATATACAGGGTGCCATATGACTCAGAAGTTGCAGGCAAGCCTCTGCTGTTTGCAGGCTCTGCTGTATTGTAGAAACAAGGCTGATATAGCTGCTAGGATTACTATTCTGAACCACTCAGAGTGGACAAAGATGTTTACTCTATTGAGGTCCAGATATAAATAATCAGAGATCGTAACATCACCTGGATGTCTTTAGGAGAGTAAAGAGTACCTTCTGTGACATCACTAAATTTGGGGCTCTCAAAGGGAAGATCATCAATAGTGTTTTGCATCTCCTGAGATAGACCATAGGACTGCAACCAAGAAGCTTGACACATTACTACTGCTGTAGCCATGGAGAGTGCAGCTGTGTTGGCAGCATTTAGTGAAGCCTGGAGAGATGCCTTGGTGATTGTCTGGCCTTCTGTTATGAGGGCTTAAAATCATCCTCTGATCCTGTAGCAGGTATTCAATGAAAGATGAGAATTTGGAATAGTTTGTAAAGTTACATTTTGTCATCAGGGCTTGGCAACTGGCTACTCTGAACTGTAGCAAGCAGAGGAGTAGCTATTCCATCCCAGGAGATCCAGTCTTTTTAGCTCTTTATTGGATTGTGTAGAGTGGAACTGAAGTTCTCTATTCCATTCACTGACTGCCTCAACCAGGGAGTTGGGTGCAGTATGGAAAGAAATATTCCACGCCTTTGGGTGGGATGTAGTATTTCTTAACAGCCCATTTATATATATGTGAGATAGTGGCTGGTGCTTGCTACACAGAACATGCAGGGATCAAGAGAACATCATTGATGGGCAAGGCAATTTTACAAAGCAGATGTGTGAAAAATATCTAACAAGTATTGGGGTGCCTACATCTCCTCCAACAGAATATGTAGGGTCTCCGCTATATATTTCATAAGATCTTGAAAGACCCTCAACATAAGTGATGAGGGAGACATGATAACCTCCTCCAGTGGCTTCACCCACAGGTGGCTCTTGCTCCTCTGTAAGAGCTTGCCACATGGAAGGGCTCAAGAGTAACAGATGCTGCTCCTGATAGGTCCTCTTATGAAATGGGAGCTGCAGAACTGTCCATCAAAGGGGCCAATAGATTCCAATAAGACCACTGTGGTGGAGCACAAGAAAAGAGATCAGGATCCCATGGATGTCCTTGCCAGGGTTGCCCTGTTAGAAGTTTCATAATCAGGGCATACCTCAAATGAGGGAGGTGGAAAGGGGGAACCTTATATAGATCCCTTAGAATCAGAAGTGTCATCACCCATGTCAATGGGAGGGACAAATGGTGTCAGTACTGGTGATCAAGTCGGTATGGGAGCCCGAAATGGATCCTGTAATTGCATGGGAACCATAAATCAACAGTGTGAAGATACTGGAGCACACTGAATTGGTACCAGCCTGAAATGCGTCTCTGTGAACTCTAAGAATTTGTGAAGGATTGGAGACTGTGATGGTACCCAAGGACAAAACACTACTGAAGATGGTAGCAGAATTTAGGTAGGCTTTGGGAGGACAGGCCATACCAGGTAACGTTCTTCAGTACCTTTCAGAAGTGGTGATTCTGTCTCCTCCAGGATCCGAAGGTCCTCAGGGGTTAGAAAATGGATAGTACCAGGGACACCAGGTGGGAAACATCAGGAGTCAGAATATCTCATGGTACCAGAGATGGTACTGCAGTACAATCGGTGTGTCCTTCAAATCTAGATACTGAAGGCACTACTGATGTCTATTTTGACTTGGTTCTGGAATCCTTGTGACACGGAGGCACAGACTCTGGTCCCAATGCAGGTATTATTTTAGGTACTTTAAAAGATAGTTTCTTGGTACACAGCATGGTCTTCTTCGCTGGTGCCCTGGTTGCAGTACCAGAGAGGATGGGTGTGTCAGTGGTACCCGTGATGGGACACAAAGTCTCCAGAGACACAGATCAAGACAGTGACTTTCATTTTCTCCTCTCCAGATCTGGAGAAGGTAGTCTTTTCTTCTTTTATAGTTTACATGGTTCTGAAGGCCCCAAGGGGTCTTTGCTTACCATCACAGTATAGACCGAGGTAGGCAACCTATGGCACACATGCCAAAGGCGGCACACGAGCTGATTTTCAGTGGCACTCACACTGTCTCCGTCTTGGCCACCGGTCCGGGTGGCTCTGCATTTTAATTAAATTTTAAATGAAGCTTCTTAAACGTTTTAAAAACCTTATTTACTTTACATACAACAATAGTTTAGTTATATATTATAGATGTATAGAAAGAAGCCTTCTAAAAACGTTAAAATGGATAACTGGCACATGAAACCTTAAATTAGAGTGACTAAATGAAGACTTGGCACACCACTAGATACACCATTAGATTTATTTATTTTTAATTCTGAATTGCACTTTTGGGTTTTTATGCAAAAAAGTCTTCCCAGGTGGACTCCAAAAGATCTAAATAATAATACTCCTGATTATGGGAGAAATTGAGATTTCTACACTGATACTAAAGGAAATTAGAGATACTGGACAAGATCTTCTTGTGTGTCCAAAAGTGCACACATTGAGTCAGAGGTATGTGTGCAAGTGGTTAAAGCTCATTTTTGCAGTTCCCTAAACTGGTGATTCTCTTGGCAGACCAGTTCCCTTGTGCTGTACCAGCAAAAGCAGTATGAAAACTAAACAGGTTTGGAGTAGCATAGGAGCATCCCAAACATGCTTCTTGTCTGTTATGCCAGCAGCAGGGAAAGTGTGTGGCATAAGAGTACATTGTCAACTCAATACAAGCACAGGATCACCCTTACATTGAAGTGTTCTTTCCCAGTTTTATGGCAGATGATGCCAACAGTGCAGTGCATAAGGGCCTTACCATACTAGAGGCGCTGACCTTTTAAGTTCATGTGACAAGTTGACTGTCACATTCACCTGCTCTCAAAATGCCTCTATTTGTAGTCATGACACTACAATAATGTCTATTAAATGTGATATTAAAACTATATAACCAATGTCAAGAGCAAGATAAATTTTTACAACTTTTCTGCAGTCATTTACTTACTGAAGAAATGCATTGTGATTTCAAAACAGTCAGGAATAATAGAAAAAAGGGAACATCTGTTAATTTTGTTTCTGTATCCCAATGATTGACAGCTAAAAGCACCAATGAATTTTTTTGGGATGATTGGGATTGGTAGCTTTAATACAGAACATACAAAATTTATGTATATGCATCCTCAGTGTACTATTACAGAACTGATGAACTCTGACTGGCAATCACTATTAATACAGGGCCAAAACTTAACAGGGAGAAAAAACAAAAACATGAGTATATCTAGGGTGAGATACAAGACATCTTTTAGCCTTCTAGAAATAATGATGCATTTAAGAAGCTCTCCTATGAAGTACAGGTGATCCCCACAGACACTTGTCAACAAGATGAGAAGTATATTTAGTCAACAGCCAAAAATCTAATCAAATATATTTCAAGTTCAGTCCAAACCTGATATACAATACTTATTCTAAAAAGATAATGTATGTTGTTTTCAGGCACTATATTTCTGCATACTGACAGATCTAATAATGTCGGGTTTCAAACTATAGTCTGTGAAATACCTGGTACTCTACGATGAAGTAGCTGGTTACATGGTGCAGGCTCTCTTTATTTGGAGGTACTAAACTGCATTAAAAGACTGCTAAAATATTACTTTCCTCATATAAGCAATTACCACAGGGATACTATGCAATTTTAAGTGGGAAGTGGAAGGACTGTCCAATGGTTAGGGCACTGACTTAGGATATATGACATCCAGGGTTGCCTAGTGTTTGGATGTTTTCTTGCTCTTTATTCCTTAACATAGCAGGCAGCAGAGCCAGAGGTAAAACACTTTGGTCTCCTGTTCTCGCTGGCCACATCCATTGCCTAGGCAGTTCAGTTTTTAATTCTTCCAAAACAGTCCTCTCTCACCCCCATATTTTTAAATTGCTTATATAGTAAAAAAAAATCAAAAACACTAAATGTAACAGTAGGTAAAGAGAGGTTATTTACCAGTAACTGTGGTTCTTCAAGTCACCCCTCTGCATTCTCATTTGTAGTGAGTTACCCAGCAGCAAAAGCCACATATCTGTTGGTGGGTTCATGAGCATCCTTGAGCATCATATGTCAGATGCCCTAGTCTGTATAGCAGCATGCACCCCAATCACTACTTCAGTTCCTTCTCCACTGCCACAGAGGGATCCTCTGTCGTATGTCAGCTACTCATTCTTTTACGTTTCACTTCAGACATCATTTAGTGTTCTATTTTAGTATAGTGTAGGTAAGGCTAGAAGGATTTCTCCATTTCCTCAGATCCCTAGATGCTCAGTTTCAGCACCACATCTATGCCTAGTACTAACCCCAAAAAGTTTTAATAGTATGCATGAGACTTCTTTCTTTCCAGAGTCAAATGTGCATTCCCACTTTGAAAGAGTTCTGTATGCTCTCTTCCAGTGAGTAACTCCCCATAAGCGGGTATACACAGAGGTTGTCAAAGAAGATACCTTTTATCCATAAAAAAATACAAACAAAATTTTATGAATGTCTCTCAATGACCACTAAGTGGACTGTTTGTAGCCAGAGTCTTGGCTACAGGAATCAAATTAACAAGTAAAAATGCATACTGTTTGTGATGTGTAGCTATCCTATGCACTGTAATATATTGCAAAGAACTCTAAGGAGGACTTCAAAAATCCTACTGCGCCTGATAATGTTTTCCCTACATTCAAAAATAAAACAATGTCAAATTTTAGAGCCTGTAAGCCCACTCAGTCCTACTTCTTGTTCAGCCAATTGCTCAGGCAAACAAGTTTGTTTACATTTGCAGGAGATAATACTGCCCGCTTCTTATTCACATTGTCACCTGAAAGTGAGAAGAGGTGTTCAAATGGCACTGTTGTAGCTGGCATCGTAAGGTATTTACATGCTAGTTGCACTAAAGCAGGGGTCTCAAACTCCCAGCCCCCGGGGCCATCTGCAGCCTGAAAACCTCCCCACTGCAGCCCACGGAGGAGAGACGCATACAGCCATGCTGCTGGCTCTGACTGCTGCAGGCGCAGCCCCCTGCAGGTCCCACTGGCTAGGGGAGAGGAACAGAAATACCATCACTAGTCACTGGGCAGTCAGCCATGGAGGCAGCATCACTTTTTTCCCCACAAAGTAAAAATACCAAACAACTATCTGATGCACACCCTGCTGCAATCCTCAAGGTTTCAACTGCTCAGTCGCTGAGGCCAAACATCAACAAACTGACAGAACTGAAGCGTTGCCAGGTGTCTGACAAACACTGAAAAATCTCTGGCAGGCAAAGAATTGTATAAAGTTGTAGGATAGTTTTATTATTTCTGTGAAATTTGAAATAAAAAATACAATATAAACGTTTTCTTTTCTGAACACCATCTTCAGTGACATTATTGGCCCACTGGGGGGGATTTGAGGATTGGCACTGGCCACAAGGTAAATTGAGTTTGAGACCCCTGCACTAAAGATTCCTATGTCCCCTCATGCTTTAACCACCATTCCAGGGGACATGCGTCAATGCTGATAATGGGTTCTGCTTGATAACAATCCAAAATAGTGCAGACTGACGCATGTTTATTTTCATCATGTGAGTCACATGCCACCAACAGAAGGCTGATTTTCTTTTTTTGGTGGTTCGGGTTCTGTAGCTTCCGCATCGGAGTGTTGCTCTTTTAAGACTTCTGAAAACATGTGCTACACCTCGTCCCGCTCAGATTTTGGAAGGCACTTCAGATTCTTAAACCTTGGGTCGAATGCTGTAGCTATCTTTAGAAATCTCAAATTGGTACCTTCTTTGCATTTTGTGAAATCTGCAGTGACTATGCTGGGTCACCATTCAAGACGGCTATAACATGAAATGTATGGCAGAATGCAGGTAAAACAGAGCAAGGAGTTCAGTCACAAATTTTATTAACACATTTTTTTAAATGAGTGTCATCAGCATGGAAGCATGTCCTCTAGAATAGTGGCCGAAGCATGAAGGGGCATATGAATGTTTAGCATATCTGCCATGTAGATACCTTGCAATGTCAGCCACAGAAGTGCCATGCAAATCCTGTTCTCGCTTTCTGGTGATATTGTAAATAAGAAGAGGGCAGCATTATCTCCCGTAAATGCAAACAAACTTGTTTGTCTTAGTGACTGGTTGAACAAGAAGTTGGATTGAGTGGACTTGTAGGCTCTGAAGTTTTAAATTGTTTTGTTTTTGAGTGCAGTTCTGTAAAAAAAAAAAAAAACCTACATTGTAAGTTGCACTTTCATGACAGAGATTGCACTACAGTACTTGTATGAGGTGAACTGAAAAATACAAATTTTTTTCATTTTTACAGTGCAAATATTTGTAATAAAAAATAATATACACTGATTTCAGTTACAACACAGAATATAATATATATGAAAATGTAGAAAAACATCCAAAATTTAATAAATTTCAATTGGTATTCTATTGTTTAAATAGTCTGATTAATCATGATTAATTTTTTTTTGAGTTAATCACGTGAGTTAATTGCAATTAATTGACAGCCCTACTACAAACCTTTTAGTTCGCACCCACAGTGTCCACACAGGCGAGTTACAGCACAGCACTTGGGTGTACAGTGCTATTTACACTTCCATGGTCCAAACTGTGAGGCAGAGTGGTCACAGAGGCTGTATTTCAAGTCAGTGTTTTTTCAAATTTTTGATTAGTCCCAAACTGGATTTGGAGTGGGAATGCCCCTGATTTGCAGAGTCCTGAGGACAGTGTGAAGAGATACTGGACTCCTGGGATAATAGGTGCCGATTCCGTGGGTGCTCCGGGGCTGGCGCAGGGTACTCTGCACCCACTGGCAGCCAAGCTCCCCTCACCCCCAACTCCATCTCTACTTCCTCTTCCTCCCGAGTGCACTGCGCTCCCGCTCCTCCACCTACCTCCCAGCACTTCCCGCCTGGCCGCCGTCAAACAGCTGTTTGGCAGCATTAGCACTCTCTGGGAGGGAGAGGGAGGAATGGGAAACGTGGTATGCTCAGGGGAGGAGGCAGGGAAGAGGCGGAGATGGGGCAGGGACGTTGGGGAAGGGGTTGGAATGGGGGCAGGGCCTCAGGGAAGGGGTGGAGTGGTGGTGGGGACAGGGGCAGAGGGGAGGTTGAGCACCCAGAGGAAAAAGGGGAAGTCGGTGCTTAGGTTGTTAGCAGATGCAAACTTGACCAATTATACAGTATTTAAAGAAAACAAGCATAAATAACCAACTTGCAGCCTTTCTATTTTGTACATTATGAGCCAAGGATACTCTTACAAAAGTATTTCCCCAGAGATGACCAACAACATGTAAATAAAACAAATCAGTACTAAACTGGTGGGAAGGGACGGGTTGTACATATTGGACATTTCCATGCATAAGACTTTTTGAACAGGAAGGCTAAAATCAAAGAAAAATAAATCTGAAATTGTTTTGTGCTGTTTCTCTGAAGAGACAACTGAACTTCACACAGAAGATGTGTGTCCAGCAATAAAAAGGCAAAATCTTTAGCCTCCAAGTGACAACCAGCCATGTTCAGGAAGTAAGACAACAACCAGGGGCAGCTCCAGGCCCCAGCACGCCAAGTGCGTGCTTGGGGCGGCAGGCCGCGGGGGGCTCTCTGCCGGTCGCCGGGAGGGCAGCAGGCGGCTCCGATGGACCTCCCGCAGGCGTGCCTGCGGAGGGTCCGGTGGAGTCATGGGACCAGTGGACCCTCCGCAGGCACGCCTGTGGGAGGTCCACCAGAGCCGCGGGACCGGCGACCGGCAGAGCGCCCCCCGCGGCATGCCACCATGCTTGGGGGGGCAAAATTTCTAGAGCCACCCCTGACAACAACCTAAACTAACATTCTCAGTAGATTCCTGGAATAAAAAGATATTTTTGGTTAATCTAATTTCTCTTCTATTTCTCATGTCCACAAGTTCTACAGTGTTGTACAGGGAGAGAAGGAGAATGGTCATTTCAAATCTGCATCAGGCACTATCTACTAAAGGAATGACAAAGCAGAGAATTTCTATGCCCACCAGAGAATAATTCTAGATTACTAGCCCTTTAACACACACTCTGTATAAATTATTATACTTATAGAAATATTCCACTTTACTCATTCTATCAGGGGATGGGCTGTGATCCTGCTGGGGGCTTCTGAAAGCTACAACACATCCACCACCACAGAAGAGGAAAATTGCACTGTAGAATATATAGGAAACATGTTAGATGCCCATTTATATAAGAGTGTGTATGGGCATCTAACACACACACACACAAACAGATAAAAATGCAGTATTAGAACTCCAATCAACTGATTGGATAGGACTGACAGATATCAGAAGGAGAAGATAGAGAAATTTTGATGTTTTAAAAATAAATAAATAAATAAATAAATAAATAGAGGTGAGAAATAACAGACCTCAACCCTATTGTCCCTCTGCAAATTTGTGTACACAGAGTCAATCCCTTACCTCTCTCTAAAAGTGCAAAGTTTCAAAACCTTCAGTGAATAGAAGATTGTTGGAGATGGAATAAATCTCGACAAGGAGAAGAAGCCTGGAGATAAATGTGAGAAGGGAGGGACAGGCAGTAGAAACAAGTCTTGAGGTCTTTCTGAGTATAGCCTTCATTGATTTGAGATCTACCATACCATTCTCACACTAGACGGGAAAAATCTATAATGGCAGCAGGCCATAAAAGAGACCCAGTTGGGGAATATTTTAATGAAGTTCCTCTACTTGTGGGTAAAACAGGTATGTGTGCAAACAGTGCAACAAAGAAATGCAAGGCCTCGTTGCTCAAATGAAACTGAAACAACATCATGAGAAGTGTTCCTTCTCAGGAGGAAGCTGCGTTGAAGATGGTGAAAGGAACATGTCTGAACATGCAGGATCTTCAGGTTGGTAAACTTTTTTATTTCATACTTCTTTCTTAAGGACTGCCTGTCTTCCTTCTAGACTATTCTTGAATTCTCATGTTTGAGCAAAAAATATAGTTACTTTATGGCAGATGCAGTTGTGATGAAAAATAAATCGCTGAAATAAGCAGACCTTCCTTTTACAATTTCACCTTTAAAGTAGTACTGACTATCAGGGAATGCAATGAGTAATAAATACTAAATGAGCAGTATGGTGATAATGATTAAATAACTGCATTGACGTATTTTGTTTAGGAGAATCCATCCTCAACATACAGGATTCTGAAGACCATCCACCTTCAAGATCACCATCATTTTCTATCGTTTCAGAGTTATCTGCCAATGATAGTGTTTCAGTCACATCAAGTATGTCACATAGCCACAGTATATTCACCTGTAGCAAAAAGAAGAAAAAAATCTCCATCATCCAAAAACAACCAGAGGTAAATTTGTGATAAAGAACCAGCAGATTACAAAAAGAGGTAACTGATGGAAAAAATTGCATGGTTTGTTTATGCAACAAACTCTCCTTTCCATATGATTGAGAACCCACACTTCATTAACATGGTTCAACCATTAAGACCAGGATACAGTCCACCCAACAGAGCAGATGTCGCAGGCAAATTGCTGGATAAAGTATATGAAAGAGAAATTCAGCACTGTGCAAAAAGGTCTAGAGGGTGAAATTGTTAACCTGAGTCTTGATGGATGGAGCAATGTCCGCAATGATCCTGTTGTATGTGCACGTGTGACAACAGCAGAAGGGAATGTCTTCCTTCCAGAAAACAATTGATATATGGAAATGCACACACAGCAGAATACTTACAAGAAGTAGCAGTAAAAGCTATAACAAACTGTGAAAAAAATTCAAATGTCTAGTACGCAGCTTGGTCACAGACAATGCTGCAAATGTATCCAAGATTAGAAGAAATTTGGAAGAGTAAAGAGTCCCAAGCTAACAACATACGGTTGCAGTGCTCATCTGATGCACCTCCTAGCCAAAGACTTCAGTGTTCCAGAAATAAAGGCTAATGTTGTTGAAATTGCAAAATACTTCCCTAACAACCACTTTACAGCAGCTGCTCTGAAAAAAGTGGGAGGAACCAAGCTAATTCTCCCACAAGACATGCGATGGAACTCAGTAGTGGACTGTTTGGAGCATTATATCAAGAACTGGCCTAATCTGATGACAGTTTGTGAACAAAATTGTGAAAAAAATAGATGGCACTGTCACAGCCAAAGTTCTCAACATTGGGCTCAAGAGAAATGTTGAACATATGCTGAGTACCCTGGAGCCTATTTCTGTAGCCTTGAACAAAATGCAGGGAAATAGCTGTTTTATTGCTGATGCTGTTGAAATATGGAAGGAACTGAGTGAGATCTTAAACAGAGAAATACATAATGACAGAGTTAAATTACAAGCATTAAAAAACAAATGGGACAAGCACTATCTCCAGCTCATTTTCTTGACAATATTCTCAATATTCAGTACCAGGGTCAAACCTTAACTACTGAAGAAGAGGAGTTGGTTATGACATGGACATCCAGCAATCACCCCTCCATCATGCCAACTATAATAAACTTCAGAGCTAAGGGTGATCCATTCAAGCAGTATATGTTTGCTGATGATGTTTTAAAGACAGTCACATCAGTGAACTTGTGGAAGTCACTTAAGCACTTCAACAGTCTCTGAATCCAAGTGCTTATCTCACTTTTAATAGCAGTAGCTTTTTCTGCGAGTGTAGAAAGAATATTTTCTTCCTTTGGACTAATTCATTCCAAATTAAGAAATCATTTGGGACCTGAAAAAGTAGGAAAGCTTGTTTTTCTTTTCCAGATTATGAACAAACAGGAAAATGAAGGTGAAGACGGCTGAGTTAGCTGCATAAGCCAATTGTTTAAGTTTCTCATGTTGACCTGGCTGACATAGTTGATTTAATTTTTTTTTGGGGGGGGGGGGTTTATATTCATTTAACTATTTTAGTTCAAAACAATTTTAACAAAAACAAAGCTATTTTAAAAAACTTGAATGTTTAAATTCAAAAATTCATATGCTTGTTTTGTTAAAATATTATATGTCTGCTATTGAAGAAAAAAATCCAGAATACATAATGTTGTTTTAGTTAAATAAAACAAATTTAAATGTCTGTCTGGTGATGTTCTCCTCCTAATATAGCATAGCAAGAAAATCCTCCAAATATTAATGATTGAACTGGAGATAATTCACCTCCTAGTGACTTCATAAATATCTGCTTCAATTACCTTTGGTAAATGAAATAACCAAACATTTATTCGTTTTCTGATATAGCTGTAAAACTAATCTGAAAAGTTTTCAGAATAAATCACTTTAAAAATGTAGGTTTCATTTTTAGAAGGTACACACTATACATCTATCTCTGAGGGTACGTCTACACTACGGGACTATTCCGAATTTGCATAAACCGGTTTTGTAAAACAGATTTTATAAAATCGAGTGTGCGTGGCCACACTAAACACATTAAATCGGTGGTGTGCGTCCACGGTCCGAGGCTAGCGTCGATTTCTGGAGCATTGCACTGTGGGTAGCTACTCCGTAGCTATCCCATAGTTCCCGCAGCCTCCCCCGCCCCTTGGCATTTCCGGGTTGAGATCCCAGTGCCTGATGGGGCAAAAATCATTTTCGCGGGTGGTTCTGGGTACAGCCTCACCCCTCCCTCCCTCCCTGACAGCGGCAGACAACCGTTTCGCGCCCTTTTTGCTTGGTGAACCGTGCAGACGCCATAGCACAGCAAGCATGGACCCTGCTCAGCTCCATACCGCAATCGTGGATGTTTTAAACACCTCGCGCACTCGTGCAGTATATGCTGAACCAGGACCTTCGAACCGAGGCGAGTAAGAGGCGGATACGGCAGCGCGATGACAGTGATGAGGACGTGGACACAGAATTATCTCAAACCGCGGCCCCGGCGCTTTGGAGATCCTGATGGTAATGGGGCAGATTCTATCCATTGAACGCCGATTTTGGGCCCGGAAACAAGCACTGACTGGTGGGACCGCATTGTGTTGCAGGTGTGGGACGATTCCCAGTGGCTGCGAAACTTTCGCATGCGTGCACTTTCATGGAACTTTGTGACTTGCTTGCCCCTGCCCTGAAACGCCATAATACCAAGATGAGAGCAGCCCTCACAGTAGAGAAGCGAGTGGCGATAGCCCTGTGGAAGCTTGCAACACCAGACAGCTACCGGTCAGTCGGGAATCAATTTGGAGTTGGAAAATCTACTGTGGGGCTGCTGTGATGCAAGTAGCCAAAGCAATCACTAAGCTGCTGCTACGAAGGTTGTGACTCTGGGAAACGTGCAGGCCATAGTGGATGGCTTTGCTGCAATGGGATTCCCTAACTGTGGGGGGGCGATAGATGGAACCCATATCCCTATCTTGGCACCGCAGCACCAGGGCACCCAGTACGTAAACCGGAAGGGGTACTTTTCAATGGTGCTGCAAGCACTGGTGGATCACAAGGACGTTTCACAAACATCCACGTGGGATGGCCATGGAGGGTTCATGTTGCTCGCGTATTCAGAAGCACTACTCTGTTTAAACGGCTGCAGCAAGGGACTGACTTCCCAGACCAGAAACTAACAGTTGGGGATGTTGAAATGCCTGTCGTTATCCTGGGGGACCCAGCCTACCCGTGATGCCATGGCTCATGAAGCCATACACAGGCAGCCTGGACAGTGGTCAGGATCTGTTCAATTACAGGCTGAGCAAGTGCAGAATGGTGGTGGAATGTGCATTTGGCCGTTTAAAGGCTCGCTGGCGCACATTACTGACTCGCTCAGACCTCAGCCAAACCAATGTCCCCTATGTTATTGCTGCTTGCTGTATTCTCCACAATCTCTGTGAGAGTAAGGGGAGACCTTTATGGCGGGTGGGAGGCTGAGGCAAATCACCTGGCCGCTGATTACGCGCAGCCAGACACCAGGGAGATTAGAAGAGCACACCAGGAAGCGGTGCGCATCAGAGAAGCTTTGAAAACGAGCTTCATCAATGGCCAGGGTACAGTGTGACTGCTGTGTTTGTTGATGAACACCCAACCCCTTGATTGACTCAGTCCCTGTAAGCAACTCCCCTCCCCTTCGAGTACAGCTTACTTATGCAAATAAAGTCACTCTCATTTAAAAGCATTAATTCTTTATTTTTTCATTATAAAAGAGGAGAGAAGTAAGGGTGTGCTTTGGGAGGAGGAAAGGAGGGATGGAGAAGGCCATTAAAAAAATTCAGAGTAACGGCATCCTTCTGGTTGGGCTGTCCACGGGGTGGAGTGGGCGGGTGCAGAGCCTCCCCACGCGTTCTTACACGTCTGGGTGAGGAGGCTAAGGAACATGGTGAGGGGAGGGTGGTTATACAGGGCTGCAGCGGCACTCTGTGATCCTGCTGCCGTTCCTGAAGCTCCACAAGACGCCGGAGCATGTCAGTTTGATCACGCAGCAGCCCCAGAGTTGCATCCCGCCACCGCTGATCTTCCTGCCGCCACCGCTGATTTTCCTGCCGGTCTTCCTGCCGCCACCTCTCATCTCGGTTGTCCCTCCTGTCCTCACGTTCATCCCTCCTGTCCTCACGTTCACTGGCCTCTTTCCTGTAATTTGAAACCACGTCCTTCCACTCATTCAGATGAGCTCTTTCATTGCGTGTAACTTCCATAATATCTGAGAACATCTCATCTCGCGTCTTCTTTTTCCTCCGCCTTATCTGTGCTAGCCTTTGGGATGGAGGAGGGACGCTTGAAAAATTTGCAGCTGCATGAGGGAGATAAATATTTAGAAAGATACATTTTACAGAACAATGGTTATACTCTTTCACAGTGAAAAGCACTATTCACCTTACATAGCACATGTGATTTCCCTACAAGGTCGCATTTTTCATCTTAATAGGGACTGCTTGCATCTCTGGGGTTACAGATCTCACAGACACAGGTCCAGGCATCAGGATTCAGCTTGCATGCGGCCATGGTAAGCCACTGTCTCAGTGATTTACCCTCCCCAACGCATGGCTAATACCACGCTAGCTCCTGCTAATCAACAACCTTCCCTCCCCTCCCCTCCCCCACCCCACTGCTTGTCCGGTAGCTTGGGGCAGCTCGCCTCGCCGGTTACCAATAAGAAAATATCATCTGCATTTCAACCCTCCACTCCCCCCGCTTCGCTACGTGCAGGAAAGTGTTTTTTTTAAGCTGCTGCATTCCACGAACCCAGTAGAAAAATGGCCACCCCCCTTACTTAAATTCCTGATTTTTAACCAGGTTATCCTGAACGATATCACTTTGCTGAGGATAACAGAACAAGATAAAGAGCGGATGCTTCTTGAATGCCAGCAGTCCCGGGACCATACGCTGCGATGCTTTGCCACGCAATGATACCTGATTACTTGCTACATGCATGGCATGGTAAAGTGTCCTACCACGGTGGGCAGAACAAGGATGCCTTGCCCAGAAACCTTCTGCAAAGGCTTCTGGAGTACCTACAGGAGCGCTTCATCGAGATGTCCCTGGAGGATTTCCTCTCAATCCCCGGACATGTTAACAAACTTTTCTAAGTAACTATACTGTCTGCGAATGCATCCCAAGTCCTCAGGGCAAATCAATCATTAAAAAAGGCTTGCTTAAAAAACACTGTTTGCTATTTGCAAAGGTACACTCACCAGAGCTCCCTTCCAGGGCGTCATTCTCTGCAATAGTTGCTTGCAGGGCTGGGAGCAGGGTAATTCCGTCAGGGTGATAAAAGCTCCTGGCTGCTGGGGGTCACGGAGTGCTGTGTGCTCTGCAGGTCTTCCTCTTCTTCTTCCTCTTCATCTTCCCGTCTGCATAATCCTCAGACATGGCAGAGATTACAACCCCACCTCGGAATCCACAGTCAGGGTGGGGTACTTGTGGCGCAGCCCCCTAAAATTGCATGCAGCTCAGCATAGAAGCGGCATGTTTTTCGACCTGCCCCGGACCTTCCGTTTGCTTCTTTGGTTTTCTGGTAGGCTTGTCTGAGCTCCTTAACTTTCACTCTGCACTGCACGGAGTCCCTGCTGTGGCCTTTAGCAGTCATAGCCTTAGAAATTCTTTCAAATACTTTTTCATTTCGTCTTTTGGAACGCAGTTCTGTTAGCACTGAATCATCTCCCCATATAGCGATCAGATCCATTACCTCCCGAGCGGTCCATGCTGGGGCTCTTTTTCGATTCTCAGGAGACTGCATTGTTAACTGTGCTGATGAGCTGTGCGTGGTCACCTGTGATGATGAGCTCTCCACGCTGTCGAAGCAGGAAATGAATTTCAAAAGTTCCCGGGGCTTTTCCTGTCTACCTGGCCAGTGCATCCGAGTTGAGAATGCTGTCCAGAGCGGTCAGTGGTGCACTGTGGGATAGCTCCCGGAGGCCAATACCGTCGATTGCGGCCACACTAACCCTATTCCGATATGTTAATACCGATATTAGCGCTACTCCTCTCGTCGGGCAGGAGTACAGAAACCGATTTAAAGAGCCATTAAAATCGATATAAGGTGCCTCCTAGTGTGGACGGTTGTGGCGTTAAATCGGTTTTACACTCGTAAAACCGATTTAAACGCCTAGTGTAGACCAGGCCTGAGTTGTGAAGAATATGTATTAAGGTTATAACAACCAACAAGAATGCATTTTTATGTAGAAATCCATGATTAAATAGAGTCTTCCTGACTAATGATTTAATGATCCACCTTGATTCTCAGCTTCAGATAGAGCTCTATCCTTTTGGTCTAGCCAAGTTGCCTGTGGCACAGGACCCAGGACGAGGTAGGCAGTTGTAAAGCCACCTTTCTATTGCCACAGTCCTCGGTTCTAAAAGACAGGTAAGTCAATCCCTCCTGAAGGCAGCTATAGCTCTTCCTGACATGTAACTATTTCTTCTTCCTGGTAATTCTCCTGTAGCCTATGGTCTAAATCATTCTGGTGGGCAAAATGTATACCATCTGATGATGAAACTCCTATTGGAGCCCACTTTGTACTCAATTCAAAAGAGAAGATGAAATGGGAAAAAGTATAAAACAGAAGTAGGAAAAAGATCAAAAATAAGAGATGCATTGTTACAACATACATTCATGTGAAGGAACTAAAGCAGAAAAATGGCCCTGGAAGTCTGAAGTTGAAGATTTCTTTACTGTTGTGCTTCTGGTTTATCATGAGCAACAGTGACACCACCCTAAAGCTCTAGACTGGTGAACTGAGAATACAGGAAAGAAGATGCACTTAGCCCACAGGCAGCAAGTATGTAGGCTATGTACACACAGAACAAATTTAAAGTAACCTTCTCTAGTTTCAATTCTTAAGAACTAATTAAAAATAATTCTTAAACTTACCTAAATGTAGCAGTGTAAACTGGGCTGCCAATTCCTTTGCATCTTCTAATGTTGTGCAGAGTTTGTCTGGCATAAAATAACTCTGGGATCCATTTGCAATAGTAGGAATAACTATTTTATATACCAAGAGTACTTTTCCATCCTGACTTGTTGAATATAAATAATATTCTGGTGGTGCCCAGTTATTTTTGTTGCAGTAATAATCCAAATGCATTACAGCAGAACTGAAATGATTGGATTTTAAAGAATACATGCTAATTGGAGTAAGCTTTGTCCCTGGGAAAAATGGGTAAGTACACCTTTCAATTTCAGGGGGGCTTGGACTGTGCTGACCATTAAGACGAATTGAAAGATTTGCTGGTTTTCCCAACGATTTTTGATGAGCATCTTCCTTGTTAGCAAAAACTAGAAGATTTTCAGAATTGGGACTAATCTGACCATTAAGATGCTGTCTCCAAGTGCTTTCTTTGTTTACAGGTTTTGCCAGTGTTACCTCAATACTAGCACCATCAATGCATTTTCCATTCATAATTGACATAGCTGCAACTGCATCTTCTCGGTTGAAAAAATGAACAAAAGCATAGTCTCTCAGTTTCTTCACACGTTCAACTGCTCCTGGCTTAAATTTGTTAAATTCAGCCTTAATTGCATCCTCTGTAGTAGAGATCATTAAGTTTCTTACATACAACACTTTAACCCTCTGCATTGTTTCTTCATCAACTTCTTTCTCTGGGTCTGCCCAGTCTACTTGAATAGTATGTCCCCATAGCTGGAACGTTCCTAGGACAAAAGTAGTATTAGATTTAAGTAACATGCATAATAATGAAAAAAGAAAGCTAAGTGATAAATAATATTCATTAACCATTCCAGGAACCAAAACACTGAAATAAGCCTATGTTATTTATAATACTAAATTTGAAACAAGCCATGATGAAATGTTTTATTTGCATTCAATGCAATTTAATTTGCATTAGCTAAACAAATATTGCTTGAAAGTATAGAGGTCAATAAGAAAAATAAAACTTTGCAAAAAATTCAGCAATGTTCATCTGTTTAAAAAGTACTCAGTCTGCTTTTGCTTAAACCACAACCAGTGCCGGTTTTGCTAAAGATGATTGCTTTTGTGAAATCTATGTATTTTCAATTAGTCAAATATTTTGCCAGTTGATGATGCAATGTATTTTTTAAATAGTCATACTTTGGGGGGGAGGAGGGACGGGGAAACAAAATAATGTGTGTCCCTGTTAGAATGAGCCCTGTTAAATTATTTCCCCAATATGCATTAAACAAATTCACAGAAGATCATAAAGAATGTTATGTTTAAAAAAAGTTCAAATTTGGAGTGCCATACCATTTTTTTTCTTACATTTGTTGAGTCGGCCTTATTATTTCTCCTATGACTTTTCAAGGCTTAGATAAGTTTCTTTAAAGTCAATGCTTCTCGTCTGTGACCAACATAAGACTTTGGGTGAAGTCAATAGGAGTTCTGTCAATCATTTCAATGGGGCCAGGATTTCACACATTTTCCTTGTCTTTCTTGTTTCTCCAATTCTGCTTCCCCTGATCTCTTCACTCTTCTTCCTTCCAACTCTCTCCCTTGCTACTGAATCTTTTGCTCTCTCCCCCTTTCCCAATTCCAGTATCTTCATCCCTCAATTTAAAAAAATCCTTGTTCAGGATAGAACTAAGCATGTGTCAAGTCCCACGGGAATCAACTGAGTAAGATAAAGGTGGTGTAAGCACAGATCAAAAAGTGGAGATCTATTATAAATGCTTTGATTTATAAAATTGCACATTTAATATTAAAATTAAAAGGCTTACCCGGAATTAGCTTTCTTCTAGCCATAGCAGCAGCTCTGTGAGACTCATATTCTACAAAGGCAAAGCCACGGTTTTTAGTTTTGTCAGTAGCACTTGGATAAACAATAACATCAACCACTCCTTCTGTAACTTTCTTCATTTCATCCAAGATTTCTTCTTTCTTTTTCTCTTTTGGAATAGCTCCAATAAATAATCTGCAGTTGTCTAAGCTTACACAGACACCAATAAATTTTCCTGGACGAATTTCATAATTATTAAGGATCCTGATGGCCAGCTGGGCTTCTTCTTTAGTTGTGTACATCACAAAGGCATATCCTCGATTCTCACCACTAAATTCCATCATCAATCTGAATTCATAAATCTTCCCAGCTCTCTCAAAAACAGGGACTAATTCATCTTCATACATATCACGAGGAATCTTTCCCACAAAAACTTCACAGCCACGAGGTGGGGGAGGACCTTCCCAACCTTAAAAAAAATTGTCCAGCAACCAGTAAGTATGAATGCCATAACCACTACTCTCTCAAACAGTATTTCTGATGTATTGATAATGCTGTACAGTATGTTACAACGGTTATTACTGTATTGATTTATGTCATCTTTTCTTTATTCCCTACAGCTCTGAAAACAAGACAACCCCATTCAGCATTTTGGGTTGATTTGTTTTTTAAGAACTTTTACTAAGTTCAATAAAGCAATTATAGGAAATACATTTTACACAAATAATTTTCAAAGGTAAATCCCTAATACGTTGTCCAAAAAATGTCAGTTACAGTCAAACCTCGTAATAACACGCCCCGCCATAACGCAAAATCACATATAACATGATCATAAGTTGGTTCCCCTTTAAGGCCTAATACCAGTGGTCTCCAACACCATGGCGCCCGCCGGGACATTGATATGCCTCCGCCTAGTGCCCAGCAGGGGAAGAGCCACGGCCCTGCGCCTGCCGGGGACAGAGAACACCGGCGCCCGCAGCCTTGGAGTTCTCTGTCCCCGGCAAGCGTGGGGCCGCAGCTTCTCTCCCCTGCGGGGCACTAGGCACTGCACAGCAATACACCGCGTTAGGGACCACTGACTTAAACTGACCGGCTTGAAACCCCGCTATACCGTGACCCCGCATTTATCGCGATGGAATTTTTTGGACCCCAAACATCGCGTTATAGCGGGGTTTCACTGTACATTCTACTGTAAGGGAGATGTGTCAGATTTCCAAACTGCACACATCTCTGCATAAAACGGAAGGTGAAAATTAATCCAAATCCTTCCCAGACAACAACTGAGATATAGTTATGGCAAACGTTTCCAGATACATACTGCTTAAACATACAGAACGTGGTCATCCAAAAGCTAGCTCTTTTCCTGGTGCTGTTTATGAATTGCAAGAGTGTCATACTTCATGAAATGACAACTTCAGCTTCTCTTACCTGGCTTTATAAATAGCATCAAATTGATATTAACATTATCTAGAGCACTTTTATGAATGAATGTGACCTGTCCATGACTTATACCATAAATACCCCTGATTGACTCTTGGGAAGGGGGGACCTTGTGGGGGAGAGGAACTCGCGGCACCAGCTGTCGAGGGGAAGAGCGCGGTGGGGTGGAGGGCGCACCTGCTACCGCTCCTGCCATGGCTGGGGGAGCCCCATGAGACCGGTAGCTGCCCCGGGATCACTCCTGGGAGCTGCTCAGCTCAGCTGTGGCTGCTCCCACTGCCCGGGACTGCTGCTCAGGCGGTCCTCAGGGCCAGCCACGTCGGTCACTGCTCGGGCTGTCCCCAGGGGCAGCTGCCTGGGGCCGCCAGAGCAGCAGCTGGCTTCACAGCTGCTCCAGCAGTGGCCAGTGTGGTTGACCCCAGGACCACCCAGGAACAGCCACACCAGCTGCTGCAGAAGTTATGGTGCAGAAATTACAGTGGTTGCAGGAAGTCATGGAATCCGTGACTTCTGCAACCTCCATGACAAACATGGAGCCTTAATCGTAATTAAATCACTTGTGCACGTTCACACAACACTCTGGTGTCAGTGGAGTGCGTCCGCAGTTGGTACTCTAGCACTGACAGAGCAGTACACCATGGGTAGTTATCCCACTGTGCAAATCACTTTCTCCTGCTAGGAGTGGATTACATGAGGCAAGATCACTGCCCCCCACGATACAGTTTTCTCCATCCCATAATTCCAAGGACTTCCAACTGCATTTCATGCTGTTTTTCAACTGCCCCTGTAAGCTTTGCACTCATCGTGGTGCTGGGGCCAGTCTTGTGACAAGTGTTATGAATGAACAGAAATTCATACTGCCTGCCCTGCTGTGTGCTATGGAAAGAAACAATTCAAGATTGATGTTGGCATTCACAGAGCAGCTATTGGGCTTGAGAAACAAGCACTGAGTGGTGGGATCAGATTGTGATGCAGGTATAGAATGACATGCAGTGGCTGCAGAACTCTTGTACGCTCAAAGCCACCTCCTTTGAACTGTATGCAGAGCTTGCCCCTGCCCTGCAGCACAAAGACACCGAAATGAGAGCTGCCCTAATGGTGGAAAAGCAAATGGCAATCACTGTGTGGAAGCTGGCAATTCCAGACTGCTATCACCCAATCGCGAATCAGTTTGGACTTGGGAAGGCCACCATAGAGATTCTGGTGATGCAAGTGTGCAAGGCCATTAATGGCCTCCTGCTACGAAGGACTGTGACTCTGGGCAACGTGCAGGAAATAACAGATGGCTTTATGGCAATGGGGTTCCCTAACTTTGGCAGGGCAATAGGTAGCACGTGTATCCCAATTTTGGCTCCAGACCATCTTGTGATGGAGTACATCAACAAAAAGGGCTACTTCTCTATGGTATTGCAGGCACTGGTAAATCGCTGGTGTTGTTTCACTAATATCAACATGGGCTGCTTAGGAAAGGTGCATGATGCTGGCCTGTATAGACAGCTGCATGCAGAAACTTTCTTTCCAGACCAGAAGGTTCCAATAGGGGATGTGAAAATGCCCATAGTGATCCTGGGAAACTCAACTTACCCCTTATGCCTGTAGTTCATGAACCCATACACTGGAAACCTTCACAGCAGTAAGAAGCACTTCAACAACAGACTCAGCAGGTGCATAATGATGGTAGAATGTGCATTTGGCAGGTTAGACCTCAGTGAGGAAAAATATTCCAGTGGTGATAGCTTGCTGTGCTCTTCATAACATTTGTGAAGCTAAGGAGGAAAAATTTCTCCAGGGCTGGAGCACTGCAGTGGATCACCTGGCAGCTGATTTTGAGCAGCAAGACACCAGGGCTATTAGAGGGGCTCAGTAGGGGGCAATTCAAATCAGGGAGGCTTTGAAATAGCATTTTCACAATGAGCCCCTGTAATGTGTCTTTCTGTAATG
Organism: Mauremys reevesii; assembly: GCF_016161935.1. Classification (NCBI taxonomy): domain Eukaryota; kingdom Metazoa; phylum Chordata; order Testudines; family Geoemydidae; genus Mauremys; species Mauremys reevesii. Next base: position 60,773,978 of record NC_052627.1, on the reverse strand, counting down.
AACTAAGCCAGACGTTGTTTACTTGCCATCTTGAATGACTGGTGTAATGATTCCTACCTGAGCATTAATTATAATTTGCAAATCTGGTGATTGCCACTGTATTTGAATTTATGTTGCAACCACCCTGTGTAGGTCACAAATAAAGAATCACTGACTTTGTAAGACTCAATTTTTATGAAACAGCAATACACAGATTAACATTTCTTATAACGGACATGACAGTGAGCAACACTCATTGAAGTGAGGATCTCAGAGCTGCATGTAAATCCACCTGTCTTTATGGAAAGTGTGCCGAGGGGTAGAGTGCAAGAGGTTCCCAGCCCATCGGAGTACATGAGAGAAATGTGGGGGAGATGGGAATTTGGGGAGGACAAGGAATACACATCTCTATAGGCTGCAGGGGAAGTCTTCTGGTATGCCTTCCTCAGCTCCTTTATCTTAGCACAGCACTGCCGTGTGTCCCTTTCGTGCCCCTCCTCATCCATGCCACGAGCAAGCTGCTCATAGGTGTCAAAGTTCCTATGGCTGGATCAGAGTTGCGACTGCACAGCCTCCTCTCTTCCCAGACCCAACAACTCGGGTGTACTCCACACAGGAGCCGTTTGCTGCAGAAAGCCAGCATGGTCAGCTAGGAAGATGTGATGTGAGCTGTCCACACCAAGTAAACTAAGTGGAATTTCAAGAATTCTCAGGGCTTTGGAGGTGAGAGGGAAGGAAGGAGGGAGCGTGCACATGTATATCTGGCTGTAGAGCAGCTGAGTAGAAAGTGCAATGACACCCATTGTACAATGCCTCGCGGCCACCGTGCGCTTGCTTATGTTTCCCTGTGTCTACAGTGACACAGTGTCACTAATTTTGTCACCAAAAGCTCTATGCCACTTGTCAAGATGGATTTATTATTTCAGCATAGCACAATATGGAAGTAGAGAAAGAACTGACAGAGATTTAAAGGGGATTTCAATGCATGACAGTCTCTGTTAGACAGAGTCAGGCTAACTGTAACCCTAATAACGTGAGATTTGTAGAAGCAAGAATTGTGTGAGGCAAGTGGGAAGTTGTGTGAGAAGTTGTTGTGACCTTGTGTAGATAAATATGGAATGTAGACTAGAGTCTAAATAAGTGAGAAAAATAAGTTATCAGGATGACCTATGTATAAACAAAATGCAGCTGCTGCTTATTATTGTCTGTGTAGTGTTACTTATTATTGTTTGTAATAAAGGTATAAATGCTGGCTGTAATTGTTTACCTGTAGAGAGACCTGCCTAGGAGGGTGAAACCCTGTGTCCTAGAGCACTCTCCCCCTCTATGCAATTGCTTAAGAATAAAGTATCTGACTTTGCTGCACCCAGAGAGTGAGAACTGTTTTTCTCCGACAACGAGTTAAATCGGTAGGAGGAGCATTGTTGTGTGTACATCTCCACTATTTTGTCGGCAAAACTATATAGCACAGACAAGGCCTATGTTTGGATTAGATTTTTACATTTCAGCTATGCATTTAATATAATAGTGATTAACTGTACTGGCAGTGAAAGAAACTCATATTTCACATGCTAACCCGTAAAAGTTGCTTCTCCATACCTCTTCCCCCCTCCCTTTCTGTTTTTCGGGTTCCTGGTTCTCCTGGTGCTCCTTCTCTTTTCCCACCCCACCTCCCAAAAATCCCACACATTTTCGTTCTCCTTTCCTATCTAATGTGGGAGACTGGCTACAACCTTAATTTGAGCTGCCATAATAGATTTTCACTACTAAAGTAGGTTGCGAGCCCACCCCATCCCCAGAAGCCACAGGGAGAATTCTCTTCCATCTCTTGATGGTAGTGGGAGGCGGCGGTGTCTGAGGTCAGACTAACCAGCCCCAGTCCAAGAGTGATCTATTCTGTCTGCAAACTTGGCTTCTCCTTCAGAATGGCTAAGCATGAAACTACTCCCATGCTCACAAGTCCTTCAAGCTAGCAGCTGAGCACAGCACAACACAGCCTCCAAGCCTATTAAAGTACTTCAAGGGGTTTAAAAGACTATGTAAACTTCACACATATACACTATGATTATGCAACAGACAAACTCTGGAGGATTATTCCAAAATAAAGTATCCCAGACTGCATAGTCAAAAAATGGCATTTATCACAAAAAGGTCAAATATTGCATCTTTCTCTTGTGCTGAAGATCATTACATCTTTGAAAGGAAAATGTAAAGTTCCAAAACAATTGCAAAATTCTCCTCTCCAATTAGTGCTGCAAAATTAATGCACATCCCTATGGCACATTCTCCAGTTATTCAATATTTCAGTTGAAGTTCTGAGTAGAGGACATGCTTAATTATTTTCTAATATGACTCCTCTTGCTCAACCCTGTAAACATTATGCTGAACTGAATGAGCTATGTCAGGTAATATGTTTGTGGGCCCTCAGGCTATGCTATTCCATATCTTGCTCGTGGTATGAAACAGAACAAAAAGGCTTGTCCTTGCGAAAACATGAACATATGGCATATTTTTCCACTTTGCTGACATATCAAATATGCAAAGGATGCAGAATTTTGTTAATTTGCAGTCTACTGTTTTCTCTCATATTCAAAAACTGCAAGAAAATTGTACCCACTTTGCTCATCCCATAATTCTCCAGTTTCACAAGCTGATGCCAAATTAAGTTTCATATGCACTTTACATCTGAGTTTATTTATGCTAACAGGTGTCTTATATTTACAAATTTGAGAATGTTTGAAGAGTATAGGTGAATTTTCCTTTGGAAAATATTAAAAAATTGTATCCTGTCCCATGTCAAATTTTGAATATGCAACTAGAAATCATACAGTGATTCAAATCCATAGCATATTAAGTGTGTGCACTAGGATCTTTACACTAGTAGCTGTAGTATTCATACTAGTTTCCATATATGAGTTATTTCAAATTGACTGGAATAACCATTCTGATTTTCCTACGTGCAGATGCCTGATTTGGGGACAGAGGAGGCAGTACAGATTTCAGTCTTCACAAAAAGGGTCAGATACATGTGCATGCTTTGTATTGTCAGGAAATCATAAAAGTTAAACAATAATTGGATCCTTTGTTAACGCGACTTGATTTTTTTTATTGTCACTCTCAATCTAACCAACCAATTAAGTCCTAAATAGACATCAGAAATAAAAATCATGTTCCCCTCTCTTCTCTTTTAAGACAATGAACTGATCTAATTGCCTTTTTCAATACACTCGATTTCGCAAAACAATTCAAGTTATATATACACTGAATCATTCTTCCACAGCTATTCAAAATTAGTTTAGCTGGGTTTACCAAATACTCAGTGTTTATGCAAAGTGCATTAGGCACTTAATGGTTGCAACTTTAGATCTGTTAGTGCCAAGGGGTTAAAGTTATATTAAAAAAAAAATCAGCAAAGCCAAACTATATTGATAGCAGTATCTGTCAGCACCTTCACTGGTCAGTCTAATCTTACATGTCAAAGAATTAATACAAAGTACATACCATAGTCAGAGACTGAAGCAGCACATCATTTTGCCAAATGCAGTTAGGCTATGTTGTCATCTGCAGTTTTTGTCATTTGACACACTGCTGATGCTGTTTTGGAGAATGGTATATTTCCAGCATGGTCAGATTCTGGGTTTTTTATTTTATTTTTTTTTCAGACGTTGGCAAAATTTGTATGTGCTACACCAGTGCCCCAAAAACTGTGACCCATGGCTCCCTTGGAGAATCATGAAGTATTCATGGGAGAATTTATTTTTTTGGCAGATATGCCCATTTTGGGTTTTCCCCTAATTAAGAGACTATTAAACTAAGCTTAGAAATCACTGGGGTCTTGTCCTGCTGCTGTTAATACTGTGACTGGAAGCATCTCCATGTCTTCCACTCCTGCAGGGGGCCCTCAGCAGAGAGACTTCCTGCTGGGGGAAATATTCATCAGAAATCTCTGCTGAAGGCCCCTGCTGAAGCAAAGTGCACAGAAAGGTTCACAGTACCAGCAACAGCAGCACCACTGCATTAGTGGGTAGGGGGCTGAGGCAGAGACAGGTGAGTTTTATTTTTATAATGGAACAATTTTTACCAAGTGCTAAGCGTACATGTAAGCAAACATTCAGCTAAAGACGATTTTAATAAAGTTAAACAGAAAAGGAAAGAAATAGACAATAAGGTGATAGTTACATTATGTTGGGTTTTCAGGTCTGGATACTACTTTGGAAAGTCCACAGCCACAATGTATCATTTGTTTTCCAGCATTACTAAATGAAAGTACAAGGCCAGGGAAACTACAGCAACATTTAGAAAGCAAACACCTAGAATTTGTAAATAAGAGCTGTGACTTTTTCCTTCGGAAACGAGGAGAACTAAGGAGGCAAAAGAGTAATGTCTAAATAAGCAATTGTTCCTCAAAAAGCCTTAGAAGCATCTTATGTTGTAATCATGCAAACTGAAAAACATAAACAAGACCCTTCTACCAGCAACAGACATGCACAGAATTATGATTGGGAAACAAGAAACCATAACACTGAAAAACATTCCCATGTTAAATACCACAATCCATCAACATGCTGATGGATCTTACAGAAAAGATCCAGGACCAGCAGACAGAACACGTTAAGAACAAGATCCTCAATGAATTCATAGTGCACTGATGGGACAGAAGAGTAGGGTTGCAGAATGAGCGAAGAAAGTGGCACCAGCAACAATTTGGACTCACTACATGATTCACCTCCAAGCTTTGACATTTAAGAAGCTGCAACGTGAAGTATGAGAGGCCCTCAACAGTTACCAAATTTGTTAATTCCAGGCAGCAAACACATTTTATTATGCTATGCAGACCGATGGGCTCTGACCACACTCCACTTGTAACACTTCCCCAGGTGACTTCTCTGTGAAACAACATGTCTTTGAACTGAGTAATAAAAAAAATCAGAATTCTCCTTCTTGGGAAAACAGACGTTGCAGATTACATGTGTAATGCTGACTTCTTAACTATATTAGCTTACCTAGTGGAAATATTTGACAGACTGAATGCACTGAACCTAATACTTCAAGGAGGAAAGCAAAAATACTAGATATGAAAGGAAACCAGGCAATTCATGAAGCAACTTTGTCTTTGGAATTGTCACATTGAAAAGGGAGTTACCAAGATGTTTTCAGGGTTATCACACTTTAACAGAACAGAGTGAAAGTAATCAAAATGCCACTAAAGACCAAATATTGACTCATTTGTTTGAGTTGTATTCCCATTTTGATGAATATTTTCATAGATTTGAACATTAATTTTGTTACTGATTGGATTAAAAACAGATTTTCGGTAACACACGACTCCATACCAACCTTAAGTATCACATTGTCAAGTGATCACATATTTAAAATATAACAATCCAGGAATTCTGGATTTCTGTTAAAGGACAGTATAAAGAGCTCAGTGATGAATCCATGAAAGTGCTGCTCCCAGTTATCTTTGAGTCTAGGTTTTTACCTATGATTAGTGACTAAACACACAAATTATTTAAATTTGGAAAACACTGTGCAACCATGCAGTTCAAAATAGGACCATTCTTCTCATTAAAATCTTCAGCTGTGTCCAAACATGTAAAAAATTCATAATTTTCAAATTATTGTTTTAAAAATCTGGATTAGATCACATTATAGAATTAAACCAAATGAATAGTTAAATAGAGGCCCCAAACCAACCAAACTAGTGGTCCCTCCTGAGACAGTAAAAAGAATAAAAAAATAAGTGGTATTTAGTTGTGGGGAGCCATCAAATTGTACAGTATCTGTAAGGGAGTTGCAGTACTAAGAAGTTTGGGAACAATGGTGCTATACACATTGTTTGACAGACTATACTTAACATCTTCAAATTATAAAACATAGCCTTTGTTCTGTTGAATTATGCATCAGGGGTGACATTCTACCTAAAAGTGTGGGGGGGGGCACAAGGCCCCACCCACTCCATGGTCTCACCCTTGCCCAACCTCTTCCCCTGAGGCCCTGGCCCCCAGCCAAACCGGAAGCCAGGCTAGGGAGCCCAGGCCCCTCCACCTACCGGGGTGGGGGCCCCCCCACAAGAGCAGTTCACAGCCTGTGTCCCCGCCCAGGGCAGATGGAAGGTCTGTGTCTCCCCACAGCTGCCTATGCAGCTCTTACCCTGATCCAGTTCCGGCTTCTAGCCTGACTGGGGGCAGGGCTTTGGGGGCCAAAGAGCCACAGCCAGGCCATGGTAAGAGCCTCCCAGGCAGCTGTGGGAATCCACAGACCCTCCATGTGCCCTGGGCAGAAGGTCCAGGGGACAAGGACCCAGACCAGGGGCTGCTCTTGCCCTCCCCCGCCCCCGGGCAGGTGGAGGGTCCATGGCTCCCCACAGCTTCCCATGCTCCCTGGGCTATTCTTACACAGGCCAAGCTCCAGCTTCTGGCCCAGTTGGGGGCGGGGGGCAGGGCTCGGGGGGGGGGGGGTAAGAGAGACTGAGAAAGGGACCAGGCTCATGCTGGAAAGTGGCCGCTTGACCACCCCACTTCCCATCACCCCGGAATACATTTTTAATTTGGTTTCCGAAACAAGCTTCTAAGACCTAGATCCACGAAGGAACCTATTGCTCCACTCAACATGGCCACAACTGCCATCCAGGAGAATCGTCACCCCAAAGTTAGGCCCTGTGGCTCCCTATACAATGCCAGGGAAGAGTTCGGCACCTGCAAAAGATTCACAGATGCCAGCATACTGAGTGGCAAGCCACTAAGAAATGCTGAGGAGACGGGCATAGCTTAAGTCCCGTTCATCAAAAGCTAATTAGGCAATATTGGTGCTAGGGATTCACAGCTGTGAACCCTCTCCTGGAGTTAGGTGCCTAAAGCAGGTAAGCCATTCCTCATAAAATACGAGAAAGAAAAAGTGAGAGCAATACCCCCCACCCCATTATAGCCAACAGCATAGTGGTTAGGGCACTCATCTGGGAGGTGGGAGACCTGTTTTCAAATCCCCACTCTGCTCAGTTTGGTGCAGGGACTTGAACTTGAGTCTCCCATATCCCAGGAAGTGCTCTAACAGTGTGGGTATAGAATCACCCTGCTCCTGTCTGTCTTTTCTGGTTTCTAGATTGGGCCATAAAAAGAGGAAGAACAGCAGCATTAGCTCGAGATATAACTCTAATGTTGTTCCTAACTCAAATCCTACACACACGTCAGCAACTCAAGTGGTGGTTTAAACTCGAGCTAGCTCACCTATGGGGGAGAGGGGGAGTTGAAGGCCAAGTGCTGCTGATGCTTGAACTAGTAATACTACAGCGTCTTGGGTCCAGATTTTTAAAGGTATTAGGCATTACTCAGCTCAACATCACAGTGCCTAAATACCTTTAAAAGTAAGTGCCTCAGCTACTATGCACTGCTAATACATACAGGCTATGCTGCTCGAGTAACGTTTTGCAGAGTAACATTCTGCAGCACGACTGCTCTCACTCAAGCTCAGCTAACTCAACAGGCAGGGCCGGCTTTAGGCCGATTCGCTCAGTTCTCTGGAATTGGGCCCCACACCTAAGAGGGCCCCGTGCCTTAGGCACCTTTTTAATTTTTTTTTTTTTTTAAACTCACCCCAGGCCCCGCTCTCCCGGCCGGAACGTGGCAAGCCCCAGGGCCCCGCTCTCCCGGCCAGCAATCCGAAGTGCTGTCGAAGACTGGGAGTGCAGCCCGGTGAGTACAAGCCCCCCCAGGAATTGGGCCCTGCACTTGCTAAAGCCGGTCCTGTCAACAGGAGTTAACTCATGGGTAGATAACTGGAACTAACATTGCAGTGCAGTCAAGCCCAAAGCCACTGAGACTTTCAAAAGTGACCTGCAACTGCAATTGCTATAGAGCATAAATGCAGTTTCCACTATTGTCTGTAATCTTATCAATAAAATATTTGTGCTTAATATTCAATTATATTATTCAGAATAAAAACTTTTTCTAAAAGTCTGAGCAAAATTAAATAAGCTGGTTTTGAATTATCCAAGTAAGAAAAATTGCAGTTTCCCTACTTGTTCCAATCAGAAATTCTTTATTCATATAACTTTAAAAGTGTGAAATAGTTCAAAATTTGGCTGAAAATCTCATGGTGACATAAAAAACAAATAAAATTTGAGGAAAACTGATTCAAAATTAAAATCATATCTGTTTAAAGTTAACCATATTGTATATGCACACCAGAATTTTAAGTGCATTCTTAAGTGAAGAAATTGTTATTAATAGGACTGTTGATTAATCACAGTTAACTCATGCGATTAACTCAAAAAATTAATCGCAGTTTAAATTGTGCTGTTAAACAATAAAATATCAATTTAAATTTAGAAGTAGGACTGAGTGGACTTGTAGACTCCGAAGTTTTACATTGTTTTATTTTTGAATGCAATTATTTTTTGCACATAATTCTACATTTGTAAATTCAACTCTCATGATAAAGAGATTGCACTACAGTACTTGCATTATGTGAATTGAAAAAATACTCTTGTTTTTTACAGTGCAAATATTTGTAATAAAAAATAAATATAAAGTGAGCATTCAGTGAGTTATAACTGAAATCAATATATTTGAAAAAGTTGAAATGGTATTCTATTATTTTTTAACAGTGTGATTAATTGCAAATAATTTTTAATAGCACAATTAATTTTTTAATCGCTTGAAAGCCCTAGTTATTAACAAGTCTAACCTCCACAGCCCTGCCACCATTCCTAAACTACACATGGATCCCCCCTCACCCTTAGAACAAAAAGGAAAATTCTAAAATAAATAACTCCATTAATGATATGTTACATTGGGAAATGAAGCATTAAATTCAAGAAGTTATACAAGGCAAGGTATCTTCTTCCAGGTCACCTTAGTCTCACTGTACATACATGTTAGTATATAGGCCTGTCTCTTAGCTTGGGATAGAATTTTGGGTTTGATTTTTGATATATTTATATCCTTACTAATATGTGAACAAACATACTGTGTGTTGCTTCTGCCTAACCAGATGGCATTTATAGCACAATGAGAAGAAATAAGGAAGAGGGTTTAAGTGTTGCTGGGTATGGTGGGAGCTTAATATACAAGTGTACACTTGAAGACTGCCTCGACTTCTATCTCAAGACAAGGTCAAGAAACCAGTCAGGAAGGACAAAAGGGGATGAGGACAGGGGAGGGGAGGCATAAGAAACACTAAAAATCCAGAGAAAAGGTGACCCTGGCCAATACATAGCCTCACTCCTTACCCCTCCCATGGGGACAAAGGAGGTGGTACCGAAGTCCCCAGACTTGCGACCCTCCAAAACAGAACATGACCATAAATTGTAAGGGATAGGACCAGAGGCGTGCACTACAGGTATAATTAAGCCTGCCAAGAAGAAGGAGGGGGGAAAAAAAAGGGGACATGGAAGGTTTTGGGGAGTATTGATTAACCCCAATAAACACTGCATTGCCTGCACTTCAGACTTCAGGTCTTCCGCTTTCTGTCTGCATGACAAGAACCAAGGGAGGGGCAAAGAGAAAGCCCTTAACAATATGATGTATTCTCAATTCCCTGTTTTCTTTGCTAAATGTCAATTTCAATGGTTTAACTGGGAAAAAAGTAAAGGCAGAACTTGGCCTGGTATTTTTATAATTTCAAACAAATGCTCACCTGGTGGAGGACCACCAAATTTTCTTTGTCCATTTTCTTGAACCATGCTGTAGCCAGTCTTTTCCATCAAAGCTAGTAAGGCAGCCTCATTCTGAGTACCAGTTCGGATTTTGCCACATCCATTTGTTACATCTGTACTTTCGTCATGCATATTTGCAATATCTTCAACAAAACATTAAGATAAAATTTCATAATACAGAACTCCAAACTTAGCCACACACAATAGCTACTAAAAGCCAGAAAAGTAACAGCATAAATTATTTCAACTTTACCTCATGAAATTCTTCCCTTGCAGGAGTAAGCTTTTTTGTTCTAAACTAGCAAGTTATCATCATCTATATATTTTCTTGCAAATATGGTCCCATTTATTACAATAAATGTATGCATGAGAATACAGTACAGATAAGGAGTAATAATTTGTAGGATATAGTCTGAAATTTCTGTTTTATGTGGTTTACTCGCCGATGGAGTGTCACAGGGTGGCCAAGTGCAGCGCTTTCTGCCATTTCTTTCCCCTAATGTCATTAATAAGTTCACCAAGGCTTTATATAAGGAACAATGCCCCTTCTGAAGGGTCTAGTTTATTAACCCAAAACCCAATGAAAATATAAGTAAGACTTCACCCCAGGATCTTAGAGTAAGGTATCAGTTTATCCATTCCCACCTGGGTCCACCATTCCCTTTCAACAGGGTTCTCAGCTCAGTACCTTTCCTGGAGTCAGGACTTCTGCCACTATGGAGAGCCAGCGGTCTGCAGAGATCTATTCACTGCAGCTCTTCTCTGGGGCAGCATGTAGTTACTGACAGGCTGAGCTTCCTGCTACTGTTTGGGAGTTTCCAGTCCCTCAGAGAACAGCTTCAAGGCCCTTGCTCCATTTACAAATCCCCACAAATGCATGAAATAAGGACCCTTATCTTTTTAGTAATACCATCCTGGATTGCAAACTGCCTTACTTATATCCTTCATTAAAAGCTGTTAAAAGTGACTTAGTTCACAACTAGGTGGTATTTCTGAGGCCTGAAAACTTGTAAGGGAGCCAGAGGGTGCAGTGTAAGAGGCAACAGTAAGGCAAGGTCAGACTGGAGTCAGGACAGCATCTGTTAAAACTCAGGATGCAGTTTGCTGCCTCTGAACATTAATTACTACTCACTTTCTTCAAACATAGCCTATTTTGTAGCTCTCAACAAGACTTTTAAAAAGTTTGAAAAAAGTGGAGTTAGTAATTCTATTATCATAAATATTTCAAGTCAGCATATCATGGTACAACCTTAACTCAGTTTAGAAGGATTTCAGCTAGAGTACTTCAGCGTTTCCCCATAATATTTAAAACATGCTCAATTCCGACTGGTCTTTAAAGCAAAGTTCAACTTGAATTTAACAATTTTAAAAACAGTCAAATGATATTTTTAAAATTTCTATTAAACTAAGTTTGCTAATTTCACTACTATAATTTTAACGTCAACAATGTTTAAAATGAGCAAACCAGTTCTGAAGCAGAGACGGACACTGTGCTTACACAAGTGAACATAAAAAACAAAATGCATACATGCTTAATATACAATTTTAAAATACTAACATAAACGGAAGTCAAAAGAAAGTCATTTTTTCTATGCAAGCAAATGTCCTACTCCTCAAACAAAATTATTAGATAGATTAAGTAAATTAGATGAATATTTATTATACCTCAAAATTTTAGGGAAAGCATTTTGTATGAAGAATTTTTCTAGGAACAGTATTTTCTTTAAATAAAAATAAAAAATAATTGAAAGAGAATTACTTCTGTAACCCTGTCTAGGAGACTACCTAGATTCCTGGAGCTCTGTCTGCTGGCAGCTCAGGGAGGAGGAGCCAAGGCAAACTCAGAGTCTACCCGGCAACCAATAGGGAGTGAGATGCCCCTCCCAGGGAGTTCAGGAGAGGGGAGGAGCCATTTTTTGGGGGGAGGCTGGAGCCAGCGAGGGCCAGGGCAGGACTGGCTGTGTGGGGAGCTGGTGAGTCCCAGGCTTGCAAGCAGGGTTCCCCCTGAAAACTAGCCTCTAGGGACCTGACAGCAGATCCCTCAGCTGGGTTTTCCTTCCCCACAGATGATTACCGATTGTTAGGTTTGCTGAGAAATTTCCCCAGCCAGGCTGGGTTCCCCTCCAGCTCCTTAGGTGAGAGACTAGTCACCACATGGTCAGCTCTGCTAGTCCAGGGAAGCTGCCTGCTGAGTGTGTGACTGGAGGCTGGGCTAGGAGGGTACAGTTTAGATGTTAGGGTAGTTGTATAACCTACACCTTGAGCCCTGCACCCCTTTGTGATGAGGGGAGATCCTGGGACCAATTCCTGCCTGAAGAGGATCCCTGTCAGCAGACAGCAGCCACTCTGCAGTGACTGAGGAGTCCAGCATCATCTTCAAACCTGAAGGTCATTCATGGAGTTCGTGAGTGCACCAGCTTTCAGTTAGTTAGTCGGGGAATTTGTTTTGGGGACCCCCTACTCCCTGAACTGTGTCCTCAAGCCAGGGAGCGAGGGTTTGAGGATTTTATAACCTGCTGCTTATTACACCTGTGGAGCGATTCGCCACCTCCTCCCACTTGTGGGTCTTATGGGCTGTACTGAACCCAGTCAGCCACACTGCTAAACCACTGCAGAGAACTGTATAGGTCATCAAGGGCCCTAGCAAAGTATGCGTACCAACAGGACACTAATTTTACACTTGTTACATCAAGTCACAGGTATTTTAAGTGTGGGCACCAGTGACCCTAAAAATAGTGTTTCACTGTTACGCTGTATATGTTGCCTGTTTAATATAATTATTGTGTTGAATATATTTTTAGGTGTTGTATTATTTCTTGGAAGTCTCCAACTATCTGGCAAGTAAGTGGGGATTACTCCGTAGTTAGAATTTTCCACCCAAGCTGCCCTGGTGACCCTGCCAGAAATGAGCAAGGGGGGTGGAGGCACCGCCAAATAATTTCATAGCAAAAAAGAAAAAAGATTCACCCTGCTGAGTGGGTGGCGGGATCCAAAAGAACCCAGACCTGCCCATCAAAACCTGTAATCAGATTGCCATTAAAGGCGGTAACCAGGTGGAGAGGGGCGCTACACTTCAAAAACCACTAACATTAAGGGCCTGATTTCCAAAGCAGCCTCCACTTGGAAACCTTGTATGGATACATTTTTCAAGCAGCAAAACATTGCATGGGCACATGTTAGGCTAACACCTACAGACAGGTAAGTTATTCTGCCAGCGTTCATTGAAATTAACAGACATCTGGAGGTATAAGTGTTTGAAAAAAGTATCCATAGAAACAAGGTTGCTATTTGAAAATACAAACTTAAATACATATCACACATAGACCAATGAATTAAAATGTCTTTAGTTATTATTTTATTACTATTTATTATTGCTCACCCCACCCTCTCTGACATTCCTTTCCATTAAAATGGAGATTAAGACAGGCATGAGGGAAAAGAAAGAGGAATAATTCTGTCCTGGTAATTCCTGGATAGTGATGGTGGTGGTGGTGGTGAGCGTGACACGACTGCAGCTTGCCACACTAGCTGTTAGGGCTGGTCTATGCTGAAAATTTACATTGGCATAGCTCTGTCAATAGGTGGTCCACACCCCTGACATAGTTAAGCCAGCCCAACCCTCAGTGCAGAGGGTGCCAGGTTTACCGAAGAATTCGTCCATCAATTTATCCACCCCACCACCTCCCAGGGAGGTAGCTTATTTAAAACAAAGGGTGAACCCCACTGTAGAACTGGCAAGTGGCTGCACTGAGGAGCTGTAGCTGTTTTAAGTGTGGACATTGCCTGGGTTACTTTTACCGTGGTTGGCAGCATGCAGGCCACGCATGCCCAGAAGGAACAGTGGTCAGGGGTGGCGAGTTGTATGGGCCCTTGGTGCCCGTGCTCCAGGAATATTCAGAGCACGGCGGCCCGGCTCCACCAATGTTTGGGGATGGGGCTGTCCGCCGGCCTCACCTGCTGCCCCCGCATGCCTTCCCCGGAGCATCTCCCGGCCCCGCCTGCTGCCCTGGGCGATTTCTAAGGGTCTGGGGGCTCCCACCGCCAGCGCAGCGAGGCTAGAGCAGCTTCCTGCCCGCCCTCGCTCCACATGGTGCGCCACTCCCGGAAACGGCTGGCACATCCCTGCGGCCCCTGGGAGGAGGGGTGTCTCCACGTGCCACCCCTGCCCCAAGTGTTGGCTCTGCCATTGGAACTGCAGCCAAAAGGAACTGCAGGGGCGGTGCCTGTGGGCAGCCACTCATGGAGACACCCCCCCCAATCTAGGAGCTGCTGCCAGAGGCGTGTGCGGGTCGCTTTCCGGAGCCACCCTAGATAAGCGCCGCACCTCTCAGCCCCTCTTGCGCCCCAACCCGCTGCCCCAGCCCACAGCCTGCACCCAAACTTCCCCCCGAACCTTAGGCATGTTTGGGGGCAGGGGGGGAAGAGAGCGGGACATGGACCGTTCTGGGCACCACCAAAAATTACACAAACCTGCCACCCTTGACAGTGGTCACTCAGCAGACCCCGGCTTGGCAGACACCCGTCTCACTGCTGATAGGACACCACAGGGGACGAATAGATTTTCCTCGGCTTCACCCAATCCAATCAAGCTGGCAGGAAGGGGGTGGGGATATCTGTGGAAACAACCGAGCACATAAAGACCTACGTGGCGGGGAAGGGGCACATTATATTTGATGCAGGGGGAGGAGCTGGCTGGCAGGGCACAGGGAGCTATGGGATTGTGGTGGGTGTACTCAGCACCGAAAGCTGTGAGAAAGGGGCAGGGGTGGCATGCGACTAGGTCCCAGGGTGAGAAGGGTGGCAGGGGAGAGGCTCCCTGGGTCTCTTGGTGCTGCCTTGGAGTCACCAGAGCAACAGTAACAGCAGCACGTTTCCATCCAGAGCCATACGCACCAACTCTGAGGGTGCTCTGGAGCTGGAGCACCCACAGAAAAAAAATATAGGGGGTGCTTGGCACCCACCGGAAGGCCCCACCAATCAGCTTCTCCCCCCTCCCATAGATCAGTTGTTCAGCGGCGGGCAGAAGACACTGGAGGAGAGGGAAAGGGCAGGGCCTGCTCAGGGGAGGCGCAGACAGGGCAGGAAGAAGCAGGGTAGGGGTGGAGGAGAGTCGAGAACCCCCGGGGGAAATGAGACAGTCAGCGCCTGTGTCTCGAGCCCCCCGCCCCCACGGGGCTTCTGGGGCCGCACCCGCGCTGGGCTCTCAGCCGCCGCCCATGCCAGCGGCGCTGCAGGGACTTCAGGCCGAGGTGGGACCGTTACACAGAACGTTGAACAGCCCCTCCCGGGAGAGTTTTACCGCCAACGGCGACTCCCGGGACTGGGGAAGGGGCAATGGCAGCGCGCGCGCCTCACCTACCACCGCCCTTCTCACGCGCGTGGCATTCGACGCCACCACGACGACCGACTTTCCCACTCTTCGGCGCGTGGCACCGTCTGACGCTCCAGCGTCGCCAATCAGCAGCCGCCCGAGTAGGCACCTGACAAAATTGACGGCCTCCAGCGACCAATCAGAACGTGTCGAGAGCCGAGTAGGGCGGGGAAAGCTTTTAAAAACCTTGGAGGTTGAGGGAGAGTGTGCGACCAATTAAAAGGAGGATATGAAGGAGCCAATGAAAGAGGTGCTACCAGGTGAGTGCGGCGTTGAAGGAGAAGGGAGGGGGTGTGAAGTGGGCGTGGGAGGGCTTCTTACTCTGACGCTGACAAATTTCATAGCGGTGTTGCAGTCAAGCTGGAGGGCCGCTGTTGCATGTGACTCCCAGCCTACTAGGGTATAGCGTGTTCGTCCCTAGGGCTGCAAGTCTACTGTTACTTCTGCAAATACAGCCAAACTGAGGGAAAACCTCCGCATTTCGCGATCTTTGCTGAGCTTAGTGTGACTTCAGTTTTACTAATGTATTGCAAAAAAGTTGGGGGGCACGAGGGAGTGAGAAATGTTGAGCTTTTCAGAAAGTCACACCATTGCTGAGTGAAAATGTAATGTTGCAATCAGACTAAGATATGTTTTCACGTGTTTTGATTTGAAAATCCAATCTTAAACAGCCCTGCAGAAAGGTAGCACATATAGCATGTGCAAAGTTACCTGAAACAAAATTGTAGAAACATTCCCCAAAAAATCAGTTTTATACAACTCCATTGGTACCAGTTGATCACCACCACAATTACAAAATAGGTACATAGCAAGAGAGAAAATTTAAAATTATTTTATCTCTCCATTATATTAAATAATGGAGCATCTCTTAAATGCCACCGCAATGTTGTGTAAAAAATATGTGGCCTCCAATTGCCACAACACTCAGAACCACAACAAAATTCCTCCGGGGTCAGAGCATGGCTGCAGAACCATACCCATGTCATATACATTTGATGGGCATCCATCAGCTGCACCAGAAGTCTGAAAGTTTGTTGGTTGTGGGCATTTTAATTTGCTGTTATCAAAGTATTGTGTACTTATTGCACCCAGACTGCACAACAATGAGGTCATTAAAGAAAAAGCATACAACTTTTAACTCATTAAAGAAGTTCCCCAATTTTAATATTGAAACGCTTAATTTCATATTCCAGTGAATCAGAGAAATTATAATTCTAGTCACTATAGTAACATGCTTCAGCACTTTTAGTCTAATTTTAAATGGGTGCCAATTTTATGTCATTTATAATATGACATGATAGACAATTCAGCTAATCAGTTTATTAATTTTTTCAAAAGAGATGGTTTGTTCCATTATTATTTATAGAATAATGCTTTAATGATATGATTGACATTTAATACTTTTAACAGTAAAAGCTTAATAGTGTACCCAGTGATATCACTTTTCATGGAGTGTCACCACATTTTCAGTGTAGGTGCCTACAATCATTTTCACCTCATCCAAATGAGTCATGAGGGAATTGAGTGTATGTAATGTTAACAAGCCAGTACATTTTAGCAGCAACTCAGGCTTTCGACTGCCTGAGATCAGTCACTACTCAATAAGAAATTCCATTTTAGTTATTGCTATTTTACAGTATGCTAGGTATATTTCTTTTCTAACTTTAAAAAAAAATCTTAGTGTTTTCTCTGGATTCCATGCACGTGAGGTCTCATTGTGTGGGGCTGTCCCAGACACTTCCGAAGTATTGCTGTCTGCCATTGTAGTGTACAGAAACTGAATAATATTCCTTTAAATAGTAAATGAATACTATCCAATTTCTATCCATGGTAGCCAATAGATGGCACAAATTTAGGGTCAGACTTCCTTTTATTTTATAAAATGGCTTGAATGAAAGGGAAAATCTAATTGGCTGAAAGTGTTCCAAACCTATGTCATTATCTTGCAGT
This sequence comes from Mauremys reevesii, assembly GCF_016161935.1. NCBI lineage: Eukaryota > Metazoa > Chordata > Testudines > Geoemydidae > Mauremys > Mauremys reevesii. The sequence continues at coordinate 60,757,023 of NC_052627.1, read as the reverse complement.
AAACACGGATGTTAGAACTATCCAACCTCTTCTTCAAGAAGATTACTAAAACACATTTTATTAAACCATTTTAAATCTACTTAATTTAAATCTTCTATGCACTTGTGTAAGTATATCAAATAAACAGCAGTATGTGCATGAGACGTGAGTTCCGTCTCCTTTCCTTCTCCTCTATCTCCTTCCTTTTACCTTTGTCTCTGTCTCTTCCTTCTTCAATTGCCTCTCCTCCTTCCTTCTCTTAGGTAACATTTGTTGGGAGTAGGTCTTTAAAAGAGAAGCTGCTGCCCTTGCTCCACTCAAGTGTTTGTCAGTAGTCAAGCTTCAAAGAACAAGTGATATAAGCAGAACCGTAATTAAATATTCATGCCCATCTCCACTAAAACTAATGCCAGGTTTAACTCTGCTGGTTTTGATATACAACTATTTGGAGGACAGGAGAACAAGACCCTGATTCAGGAAATCATCATTAGTCAGCAAATGCTATGCTTAAGTGCTTTGCTGAATCAGGACTTAAGTACAGCTATGTTTTAATCTTTTTAGTCTTGATAAGCAAAGACTTAAATGAAGATGTGTATGGGGGCATTTTACAATAGAGTTACTTGCTCTTTACAAAATACATTTGGCATAAGTTCTAGCTAAAAAAGTACTTGGAATCAGAAGTAAAATGTGCCATTTGCCTAGGGGCTAAATCCTGCACCCATCAATATCAGTGGGCCTAAATTCCTATCTGAATGTGGCAGATCTGTTCACAACTCTCACTGATTTGAGGCATGTTGAACAAGGGTAGAACATTGCATAGATCATTCCATTTATTCCCTTGGGTATATTTGAAAATATTTGAGATCTTTCCCCATTCACCTTATTACTTAGTATCAAGTGTGACCGTTGCTTTTCTTTTCTTTGCCAGCTGTTTTAATTAACTATAGTACATAATTTTGTTCTGTTTTGTTTGGTTGGAATGTCAGCAAGTCTCATCACATATTTTCCTAGAGTAGACTATTATTACAGTTATACATTTTTATAGAAAAATAAAGGTTTTTTTTTTGTCAGAGTAAATTTTACTATGTCCTGGAGCTGGAAAAGCTGATATGTAGCATTTCTGCACTCTGACAAGTTTGATGTGAAGGTAGGGCAAATACTTTAAAAGGAAGACGACATCCTTTGAAGTTTAGACAAAGGTCTCTACAGAACCTAGACCTCAAATGTAATCTATGTAATTGTAAATCTAATTATAGTAAACAGTCTAGAAAAAGCATTCAGTTCAGTCCATCAATACATTTTATTTTAGTTTCCATTTCATCAGGTCGCTGCAAATGCCTGTTTAGTGGAATACTCCTATGTAAAGTTATACTGCCTCAAGGGCTTTCTTCTTCAAGAGTGCCATTTACTCTTGTACAGTTTGCTTCTTTAAAAGAGTGGATTTTTTTCATTATGAGCTATGGAATTCTAATACTATTGAAGGAGTCATTAGAAGAAAACATTTTATAGCACTTTCTTCCTCTTTTGATGTGATTACCTGTTCTTAGAGCGAGGAATACATCTTTGAAGAATGGGTCAGTAGAATCTGAATTTGTACATGCATATGTACAGTAAATATTAAACATAGATTGTGGGGAAAATTCTGCACTTAGTTACAGAAGCATCAGTTCGGAGTAATTTCAGTGAAGTAAATGTAATTACTCCAGATTTATGCCAAGACACCTGACTGCAGAATTTGCCCCGTAACTTTTTTTATTTCAGCAGCAAGAAGGATTTTTAAAAGAAAACCATACATAAACAGATGTATAAATCTTTTAATAATGTGTTTGTTTTATTTCCCACACTGCAGAGTTCAAATTCGTATCAGCATAGTAGACACCTACTACCTTGTATATTAGCCTGTGGATTACAGCATCTATTGGTTATTGCCACCTTGTATATCTGCCTCCAAAATCTATTGCCCCTATGGCCAAGCAGTGCCTTCAGTCAATCAATAAGAAAAATCATTGTTTCCTGATGGTAGCTCATGGAAGTAAAGAAGCTGACTGGAAGAATTGGCTACTTTCTGTCAATAGAATGCTTTCATTTCTATTTCTAATTATTTTTAAAAATCAGAAATGTTAAATGCAGTTATGAATAAGGGTGATGGCTCCAAACCTGAATTATGTCAGGAATCCAACAGAGATGAAACAAAAAAACTGCAATGTTCAGTACTTTTTTGTGGTTAATTTCACCTTAACAAATGTCTACTTTTCTTTTACTTTATAGTAGTGGGATCCAAAGTTAATTGTTCCTTATTTATTTCATGGAAAGAACTATGGGTTTTGCTGAATGAGTAGTGGTAGATTATAAGGAGGGGAAGCTGTAATGATAAATAATGGCTTCTTATACCATATTATTGCAGTAGATAATGTCACTTCCTAGCTAGCCACTAGGTGGGGATATGTTATTTAAAAAGAATAGGGCTGTGCAAAACTAGGGCACTTTGGTTTGCAGTGACTTGTGCAAATGTTTCTCTAGTGCACATGGGAACAGTCCAAATCCTTAGTGCAAAATGTAATCAGCACCAGAGAGTTTCACTTGATTTTGCATCCCTACAGCTGACATCTATAATAGACATCTTGGGAACAGTGGTGGTGTAGCTGGGTTGATCTCAGGATATTAGAGAGACAAGGCAGGTGAGGTAATTTTATTTTATTGGACCAACTTCTGTTGGTGAGAGAGACAAGCTTTCAATCAACCCAGAGCTAAAGAAGAGTATCTTGAAAGCTTGTCTCTCTCACCAACAGAAGTTAGTCCATAAACAATATTACCTCATCCACCTTGTCTCTCAACTTTTTGGGAATGTCACTGTTCTACCACACCAATGCTGCTCTTCCAAGCATAGGAGCTCTGATATAGACTGAGCACTGGCAACTTTAACTAGCATTAAAGTTCCTATATAGCATGGTTCCCTGTCCCAAAGAGTTTACAGTCTAAAAGACAAAATCAGACAAAGTGGAGAAAAAGAGATACAACATAGAAGCAGAATGATCAACATGATGACAAGCATTTACCATGTTAGTTCCATGTTAGTTTTACATCTCTGTTTATGCGTTTTTATAATTTGTTACAAAAATGCAGGGTTTGGGGGATACATTCAAGGCTGAAGTGGTGGAGAAGAAGGGATTGAATTGAGAAGGAAATGAATAAAGAAGAGGGCATCTGTGGGTAGGGAGTTTCAAAGGGAAAGAGGAAGAGGGGGTAGGAAAGAGAAGGAATGTAAGAAATATAATGGGCAGTGAAATTGGGCAGCTGAAGTGTTGCAATGCTAGAGGAGAAATGGAATGAAGGAGGACCGATAATCAATAGCAATTCAACAAATAGGAGAGAATTAGAGTTGAGAGTATGATGATGATGTCAAGAGGGCTTAAAAGCGCCTCTCCCACAAACCAGTTCTTGCAAGTGTTCCCCCTTTAGAGGAGACTAGGGAAGGTTGCTGGACGACATGCCCCAGGTGGGTCCCTCAGGGTACATTGTGAGCTGCAGGAGGGAGTAGAAGGCCTTTCTTATCCTTTGCACCATCATTGGTAGCTGGCCTGGCTGCTTGTCAGAGATAGGCACAAATTGTCTTGTTGTTTCTTAATGGTTTAGTACTTAGTATTTTATTTCAGCTGGTACATGAAGGCGCTCAAGAAAAAGTTTATACCATAACAAAAAAGTTTTACAGTATATACTGATTGTATCATGATCAGTGGAACTGGAATCAGCAGACCCAGGTGCCCTGAGAGGACTCTTATTGATGGAACACCAGTAGAATAAGGAAAACGGGGAGCTAGTCTGGAAGCAACTCAGCCACATAGTGCAATGCAGAGGATTTAATGAAGTTCTACTTGTTCAACTTAACCTGCATTCAGCTTCGCTCTTTGCAAATGAAACACTGATAATTTAAAATGGATGTTGTGGTGGTGCCTACCATAAAGTCAAGTTAATCTTGTTAGAACAAAAATACCAGTGAATTTTGCTTGACATCAGTCCAAAACTTACCACATAATTATAGATATCTTGGGACCATAAGACTTCTCAACATTGGATTCTCCTTATCTGTCAAACACATGTGGTGGGGGAGAACACACAGAAACTTAGGACAGACAAGAACAGGCAGAGGCAAAAATCAAGAAAGCCAAATAGTGGCCTGTGAGCAGAGTGTAACCGTAGAAAAAGCTAAAGAGAGAGCTTTAGGGTCTGAAAGTTGAAGAGGCGTGAGGCTAAGAAACTGTTTCTTTTATTCTTGGTTCCTCCTCTGTTTGGAGAAGCTGGACTTTGTACATTCTTTGTAAACAAACAAGATTGCATCAAAGAAAATACCAGATTTCATCAGTTTCTACTTCCAACTTGAACATCCCTAGAGCCATGAACTTTGATTAGCTGTTTGGGATATTATCCAGCTTTCACTGAAAGATTAGCAAGAATATATTGTATTCATAGATATATTAACTGCAAACAGAAAGTTCAAGACATGTTACTGCACCTTGGAATAAAGGAAGCTAGTTGCCAAGAAAGGAACAAGTCATGAAACGACACTGAATAACTTTCTGGCTATACGACGGGTCTTTCCATCCCATGTAAAATACGACCATGTTTCCTGCTGCACAACTACATGAATGACAACCTAATTGACCACTGAGCCCCACTTTTAATTTTTCTATTTGTGACAAATTGGCACATTAATGTTGAGTCCAAAGGAAACGCAAGGAACTTATTTGACATGAAGGGAGGCACTAAAAAAACCAGCTTCAACATAAGTGGATATGGGATGTAATTATACGTGTGTGTATGTGTGTGTGTGCGCGCAATATCCAGAGAAATTCCAGCTATTACTGATCAGGACTTCAGAACAATCAAAGGAAAGAGAAAACATGCATCTCAGATTTTACAGAAGGCTTGGCACATCCTAGAAGGGGACATTTGGGGAGTGCTAAATCAGTACCAGCTGGATGCATTTAAATAAAGCTACTAAATCTATACATTAATTGTGAGTCATAATTTAAATCAAGGCTCATAGTGATTAGGGACTGCAGCTCTGAACATGTCAACAAGATTTCTGTAGGGATTAGCAACAAGAGCCCAGGGAAAAAATTACATATATGATCCTGCTCCCACTGACGTCAATGACAGAATTTCCATTTATTTCAATGGGAACAATCATGAAGCCCATACCACTTATTGTCTGTGCTCAGTAATGAAGAGACTTAATTCAGCTGAATGGATCTGCTGACTAACTGAGGGACTTTCATACAGGAGAACACTTTAGATTAATCATACTAATCAAATGAATCTTTGGATTGTTTTAATACCTCCCTCCTGCTATTTTTTTCTAATGATCAAAGGTGGATTTTTTGTGTGTGTGAGTTTAAACAAGTGTCTCCCTCACAGCCCATCTTCTCTTCCTGCTTAATCATGCAGTCAAGTCATAATACTGAAGTTGTGACATCTTAACCCTTCCCATGGCAACAAACCATGTTGTCACAAACACAGAATTGTGACTTTGTTGCAGGATCAAGTAGTGGCTGCCAAGGAGACACCTTGTATTCTAACACAAATATCCCAAAAAGACAAATTAAATTTAAAAAATTACTGATGAAGTTAATTAGTTGTCTACAGCTGCTATTTTTTAGTTTGCCCATAAGAGCTTTAAGTCCTGAAGCTTTATCCTTCAGACTAATTCCAAAATATTTCATAATTCTATATGAGACATGCTTCTTGAGCAATGTCTGCACTCTGATACCATTGGATTTATGAGTTCCATCATAGAAATTAGAGGTAGAAAAGGTCTATATTCAGAGAGTTTCATCTCACTGGCAAGGCAAGATTATTACCTACAAGTTCTTGTGCTTCCTTCAGGCTATTTTTTTAATAGCCCTCATTCCCAATCTAAAGTCTGTCTATTAAATAAATTAGTAATAATTGAATTATGAACCTTCCCTGGCAGCTGAACCACCCCTCTTGTTCTGGCATCCGGCCTCTGAGCTTACCTAGCCTGTGGCAGAGGCACTACCACTAGGAGTAAGCCAGGAGGTGGGATAGAAAAGGGAAAATAGAATGATGCTGGATCCTGTGATTATTAGCTCCTAATAGCTAGTTTATAGTATGAAGAAATGCTGCTGCTGCCTCCATTTGTTTTGGTCTACATGACTTTGTCAGGGACATATCCTAACTTAGTACATGTGCAGAATTCCAAATTAATTCAGTGCAAGTTTTATGTAAAGACTGTGGGAATGCTATGGCCACAAACTTGTAGGATATTGACCTACTTGGTCAATAGGGAAGTAGGCCTGTTTGGGTCTAGTAGTACTTGGTTCTTTTCCCCCTCTCTTATGCTGTATGCCATTTTGTGTGAATAGTCTTTCTCCTGCTACCCCTGTCATTGATTGTACCCACACCCCACATTCCCTTACTCTTTTGGTTATAATTAGTTATTAAAATATTTTTCTTATGTGTACTAGGCATGCTCTTATGAGAGTTACTACACAGTGCTGAATGTAATGCACCCTGCAATGCCACACACGGTTCAGTGTAGGAGTACTGGGTATATTCCCCACAGTACTGCATAACCAATCTGTTGCAGCAGCAGCAGAATATCCGATTGTAGTAGGGAAACTTGCCTATGTGACCTGGGTTGGTAGTTCTATGGTTCATGGCAAAACAGGGCTGCCCTAAGTCCTGTATTGGAAATAGCTCATGGAGTCCTAGCTCAGATGATTGGGTGGCTCCTGCTTCCACACATCCCAGCTGTTAGTTTTGTCTACAAACCACTCTTTGGGTTGTGCAAATCCTCTGGAGCACCTGCTTAGGACTCTGCAGAGGCTGGTTACTAGATGGACCATGATTATGAGACATTTAGTCAGTTAGAAGTGTTGTGAACAAGCCATTAATATTAAAAGATGTGAGACCAGATACTTGATTGTGCTGTTAGAAGTACCTCAAAAAATGAAAAATGTGAGTTTATGTTGACAGCTTTCTCCTTCAGTATCTGTGGAGCATAACTCTAAGAAGGTGGATGATTCCTGCCCCGCTAATTAAGCTTTATTGCCTCCAAAGGGGAATAGTTATGCAGCTCTGAATTAATGATTAGGAGAATCTTTAGAGAGTATCTACAATTGCCAGGGTACCTCCATGATGAGTTAGTTCTTTCAGAGTTAAAATTGGGATGTGGCGGAATCCAGCAAAGAATCCAACACTCAGGCCTGGTCTACACTAGGACTTTAATTCGAATTTATCAGCGTTAATTAAAAACTAACCGCTCAACACCCCACCACACCAGGATTTAATTCGAACTAGAGGGCTCTTTAGTTCGAATTTGGTACTCCACCCGGCCAGGTGGTGGAGTAAAGCTCGCACGCTTGCGCTCTCTCGAATTGGTGGATGTGGATCGAACTTAGCAGCAGCCCGCTCCGTCCTGCAGCACCACTCACTGGAGCTCTCTGCAGCAGCAGCAGCTTGGATTCTCTCTGGCCAGCCACAAACACAGAAATGACCCATGAAATTTTTTTTCCTGTTTCCTGCTGGGGCGTTTGAATGAATCTGGTTGCACATGCATCGGCGGCGAGCTCGGCACCTGCATGCAGAGCATCCTCCAGAGAAGTCGTCCAATCCCCAGACTAAGAGAGAGGTCCCCAGCATGGGAGTGACGGAAGTCCAGGATCTGATCGGGTGTGGGCGAGTGCTGGCGAGCTCGGAGGAGCTGCGCAAGCGCAACGCCGAGCGAAGAGAGGTTTTTCGAGGGAAAGAAGAGAAAGGAAGGATACAGATGGGCATGCGCGGCAGTGGTGAAGTGAAGGACCTAAGACAAGGGTATCAAAAGCGGCAAACGGACGGGCGAGCGGCCCGCCCAGACATGCCAGACATCTCGCGAGGCACTGCACTGCATGCCATCTCTGTGGGTCTGCTACCAGTGCCCCACCAGTGACGGTGGACTGGAACGGAATAGTGTGTGTTCCCAGTTCCCCCCTCGATGGGAGATGGAGGAGGGAAGAGAAGGGAAGGCGGAGCGCAAGGCGACATGGAACCCACTCCCTGCTCCTGACAGCCAGGATCTCTCCATCACCCTCATCACCCTCCCCTACCAACCCTCCCCGCCCCCCAACCCGGACTCGGGATCAGGCGGAAAGTGCAACAGTGCAATAAACATTTATTTTAAATATTTTTTTTATTTTTAAAATAGAAAAAAAAAAAAAATAATTCTAAATATTAAATAAAAATATAATAACTATAATATATATTATTTAATTATAGAGAAAGATTAACAAAATTAAAATTAAAATATTTACAAATTTAAAAATTTAAAAATATTAATATAATATAATATTAATAGATATATAAGAAAAGAGATAGAAAGTCACAAATAAAAAAGATAGAAAATTACATTTCCTCTAGCATCATTTCTAATCCTCGTCATTCAGCCTCCCGCAAAGGAAGGTGTGAGGGAGGTCCGCCTTAGCAGACTCTTGGAGCTCCGCTCTCCCCGCCAGGACATCCGCCATCGCCTCTACTAACATTGCTGCTACTGGTGCACTGCTGCAGGTCCTCATCCTGCAGTGCTGCGGTCTAACATGCGGTCTTTCTGGGCGTCAGGTCTATCTGTCCTGTGATCTCCTGGGTGATCTCATGCTGCAAATACTGTTTCTAATCAGTGTTGTTAATCAGTTACTATATTGTTTAACAATGTTTAACAACCAACTCGCCACCTGCGAGTCCACAGAGATCAACAGAGAGTCAGCACAATGTGGCATCGGCGCGCTGGGCTGCGAGGCTCTGCTTTTCTTCTGCTGGTAGGCTTTTTTTTGCTTTGCACACAGCTAAACTGTAAGCTAGCAAAACTAATGTAAGGTAAGGCAGTATGTGCTTAAGGACAAACTTAGACTTTGCGCATGTGATGCAGCTTTGCTAATGCTCGCAGCGATGTGCAAATGAGAGCAATGAGTCGGCGCCTCGAGGCACTGAGCTTCTGGTTTCTCTCTTGGTCTCTTTGTTAACTGAAGACTGTCTTCTGTGTTTTACTGTTGGCAAACATACTTTGTTTCAAATGTGTACTTTTTCACATCACACAGCCCACTTTTCACATCCCACAGCTTCCCTCCTTCCTCGCCTCGCCTCACATCCGGCTGCGAAAGGAAAAAGACAAGACACAAAAGACAAGAGGGGCCACATCCAGGCCTCCAGAGAGGCAGCGCAGACAGTCTCCAGCAGAGCTGTGTCAGGTGGAGGAGAGGTGAGCGAGGAGAGGGAGGAGAGGGAAGGACAGGAAGGCACAGGCAGGGAACGCGAGGATAGGTGGCGGCAGGAGAGCCAGCAGGCGCGAGCAGGAGGAGACGCCCGTGCAGCAAGGAGAGAGAACGCGAGAGCAGCCCAGAGCTCAGCCCAGCAGCAGCACAGAACAGCAGGGAGAAGCAAGCCCCCCTCACCCAAAGTGCCGCCCTGAACCCCTGGGGAGAACCCCCCCTGCCTCACACTAAGCAAGAACCCGGACACAACTGACTGTCAAATCAGGTGTAAATGCTCTCAACTTGCAAGAGCTAAAACAATTTTCTTTACAGCATCACCCAGTCCTAACTCCAAGTTCAAACCCCACTGTATTAGTTTATTATGTGTTGTTGGTTTAGTTACTTTCTGTTTGTTGTTGTTGTCTGTTGTCACTTGTTCTCTGCTGTTCAGACTGGAATTGGTTTGTGGCTGCAGATGTAATGTCTGCATGCTACACACAGGCTGCAGTCCAGACTTGGCACAGCACACAACAGTGCAGGTGTACACAGACTGCAGTCACAGCAGTGTATGTGGTGTGTGTCTTGTGGCACAGTTGATGTGTATTCCTTGTATGTGGCCTTGCAGGCCCCTGAGGTGTGAGGCTTGGCAGGTCACACGCAGACCTCTCACCCGTCCCTCCCCCAGGGAGACATCCCCCTCCCAAAGACCTCACCGGACACCCCCCTCCCCCCCAGCCACCCACCCCCCCCTTCCACCCACCCTCCCCCCTCCAACGCCTAAACCCACGCCACCCAACCCCCCCCATACCCTCCACACCAGCCCACCCCCCCAAACCACCAATAGCACAGAGAATACAGTTTCAACAGAAACCAATGAAGAAAACGTAATAATTATTAAGAAAAATTAAAAAGTTTTAAAACGTAGTAAAAAAACGTGGAAAAAGTCGAAATTTTAGGGATTCTCTCAAAAAAAGTCTGCTTAGTTTTAAAATCAAAGACAAAAAATCAAAGCTCTGCCCAGAAAACTCGCTGCTCTGAATATTCTCCTCCACGATGCATGGGCTGATCAGCTATTGTCCGCAGGGATTTTGATCAGCAGCCAGGCGGCTTGCCTCAACCCAGCAGCCTCAAGGTCTTGCCCTTGCTCTCACCAGAGATTGTGACCACACAGCAAGCAGCACACCGAGCGGGTATATTTTTTCGCTGATCTCCCGGCGAGTCAGTAAGGTCCGTCAGTCACCCAGAGGATCGATCGCACACTCTCCACTTTTCACACTTGCTCGGCATTCTGTTGAGTTCCTGTTTTCCAGTGTCAGGCCCGGTTCAGGGCGGCAGGCCTTCATGCGCGTTGGCGATTGGCGGCCGGGCCGGGGGCCATTCCCACATAGGCAGCCCTGGAGAACCGCTGGGTGTGCATCTGCCCATTTGTGCTGCCTGAAGGGGCCTCTACCCCCCAGACACCGGCCTGAACATGCGTCAACAGACCTCACCCGCGACCGATGTTGCTGGTGTCCTGCCGTCCCCGTGCCCCCACCACTGGCTGCTGAGGTCCAAAGTCCCCCCCCTGAAAAGTAGGATTGTGCTGGCATGCTGGTGGGCCTGGCCAGCGCGGGATGCCAGGTCCCATCATGGGCCCCGCGGTGGAATAGGGATCGGCGTGATCATCCAGAGGATAGGCTGGACGTCGCCGAGGTCACTACCAGCAGCAGCAGTTGCTCCATTGCCGCGGGGGCTACTTGAATGACAGGACAGCCATCCGCAGGTAGACACGCCAAAGTGGGCCACTCGCTGAGCGGTAGCTGCTAGTGACACTCGCTCAAGTTGGCAGAGGGCCAGGGGCAGGCTGCTGAGCAGGGGCTGCAAGCATCCTCAGCACTGGCTTCAGGGGCTGGGGGGCTCCTCCACACCAGCAGACCTGGAAAGTGCAGACAGCCTCCTGAAGAGAGTTCACACCGTCCACTCCTGAAGTCCACCAGTTTCACCACCCAGACCTCCCACCAGTCTCCTGCCACTTTCGCAGCCCACACACCCCCCACCATGAACTTGACCCACACCATCCATGAGCTGCCGCCCCTTGATGCTGGCTTTGTCAGGTGCGCCACCTCCCTCGTGCTGCTTGCGCTGTCCTGGAGCCCCTCTCCGGCGTGCTCTCGCCTGGTTTCTCAGCAGCCGACATGCGAACAACGGCAGAGGTGCGTGCCCATGCGCGAGGGCGCGAGCGGGCGGCAGGCTAGAGCGTGCCGCAGCGCTGTAGGAAGACAGGGGCCGAAGCCGACGGCTCAGCTGATTTCCGCATTCAAGAGGCGGGATTGGGGGATGCAATTTTTGGAATAACACATCAGGATCCCCCCGGATCCCGGGATTGGACAGTGCCAAATGGGCATTGGGGGACCGGAAAGTGTCCAAATGGGCAAGTGAATAACAAGTGGTGGCTGGTGTGGGAGTGAATTAATTTATTAAGGTAATTTCCACAAATTATAATAAGTAGTAATTATACAAATTAAGTGTAAATTAGACAAGCCCTCAGAATAGCAAAAGTCAATGTGAGCATTTGAAGTGCTGTAGACATTTATTCTCTCATAAAAATGTGATTATACAGAGCTGTTTGTGTTACGCACATTATGTGTCAGAGTTGCATAGGAATGCACTGTAGAAGAATGGGCCTTTTTACAGTGATTAGATTAATGAAGAATTATAGATTAAAGAGCATTCATGTACCGCAGAGGAAGATAAATTGTAGATCCCTGCAATCCCCATTTTGGCAATTTTAAAAAATGTTATTTCATTGTGCTCTGGCTCTGAACACTGTAACCACTATCTATAATATATAGGTTTTAAACAAAGTTTATTACATGTATGAAACACAAATTTGGGTCACTTTGGTTTTTAGTACTTGGGTGAATATATACTACTTCTCTACATCTGGAAAACCTTTATGTATTGATTTTGGCACTAGAGCCTTGATTTTTAAAGGTATTTAGGTGGTGCTGTGCTTGGGATTGCAATGTCTAACTGATTTAGGAGGCTTCATCTCATTTTCAAAGGGGATTTAGGCACTTAGTCTAAGTCCCATAGACAGTAGATGGGATTTAGACTCAAGTGCCCAAATCCTTTTAAAAATGAGAGGCTCCTAAATCAGTTAGGCATTGCAACACTGAGTGCAGCAATCCCTAAATACCTTGAAAAATGTGGGCCTATAATGTTTGTGGTGGTGTTGTGGCCAGAAATGTATGAAGTTTGCAGCTTCATAATGGCCCAATTATATGAAACTTTACTGAATATTTTGTATTTATATATTTTTCTATATTTATATATATTAATTTATAGTATTATTTCAAAGATTTTGGTACCTCACGGGAAGTACAGGTGAGCATTAGAGGAGGTGAGAGAAGAATTATTTTAGCATCCAAACCAAAAGTGGTTGTAACTATCAACACTTAAGGGGTTAACATTAGGTGTTTACTAATACAGTGACAAGTCCTGCTGAGCCACTGAGAGTGTTTAATGGAGAATAGGTGGTTGATTAAGCAGGTAAAAATTTAGATTGAGATACAATGGAGAAGCAAGCTGCATTTGAGCTTTGATCCTCCTCCCCCCTCCCACTATGATTATTCTATTACCTATATTTCTCATCCTGTTTTCTACAATTAGTAAAAAGTTTATTCGAAAAGCGGGACATAAACATGCATCTGTTCCTGCTGATTATTCCACATGTAAGGTTCTATTATTCTATGGCTATGTCTACACTGTGAGGTAGGGGTATAATTACCAGCTCGTGTACATATGCTCACATGAGAATAAATAGCAGTGTAGTCACGGTCGTATGGGCAGCAGTGACATGTCTCCGCCATCCTGAGTACTTAATCACAAAGTACTGACCATGGCTACACTACTATTTATACTTGAGCTAACATAAGTCTCTGTCTGAAGGCCTGAGCTCCTACTGTAGACATAGCCTATGGCATCACAGTGATTTCCAGAGAGAGTAATTGTGATGCCACTAACAGGCAGAGGCTCTGGAACAAAGGGTTTGGGGAGGAGGGCTACAGCTCTCCTGGCTTGAGGTGGTTTCCATCATATACAGAGTTTACAGTTGGATTCAATGGCTCTCAGCACCCCCACTATACAAATTGTTCCAGCGCCCCTGCTAACATGAACATTTTGCTTTTGGTGGAGATTAATATTAATAGTACTTGCATAGCACATTTCATCCAAGGATCTAAAAACACTATACACATATTAACTAACAAAGCCTCACAACACCTCTGTAAGGAAGGGTATGTATTATCTTAGTTCTATGGGTAGGGAAAAATGAGGCACAGAGGATAAATGACTTGTCCAAGATCACATAGCAAGAGACAGAAATAGTGCCCATGTTCTTTGTCTCTATGCTCTAACCACCATATCTCTCTCTCTCTCTCTCTCTCTCTCTCTCTGCCCCTTACTAAGCATCAGGAACAGGAATTAGCCCACATTTCTTACCAATAGCCTTAGCAACAACAGGCAAAAAGGATACAGAACCTCACTCTCTCTGCAGAATGGATTCTGGTATAAAGTGATGAATATAGTAGGTCTGATCAGGAAGTCCCTATGCAAGTAATACACTAATCTTACATTGACATCGGTGAAGTAAGGTAGCAACTATGGGTTTAAATTTGACTATAAAGTGACTGATAGTAATATGTTAATTATTGTTTATAAAAGCTCAACTTAAACCTCATTTGAATTGTGGTCAAACTATGGCATTTTCAAAACACAAGCTCACCAGATTTCCAGCTGATGTAAACTGGCATAATTTGGCACTGAAGTCAATAGAGCTTTGCCAAGTTACATTAATTGAGAATCTGACCCCAGATGTTTAAACGATGTAAACTTTTTTTTTAAATAATAAGATTTGATTTGGCAGTTTATTTCAACAGCATAAGGTCATGCAAGATCACTACAAAAATAGGTACATCACATACACACTTGCTGAATGAATCACAGTATTACAATGTATGACCCCATCCTGCATACACACACTTACTTGAAATCCATGCGACTACTCATGTAGTAAATTTAAGCATATGTTTGTAGGATTGGGGCCTAACGTATTACAGAGTTTAAGCAGTTTGCACCTCCAGGAGCCATTTGTTATCTGGTGACTTCCATTTAATATTCAAATGTAAAGTCAGAGCATACTAACCACTGATTTCCTAACATAGGAAGCATTCTCAGACAACATTATATTATCATACTGTGTTGTGAGACCCTTTGATTTAATTACATAACACATATACACACAATATGGACAAACCAGACCTATGGTTGCCATAACAGAGAATATGTCTTGCTTCTATAGCTTTCTTTCTGAATCCCACAGAGATGCTGTCAGGTCATATGTTGCCAAAAATATAGTTTCATTTTTTCCCCCAAAACCTAATACTGACACATATTGCCATGATTTCCCCTACCCCTTTAAATCTCAATGGTATTACACACACACACACACTTTCCCTAGCAGTTTTATAACCTACACATTGTAACAGAGTGCTAGTGCATAAGGACCTGAAAGAAACTAGAAACTAACTGTACACAAATTGAAACTATTTTCATTCATCAAGCTAAAATACAAAAGTAAATATAGCATCAAGTGATTAAAACATTAGAACTTGAATTTTAATAATCTAAGGTTTTAAAAATATTCTACCCTGACATTGTCCCCTTATATTTTTTTTTTATTTTGTTTACCTTTGTAAGGTAATAATGAAATGTGTCCTTTTAATCTGATGTCTTTACTACTAACAGGTCCAGCAACACAAGACTCGTGTCCTTTTCAGTCCCCGCATTGCACATTAACGTTCTCAAAGAAGATCCACCACCCCCAAAAACAATCATACAAAGAACCAACTAAAATGAAATGCAACTTCTGTATCTCCACTCCCTATCTACTCCATCCTCCATCATTCATAGTTACCAATATATTGTACCAATCCTGCACTTATAACACATGCAAAATTTCACTGACGATACTGCCCTGTGTTTTGTCCTTTATAATTCATATTTGAGCCTAGGCCTGAAAGGCAAACTCTATTCATAATCCCTCATTAGATTATTATATTAGCAAAAATAGTCATTAGAAAAATAGTTGGTGTTGAAATTTAAAGTTTGAGACTTCAGAGCAAACAATCCAAGGGGATGAACAAGGGAATTCACACCGGTGTTAGAACTGCTCAGTCTATGGCCCCAATTTAGCAAAGCAAATGAGCATATTCTTAATTTTAATAAGATTTAAGTCCTTTGCTGAATTGGGGACTGTATGAAAACTCCTAAGGGCATAACTGAAGTCCTCCTGTGAATCAGCTCTGACCAAAAAAATACAGCACGTGTATCACAGGTTTAAAAGGCTTAGTCTGAGCAAGTCTTAAGTATTCCTTAAAGATACTTTATGGAATTTTCACTTACTAGATCTGACTGAACAAAAACCCCATGTCTGTTCCAGGTGCCATGGAACAAAGTTTTCAGACAAACCACATCTTGCCTGTCCTGTCTTCTTGCCCAAATATCCCTGGTTATCCCATCCCCATTAACAAAGAGGCAACATCAGTCCTTTGATATTACAGCTACTATGAGTACACTCACCTCATAACAGTCCTAACAATGATTAGCTTATTGGTCATGGACCCATTGTTTGTTCTGTAACTGACTCATGAGAAGTACTGGAATTCTTACAAATCCCAAGTAAAAGGGAGGAGCGGACATATAATGTAATTAGATACCATATGTCTCAATGGATTGCTCAGTATCCTATTGAGATAAACATTGTTAGGGAAGTGCTATTCCATTATGCTCATCAATTTCAGAACACAAGTAAACATATACAAATGAATTATATTTATATAATTATGCAGTGCTGACCTTATGTACAGTAAATAAAAAATACAATGGAATTTGTTTAGAGGGTATGATACATACTTGATGGAATAGCATTTCACATTCATTTAAAAATTTGCTGTAGGTTGGCACCTTAGGACTCTCTTAAAAAGAATGTAAGTTGTTTAACAATTTAGTGGTAGTTTAAATCCAGCTGCTTTGGAGCATGACTGCAAGCTGAACATATAATTTATTCTAAATACAGTTCTGCATTAGTATTGAAGTCTGGGGGGAAATCCTATCTCAATTGAAATAAGTGAGAGTTTTGAAATTGACTTCAATAAGATCAGGATTTCATCCTTGGTCTTCACATTTTCAGTCAGTTGTAATGGAATAGCCAAAACGAGACATCGCTATTAGCAACAGAACAGACACTTAATTCAAGATACCACACTTCAAACAGTTGGGGGTTTTCTGTTTCTTAAATAAAGATAAAGCAAATCTTATTGTAGAAATGGTAGTAAAGGAGGCATTTTTTCTTATTTAATATTGTCCTTAATTGACTGTGGTATATTGAGCTTTCACTGTTAAGAGAGACAAGGTTTGGAGATTATGCATGCTTTAGATTTAAAAGGAGAGGCAGAATAATGCTTAAATTCCTAAGTACACAGAAAAGGCATGTTTACAAACAGCAATAAACATTGTGGATAAATAATAATAATAAAAATAGAATAGTCACTCAAAATGAGTGAATAGATAGGTTTGGATTTTGAAGGAAAGAATCCTTAGAGGTCTGAGATTAAAAAAGTATCAGCCTGAGTTAAGAATAGTAATATTTTCAAAAAAGCCCTTGAATCATATATCACATGCTCTTTTAAAAGTTGCTGGCTTGTAGGTAAATATTCACACATTCAGTATATGAAAAACGTATAATTTGTAAGGGGTTTGTGGTATGTTTAGTTGTTAAATTACAGTAGCTTGATTGTAATATCTGCCACAGAGACTCATGATACTTTATGGCACTCACACTGGTCCCATTACTGAGGGAAGAGAAAATAGGCCTCTTTCCTTCTCCCCTGGAACATAGGAAAATTCTTATTGGTTTGCATGTTACTAGTTTTCAGCAACCAAATTGCTTTGTTCCTTATCTTCTGAAACCCCCTGTAGTGAATTATATTGGCTGCACTGACACTTATTAGCAAGGAAAATTCTGAGGAACTGCAGGCTTTCCTTGCAACCAAACCCAGGCAAAAATCTGTTCAGGATGGTATAAAGTGTTTGTGAAATTAAAATGGATATATGATTTGTGAACACCTCTCAGAAAGGAACTGAATGGGCAGTACCAATCTGGCCACACACAGTAGTATGGGAAACAATACTTAACTAGGAGTTTTTACCAACGCAGAATACAATCCTGGGGCTGCTTTTATTCCTCACTAAAAGATATTTCTAGGCTTAATACAAGTTGATTTAAAAATAGTAACTTCCCTGAATGAAAAATACATATATATGGAAGTGAAATTAACGTGTTTTCATCTTCCATCACTTCTACCTAGGTACTTAGATGGCCTCTATCATCCACTTTCAGGATGGAACTCTAATCTTCACTATTTTATATGGCACTTAGATACACAGAGTTAAGAGATAATAAAATACCTGATAAAATACATTCACTAGATTAATTTATGACTGAAAGCAGGGAGCAGAACTATATCACCCCCGCCCCCCACATACACACACTTTCATGGCTTGAAAGGTGTGTTAAATTTACTTTCTGTGAGATTTTCAGGAAATCTGGTTATTTGGCTTACACAGTAAGCTACTCCTTGTACATTGTGTTCTGGATAAAGGTGTGATTAAAATATTACACAAGTTACAGGTCACATTTTTTCTCTTTACATAACCATTGATAAGTAATTTGTGCTTTTATAAATACAATATTATACATTCTATGTACAGGCACTGACAGGCGCTGGTGCTGCTGTTAACCAGCCATCCACAGAAAGAACGGAATAATGATAGTGGGCAGGGTGGTGGAAGGTGCCCAACCCAGACAGACTATAGATGCTAATCCCAGGAGCGCTGAAGCAAGAACACTTCTCTGGTCCCGAATAATCATCTTCACTGTTTCACAGAACTGCAAAAGTCAGAGGGAAAGGTTCACAGTTAAACATGAGTCATTCTAAACTGATAGGTATTGGAGAGGGCAAAGAGAAAGCAGACCATCAAAGACTGCTCTGTACCAGCGATTCAACTAGAAAGGGATGCCTGGGTAAGTGAAAAGGGATGTATTCCCCTTAGAAACTGCCCCTGCCCCATTGAAGTCAGTAGGAGCTTTACTACTGACTGCAGTGCATGCAGGATCGGGTCCTATTTTAAGAGTTCATTACTAGTTGTCTAATGAATCATGCTTTATTTTCTTGATGATCGAAGTCACTGCGGAGAGGTTAAATTTAGCTGCCGGTTAAGTTATTTCTAAGCAGCTTGGAAATTGTTTTAATGACTTGCAAAACCTGTAACTGATTGTAATTTGGTGAACTGACTGTTAGCAACTACTGGAAAATTATGCTTTCATAGAGACACTCCCTGCTCCCCTTCACATACCACAGGTTTCAGACTGAAATTGCCTGGAGTCAGTCTTTGCAATCCTTTAAAATGCCATTAATTCTGTTTGATCTCCTGCTGAATAAAATATCCAGGATCCTGTTTGGCATTGGGTGGGGAAGGGAGAGACAGTGAAACAGTGTTTTGCAGCAGTCTGTGGCTGCAGTGCCAGTATATAGTAACTTCGAACCAGAGAGCTAAGTATTGACTAGACTGCTCAAAAGATTGCTTACTTACGGAAACCAGGGCTCAGCACCAAGTGACCTACTTCTCAGGGAGCACACTTGGAAAAAAAACAAGGGTTTTTTTTGTTTTGTTTTTTTTAAGAATTGTGAAGATTGAGCCCTATCGAGATTTTACACAGGCTAGCCTCTCACCAAGCTGTTTGTTGGACTATTCAAGCCACACACAAAAACTCTGTTATTCTGGAGGTGCTAAACAGTAACGCCAATTAAATCTCTTCTGCTTCTGTAAAACCTGGCAAAGCTTTCACTGACAGAAAGTGCTCCATTGCTAATACACACAGATTAAATATTTTACTTTACATAAATTTAAAAAACGAGCTAACTAGCCTCTGTTCCTTGGCTGAAATGAGCACATAGGAAGCACATAGGATAACCTAGTTATCACGCAGAAACGCTGCTTTCACTGCGAGACATTTGCACCACCTAAATAAATGTGACATGTTTCCTTTTGTAGGCTTGTAAAGTATGAGGAGACTCCTTTCCAAACTAGCCCTCGGCTGCTGTTACCGCTGTCTTCAGACACCTCATAATGCGGCAACTGTATGTTTCTTTTATCTGGGGGGAAAAGGCCAGCTAGCTCTTTTCCAAAATCCATGATTGCTCTGGTTGCACAGGATTTGGTTTCATTAAAAACTGGTAAATGGAGGCAGTTGTTGGGCTTTTTCGTTTCTAAAGAGCATGGATCCAGTGCCTCAAAGTAAAGTATTTCAGTATCATTGGTTTAGATCATCAGAAAATGAAGGGGGGGAGGGTGCTTTGTTGGCAGAAATTTGCTTTTATTTTTATTTTGTCGACTGATGCCAGACTTGCTTCTTTAAACAAATTCATTGTCAGTCTCCCTACCCCCAGCTCAGAGATTAGCCACAAAACACCTGATTTCTCAATGCCACAAGCACTTTCAGGTATAGAGGTTACTCTCCTCCTCACCAATGCCAAATAGATCTACTTTATTCAGGTCAAATACTAGCCTAGAGTCTGACTTCACAGATGATGCTTTACTTTGAATGTACCTTTATGTCAGATCAAATTATCAATGAGATTCCTCTTTCTTCACCTACTTTTAGAACCTTGCCAATTACAAGAGTCTGTGTTTCTTCCACTAAGTTAGCATTTAAGGTGTTGGGGGGCTTGATTTGCAGCAATAACAATGCTTGGAACCAGACAGCCTTGGGGTTTAACCCGTTTCCAAGCATTCTAATTGGGTTTGAAATGGGGAGAGGGGGAAATGATCTACAGCGGGGTGAGTTTGTAACTTCTACCTGTATTTACACATTTTGGGCCCTCTGCGTGGAAAGATCCCTTTCATGCTGAGTCTAGCAAACCATTAGTAGTCAAGGACCAAAATCCCTTTCAGCGTTAATGGTCCATTGCAGGATGTCAGGTCATTTGACCTCGTGGGAGGTTTGAAGTGTTAAGACTCTCTTGCCGGTTTTCAGGATCCGGGGTGTGAGGAAACACTAGACGAGGGACTAGAAGTATGTAGACAAAGTTCAAAACCTCAGGCAAATGATGGCTTCAGACAACTCCTTTTGCAAGCAGCTTCTGGAGTAGCAGCCAAAGAACTGGGGGGGGGGGGGCGAGGAGGAGAAGGGAGCCCTCGCGCGAGAAGGCTCACGTTAAGCTACCGATGCTGCTCGGGGGGGGGGAAGAGGCTGAGTGAGCTCTTCTTTCACACAGGGGAGCGACAGGCTAA
Organism: Mauremys reevesii; assembly: GCF_016161935.1. Lineage (NCBI taxonomy): Eukaryota > Metazoa > Chordata > Testudines > Geoemydidae > Mauremys > Mauremys reevesii. The sequence goes on along the minus strand of NC_052627.1, from coordinate 60,736,408 downwards.
AGTTACAGCGAGATCGCTGCGGCTCCTGCAAGGGCAGTTCCCGCCCCGTCTTCCAAGACTCTGCGCCCCCGCTCACTCCAGCTGGGCAGGTGTTTGCCTCCCATGCCGGGTGGGACAGCGTGGGAGGCCGGGGGCACTGCCGTTCGCCAGGTGCCTGACCCACCCGGGGGAGGGGGCAGCTCATCCTGCCGTGGGGGGGGGGGGTCTCCACGGGACGCCAGAAGGTAAGAGGGGCCGCCGCCGCCGCGAACAGATCTGCTCCGCTTCGCCCCCGCCCCCGGACCCAGAGCGGCGATTGGCGGAGGACCAGCACCCCAGGGCCCCCTCCCCGGCGCACCCCGCTGGCGAGGCAGGGCTGGAGGCTGGGCGGGCTTTACCTTGTCGGTCTGGAAGCTGACGGCGGCGCCGTAGCGGCAGTAGGTGACGAAGTGCTCGCAGTTGTTCCACAGCAGGCTGTACGCCGTGGCCCCCACCAGCTTCTCCGCCCGCCGGGCCACCTCCTCGCCGCACAGCGCCTTGCTCGGGAAGGCCTCGTCCATGTGGTTCACCAGGATGGAGCCGCCGTAGGCGAAGTCCTCCACCGTGTCCACGCGGATGCGGGCCATTCTGGCCAGGACGCCCAGGATGAGCCTCTTGTTGGTCACCATCCGCTGGATCTGCCGCTGCTCGTCGGTGAAGGCGGGCAGGATGTCCGGCATGAGGTGCGCCACCCGGTTGTCCCCGAGGTAGATGCCGAAGTGGACGAAGAGGGTGCGGGGCACCTCCAGCAGGTCGCCCCGCTTGAAGCAGGTGGTGTCGTAGTAGCTGGCGTGTTTCTCCTCCTCCTCCACCGCGCCGGGGCCCACGCTGCACAGCCTGAGGTTGGCCAGGAGGAGCAGCTTCTCCAGCAGCAGGGAGGCCACTTCGTACATGGGGTTCTTCATGCTGCGGGCCTGGGGGCTTCTCCTGCCCTTCCTGCTGCTGCGGGATGCTGCCACCCGCCCCTGCAACCCGCCTTTTTATCCTGGCGGGCGGCGGTGGCGGGGCCACAGGCAAGCACAACCCCGATTGGCTGAGAGGGAAGTGGGCGGCTTCCAAACGGGAGTGAAATAAACCTTTATTCAGCAGCGGCGCTTAAAAAACGTCTCCTGTGCCAGCCCTGATGCTACTGCCCCGATAAAGCCCCTGGGAGGTGGAGATCCTCCCCAGAGCAGCTACTGGCATCTCTAGTGCATGTTCGAGGTGAGAGGGGCTAGGGAACTGGGCAATCCAACAATTTGTCCGTTTGCACGAATTTACCACTCCGCCCCCAGGTTTTCCTTGCCCAGTGACCAAAGCTGAGAGAGGGAAACGATGGAATAAAATGAATGGCCGTTGAGGGAAGTTATGAATGACACAAGTGCCATTGATTTCGTCATGGGTGTAAATTACAGCTCCAGCCTGTAAGTGGGGACTTCAAAGTAACGCAAACTACTTCCAAGATAAAAAGGTGCGTTTTCTCCCGCGTTTCAAATTTCTTTTCAAGTTTTCACGACGTTAAAATAGAACATTATCATCTATTTGGGCCTGTAGAATAGAAAGGTCACTAAGACTGCCCGAGAATTTCTCCCGTTGCATTTGGATCTCTAACTACCACTTGCATTTGTGTATTCTGTTTTCTTTGCAATTCCTTTTAATCGCTTTAAAACGAGCATCAGCTATCAAATGCATTTTAATATACCGGATTCTATTCTATACCAGGAGCATCTGTTCGTCATTATAGCAAACACCGCATTCAACATTACAATGCCTAAGAGCTATTACGGGCATGTGTCTGCTTGGGCTATAAACAATTATAAACATCCGAGTGAGCAAAATACCTGACCTCAAACACTAGCACTCATTTTTGATGTTGTGAGTGGCTACAGCCTCCTTGGAGTTAAAATGTCCCCTGATCGATGTAGTCGCTAAAGGATTAACTGGCAGGGATAGAAGCACAGTAGATTACAAAAAGAACAGGAGTACTTGTGGCACCTTAGAGACTAACAAATTTATTTCAGCATAAGCTTTCGTGAGCTACAGCTCACAGTTCCCCCGGTTTGTCAGACTTCGTGACTAACGGCAGTGCCAATTTGTTTCCTCCTCCTAAACAAAGCTCTTTCCTCTCGCACTGAGTTCCTCAAAGTTCAAAGGATTAGGCTGGCACACTGAATGTTTATTACACCGCGCAGTGCACGAGGAGAGGAAATGGTAGTGGCAATGACAAGTGATCGTGCAGTTGAGTCCTTTACAAAACCATTTGCACGTACATCGACCGATAAGTGCCCGCTTATCTGGGAAGACAACAGGTAGCGAAGCGAGGAGGGGAGTGGAACTCATCATATAAGTGAACTTGTCCTAACATCCGTCGGCTAAGAGAGCGGAGGAAACGTGGCGAGCCAGGCCTCTGCGGCTTGTTACCCGCTAATCCATTATGTAAATGTATAAATCCCGGGAACAAAGCCCACAAAAGAGCAGCTCTGTCAGGGCAACAAAGCCGCCTAGTCTGAGGCTAATAAGTTGCAGTAGCCCAGCAAATTCCCGGCTCTCCCTGGGGGCTGCGCGGGATGATTGATGGGAGGACATTCATCTTACCTGGAAAATGACAGGCCCTTGGCGACCGGGAAGGGAGGGCGGCCAAGCTCCCACAGCCTTTCCCCCAGCCCCTGCAGTCCTCCTGTCCCCCAGACCCAGTGCCATTGTCACAAACACTCCCGACCCGAGTCAACCTTTTAGTTCCGTCTGGAGAAAGAAACTCCGTCCAATTACACATAGGCAAGAACGCGGGAGGGAAGAGAAAGGAGGAGGGGCAGGGCCAGCTTTTCACGCTGCCCCCCTTTCTAAGGAAGATTGCAGGGCTGGGAAAATTTTATGAGCTAATTTCCTGAAGTTTTGTTTGCCTGAACATCTGCAATCGAACGGATTTAGCGTGTCTTGGCCACTTGCTGAGAAGCGGGCAGGAACTGTGTATGTATAAAGGCTCGACACATTTCTGTGGGCAAAGCAGGACCGGCTTAGAGCAAATCAATATTTTACCTTTTCAGTCATTGTATCAGTGTGGGGGGGGGGGAGGAGCATAGCATAGACCGGGCATTCCGGAATGGATCTGAAACCCAAAGGTTCTGGGAGCGTTTTTCTAACCACTTACCACAAAAGTCTCTACCCGAAGGACAAGTGTTTGAAACCGAAAAGAAACCACTCTGTAGGACCCCGCCTTAGAGCCTGGCATATTGGAGGAGGAGTAGGAGAGAGCAAGATAGGGAATCATTGGAGGATTAGGCCGGTTTTTGGCCTTTCCTTCTCCCCCCCTCCCCCCAGGGCTTTTGCCCTGGACGATCACTATTTTTCTGTGATTTGGTAAATGACACCCCAGAGCCGGGTGCAGCAGAAAGGAGAATAAGAAATTGAAGAATCTTCTGCAGAGCACGCAGTGTGGCGCCTACCCTAAAGTCTGCTGCTCCCCTTTTCACTCCTTGGAGGAGGCTACATTTCGGCAAAGGGGTCTTTTTCACAACTATGATCTTGGAACCGAAACGTGGATTTCATTAAATTGTTATTATTTTAAAGGGCCAGTCCCTACTTTTGAACCGCGGGTCTGATCTTGCTCAGAAGTAACAAGCAGCTTCCGGCTAAACGCAAAGTACTTTCACCTCTCTAATCTGCAAACCGAGTGACAAACCAGCAGTAACCTCCTGCATAGCTATTCACTGCTGGCCCTTGCCCCAGCACCTCTGACTGGTGGGGGACGGAGGGAATCAGGCTTTAGGGAGTTTCTTTTGGAGTCCCAACCAAGTTATTATATAATGCAGGTTCAGCCTCGTCCCGGATCAGCTCCAAAGCCTGCCCCGTATACAAGAGAAAATACCTCGAGCCGATGTTCACGTTATTTAATTGTGTGGGGGGTGTTTGCTTGTTTGTTCGGTTCGTGGCTGGGTCATCCCCCTAAACAACATTGCTGCAAAAACCAGCTTTAATCGAAGTGGTTTTAAGGGATTGATCTAGTTCTAGGTGCAACTGCACTGTCACGAAGGCTGTGGGAACTTCTCGGATAAACTGCAGACAAACGTTCAGCCAGCCAAACGGCAGAACAGAAGCAGCGATTTCAAGGATGCAGTTATGCTGTGTGTGTTTTTTAAAGGTTTATGTTTCAAACCCATTCTTCCCTCCGTTCGATCGCCAGCCGCAGTTGGTAAAGCTGAACCAATAGGCACGTTTCTGAGTGCATTTTCAGAAAAGAATACCGTAAATTGTTTAGTCCGCATAAAGGACCCCCAGGTTTGGTGAAAATAAGGAGGGAAATGGGAATGAAGAACGTTACAGAAAATGAACCATATAAAACACGCCCGTCAGTATCACCAGATTACACCTAAATGCATCGACGTCCCTAGAGCAGGCGACGAGGGAGGCTCCCTTGCTGGGGTACAGTGGCGAGTCAAACAGAGAGAATGGAGAGGGGCCCTTTTCTTATTCAGATTGCTACGCACAATTACAACTGACGAACATGGCCCCTTTTTTTGCTCACTTGGCCGCTACTGCCATCCCCTCGGGTTTCTTCTCCTTTCCAGACAAGCAGCGTGAACCCTGCCAGCGTTTTCTCCCAAGAGAATCACTGCCGAGGAGATGCGAACAGCCCTTGTCCCAGAGATCCCTCGCGCTCGCCTTTGATTCTGCACAGAAAAGAGAAGATCGACCCAATCCTGAGGCGCTAGACCCATGTCTCCCACTGAAGTCAGAGAAGGTGCTGAGCACATTGCAGGACTGGCCCCAGCGCTTCTTAAATCCTTATTCGGAGATTAGAGCAAGAGCCAAATTTTAGCCCAGGCCAGCGGCCCCTGTACACCCAGGGCCTCCTCCTAGCTCTCCTTCGGGTTCAGCTTCCCCCACTTACTGCACTTCACACTACACACCCTCCCCCGCCTGTACCATTCCCTAGCGGCTGCAGACGCTCTCCCAATGCCAGTGCCAACGAGCACCTGAAGAGGAGGCATCTTGGGTCAGATTCTGCAAAGGGCTGAGGGCCCCCAACGTTAGGCTCAGGTCCAAGGGGACAGGAGGGCGCTCGGCACCTTATAGGTGCTTTGGGGAGACAACCCTGATTTGCAGCATCCCCATGACCAAAGGAGGACTGGACTGAAGAGAAGGGGGAAATACAGCAAATCCTCCCGCTTCCCTCTGATTTTTCCGGTGTCTGGAGCAGACACGGAGTTTCCGTACGCAGGATCACACGCAGAAACGGCTCCATTTATACTTAATAAGGCTCCCTAGAATCCTACTTACACCCCACAGTCCCCCAATGCCTTGCTACATCTTCCCCCACCCCATAGGGCTCATTCTCCTGCCCCTGTCACATCAGAGTAACACCTCGACACCGCTGGCAAGAATTCCTGCAGGTTTTTGCCCAATTAGCTTGAGGCGCTCAGCAAAACAGGAGAGGCTTCCGGGGCCCGTAGGGGTTCCCCCCTCAGAAGTAGCGTTAGGTTAAATGCAGAGGAAGCGGTAACTCCATGGTTAGTACTAATGTTTTCACACTGGATCATCTCACTGTTTAGTCAGAGACAGCCTTTGTTTGCTTGTTAAAGGCCATTTCGTTTTAATCCCCAAATTGTCAGGGTCCATTACAAGTAAATCCGGGATTGAAACCCAAGAAGAGAAGTGGGGTGGTCCCCGCAGGGACAGAAGGCGCAAAGCCTTTATGCTCCTGAGTTTCAAAGGAACAAAGTGAAGACTGTGGCATTACTGCACTGAGTAACCCCCACACCCACAGAGCAGTGAAGCACCTGAAGCATGAAAAAGCCGCACCTGGCTTATTCCGAGGGCTGGAAAGCCACTGGAAGGCATCAGATGAACAAGAAATCAATGAAATGTAGCATTACTACCCACAGACCAGCTACATGGCCCCAGGGCAGCGATGGAGATACAATCAGACAACTGCTTCACCAAGGCTGTTGGGAGATTTCATTTATTAATGCTCATAAAGTTTCAGGTCTTTGGATAGAAGGTGCAATGTAACTGCTTATTATTACAAAAATATGCATTTAAACTTAGTAACTTGTATACTGATAACATTTTTCTTTGTTAGTAAATAGAGGATTACAGGTATTTTTGAAAAGCAGCAAAACCTTTCAAGTCCTGCATGGAAATCTCTGGTTGAACACCTATATTAGGCTTTTTTTTAACTCTGGCTCCTGCAGGCCTAATCCCTTTCAACCAATAGGGGCGCAAAACAAGACATAAAATACATACTTCAACACTACCCCTTTCTAGTCTATTTTTCAGTAAAACAAAACACGGTGTGTTTATATCTATTACTTGAAGTGTCCATGGTTTCTGTTAGACATAAACATAAGAAACTAACCTCTTGGAAATACACATTTCTCCAGAAAGAAAATACTTTAGTGAAGAAAAAACATATTTGTTTAATTTATTAAATTATAATTAAAATTTAAAAAGGCACTTTACCTCTAGTCCAACTCTAGAACACACTGCTTTCCCAGCCTGTTTTGGATGGTCATTGCAGTACATAGTCATTCTGTGTATTGTTTAATGGGCAGATTAAGTTGTCACAAAAATGGGAAAACTATCTCAAAATATTGGTTTTAAATTAGATAAATTGTACCATCTGTTTTGAATGTTAGGGACAGTGCAGCATTTTAGGATATATTTTATTTTGAGAATTAGAGCTGTCATAAGAAACAGTAAGAATAGAGAGCTCAGACACAAGTGATAATTTACAACTTTTAATTTAAATTACTGTGTTTTGGAGATGGGTTCATAGATTATGATGACACAAGGAACCACTGTGATCAACTGGTCTCTGCTCCTGTATAACACAGGCCACAGAACTTCCCTGAATTAATTCGTGTTTGAACTAGAGCACTGTAGATTCGGGGCTAGAGCAAGTGTGAACAATTCCCACCTTTGTGGCATGGACTCAAATCTATTATATATGAACTCCCCAACACTAGGAGGGTGCCTACCAGGCCTCCTGCCTAGAGCCAAACAAGTTTCCATGGAGTTTCATATTAATCCCTCTTTCCTTGCCCTCATGGCCAGCAAAAGACAGGAAGAAAAAGAGTTGGAAAAGTAAGGCTTTGCCTACATCAGAAAGTTGCACCAATTTAACAACATATATTTAAACTAAACGAGCGCAAACACACTTGTTTTAATCAGAAATTGGGTTGTGCTACACTGAAATAAGCCTCTCAAAACAAGAGCACACACACAAGAATTTCCACTGATTTACACTAAATTGGTTTAACATCACACTTTTAGTTACACTGGTGCAACCACTCTTGTGCAAATAAGGCCTTAGGTAGGATAGGTTGACCATTTATGGGCCCACACTTATTTTCATGTCACAGATGGTTGCATAAGAACCCAAAGCAAAGCTGAACAGCTCTAGTTTGTCTAATGCCACTCTCATAGACAGCAAGCACAATTATCAATACCATCATGCAACCATCAAGTTTGAAAAAAATGTGATGTCTTGAAACTGTTCAATAAGGATTCAAACTGAAGAAATGTAATTAATTAATTAATTAATTCTCTCTCCCATGGTGACAATGAAATGGTCTGTTGGATAATCCATTGCACAAAAAACTTTTGTCCTAATATAGGGGTTAGAATCAGAAATAGGCCTGACCTGTACTTTCCAAACCCTCAAAGACTGAGGAGCAGTTCAGAATACAGAGAATTTAGTGATCTTGTTGGTTGAATACTAGTTGGTGCTTTAGAATGATGGTAAACCCCTAACTATGCTGGTTTATCCCATCCTTCAGAGTAACTAAGCTATTGAAATATACAAGAAGACTGCTCTTAGAGTTACTCTAATTAAGTCGGAAATATTATTCCAAGTACTGGGGGTCATTTGCAAATTCTGTTTGTAATTATTCAGTCTTCATTCCAGATGAAGAAATAAATGCAATTTTAATATAGCTTTTCAGGTGAGTTCTGGATTGTTAAGATAGGTACAAATTCATGAATTTATACTAACTATTGCAGAACTATGATGTTAGGGCCAAGGAATAACATCTATGTGTAAGGGATTTTGACACATTCCCCAAGGAAATATTATGAAAATAAATGCAACTTGGTGCAATCTAGTGTGTTGCAAAAGCAAAAGCAAATAAACAAAACCCAACCATAGATCCAAGTTATCCGTATTTGGGATGGTTTAGTGGTGTCTGGAGAGGTATGAACTTCAACAGAGACAGAGAAACCCCTTTCCATTCCCTACCCCATCAACATGAACATTGCATGGTTTAATTCTTGAACAAACTGTGCCCCTGTTGTACAGTTGTGAATGGTCTGCACCTCCCACCACTACCAGTGGGTCTAAAGTGTTCATTGTTTAGTCGTTCAATTTTCATATTAACCAACAGTGAATGTTTAATTTGGTACAGACTTGGGTGAGATACAATCTAAAGTGGGAACTGAACCAACATGCAAACTCAGAAAATGTAAAAAAAAGCCCAAAACAATTAATATTAAAAACCTTTCTAAATTAAGTTGCAATTGGAAAATATATTAAAATAAACTATTTAAATTACTGAAATATGTAGGGTTTTTTTTTACCAGTTTACTTTCAATATCAAAGTAGTTGCATATAGAAATACAAAATCACTTACGCAGCACAGTGATAAGGCTGTATATGTTTGGCATAGCCATGATTTCCGTGACCAAAATTATCACTTTTAGAGTGTTGTAGTAACATCATGGGGCCAGATCCCCAGATGGTGTAAATAAGCATAACTCTATTGAACTTTACTGAGTTGCACTGATTTATACCAGTTGAGGGTCTAGCCCATGGTCCTTTTTCATCTTAGTCTGTCTGCTACTGAGCAAGACTTTCTTCTATTAATTATTGTTATTAACAAATTTGACTATTTGGTAGGTTTTTCTGTTTTCCTGTCTTAATATGGTTTCAGACTATTGATGACAGCTGTTTAACACTTTTCTAATGGAAAAGAAATGTAAACAATTTAAATATTGTGCAACTCCCCCCCCCCTTCTTTTTAACCCTCATCCCAAGAGTCTGAATTTTCCATATTTTTCTGTGACAAAGCCATGGCTTTCCCATTTTTGCCTTTACAACCAGACTTAATAATGATGTACAAATAATACTACATATGAGTAGTTGACACAGTAATTAGTATATTATCTTCTTACATTCTGTTTAGGTCACAAGGGAAAAGAACACAGGTGAAATTCTGGCCCCATCAAATTCCATGTGAGTTTTGTCATTAACTTTAATAGGGTCAAGATTCCACACATGATGTTCTCAACATAGTCCTCAAGTGGACAAAACCACAATGCAAACTGGAAAAATTCAGTTACAATCCTTGCTAATGATAGGCTAGCAAATGGAGAACAGTGATAGAACAGATTAGAGCTCAGAGGCACTGCCAAAGATTTCTGATGAGGCTTATAAAGCACCTATACATCATTCATAGTTGTAACCACTATTATTAAAGTCTCAATTTTATCAGCAATAAACAGTTAATAAATTCTTCTGAAAATAAAGGAACATACACATTTCTGACTATAAAAGTATTGAAACATTGTCCACTAAGAGATTTTAAAACCCCCAAACATACATATCTTTCTGCTGTGGTGGGAGATACAGAGAATTATCAGGCCTGAATCTCTATTAGGCTGAGTTTCTTTTCAGGGAGCTGGATACAACTCTCTAATTCACTGTTTGGCACCAGCTCTGATGCAGAATAGGTCAGTGTACTTTTGGGAAGCTGAGGATAGATGGACAGTGCATATCAGACATGCCTCTTTTCTGCCCCCAGGGTTGTGGAGAAGGGTGGTGCAAGGGACAGCTAAACTGACTCAGCACCTGCTGGGAACTCCTGTGGACTAGGGGAATCTCCAACAGAGGTGATAAGACCAGATTCCATTCCTTTTGTAGCACCACACAAGAGAGAGTGGGGCATCGAATCTGGCTGTTAGCGTTTTTTCTTCTTCAAAATAATCCACATAAGAGCTCCATTTTGTAATTACTTCGGTGCTGTTCAAATAAGGGTTATAGGCAATGAGAGAAGTTGGGGATAGAAAACACTCAGCTTTCTCTCATTGACTGCAGAATACCCTGAAGTATAGTAGTCACCATTCAAAGTCAATATTCACCATTAGTCACTACACAGTTACTGCAGCTATATACTGCCCTAATTAGAGGGAAAAAACTGACCTCAGCTACCACAGTTTGACAGTTGTTGGTAAATGGTGATTTTTTCAATAGACGAGCACCAAGTTATCTGACTGTTCTGTATATGTAAGGGATATACTGTGCAAGATCACAATGCAGACTGAAGGTGGTGGACTGGAGCAGTTAAGAGTTCAACAATATTATTCCTCTTAATTATTAAGAGTTCTAAAGAAGGACGGAGAGGAGGACTGGATCAAAAGGTAGTTTTCATTTTGGGAGTGTGGTTATCTCACGGTAGAATTGTTATTTTTTATTTTATTGCTTTATTATATTTTACAGGAAATAAATTAACTCTTTATCCAATGTACTAACTAGACAGGAAATGCTATTAGTCTCAGACAAAGCTACTTGTCTGGTAATACTCAAAATATTCAGTTTTCTGTGCCTTACAATTAAGCCTGAGAGAGAGAACTGTCACCACCACTTTAGTTTGCAGTTTCTTGAATTTGACTCAAGAAGCTAGTTTTTGTTTAGCAAGTTTGTTTGTTTGTATTCAGAGTTTTAAAAACAGATGAACCCCAAAATCATTATTCTATTAAGGACTTTAAATCTGGAACATTTTTTATCTGGAAATCCAGTAACATCTGTCCAAATGCCTTGCCCTGTAGAGAGAACAAAACAGAAAATAGATTGCATTGGATGAACCAAGTATCTAAAATTAAGTTACATATTTAAATATACCACCTTTGCAAAAATATATTTTAAATTAAAAAAGTTGTTTGAAACAAACAGGATATCAGACTTCTACATTACATAACATCCCTGAACTTTGGTGTATTCAAAGTCTGGATCTTAATTTCGCAGCTAAGCCAATAGCCAATTATATAATGTTATAACCAGCTTTTACGTAATTTCCTCAACCCTTGAATTGCAAATCCACATGTTTTCTTCCTTTTATTTGTTTGACTTTGCTACTCACGTAAGTAAGTTTTTTAGCTTTTACTTAAAATTTGCAACCATTTAAACTTTGGTAGGTAGAGCTAAGCTTTTCCAGTACTTATTTATGTATTTAAATTACTGCATACCAGAGTTCAGTGAGCTAGATCTCTTTGCTTTATAGGTTTTTTTTTTATTTAGGACTCAGTTCTGACACCATATTCATGTTCAATTGTATTTTACTCTGTGAACAGTCCAGATGATTTCAGTGAGACTACTTGTGAAGTAAGGTATTTCTCACCATGAGTAAGGATGGCAGAATTGGGCTGTCAACACCGTGTGTGTACTGTTGGGGCTTTGTGCACAGTTAATGGAGGTATTTCTCATCTTTAATGTCACTTAATATTTGGGATGTAGGTTTTGAAAGTGCTTTTTTCATGCATTCCCAATACCATGAAACTAACACACATACAAAGTTGGTCTCATTTCTACCATCTGGGTTGTACTTGGAGAAAAACAGTATATGTGGAGTACAATGTGAAAACTGTTGATTTGATTGACTCCTGGCAAAATGTTATCCTAGTGTCTTGGTCACTGTTGGGTCCAGCGCTCCCTCCTTTTTTTTTTTTTTTTGTTTCTTTTTTGCACTTTTTCAAGAATTTGATACCAAAGGAACTTTCCAGGCTAAAAAACATCCTTTATTTATTCACATCTATCAAATAGCCTATGCAAGGTTTCTGGGGTGGGGTAGACAGGCAGAAGGCCACAGGATTGTGGGGAAGCAGATGAGGAATGCAAAGAGCGGAATTTTTACAAGAGCTGCAGAATAGTTTAATGTGCATTCCCACTCAGGATCACAAAGGCACAAGACTCTTATCACACCCATAACCTATAGGCCATACCCCTTGTGATGAGAGAGTGCCAGTGGACATGACAGCAATAGCAAATTATGCTGGGGTTGGGAGACTAGGAGTATATCTACACTGCAGTTAAAAAGCCATGGCTGGTCTGGGGCAGCTGACTCGGTCTCGCAGGGCTCAGGCTATGGGGCTGTTTAACTGAGGTTTAGATGTTCAGGCTCTGACTGGAGCTCAGGCTCTAGAACTCTGTGAGGTGGGAGGGTCCCAGAGCTCTGGCTGCTGCCCAACCCCAAATGTCTACCCTGCAGTTAAACAATCCCTTAAGCCTGAGCCCTGCAAGCCCACATCAGCTAGCATGGGCCAGCTGCAGGCGTCTAAGTGCAGTGTAAACATACCCTAACAGACTTCCTGTGCCTCCATCTTCCCTTTGCACACCTACACAGGATTAACCGGATTTAAACCCTGGCCACATTCTCAGTTGGTGTGAATTGTTGTGGCTCCACAGAAGTCAGTCAAGTTACACCAATTACATATCTGATCAAAATCAATGGTGTTACACCAGTTGGAAATCTGGTCCTATGTATACCAGAATACACTCAAAAAACCAAGTTGTCTAGTAAACACTTGCTCTCCAAAAATGTGACCACATTTTTCTGAGTAGCTAAATTCATTAGTATGTCAAAAACACAGCTGACACATCACAAAGCATGGCAACTTCACCTTTCATAAAGCCCGCAAATCCATCATTTCACATGTAAAACCAAATCTTTTCCACCAACTGAGCTATGCATCATTGCTTAGTTTTGAAACTTGGAAGAATGAACGAGAGACTATGTTTTTGTGAAATTAAAAGGTAGTTATCAGTCAACAGCAGATTATTACTCCATCCCATTGTTGGTTAAAAAGAGTTTGTGCAATACATAGTTATAAAAAAATAACTAAAATCAAAATCAATGCCTGCATACGTACCTGTGGGTCACTTCTTAAGGATGCAATACCGCCACCACCAAGGGAATTTTTCAGAACAAAGTTTAATCCATGTATTCCTGGCAATTCATATCTGTAAAGGTAAGATTTAGAATTATGTTTGTTTTACAGTAGATTTAGATTAATTTCCAGTGAAAGGCAGCATTTAGAAATTGAAGATCCAAAGTAATTTTTTAAGGACTGTGATGATGCCTCCATTTTGATTCAAACACACAAATCAGAAGAAAAAACCCATAAAATTCCACCTTAATAGTAATAAGGTAGGATATGAACGTTGTTGGTCTTTTCTGATTAAGCTGTACAAGAATTTTGATTATATCATGTTCCAACCTTAATAAACTAAGGTTGTTTTCTGTTAATTAGGTAACAACTGTAGCCTAAGTTTGATGGGCAAATTGCAAAATTTTAGTGCAGGAGCCAATTCAAACAGAGGGATTATAGTGTTCAGAGTAGAAAGATTTGAATATTTCATAGTCCTGTTACTGAAAAGTATCTGTACAGTAATTACTCAAATCTCTGATATTTCTTTGGCTAAGAATGGTTTTCAGCTAATCAGGAATTCATATGTTATCAGTTACTGAGAAATAGCCATACTATGATTCTGCAAATCAGACATCCGGAACCAGGGAATTTTATTGAATAAAAAATGTAGATTAATTCTTCTGCAATTCTTTGGATTTGTGAACTTTGATAAGGTAAAATAATTTTGCTTAGGATAATAGATATTCACTTAGAAGAGCAGTTAATGGCTTATTTACTTCAAGGGCTTTGCAGTAATTTTTTATGACAAAATTTCTAGCTACCATGAGAATTGCAGAAACTCTATGAAAGGCAGTATTTTCAATATCTGCGGGTCCATGTGTTTGTGCATACAAAACACTACATTTGCATGTGTACGTAATTAATCAAATCTTGATCTTTCATCCCACCAGGAATTCATATACTATGAGTTATTGAGATACTATGAGATAACCATACTATGATTCTGCAAATCAGTGCATAAAATTGCAGCTACAATATTCAGATGCACAAACAAAAGCACCTGGAAATATTATGGGTACATTTGTGGAGGTTCAAATGTGAACATGCTTCAAAACACAAAAAGTCCTTAATGATGGATTACAATGCACATGCAGTTATACTACATCAACAAAAATACGTTACCCAGTGTATTTACCTAGCATTGATATATACTGTAATTGTGTAAAATCTAAAACTAGCCTAAGAAAAGATTCACTCAGTATTTTTAAAATCTGCTTTTAAACAGCAGAAACCCTCCAAAAACAAATAAAAACATGTCAAAGAACATTAAGATTGTGACAGAAACTAATAAAATAAAGAAAATTCACTGTTCACTGTGCCATAACTAGGCACAACGGGGTGCCTCCTTAATTACTTCCTCTAAAGTGCAGTGCCTAGGTATTTCATTAGAGATAAGACTTTTCCGTGAGTTCCCAGTTAACTTTGGCCACATTATATTTTGCATGTATTTTTGCTTAGTGAATTTATACATCAAGAGAAAGAGAGTACTCTTCCTAGTTAAGAGTGAGCTGGAGGTGAAATGATAGGTTTCAGAGAAGTGGTGTTCATGTAACAGGTGTGTGGTGGAATAATATAGGAGGTTGATTATTGTGCATTAAATATATGGCTAGAAATTACAGAGAATTTTGAGTCTCAGTATGTAAATAAGTATAGTTTTCTCATTGCTTAATTTTGTGTAAAATGACTGGTAACATTTAGTAAACATATATCTGAAAAGTATTATCTTTTTGAACATGGGAACCCATATCCACAGGGAAAGAAGCTAACCCTGGTCCAAAGAGAGAGAAAGAAACCAGAAAATGCTCACAGAGCAATGTTGTTACTCTCACTCATTCAAAAGTAGAGACCTCAGAACTGTAACTATTTTTAATCGTGTTTCCTAAATTGAGCCATAATTCTGAATAGAACAGTTTGTGTGTATGTTTCTGATATTTTCCTTTACTATGGATATATGTACAATTAGAAGCATGCAGAATTAAAAGTGATAAAAGCTAGGTGCAGCTGAAGTGCTGACAAGAGGCTCACAGAATGTATCTGATTAATAGTGTAAGAAGGTATATAATGAGCTAATTAAGACAAAAGAGAAGGATTTCATTAGTTTGAGAAAGAATTTATTATTTCCTTTTGAAGAGAAGAAAACAAAGCTTATTTCTACAGTTTTATGCTGTATTTCTAATATCTTTCTTTAAATAAATATGAATGTGCATTGTGTTGTGTATAAAAGCACTGAAAAATGTAGTGATTCACAAATAACCCTCGGCTGGCTGGCTGGCTGTGTGTGTGTGTGTGATAATTGACTAGCAAATCTTTTACATCTCTAAGTTCTATGATTCTATATGTACTATGTGCCTTGCTAACAAATTCACACTGCTTTCAACAGCAGCATTGCTCAGACCTGTCTTTTTGCAAGGTTCCAGAGACTGGCATCCTTTTCTAGAGTTACAGCTAGTTTCTGTGTGTGAATGTTATATCTTCCTTGCTGTCAGGAAGTATATCCAAATTTGTCTGCCTATTCCATTTTGAGGTTGCATATCACATAGAGAAGGCAAAAAGTGCAATTAATTCAAGACAAATTTGTTTTATAAGGAAAAAAGCAAATTCCTCATATTGCTAGAAATAATACCTTTGTTGTTATATGTTACCTGAAACCCTGAAAGCTTCAGAATATGTGCAATTACAGGTATAATCTAACAAAAATAATTTCCCTTCCAGGCTGTATGCCTAGTTATCTTACCAGCCTTAAAGAAATGCCATGAAAGGCAAAATGCTATTAACTTCTGATCTGCAATGAAGTAGAGCTGTGGCTAGAACACTTTTTTTTTTAAGTACAAAAATATTTTGGTTTTCAAATTATAATTTTCAAAAAGTCATTTGCATTTCCATATTTCCAATACTGTCTGTTTAAACAGCAAGACTGCTTGGTTTATTTCTAGTTTTCACCTTCATATAAATGTGTTGTAGTCTAAAAAGAAACTTTCAGATCTGAAACATGTGAGCATAATCCTTATAATCTTAAAAAAAACTCTATAAAAGGATCCATTATTTTCTCCAGTAGCTTTTCACGCTACTCACAGAGTCCCATTATCACATCATTAAAAGAAGCCCAAACCAGAGATGATCTAATTAATCAAAATAAACGGTTGCTATCCAGAACAGAGGGAAACTTTAGCCTCTGTCTGTGAACATAAACAGCACTAAGAAACAAGCAAACCTCTATTAACTAAGCAGAAGGGACAATGTCAGTGTGAGTTGTTTGATGTATGAGCAATTCTTGTAGCAGATCTGTTAAATGTGTAGCATTTTCTCATTTTTGTTTCCCTCTGCTGAGTTATGAAACCATTTTCAAATTTAACACAAAATGTTTATCAGTAAATTCATTTGGTAGCACTTAATAAATAGCAGGTGAGATTCTGTGCTGTCTCTCTAAAGAACAGCACAGAACTCACAGCCTGGCAGGAAGGGGAGTGGGGGGTGTCACTAAGGTGGACTTTAAACCTCCCCCAATCCTGAGCTGCTCCAGGAACTAGAAAGGCCCTTGGTGGAATTTAGATAGAAATTTATAATTATTTTGAGGACTGTAGTGTTTGCAGATGGCTATAGAACCACTCCCTTATATAGAAATGGATTCCTAAGACAGTTATTGCAGACTGACATGTTAGAGGTCCCACAATATGAGATAATGTGGCTTTTTCACCATCATAAGGGTTAACATTTTACTTTCTTAGCTTAGATTCTAGAATACAGTTCTGAGGCAAGAGGTTGATGTTGTGACAAATTCTTCAACCATCAAACACATGGGGTCCTGATAGAAAGCAGGAAAACCACCACCACAATGTACCCTGCTCTCTGGCAGAGGATGCCCTATTGTGGATGAAAGCCATGTAAAGTGTTCAGTTTATTTTTTAATCCAGGAAAGGAACCAATCTGTGCTCTTTCCTTTAAATGCCAAATGCCAGAGTGTGACCATTTATACTGGAGCAGAGCTGGTTGAAAAAAATGTCAACAACTTTAAAAAAAAAACAAACGCAAATTCATTGGAATCTCCAGGTTTCATTTAGACATTCCAATGCAAACCATGTAAGGTTCCATTAGGTTTCAAAGGCTGCCTGGTTTCCTGCCAGCTTGGCTGCCTGGCTCCCCGCCAGCTTGGCTGCCTGGCTCCCCAGTAACTTGTTTGGTAGGCTGAAAGCCTGGAAGTCTCGGGTCCCAGCACTAACAGGTCTCCAGGGCTCTCAGGATCCCCAGTTCCAGGGCAGTCCATGAGATGGACTGCCAAGCTCCAGGTCAGCCCGCTATGTGAACTGTCTCAAACCCAGGGCTTGCAAGGTCCCAGCCCCTGGCCTGGAAGGCTGCTGGGGCTCTGGACAACTCGGGAAGCCTTGGAAACTAAATGTTATTTTGCTATTTCTGACACAAAACTTTTTCAGATTTCTGTTTTGCAGAGAATGCAGACATTTTTGGGTTTTGGTTTCAATTGGAACAAAATCAAATTCACAAATGGAATTACCATTCTCTATCCAGCTCTATACTGGAGTTTTTTAAGGTGGAAATTGCCCAGGCTGTACATTTAATTATGCCATGCAAATGATGTATGCATAAAAATAAAAGATAGCAAACCTGAATTTATGCGTCTTTACATTAAAATAACTGAAAATTATTTCTCTCCTGCCACAATGCCTGGATGTGCTAATGTGGACAACTCAGAAAGATACATACCTTGTGACTAACTTCTCTTCAGGTTGTTCTCTCTCTAAAAGATGCTGGAAATAATCCTCCAGAGCCTGAGCAGTTAAAGTTTTCTTTAGGTATGGATAATAGAGGGGATGTCGTGCTATCACACCTGTTACATGTGACACAGTTAGTTAGAATACAACTAATTTAATCTAGTTATATTTTTATTTTTCAAAACTGACTGAGATCACCTGTCATTTAAAACTGTGCATATGGGTCCTTGTTAATCAACAGCTACACAAAAATAGCTAGAACAACAGATTAATGCCCTGCAGTGGAGTGGAGGTCTAACTAGGTGCATGACATGTAGGAATGCTGCCAAGCTGTGTGTTGCTATTGCAACTTTTTTCTGGTTGAGAACAGTCCTTGCCAATTCAGGAAGGATAAAGGACAAAGGGCAGGTAAAGGGTGTGTGGTTCTTCCCCCAGGAGTAACTCATGAAGTTTGGAGAATACATTATGATTAGCCCTCAGAGCATGGCAGGATCAGTCATGGAGGTAGAAGATGTATCTATGGTTTTGCCCTCTCCATGCATGAGATCTGTTATCAGGGGCGGACATAGCTCCATTGTTCTTAAGGTATAGCAGATTCCCAAAAAGCTGGTTTAACTCTACAGTAAAGCTGAGGGTCTCCAGTGGGTCAGTCAAGCAGGACGTTAGCGTCTCATACTAATTCAGTTGCCTATACCGCCCTTGGGGTTTGCAGACCTTGACGTTACTTTAGCTCTGTAGAACAAGGACTGTTATTTTAAATTTCATTGAAGAAATATTTTCTCTGAGTATTTCAAGAAAGTTCATGAATTATGTCTTTCATTCATTGTTTCGCAATGCTATGCAGCCACTGTGTGAAGTTATACAACAGAAATCATCAAATTCCATCACTATTGTACAGGAAACAATTGTACACACAGGGAGAAGAATGTTGGTCTCTTTACAAATAAATTAATAAATCTACCTTATCAGTCACAGTGGGACACCTTTTAGCAAATCAAATCCCAAACGCACCTTTAATTCATAATGAGCTTTGAACATCACACACTCTCATCTTCCAACAAGTAAGAGAGCCATTTGATGCTTGCAGAAGTAAGGAACAGAAGAATTTTTTTTTTAAATGCAAGAAGGCATCTAATCAATATAATAAGTTTGCAGCACAGGCATACAACACTTCTTGGTGTCAAAATGTAATTAAAACAATTACTTACATGTAAATAGAGATTTTAAATTTCCAAACACTATTTTTTAAATTTATATATATACATATACACACACACACACGTTATATGATTTACATGAAGAAAAAACAGTATGTGACCGTGTAATTAATCAATAATTTAAGTGCATATGCACAAGAAAATAGAAATAATGTTGCACAGACCACTTTAATTCTGTCATTTCCTAACTTTTAAGTTCTTGACTTTGCAGCAACAACATTCTTTTAACAAAGTGTGTGTGTGTGTGCACGAGAGAGAGAGAGAGAGAGGTATTGTATGCAATACAATATACAAATATTTTATATGTACTTTATATTTAAACACATACTGGATAAACGTCAATTAACTAAACAGTTAACACATGCTCATGGATATTTAAAATAAACTACAGAGAAGTAAATATTTTTCATTAAGAGAGTACTAGTACTGATGTTACAGGATAGATTTCCTTTTCAGCATCCAGCTAATAAGAAAGGAATCAGATTATGGGGGAGATTTTCAAAGGTACAAATGACAGTTCAGCACCTATTACTGAAAGTCAATAAGAATTAGGCATCTAAGTTGCCATTTGTGCCTTTGAAAATCTTCCCTACATTACAACATTAGAATAGAAACATACCTATATTTGCAGAGTTGCCTTTGTCTCCACTTCTAGTATAAGCAAGATCTTCTAAACGATATGTATGTGGACCACATGGCAGATCTGTGTAAAAATACAAAATAAATTATAAAATAAATAAATCATACATTTTGATGGAATAGGTGTCTTTGAAGTTTGTGTTTTGCGTACTGTCTCTAGTAGTTCCACTAAGATCAAGTTATAAAGGTTGTACTTTTAATTGTGCAGGAAATAAGGATTTTTAAGTGAATAATATTGTATATGTTTTAGTATTATAGTATATTGGAAATTTATTCCTTGGAGAAAAAGTGCAAGTCAGTTGGAGCAAAAGTGAATGATTGAGAGGATTAATGGATATGGGGAAATGATTGACTACCTTAAATGTTCATTTCTAGACTTTCTAACATTTTAAGTTTTTCCATGTTGAAGTTCCCTAAAGGTGGAACATTTGGGGGTGGGGAAGATGGGTTACCCGAACTCCATTAAAACACACTTTCAAACTTCACTCTTTTTGAACAAACTTTTTTTGTGGGGCAATGCACTTCTCTGGTTGTTTTTAGCAGAATCTGCAACCCCATGAGTAATCCCACTTGTAGTCATTTGTACCTATTTCATAGTTGGTAAAGAAAACTAAATGTAGTGCTCCTTTAAAAATTAAAATATCACAGTTTTTAAACTTATTTGTTGCGTGTATGGTAACTGCAGTATTGCTCTTTCCATCAAACAGTATTTTACATGAATCAAGTCTTTGACAATGTCCCTTTAAACAAAGCAGAACTAGAAAGTGTTCTGAATCTCAAATTCTCTAAATAGATTTATTTTTATGGAAAGTTTTGGCTTGATGAGAGAGAGGTCAGGCTTAGCCACTGCTTTGCCCTCCTTGAATTTCTTTGGCACTCCCTCAAATAATCTGATTAGCTAAATTTGACAGGAACATAGGAATTGGTTTCCTGTGAACTCCATATTTGTCTGACATAGGGGTGGCCTCATAGTGGCCCTTTCCAAATTCCAGGCACTTGGAGTATCCCTCTTCCCAGGGGCCGATCGGCTGCCCACATTTCTCCTGGGGCAAGCTGCAGTACAACAGATAAGCCTGCCTCAGTTTCTCCTTTCTTCCTGAGTCCGCAGTAATTCCATGCAAGCTTTTTGAGTATAACTAGCTCTGTGGGGTAATTTATTACAAAATTCCCACAACCATAATTCAGAATTCCCCAGCACAGTCCAAAGAGTACATTAAGTCTTTCAAGTCCCAATAGTCCATCGACACATCCAGTAGGTGTCTGGTGTCTCATCATATTCCAGCTCTCTAGTACAGCTCCAGCATCTCTCGCTCTGTGTAAACTCTCAGGTATGGTTCTGGCATCTCTTACTGTCTCACCTCTCAAGTACGGCTTTGGCATCTCTCACCATCCCTAACCCTAGCCCCTCTAGGTTGGGTGCTTCTCATCCTTGTTTAATTCTCAGGTCTGGTTCTAACTTTCTCCTGGAGACATCAGCTAGTTCACCTCTCCATCAGCAGCGTATTATCGCCTAAGCTCCTCACCCCAGCTCACCTCCGCTCCACCACTGCCATCCCCCGAGTGCCACAACTCCCCTTCTCCCCCCTCCCTCCCAGGCTTGCCATGTGAAAACACTGGGAGGGAGGGAGAAGCGAGTAGTGGCACACTTGGGGGATAGGCCTAGGGCGGCAAATTTGCAGGGGCGTCAAATTTCCTCATGCCCCCTCCCCAACTCTGCCTCTTCCCCAAATCCCCGGCCCACCTCCTTCCCCAGGCGCGCCGCGCTTCCTTCCTTCCACCTACCTCCCAGGCTTGCTGCGCAAAAGCGGCACTCGGAAGAGGCGGAGCAGAGGTGAGCTGGGGCCCGCGGGCACGGGGAGTAACCCGGGGAGGGCTGGGAACCGCTCCTCACCTCCGCTCCACCACTGCCATCCCCCGAGTGCCACAACTCCCCTTCTCCCCCCTCCCTCCCAGGCTTGCCATGTGAAAACACTGGGAGGGAGGGAGAAGCGAGTAGTGGCACACTTGGGGGATAGCAGGGGTGACCTGGGGCCGGCGAGCACGGGGAGTAACTCTTCGGTGGGGGGGAAGGGAACTGCTCCCTGCCCCAGCTCACCATCACTCCACCTCCGCCATCCCCCGAGTGTGTCACAACTCCCCTTCTCCCCTCTCCGTCTCAGGCATGCCGCGGGGGAGCGGAGGTGAGCTTGTGTGTGTGTGTGTGGGGGGGGGAATAGGGGAGTTTGGCACACTCGGGCCTAGGGGCGGCAAATTTGTTAATCCGCCACTGCTCTCCATCATTCCCCAACCTTCAGCCCTCTCTGGCTGTCCCTTCTGGTCATGGCTCTGTGGTCTGGGGAAGTTTGCTGGTGATTCCCTGATTGCCTTCTGCTTCCACCAGCCTGATCTGGCTCTACGGCTCAGCCAGAGAATCTCGCTGCTCTTTCCAGAGGAAAGGTGACGTGAGCATTTTTTGTTCCTCATTATCTTTCTGTAGTGGTAAATGGAATTCTGTGGGTGAGAGAATGGGTTGTAAGAGGAGGTGAAGAGCTTGTACATTTCAACAACTGTGGGACTGGCAGAGTAAAGGTGTGAGTGTTAACAGGGTGTATTGGATTGTTGAAAGATGGCAGAGTTACGGTTACATTGGTAAACAATGCTGAATTCCTGGTTTTCAGAAGTTGTTCAATTCAGTATTCTGCAAGGACATGACGGATCACAGCGCACAGGTAGTTTTGCTTCAGCAGTTTGTTGCCATTGAACTTCCTAGTTTTCTGGACAGGGAAAGATATGTTGTTGGTAGGAGTTAGTCATTCTGGTAGTTGTAAGTATGTCCTCCAATTTGCATACCAAGCCAGCCAGGCCCTCCTCTATCAGCTGTGCCTCAGATTTAAAAAAATCCGAACTAGCTTGGCTTTGGCTATGCATCCCACAATGCACAGCAAGAAAAATTCCTGAATGCACACTGTTCAGCAGTGAAGCAAAAGGAGCATAGGGTATTTTGGGAATACCATGCTGTTGATTTACTGCAATTACTATTGTCCGGGTAAAATTTCTATGTGTAGACAATATTTCAACTTAGTAAATGTAATTAAATTTACAAAGCAGACTAGAGTAATCTTAGCAATGCTTTGAGATCTACAGATGAAAAATGCCATATAAGAGCTAGGTATTATTATGAGTACAAGAAGTTTGGAAGAACAAAAGGAAAGTAACCATTATTTTTCCAATATATATCCTCAAGTCAAATTATAAATGATCAATTAATGATATATATATACACATTTGTTTTGTTTTCCATCCTGTTTGGCTTCTTTTTGAAACAGAGGATCTTGGTAGATAAGCCAGGAGTGTATTTTGTTCTGTAACCTGTGACCAGAGACGTATAACAAAGTGTATGTCTACACTGCAATCAACAGGTATGACTGAAGCCCAGGTAGCTGAAGACCTAGCTAGCTTTGATCTAGCTAGCTCAAGTGATTACAGCAATGAAGCTGCAGCAGCACAGGCCCTCAAGTGTATTCATGCTTGAGTAGCTAGCCTATACTGAAGTCTGTACTACCTGACTCCACTGTATTATTACTCAAGCCAGCTAGATCAAAGGTAGCTTAAGTACATCCATGCTGCAATCACACCTCTGTGGCGTAGACAAACCCAGAGGACTCAAGTCTCAAAGGCTGGGAACCCTTACAGAGTCAATCTAAGTGGTTAGCCACATGGCTTTTTGCCTGCTCTACACCATCATTTCCCCCATTTTTCTCCCCCCTTCTTTCACTACATGTAGGTGTCACACACCTGTTTCAAGCAGGAGGTGCTCCCAGTGCAGTGCTTTCCACTCTCTGTTGCCACTGGAAAAACTTTGTTCTTGTCCCTGCGTCTAACATGTGGATAGTGCTATGTGCCACACAAATCAAAACTTTATGCAAGTATTTCTCATGACATTGAGGTTTATACAGAGACAAAGACGAATACCTAGTAAAAAGTATAAATAATAGTTAGAGAGAAAAGTCAGTGATATTAAAGACAAACATACCTCTTAACTCATCATCAGTCTTTGGTGAATCAAGTGAAACAACTGCATCTGACGTAAATGTAAGATCTTCCTGAAATGTTTCAACATGTTGTCCATTCAAAAAGATGTTGATCTGAAAAAATACCCATTTTTAAACTACTGAATTACACAAAAGAGTGATGGACTGTATGGCTTACTTTAACATCGGAACATAGAAGTTGCCTTACCAGGTCAAACAAGGGCTCCATCTAGTTGGGTATCCTATCTCTGACACTGGCTAGTACCATATGCTTGAAAGGAAAGAAATGCCATAATAGACAATTAAAATACCTATAAAGAACATATTCTTCCTAGCCCCATGAAGTTAATGGTTGGCTTATGCTTTGAAGTCTGAAAGTTTATAGCCTTTAAAATTGTAGATAATATGTTTTGTAACTGTGAATGTTCTTATTATCCATAGTCATATGTGGGAGAACTGCATGGTAACTTGCCTGCCTAGTGTGAAGGTTGTGGATCTCTCGAGACTTCTAGATAGACTTATGTGTAGTGCTGGGGAGGAGCCGGTGGTCGTGATACATGTAGGTACCAATGACATATAGAAGGATAGGCGAAAGGTCCTGGAGGCCAAATTTCGGCTGCTAGGTAAGAGATTGATGTCCAGGACCTCCATGGTAGCATTCGCTGAGATGCTCCCAGTTCCACGCGCAGGGCCAGTTAGGCAGAACTCCAGAGTCTCAATGTGTGGATGAGACGATGGGGTAGGGAGGAGGGTTTAGATTTATTAGGAACTGGGGAAACTTTTGGGGAAGGGGGAGTCTATACAGGAAGGATGGTCTTCACCTAAACCAAAATGGAACCGGATTGCTGTCACTTAGTTTAAAAACTGCTCTATGACCTTTTTAATGTTAAGGGCTGGGGAAAAGCTGACAGGTGTGGAGGAGCACATGGTTTGGACATCCCTTAGGGGAGGATCTATTAATAGAGAATATCTATGTCTCAGTGAGGACGAGAGGATGGAAAATGATAAAATACAGGCAGGGTCTGATCAGAAACAGTCAAATGAAAAAAAAAGTCTCATTCAATTACAGCTAAAAAGTGACAAGTTTTTAAAGTGCTTATATACCAATGCTAGAAGTCTAAATAATAAAATGGGTGAACTAGAGTGCCTCATATTAAATGAGGATAGTGATATAATAGGCATCACAAACTTGGTGGAATGAGGATAATCAATGGGATACAGTAATACCAGGGTACAAATATATCGGAAGGACAGAACAGGTCATGCTGGTGGGAGAGTGGCACTAAATGTGAAAGAAAGCGTAGAATCAAATGAAGTAAAAATCGTAAATGAATCAAACTGTACCATAGAATCTCTCTGAATAGAAATTCCATGCTCTAATAAGAATATAGCGGTAGGGATATATTACCGACCACCTGACCAGGATGGTGATAGTGACTGTGAAATGCTCAGGGAGATTAGAGAGGCTATTAAAATAAAAAACTCAATAATAATAATGCGGGATTTCAACTATCCCCATATTGACTGGCTACATGTCACCTCAGGACAGAATGCAGAGATAAAGTTTCTTGACACCTTAAATGACTGCTTCTTGGAGCCGCTGGTCCTGGAACCCATTAGAGGAGAGGCACTTCTTGATTTAGTCCTAAGTGGAGCACAGGATCTGGTTCAAGAAGTGACTATAGCTGGACCACTTGGTAATAGTAGCTATAATATAATTAAATGTAATATCCCTGTGGCAGGAAAAACACCACAGGGGCCCAACACTGTAGCATTTAATTTCAGAAATGGGAACTACACAAAAATGAGGAGGTTAGTTAAACAGAAATTGAAGTGAAATCTCTGCAAGCTATGTGGGAACTTTTAAAAGACACCATTATAGAGGCTCAACCCTAAATGTATACCTCAAATTAAAAAAACATAGTAAGAGACCCAAAAAAGAGCTACTGTGACTAAACAACAAAGTAAAAGAAGCAGTGAGAGGCAAAAAGGCATCCTTTAAAAAGTGGAAGTTAAATCCTAGCGTGGAAAATAGAAAGGAGCATAAACACTGGCAAATGAAGTGTAAAAATACAATTAGGAAGGCCAAAAAAAAATTTGAGGAAGGGTTAGCCAAAGACTCAACAAGTAATAGCAAATTTGTTTTTAAGTACATCAGAAGCAGCAAGCCTGCTAAACAACCAAGGAGCACTCAAGGACGATAAGGCCATTGCAGAGAAACTAAATAAATTCTTTGCATTGGTCTTCATGGATGAGGGCATGAGGGAGATTCCCAAACCTGAGCTATTCTTTTTAGGTGACAGATCTGAGGAACTGTCGCAGATTGAGGTAGGTTTTGGAACAAATTGATAAATTAAACAGCAGGACCAAATGGTATTCACCCAAGAGAGCTGAAGGAACTCAAATGTGAAATTGCAGAACTACTAACTGTAGTCTGTAACCTATTATTAAATCAGCTTCTGTACCAGATGACTGGAGGATAGCTATCGTGACGCCAATTTTTAAAAAGGGCTCCAGAGGTGATCCCGGCAATTACAGGCCTGTAAACCTGACTTCAATACCGAGCAAACTGGTTGAAACTATAATAAAGAACAATATTGTCAGACATACAGATGAACATAATTTGTTGAGGAAGAGTCAACATGGTTCTAGTAAAGGGAAATCATGCCTCACCAATCTACTAGAATTCCTTGAAGGGGTCAACAAGCATGTGGACCTAGGGGATCCAGTGTGTATAGTGTACTTACATTTTCAGAAAGCCTTTGACAAGGCTTTCAGAATGCCTCCCTCACCAAAGGCTCTTACGCAAAGTAAGCTGCCACGGGATAAAAGGGAAGGTGCTCTCATGGATTGGTAACTAGTTAAAAGATAGGAAACAAAGGGTAGGAATAAATAGTCAGTTTTCAGAATGGAGAGAGGTAAATAGTCATGTCCCCAGGGGACTGTTCTGGGACTAGTCCTATTTAACATATTCATAAATGATCTGGAAAAAGGGGTAAATGGTGAGGTGGCAAAATTTGAAGATGATACAAAATTACTAAAGATAGTTAAGACTCAGGCAGACTGCGAAGAGCTATAAAAGATCTCTCAAAACTGGGTGACTGGGCAACAAAATAGCAGATTAAATTTAGTGTTGATAAAAGCAAAGTAATGCATGTTGGAAAACACAATCCCAACTATACATATAAAATGATGGGGTGTAAATTAGCTGTTACCACTCAAGAAAGAGATCTTGGAGTCATTGTGGATAGTTCTCTGACAACATCCACTCAATGTGCAGCAGCAATCAAAAACGAATAGAATGCTGGGAATAATTAAGAAAGGGATAAATAACAAAACAGAAAATATCATGTTGCCTCTATATAAATCCATGGTATGCCCACATCTTGAATACTGTGTGCGGATGTGGCCACCCCATCTCAAAAAAAAGATATACTGGAATTGGAAAAGGTTCAGAAAAGGGCAACAAAAATGATTAGGGGTATGGAACAGCTTCCGTATGAGAAGAGATTAATAAGAATGGAACTTTCCAGTTTGGAAAAGAGGCGGCTAAGGGGAGATATGATTGAGGTCTATAAAATCATGACTGGCGTAGAGACAGCAGATAAGCAGAGTGTTGTTTACTACTTCTCATAACACAACAACTAGGGGTCAGCAAATGAAATTAATAGGCAGCAGGTTAAAACAAATAAAAGGAAGTATCTCTTCACACAACACACAGTCAATCTATGGAATTCCTTGCTAGAGGATTTTGCGAAGGCCAAGACCATAACGGGGTTCAAAAAAGAACTAGATAAATTCATGGAGGATAGGTCCATCAATGGCTATTAGCCAGAATGGGCAGGAATGGTGTCCCTAGTCTTTGTTTGCCAGAAGCTGGGAATGAGCAGACAGGGTAATAATTGGAGATATACCAATCTCCTAGAACTGGAAGGGACCTTGAAAGGTCATCGAGTCCAGCCCCCTGCCTTCACTAGCAGGACCAATTTTTGCCCCAGATCCCTAAGTGGCCCCCTCAAGGATTGAACTCACAACCCTGGGTTTAGCAGGCCAATGCTCAAACCACTGAGCTATCCCTCCCCCCTGAGCGTATCACTGCAGACTACGTGGCTCTGGGAAGAAGGATAAAGGAGTTTGAGGCGCAAGTGGTGTTCTCGTCTATCCTCCCTGTGGCAGGAAAAGGCCAGGGTAGAGACCGTCGAATTGTGGAAATCAACGAATGGCTACGCAGATGGTGTCGGAGAGAAGGGTTTGGATTCTTTGACAATGGGATGGTCTTCCAAGAAGAAGGATTGCTAGGCAGAGACGGGCTCCACCTCACGAAGAGAGGGAAGAGCATCTTTGCAAGCAGGCTGGCTAACCTAGTGAGGAGGGCTTTAAACTAGGTTCACCAGGGGAAGGAGACCAAAGCCCCAAGGTAAGTGGGGAAGTGGGATACCGGGAGGAAGCACAAGCAGGAGACTGCAAGAGGGGAGGACTCCTGTCTCAGACCGAGAAAGCGGGACAATCAGCGAGTTATCTTAAGTGCCTATGCACAAATGCAAGAAGCCTGGGGAACAAGCAGGGAGAACTAGAAGTCCTGGCACAGTCAGGGAATTATGATGTAATTGGAATAACAGAGACTTGGTGGGATAACTCACATGATTGGAGTACTGTCATGGATGGATATAAACTGTTCAGGAAGGACAGGCAGGGCAGAAAAGGTGGGGGAGTTGCGTTTAGACGTAAGAGAGCAGTATGACTGCTCAGAGCTCCAGTATGAAACTGCAGAAAAACCTGAGTGTCTCTGGATTAAATTTAGAAGTATGAACAACAAGGGTAATGTTGTGGTGGGAGTCTGCTACAGACCACCGGACCAGGGGGATGAGGTGGACGAGGCTTTCTTCCAGCAACTAACAGAAGTTGCTAGATCACAGGCCCTGGTTCTCATGGGTGACTTTAATCACCCCGATATCTGCTGGGAGAGCAATACAGCAGTGCACAGACAATCTAGGAAGTTTCTGGAAAGTGTAGGGGACAATTTCCTGGTGCAAGTGCTGGAGGAACCAACTAGGGGAAAAGCTCTTCTTGACCTGCTGCTCACAAACAGGGAAGAAATAGTAGAGGAAGCAATAGTGGATGGGAACCTGGGAGGCAGTGACCATGAGATGGTCGAGTTCAGGATCCTGACACAAGGAAAAAGGGAAAGCAGTAGAACAGAGACCCTGGATTTCAGAAAAGCAGAATTCGACTCCCTCAGGGAACTGATGGGCAAGGTCCCCTGGGAGAATAACATGACGGGGAAAGGAGTCGAGGAAAGCTGGCTGTATTTCAAAGAAACCTTATTGAGGTTGCAGGAACAAACCATCCCGATGTGTAGGAAGAAAAGTAAATATGGCAGGCGACCAGCTTGGCTTAACAGTGAAATCCTTGCTCGTCTTAAACACAAAAGAACAGCTTACAAGAAGTGGAAGATTGGACAAATAACCAGGGAGGAGTATAAAAGTATTGTTCAGGCATGCAGGTGTGAAATCAGGAAGGCCAAATCACACTTGGAGTTGCAGCTAGCCGGAGATGTTAGGAGTAACAAGAAGGGTTTCTTTAGGTATGTTAGCAACAGGAAGAAAGTCAAGGAAAGTGTGGGCCCCTTGCTGAATGAGGGAGGGAACCTAATGACAGAGGATGTGGAGAAAGCTAGTGTACTCAATGCTTTTTTTGCCTCTGTCTTCACAGACAAGGTCAGCTCCCAGACAGCTGCACTCTGCAGCACGGTATGGGGAGGAGGTGACCAGCTCGCTGTGGAGAAAGAAGTAGTTCGGGGCTATTTAGGAAAGCTGGATGAGCACAAGTCCATGGGGCTGGATGCGCTGCATCCGAGGGTGCTAAAGGAGTTGGCCGATGAGATTCCAGAGCCATTGGCCATTATCTTTGAAAAATCATGGCGATCGGGGGAGGTCCCGGATGACTGGAAAAAAGCTAATGTAATGCCCATCTTTAAAAAAGGGAAGAAGGAAGATCCAGGGAACTACAGGCCAGTCAGTCTCACCTCAGTCCCTGGAAAAATCATGGAACAGGTCCTCAAGGAATCAATCCTGAACCACTTAAAGGAAGGGAAAGTGATCAGGAACAGTCAGCATGGATTCACCAAGGGCAAGTCATGCCTGACTAACCTAATTGCCTTCTATGACAAGATAACCGGCTCTGTGGATGAGGGGAAAGCAGCGGATGTACTATTTCTGGACTTTAGCAAAGCTTTTGATACAGTCTCCCACAGTATTCTTGCCAGCAAGTTAAAGAAGTATGGGCTGGATGAATGGACAGTAAGGTGGATAGAAAACTGGCTAGATGGTCGGGCTCAACGGGTAGTGATCAATGGTTCCATGTCTAGTTGGCAGCCGGTATCAAGTGGAGTGCCCCAAGGGTCGGTGCGGGGGCGGTTTTATTCAATATCTTCATTAACGATCTGGAGGATGGTGTGGACTGCACCCTTAGCAAGTTTGCAGATGACACTAAACTGGGAGGAGTGGTTGATACGCTGGAGGGTAGGGCTAGGATACAGAGGGACCTAGACAAATTAGAGGATTGGGCCAAAAGAAATATGATGAGGTTCAACAAGGACAAGTGCAGAGTCCTGCACTTAGGACGGAAGAATCCCATGCACTGCTACAGACTAGGGACCGAATGGCTGGGCAGCAGTTCTGCAGAAAAGGACCTAGGGGTTACGGTGGATGAAAAGCTGAATATGAGTCAACAGTGTGCCCTTGTTGCCAAGAAGGCTAATGGCATTTTGGGTTGTATAAGTAGGGGCATTTCCAGCAGATCGAGGGATGTGATCATTCCCCTCTACTCAGCACTGGTGAGGCCTCATTTGGAGTACTGTGTCCAGTTTTGGGCCCCACACTACAAGAAGGATGTGGATAAATTGGAGAGAGTCCAGCAGAGGGCAACAAAAATGATTAGGGGGCTGGAGCACATGACTTATGAGGAGAGGCTGATGGAACTGGGATTGTTTAGTCTGCAGAAGAGAAGAATGAGGGGGGATTTGATAGCTGCTTTCAACTACCTGAAAGGGGGTTCCAAAGAGGATGGATCTAGACTGTTCTCAGTGGTAGAAGATGACAGAACAAGGAGTAATGGTCTCAAGTTGCAGAGGGAGAGGTTTAGGCTGGATATTAGGAAAAACTTTTTCACTAGTAGGGTGGTGAAGAACTGGAATGGGTTACCTAGGGAGATAGTGGAATCTCCTTCCTTAGAGGTTTTTAAGGTCAGGCTTGACAAAGCCCTGGCTGGGATGATTTAGTTGGGTTTGGTCCTGCTTTGAGCAGGGGGTTGGACTAGATGACCTCCTGAGGTCCCTTCCAACCCTGAGATTCTATGAGGGGATGGATCACTTGATGATTACCTGTTCTTTCATTCCCTCTGGGGCACCTGGCACTGGCCACTGTCTGAAGACAGTATACTGGGCTAGATGGACCTTTGATCTGACCCAGTAGGGCCATTCTTATGACAAACCTCTTTTTGAATCTTAAGCTCTAATACTCAATGATATTTTATGGTAGTCGGTTTCACGGATTAATTTTTGTGCAATATAAAAGGAAATGCCTTTTATTAGTTTTCAATGTGTTGCCTTTCAGTTCTATTGGAAGTCTTTCATCATTCATGGCCAAGTTCACTATTATGATAACAGCAGTAAATCTCTGTGTATGTATGTATGTGTTTATCAGTGGAAATCAAATTAATACCTAAACTATTTACAAGAAGTTTAATAAATGTAAGTGAGAAGCAAGTAGGTCTTTTAGCATGCAGTTCAAAACTTCCAAAAGCAGCATCTGCACAGGCCTGTGCATCCAATTTTAATGTTTAGGAAAGGTGTGCACAGAGGATCAAATACCTATCTTTGCAGACCTCATAAAATACAAAAGATTTCTCTACCCATTGAAACAATTCTGGTCTAATGTGCATTTGTTGTTTTGTAAACTTCAGCATGTATAGTTTTAGATATCAAGAAATTGTAGATTTCAAAGTTTTAACTGCAAGCTGACAGAAGATGAATTGGAAATGAATTTCTGAAGGCTTTAGTCCTTTTTAGATAAATTAGGACAGCACTTACATTTTTTTCTATTAGGATGAATGATCTTAGGATAAAAGGAAGGATAAACTACACTTCTTAAGCATGATGGAAAATTGTGTCTATGTTAGGGATGAAGACTGATCCGATGAAGCGCTATTTTGCATTAAAAATGAAGTACTGAGGTTCCACAGATAGTCTCTTTAGTTTGGAAATGTACCAGGCTGAGATGATTGCCACTACAAATGCCACTTTAAACAGAAAGACAGTACAAGAAATCTAAATGTAGAGATCCAAATGATGTTTTGGTGACAGCATCTAGAACTAAATTCAATCACCAAGGAGCAACTCAATATCTTTCTTGTGGGTTAAAAAAAAGGTATTGTAGTTCTTAGAAACCTTTTGACAGGATGAGCCTTGGCTTGTTTACTGCTACAATGATGAAAAGAGTTGAAGCATGTTGCATAGTATGTTCACCTTCAGTCCCAGGGAAAGTCCATTTTAAGGGAAATATTTTATTTGGGCAATATTGGGTGCTTTTTAGCTCTGTACCCACCATGTACTGAACTTCCTCCATATTCTGCAATATAATATAGTAATCGATTTCTTCCTGGAAAAGACAGTTACCTGTTCTGTAACTGGCATTCTTTGAGATGTGCTGCTTATGTCTATTCCACAGTAGGTGTGCGTGCTCACCACGTACACTGGTGCCGGAAGTTTTTCCCTTAGCAGTACCCATAGGGGGAGTGCTGCTGTGACCCCTGGAGTGGCACCTCCATAGCGTGCTATAAGGGGAGCTATGTGCTCCCCTCACCCTCAGTTCCTTCTTGCCGGACCAACTCCGACAGAGGGGAAGGAGGGCAGGACGTGGAATAGACATGAGCAACACATCTCGAAGAATGCCAGTTATGGAACAGGTAACTGTCCTTTCTTCTTCGAGTGCTTGCTCATGTGTATTCCACAGTAGGTGATTGCAAGCTATGTCTGATGGAGGTGGGTAGGAGTTTACAGATTCCCTGACTGAAGCACAGCTCTACCGAAACAAGCGTCATCCTTGGCATGGGAGACAATCGCATAGTGCGACATGAACGTGTGTACTGAGGACCAGGTAGTGGCTATACAGATGTCCTGGATAGGGACATGGGCCACAAAGACAGCTGATGAGGCCTGAGCCCTTGTCGAGTGCACCCTCATGATAGGTGGTGAGGGAACCCCTGCTAGGTCGTAGCATGTATGGATGCACAATGTAATCCACCAGGAAAGCCTCTGGGTGGAAATCGGTTGACCCTTCATGCGCTCAGCTGAAGCAACAAAGAGTTGCAAGGACCTGCGGAATGGCTTAGTCCGATCTAGATACAAAGGCAGTGCCCTGCGCACATTGAGCGTATGGAGGCGGCGTTCCTCGTTAGAGACATGAGGTTTGGGGCAGAGGACAGGCAGAAAGATGTCCTGGCCCATGTGAAAGGCGGAGACCACCTTAGGGAGGAATGCAGGGTGTGGGCGGAGCTGTACCTTGTCCTTGTGAAAGACCGTGTGTGGGGGGCGGGTCACAGGTCAGGGCCCTGAGCTCCGATACCCGCTGGGCTGACGTGATAGCCACAAGGAAGGCTACCTTCCATGAAAAGTGAGACCATGAGCATGTGGCCAGGGGTTCGAACGGGGGCCCCGTGAGGCAGGATAACACCAAGTTTAGATCCCACTGAGGAACAGGGGTTCTAACATACAGAAAGGACCGGTCTAGCCCCTTGAGGAAATGCCCGGTCATGGCATGGGAGAAACCTGGACTGGCGGATGGAACGCTGAAATAGCAGCCAGGTGCACCCTGACGGAGGAAGGCGCCAGGCCCTGAGTTCTAAGGTGAAGGAGGTACTCAAGGATAAGTTGGAGTGGGGCAGCCATTGGGGAAGTACCCTGCTCGCCCCCCAACCTGGAGAACCTGGACCACTTCACTAGGTAGGCTCGGCACGTGGATGGCTTCCTACTCTCTAGAAGGTATCAGAGGGGTAGCCGTGTTAGTCTGGTTCTGTAAAAGCAGCAAAGAATCCTGTGGCACCTTATAGACTAACAGACGTTTTGCAGCATGAGCTTTCGTGGGTGAATACCCACTTCTTCGGATGCAAGTGGGTACTCTCTAGAAGGACACTCTCTAGAAAGGGTCTTTAAATTATTTTTAATTTTAAATTTGGCATATTTGAAGCGTAGTTTACAACTCTTTGAGTGACTATAATTAACATAAAACTCTTTTTTCGGGTTATTGATAGATCTCATATTGAATATCATGGCGTAAAGAGAACGTGGTATGCAAGCATGTTGACATCTACCTCTTTCGGGCACATTTCAGTTAGTGACGTTGTACCTCTTCTGCTCGAGGCTGCGTGAACTGCAGTGGTATGCACATACCATTCTCTTTACGCCATGTTGAATATAACATATTCACTCAACACGTTCAAACCTGTGGGTCTTTACCATGTATGCGGTAAGCACAACTAAACTAGCTTTGCTCAAAACAATATAAATATTTGTGACAAACAAAATTTGACAAAAATCAGTACTTCTAAATATTGTTACTAAACCTAATCACCATGGAATTGTTGCTAAAAGAAGGAACTTTGGATCGAAAAGCGAGTTCTTCTGGTACTCCCAACTGTGGCCAAAATAAACAAGCAAAATATTGAGACACTTCAAAGTGAGGATGAACAATCGCAGTCTTTTGTTGCTGAAAAATCTGTTAGTACTAGTGAGTTATCCAAGGTGAAAGAATTTCCACTGAAGTATATCAAAAAACAAGAAGCAGCAGGTGTTAAAAGACCGAAACAAAAGTATGATGAAAGTTATTTGTCTTGGTTTTACGTGTGTTGGAAATAAAGATGTTCCTGATGCGCAGTGTGTCATGTGCAGCAAAATACTAGCAAACAGTTCATTGGCTACTGCTAAACTTCGTAGGCATTTGGAAACCAAGCATGCTGAATACAAAGACAAAGATATAATTTTTTTCAAGAGGAAGCGTGATTCACTTGGAAATTGTAAACATTTGATGATTAAAATTGCTAAAACAGACAACGAAAGTGCAACAGAGGCATCTTATCAAGTAAGTTACCGTATAGCGCTTGCTGGAGAAGCTCACACTATTGGAGAAATGCTTATCAAGCCTTGCGCGAAAGATACTGTAACGTGCCTGTTGAGCGAGCAGTCTAGTAAAAAAATTGATGCTGTACAGTTGTCAAATAATACTATTGCACACCGTATTAAAGATCTTGCCAATGACATAGAAAAAGAGCTAGTTTGCCGACTGAAAATTTGCCATGAGTATTCATTGCAGCTAGATGAGTCCACTGACGTTTCAGGACTTGCTGTGCTAGTAGTACTAGTATTAGTAAATCTGATATAGATTTAATAATATTATTGAAGAGGACCTGCTCTTATGTGAATCTCTGCAAAGCAACACAACTGGAGAAGAAATATTCAACTGCATCAACAATTTTATCAGAAAGCATGAAATTAGTTGGGGAAAATGTATTGATGTATGTACTGACAGTGCTCAGGCGATGATCAGGAGCTGTAATGCAAATCACAAGTGTGGCACCAGAAAACACTAAGAGCCATTGTGTTCTACACAGACAAGCACTTGCAGTTAAAAAAAATACCAGCATATATGGAAATTGTGCTCGATGATGCAGTACAAGTTATGAATTTTGTCAAATCTTGACCACTTCAATCCAGGTTATTTAAAATTTTGTGTGAGGAAATGGGTAGTCAGCACAAAGTGCTTCTTTTACATACGGAAGTGACGTGGCTATCCAGGGGAAAAGTGCTTGTGAGGCTTTTTGAGCTTCGTAGTGAACTACTGGTATTCTTCACTTCAGATAATTCAGGACAAAAATTTAATGACTGTCTGACAAATTCCTCATGGCTAATGAGACTTGTGTATCTTGTAGATATTTTTGCAAAATTAAATTAAATTAATCTGTCGCTGCAAGGAAAGAATGTTACTACAATGGATAAAATTTTGTCATTAAAAAAGAAACTGGAATTCTGGGCATCTTCTGTAGAACAGAATAACTTCGACTGCTTCCCTACAGTACATGAATTTCTGACTGAAATATATTCTACAGTCCATGAAGACGTTTCCAGCACCATTTTACAGCACTTACATGACTTGCAGGCCTCTTTATTCGAATATTTTCCTACAACTACTGATGATAACGCTTGGGTTCGAAATCCGTTTGTAATTACAGCCAAACCAGTCAGCTTTACTGCACACGATTATGAAAGCCTAATTGACTTAATTTCTGACTCTGATTTGAAACAAAAGTTTAAGGATCTTCCGCTGAATACTTTTTTGAGCAGCCTAATAAAAAAGAGTACCTTAATGTGGCTAAACGTGCAGTTCGAGTGCTCCTTCCTTTTGCTACAACTTATTTGTGTGAGATGGGATTTTCGTATTATACTGCAACAAAAACCAAATATAGGAACAGACTTGATGCTGCGCCTGACATTACAATTCAACTTTCCAGTATTATTCCTAATATTAAGCGAATTTGTGATAGAAAAACACAGAAACACCAATCCCATTAAATCCAAATTTGTATTTCTGTTTATAAAAATAGTTTTTCCTAGTAAAAATCCAATTTGTTTGGTTTTTGTGTATATATAAAAAAAGTTTTTAAGCAGAACACTGTTTTAATTTTGACTCTTGCACCTGATTTTTGTACTACTTTATACGCATTTTCCAGTTAGAAATTGTTAGTTCAAGTTATTTTAAATTTGTATTTTTGCTTTGTTTTATAAAAGAAAATATATTTGAGCATAAATTACGCAATTTTTTTATTTGAAAACCAAATGACTACAAAATAATATTATAAGTGTTCCATAATAGGCTAAAAAGTGTTCTGTGGCGAAAAAAAGTTCAGGAAACGCTGGTCTAGTTGGAGACTAACCACGTTCAGACTGAAAAAAAAATTGCTAGGGCACACCAGTTAACGTTATCCATTTCTCTTGTTGAAATATGTCACAAAAGAACTCCTCATGTTGGTCTGAAGAGCATGAGAGTATATTGCCTGGTAAGCAGTAGTCAGTTTGGAGCAGCATACACAATTTGTGAACTTTTAACAAGATCTCTAAAGCTTACGTGAAGAGATTATAAGTAATAAAATATTCTGGAAAAAACTATTCTTGCCTTAGATATTTTTGCTGGGATTTTGGTGAGTTCTTTTTCAAGTTAGGTTGACAAATGCTTTCAGGTTTTTTTTTAATTAATGTATTCAAATAAGGCCACCTTTTAACAAAAGTTAAGTAACTTTTTCAGCTATAAAGCCATAAATGCTGTCTGTTCAGTTGGAACAATTGTATATGAGCGGAGAAATAAACAAAACAAGAATCCTCATTTTTCACCAAAAAAGGAAACAAAAACTAATTTACTGAGCACAAAGCAAGAGAATTTATTGTAGCAACATTAAAACATTCAAAAATCTCCTTAAGTAATACTTTTCTTTTTAGGGCAAATGCTGAAGTATGTTTATCTGAATGGGAGTCAGACTCTCCCTAAGTGAACTCCTACATTGTAAGCAGTTAATCCATCCCATACCTGCACTACAGTCTACATGTAGACCATTACTGTTGATGCATGGCTCCAGATTCTTAATCAAAGAATTTACAGTATTTATGTAATGACACCCTCTAATGATGGTAGGTCACATATAATTTAATTGTTAATTAAACCTATCAATGTATCAAATAGAGAATGTACACGAGATGAGGCTGAATGAGTAAGGTTTTTGAGGTGCTCTGTTTGAGGGCAGAGGAAGTAGAAAGCTGTTGCTTTTCCTTCTCTGCTAGGCTATGTCTATACCTGCAGAATTTTTGCGCTGTAACCGGTGAAAGTAAAGCGCTGGTTTGTTTACTCACTTAATTCCTCAGGCGTCAGAGAGTGTTTACATTAGCAGCACTTCCATCACTGATGAGAGCAGTGCTCTAGGGCAGCTATCCCACAGTGCAGCTCTCTCCAGTTTGAGGATGGGTCTTGGGGGGAGTGGGTGATCGAGGGGCATCCTGGGTCCCTGCACAGACTCCTCTCCTCAAACACTGATCAGCTCCAGTAGCTCACCATTGCTCCAAGCAGGGGATTGTTTGCTCCCTGGAGCAGGCATTGTTACCTGGCCAGATAAGTGAGCACTTGCCAAGAAAACAGGAAGGTGAGTTTCAAAGTTCCCGGGGCGTTA
Source organism: Mauremys reevesii (assembly GCF_016161935.1). Lineage (NCBI taxonomy): Eukaryota > Metazoa > Chordata > Testudines > Geoemydidae > Mauremys > Mauremys reevesii. The sequence continues at coordinate 60,698,578 of NC_052627.1, read as the reverse complement.
CAGGGGGAGGGGTGGATGTCTGTTTACCTGGAAACAGAGCAGCAGAGCTGCTGACTAGAGTGGTCACCTAGGCACTGTGGGATATCCTCCTGAAGTCAAAAGCTGTGTAAACAGGAAGAACGTGGTTTTGCTTGCACATCACCGCAAAAGCATCACCGGTAAGAGCTGTATGCCTCTTGGGGAGGTGGGGGGTTTTTTTGCGGTGAAACTTCTAAGTTTCACTGCAAAAAGTCATTGGCAAGTGTAGACGCTCCCATAGTTTTTGCGCAAAGAAGGGACTTTTTCCACTTTAAATGCCATGTGTAGACTTAGGCCTGGTCTACACTAAGAAGGGGGTTCGAATTAGGGTACGCAAATTCAGCTATGTGAATAGCGTAGCTGAATTCGAAGTACCCTAGTTCGACCTACTCACCCGTCCAGACGCGGCGGGGTCGAACTCCGCGGCTCCCCCGTCGACTCCGCCAACTCCTTCTGCCGAGGTGGAGTACCGGAGTCGACCGCGGCGCTTCCGGAGTTCAAACTATCGCGTCTAGATCAGACGCGATAGTTCGAACTCCAAAAAGTCGAACTCTCCGCGTCGAACCGGCAGGTAAGTGTAGACGTACCCTTAGATTAGGTTACTATTTAATCTCAATAGGCATTTTACCAAGCCTGGAAAATAATTATTTTAGGTTTAATCTGATCAATTTAAACAGTAATAGGCTAAGGTCTATTGTACATCAGATTTGGCAACGACAAGATATTTGATAAAATACCTTAGGCTGTATAGATAGTCATTTAAAATTTAATCTCTAGTAGAGGCATGTATTGTACTGAACTACTGTTTATCAGATCACATCATAATTCATATAGTGAACAAATGTGACAAACAGCTCCTTTTTCTGTTACTGCACTTCAAAAATTGCTTACCGTATTTTAATTACTATTAATTTTACATTGCAGCAATACCCGCCAAAACCCCAATGAGAATCTGGGCCCTATTGTGCAAAGCACTGTCTAAACTCACAGATGCAGTCCTTGTGTTAGTTGCTTACATTCTTTCAGATTATTTGCACATAACAGTCTCCTCAGTTACACCTGGATCAGGACCACGAACCTGACACTTTGTTGTCATCTTTGCAGTGTTAGATTTGCCTTGTAACCATTTAGAAAAAGGCATTTTTCTTCTATTAAAGAAAAATATTTTTACCATGGCAAGATTTTTTTTTAAGCTTTCAGCAAATCCTGTAAAAATATTAATTCAATTGTTCTGCTAAAGGTGTACTGTCTTTCACAATTTCTAGTTTGCTTTTACTTCTTTCATTTCCTGCCTTTGCCCATCTCCTCTAGCTTTCCCATCTTCACACAATTTAGAAGACCATCACTGTGGCGCTTAAACTCTAGCCAAAGGTCAATATATGTTGGTCTACCTCATGATATTTGGATAGGCCAAGAAGCTTTTGTATCAGCTGCAATTTCACTTAGGATGCCGTATTATGAAATTTAAGAAACAGCCAAAATGTAAGGAGCAAGTCAAATAAATGATCAGGAGGAGGAAGGGTATATATGCAGTTTGGTCTTCAGTCTCCACAGGATAAAGGAACTAGTTCCTATCTGAAGAGCAATGACACCCACACTTTCTCAGAAGAATAAGTACACTATAGTCACAAAAAGACTAATCTCCTGTTCCAGCTGCTCTCACAAAGACCTGAATCTACTGCATGGAAGTGCAAGCATAACAAAAAAAGATGTCGGGCTACATCACATCAAGTATGTCAACATATGAGCTAAAGGGGTAATTTCCAGCTTGTATAGACATACTTGTGCTAACTCTGATTGAGTTAGAGCACTAAAAACAGAAGTATAGCCATGGTGACATTACAGGTGGGATTGACTAGCCATCCCAAGTACAATCCTGTCTGAAACCCTAAGTATGTAATTGGTCAACTAGCCACTCTTACCGCTTGCACTACAATGGGTACACTTCTACTTTTAGTATGCTAGCTTGACTGAAGTTAGTGCAAATATATCTACCTAAGATGAGAAATTAGTGTAAGTATGTCTACCTCCACCTCTAGTGTAGACATGCCCATCCCCGCTGTAATTCTTCAGATCATGCTGTCCAGTCACCTGAACATGAACTCCACAGGCAGGCTGAAGAAAACTCATATTGTGAACTAAACTTGTCCTATAGGACATAGTTTGATCTTTATTCATAGATATTTCTATGGAACTCCTCCACTCAGATACTACAGTAGTGAGTTTCTCACATTCATTATTTTAGTCTTACAATGCCCCTATGAGGTAGAGAATTACAATTCCCATTTTTACAGATGAGGAACTGAAACACAAAGGACCTGATTCTTCTCTCACTTACACAAGTTTTACATCAGTGTAGCTCTATTGATTTCAGCAGTCACTCCTGACTTGCACCAGTATTAATAAAAGTAGAATCAGACCCAAGGAGATTAAAAGATTTACCCAAGGTCACAGAGGATTAGAATCCAAATCTCCTGATTCCCAGTTCACTGCCTTCACAACAAGACCGCTAATTTAAGTTAATATATTGTAGTATTTATAAACTATAATGTTTGCAGTGTTGTTGTAGCCATGTTGGTCCCAGGATATGACACACACAAGGTAAATGAGGTAATATTTTTAATTGTCTCTCTCATAAACTCTCTTTACATTAAAGTGTATATGCAAAGACAGGAGTCCTAGAAATCTATTGGGAGTAATCTAGTGTTTCAGTAATTACTAGAAAGGAAGTATTTTAAAATTAATCTATGATAGATGGCTATAACACTTTTTATAAAGCTCATGCTCCAAAACATCTGTTAGTCTATAAGGTGCCACAGGACTCTTTGCTGCTTTTAGAAAAATATACTTTTCATAAAACTCACTAATAGATTTTGCAGCTTTAAGGCCTGATTCTGTTCCCAATGCAATCAATATTATCCTTCCATCAACTTCAACGAGAACAGGATCACACCCTTAAGCTCTTACCTTGACATTTCTTTTGGGATAAAGGAAGAAAAATGGTTTCAGAACTGGAGACCTGGACATACAAAGCAACAGATATAATGAATATAAATAGAAACAAATGCAATGTCAGATTATTCATCTTTAAGAACATTCGGCATTTGAAAATCCACAGTATAGGAATTAAAAGTCATGATCAGAAATGCTTTTCTGAGCTATTTTGGTGTATCTGAAAAGCGTAGTAACTCCCTAGAAATATAATGACTGAAATGCCTTATTTCTTATTAAGAAAGTGAAATAAAAAAGGGATGGAAAAGGGGCAAGGCAGCTTTAAATGGTATCATTAATATGCTTATAAAACCAAGGATGACCAATCAAAATTCATGTACCTTCTGAATATCTGTCCAATATGGTATTGTATTTTGCAGGTGGTTAGAGAAAACTGACACAAATATATGCTCAGAGTATATTTATGATAGTTAAAGATAGTACTCAATCAGAGTACCCTGACCTTTCTGAGGCGTTTCTACTGTGACTGTTCACAGTTAGAAGTAACTGTTCTCATGAGTGAGAGCAGAAGTGTGAGTTTGTACATTTAAAACAAAGATTTAAGTCATCAACAGAGTTTTAAATATGAAAAAAATACTGATCCAAAACCAGTTTATAGGGATGCTCACAATTACTCTAAAGCTAATCTACTTCATAGCTTTCAACTTATGATTGCAAAAGGAGACTGTTTTGTAAGCATAAATGATCTAAGTGCAGTTCTTAGCTGGTTAAAGAGCCAATTCCAGCTGAAACAAAGTTAGCACAGTTTTCCTTATGGCTCACCTAGTATAGATGTTGCCACTAAGACCCTGGATAGAGTCTCACCTGAGGTAAATATGGTGTGACCAACAACCACATAGAGAAGTCTGCTAATTTAACAAGAATTTTGCAGTATGACTGTTATCTTGTGACTAGTAGTAGACATAACACAAGACACAACTGGACTTTTTTTTTTAAAAAAGGATACTATATGCACACAGTAAAACAAGGGAAGATCAGAAGTGAACTTACACTCTTGGACGTCCTCCAACAACTGCAGTAAGACCAGGTGCTAAAAATGGAAACAAAATAAAACAGGTTAATTTCTTAATAGATTTTTTCCCCAAACAACTGTAATTCAGATATTACTACACCCTGAACCCTTCCTATGATTTCCTCTTACAAAATTCTCGGGAGATTGTGTGTAATAACTCCCTAGAAATATAATGACTGAAATGTGTGTTACACCAGACATATGAAACAAAAATGTTTTTATGAAATTGATGAAAGAAATTGCAATTTTCATAAAACATCTGAAATGGTTTACAAACATTCATGAAAGTCCCTAATCATAAATATGAATTTATTTTCAAAACCAAAACATATATACATTTGATAGAAAAGGAACAAATTATTTGTTAAAAAGACAGACAATTTTGAACCAAACTGTAGATTGTTTAATGCAAATAATTGTTATCCTTTTTATGAAAATGATTATAGAATTGTGAATAAACTTTTGCTATTTATTTTTTGAATGACTGACATCGTGCATACATAGCATTGGTAAATTATAGTCATATGCCACAGGGAAATGCTTTACTGGTTAGTTTTTACCTAGAAATCAATCAGTAAAGCATTAGTAAGTAGAGTCCTTAAAGTATGTCTGCACTGCAGCTGGGAGCAAGCTTCCCAGCCTGGACTCATGCTAACATGTTAAATATAGCAGGGTAGATATTAGGTGCAGCGGGTAGGGTGGGTCCGAGCTTGGGTGTCTAGCCTGAGCCTCCATCTATGTCCCAATGGCCACACAATTACTTTTAGTGTGCTAGTGCAAGCCCTACTAGCACAAATCTGCCTACCTGGGCTCAGAGGCTTGCTCCCGGCTGCAGCGTAGACATACCTTTAAAGAACTGTGAAAAGCAACATGTGCTTTGGTAGATTAATTTCAAAGGCATGCAGCAGTATATTTCAACATAGTCTTTACATAACAGCATCCTCTGAAGAACAGTAGAGACATCTGAGCACCTTTCAAATCTCTAGTTGCTTCCAAAAGAAAGCTAGTACACCATTTTTAGACAGCTAAGCTTTCAGTTTGGAACTTCACTTACTTCTAGCACATTAGCTGAAGTTGATTTCTATGTGGTTATGATTTAGGAGGCCTGTGACAATGCCATCCCTAATGGCATCCCTCAATTATATTTACGAGTAAGAATTCATGGATTCCAAGATTACTATGCTAGAAAGGAGTACAGCAATCATCTAACCTGATATCCTATATAATACTGGCCACAGGACATCCATGAATTCATGTTTGAATTACAGTGTTTCAGGAAAACATCCAATCTTAAATTTAAAAATTGCCAGTGATGCAGAATCCACCACAAGTCTTGGTAACCATTCCTGTCAAAAATTGTGCCTTATTTCTAGTCAATGTGTCTAGCTTCAACTTCCAGCCATTGGATTTTGTTATATTTTTGTCTGCTACATTGAACAACCCATTATCAGTTTTGCTCCCCATGTAGGTACTTACAGACTGATCAAATCACCCCTTATCCTTCTCTTGGTTAAACTAAACATAGTGATAAACTCCAGGAGCTCAATCTAAGGCAAGTTTTCCTATCTGCTAGTTATTCTTGTGGCTTTTCTCTGAACTCTCTCCATTTATCAATAGCCATCTAGAACTGTGCATACGAGAACTAAACACAGTATTCCAGCAGCAGTCGCACCAGTGCCACATATACAAGTAACATTACCTTCTCACTTCTACTCAGGATTCCCCAGTTTATACATGCAAGGATCACACTAACTCTTTCGGCCACAGCATAGCACTGGGACCTCATGCTCAGCTGATTATCCACAAGGACCCTCAAGTCTTTTTCACAGTCATTGCTTCCCAAGGTAGACTCCCCTATCCTATAAGTATGGCCTAAGTTATTTTTTCCTAGATGTATAACTTTACATTTGGCCACAGTAAAATGCATATTGTTTGCTTCTACCCAGCTTGCCAAACAATCCAGATTACTTTACATCAGTTACCAGTACTCTTCATATTTACAAGTCACTCCGAACTGAGTCATCTGCAACCTTTATCAGTGATGATTTTGGTTTTTTTCCAGGTCATTGATAAAAATGTTAAATAGCTGGGGGGCCAAGAACCAATTCCTGTAGGACCCCAACAGAAACACACCTGATGATTCCGTTACAAATACAGTTTGATTTAGCAGCCTCCTGAGCTGCCTCTTTAGCGCATAGTGACAAAAATATATCCTATATTTAGACCCATTAACTGACCCATCATGAAGTGCTGATCCCAGACAGGATCAGCTTTCTCAAATATGGAACAAGCTCATCCTCAAGTAAATCTCTTGGAATATTCCTGGACAAAAATCTCTGTACTGACAAAAAGATATTGTCCCGAGTACACACGTTCTGGAGGAGAGACCACCATGCTTCCTCTGTATCCACTAGTTACATCAATGTGTAACCTGTTCCTTTCAAGAGTACCTTAACTTTTTCTTCACCTTGCTCTATACTACTCTGCCACCTTGGTCTCCTGTTTATCTCTCTGCATGTGTTGTCTTGACATAAAAAAAGCACTATTGTTCTGAACATGTGAGACTTTAGGGTCTTTAAAGTGTTGAAGCGCTGCCAACAGACCTTCTTTGTTAAATTCCTTTACAATGTCAATAGGTCTTTTATCTAGATCACTGTGTGCAACTAGCCCCACAAGGTAAACCCCATCTAGTTTTTCAGCAACTTGCAGTTGTAAACCAGCATCAAGCAAAATCTGGAAACACTTAGAATGGGCAAATGTAGCAGAAGTATCCAGGGGCTCTTTAGTACCATTCCCATTAACATGTTCAGTAGCCATGTTTCCAGATACACCTCTGCCCCGATATAACACTGTCCTTGAGATCCAAAAAATCTTTCCGCGTTATAGGTGAAACTGCGTTATACCGAACTTGCTTTGATCCACCGGAGCACACAGCCTCGCCCCACCGAAATGCTGCTTTACCGCATTATATCCGAATTCATGTTATATCGGGTCGCGTTATATCAGGGTAGAGGTATATATGTTGGTGTGGGGGAAATGCCAAGTAAAACAGGCTCAGGGTGCAGCTGGCAGCTCTGAGTGCTGAGAAGCTGCCCTCTGTGCTTCCTTGGTGTGTCCAGATAATGTGCTTGAGCTGGAGTAAAATGGCCACCATTCAAGTGCTCATGTTGCTGCTGGCACCAATCCCAGCCCCTCCCTCTCAGCACAGAGGGAGGATGCACGTATTTCCTGTGGAAATAGGAAAGGTCTTTTCTACAGTTCTACAATCGCTTCAAGAAATCATGAAACCTTATTTGCAATAAACACAGCTCAGTTCAGAATTGAATTCACCTGTTTCACAAAAGTCTGTTCAAAGGATGGCAGTTTAATGGTTCTCAGTGATAAAGTCTTTGTTGTAACTACACTGTATGTAATACCCAGTCTGATCAGCACTTGATTAATACAGTAAAACTGATTTTTTAAGAAGCGCCTCACCCCTGACTTAGAGATAATTCAGGGAAGAGGCAAGAAATCAAATCTCTTTACCTATTCATAATACTAAAGAGTCATCGCGTGATGCGTAGTGCATTTTAACTTGCAAAACCTGTTGTGGAAATTTGACTAAAAGCAGCTCAGCAGCAGCCACTCATTTGTTTTCACAAACTTCAAATTTGGTGTACTTTGAATAAAACTCATCTGAGTATTTTAATTTTGACTCAAATGCATTATCTTTCGTGTATTTCTTCGAAGACTCTACTTCCTATTTATTTATATTAGATAGCTAAGGAGCATGTTGTAGCAGATGGATATATGTCTATATTAAATTGTAATCTGCAAATGACAATGCAACTGTCATTTTGAAGAATGTGACCTACATTTTGAGTATATAACTAGCTGCCTAGTGCTACAAAAAACAGACCAAAGGGACAGCTTACAATTCCTGACACCTCTCTGAAGGGCTAACACAGGAGTCATCAACTGTAATTGTTTCCCAGTCAAGAGGTTCACCCCTGGTTTTGCCAGAGAAGAGCTGGGCTGGATGAAAGGGGTTTTTGCAGTTCAGACTCTATGGAAGCTTGGACTTCCTGGCTAACTAGCTGCAGTTGATCAGTTGGTCACATGGCAAAGGGGACAGAATCCTTATTTAAAGGCAGGATTTGCTCTAGACTCTCTTTTTCACTGTCTGACCATCACCTGCCAACAGAAGAACTGCAGGAGGCAGGAAGCCCTACTTGCCTGACACACTGACTGGTCTAAGACTCACAAGAAGTGAACATAAACATAGGAGACAGAGCATTTAGGCTTTTGTAGTTTTTCTTAAAGATTTGTATGCTTTAAAGGTAAAATGTACTGTGCTGAAGAAACTTGTGTATGAAACTTGTGTTCCCTACTTTACCTGCCATGCAGTCCTCAACTAAGGGGAGGGATAGTTCAGTGGTTTGAGCATTGGCCTGCTAAACCCAGGGTTGTGGGTTCAGTCCTTGAGAGGGTCACTTAGGGATGGGGAGCAAAATCAGTACTTGGTCCTGTTAGTGAAGGCAGGGGACTGGACTCAATGACCTTTCGGGGTCCCTTCCAGTTCTATGAGATAGGTATAGCTCCAAATTAACTATAAACTACAGAGCCCATGGTGAGGTGGACCTTTGGGGGCAGCATGCATAAGTGACTGGAAAGGCTGGACGGAGGGGCTCAGCACTGGTTTCAGTTTTATTAAAAATATGTATTATATCTTCACTAAAAATGAATTTAAAAATATGTATGGGGGGAGTCATCAGTGCTAACGAGGCCAATTCAACTCTGTTGATATTCACCCCTTCTTGTCAACTGTTGGGAATGGGCCACATCCACCCTAATTGAATTGGCCTTGTTAGCACTGACCCTCCACTTGGGTAAGGCAACTCCCATCTTTTCATGTGCTGTATATTTATACCTGCCTACTGCATTTTTCACTCCATGCATCAGATGAAGTGGGTTCTAGCCACAAAAGTTTATGCCCAAATAAATTTGTTAGTCTCTAAGGTGCCACAAGGACTCCTCATTGTTTTTGCTGATACAGATTAACACAGCTACCCCTCTGAAATGAATTTAAAGTATATTGCACAAAGAAGTAGAATTATCAGGCAGCATGTGAAGCAGTTTCTTACTCATATTATATTTAAGCTTGTTTGGACGATCCAATTTAGATACAGTTCTGTACATCTATTTGTCCTATGTTCTGCCAAAAGCAGTGACTGGCTATTGTAATCACGCTTACAATATAGAAGAAGGACAGTTATGTTACTGCACAACACTTGGTTAAGGCTTTTTCAAGATGGCAAGAATATCACTTGTGTTTGAGAGCTATCTGCATTTAATAATCTCTACACAATGCACAGTTTAAATTAACTAACTTCATCAACCTATCTGTGGATTGTCATATGGACAACTTCCTGGAAGGATAATTTTTAATTAAGGATACCAGATTTTGCTCTGAAATCAATGTTAACTTCCTGAAAAGTCTACAAAGAAAACTTTTCACTAGCATGCTCTCACACAATTTCATTTGGCTTCCTATAACCAAGCAGTTCTCTAACCATTATCAAGAGAATAACTGACCAAAGAGCAACAAAGTATGCTCACACTTTGGAGCTAAGAGCTCCTGCTATTCCAAAGCTGTTTGCTACACTGGTTTTACAAGGTCCAACCTACACCCTACATCTTTCTCTATCATCAGGCCCAGGGGAATCCCGCCGCCCCAAGCAGGGTGGCATGCCGCGGGGCGCGCTCTGGCGGTCGCCGGTCCCGCGGCTCCGGGAGACCTCTTGCAGACATGCCTGCGGAGGTTCCGCTGGTCCCGCGGTTCCGGTGGAGCATCCGCTGGCATGCCTACGGGAGGTCCACCCGAGCCGCGGGACCAGCGGACCCTCCGCAGGCATGTCTGCAGGAGGTCCACCGGAGCTGCGGGACCAGCGAACCCTCCGCAGTCATGCCTGCGGGAGGTCCACTGCTCCCGCGGCTTCGGTGGACCTCCCGCAGGCATGACTGCGGAAGGTCCGCTGGAGCCGGCTGCCGCCCTGCCAGCAAAATGCCGCCCCAAGCGTGCACTTGGCGCGCTGGGGTCTGGAGCTGGCCCTGATCAGGCCTGTCTCAGTAGACATTGTAGAATATAACTGCAGAGCAAATCTACAAATCCAGATTTTAAAGATTCATTTATTTTAATCCTGGGTTCTCCATAGCCATTATTTATACTAACATTAATGAGTATTTACCTGGAAGAATTTAACTATAATTTACTTTACATATAAACCAATATTTAAATAAAAGATTAGATTATAATTATTAGGGTGAGAAGCCTAAACAGATAATGGTTTATGACTAATGATTCATTATTTGAATTGCAGCAGCACCCACTGCAATCAGGATTAAGATCTCATTGAGCGAGCACTTAAACACATGGGAACAGTCTGTCCTCCTTCCAAAGACCTTATCTTAAAAAAAAAAAAAATATAGAAAAAGGATATAGAGAGCCAGTCAGAGCTTCCCAGTTGCTCAGTTGTTCCAGGCTCCCTGGCAGGCCACTGGTAGACTGACCCAGAGCCAGGGTTCCCAGCACGGCTGAGCACAGAACAGTTAATTCCATTTCTTGGAGAATTTCAAAAAAAATTGCTTTTTGTTCTAATTCAGTACAAAACCAAGTTTCAAATGGAATGACTGTTCTTTACCCAACTCTAGATACAACAGAGAAGCCGAGAGATGGTTAGCAAATGTCATGTACTCCTTCCCATATTGTAGAAGCAGTAGCAAGGGAGTGTGTCAGCAGGGGAAAAGGTAGGAAGGAAAAGGTTTTGGTACATTGAGGGGGGGGGAAAGGAGGGAAGTGCAAGTAGGCAAGGGGCAGAGGAGGAAGGAAATTTGGAGAGGAACAGAAATGAGAAGGGCTCATAGCAAAGAACTAGTCAGAACAGTATGTCCAAAGTTCAAACTGACAAAAGCTGAGTCTGTTGCCAACACCACTTGTAATCCAAGGGGTTCTGAAGATAAAGGTATGGCCCCATCTGGGCCTTATGCTCTACTTTGGGGAACAGTGTCCTTTACTCTCAGGACTGTGTCTGTCCTGGTAGTCCAGTTTTTCTTCCCAGAGACCATGTGGCTGGGGGGAAGGGAAGCCATTAGGGCTTTATATCCTGGAGATGGGGGTCATCTACTCAGGCCCAGGTCTAGGGAATAAGGTGATGGGAAAAGCCCTTTCCTCTGTGTGGGGAAGGAGAGGAGAAAAAATCAGAGACAAAAGTAGAGTGCTCTTCCTCTCCATAACCCACTTCACTAATTCCAATTTCTTACTTGCCAAATGATAGAGAAACTCAGTGTCCTTCTTGACTTCTTCCCACCATATCAATGTATGCAATAATGTCCGTACCTGACCTTATCTTTACATTAGCCGACATACTTTCCCGTGTCCACATTCCTGCCCATTTCAATTACTGCAATTCTCTATTTGTTGGTTTCCCTAAATTTCTTTGAACCAAACTCCAGCATACCTAGAAAATAATTAACAACATTGTCTTGAAAACCCACTGAGATCAGTTCACTTTGGCCATAAGTTTCAGACAAGTTAGGCTCCTAAATCTATATTTATTAATCTATAAATTGCATGTTTTCAGAAATGTCACGCACTCACAAATCCCACTGAAGTTAGTAGGAGCTGCAGGTGTACAGCAGCTTCGAATATCAGGGTACTTATATTTAGGTGCCTCAGTATTGATTTAGGCACCTAACTTTAGGCATCCAGATTTGAAATTGTTGACCTTCGGTCCATATTGACCTTCATGGAATTTCATACTCTCTAAAGAATATAGTTCTTTATTTGCTTATGTTTGTTCAATTCCTTACACAATCTCACCTTATCCACTGGCTTCATCACTCCCTCTAGCCTACTTTCAATTTTCTCATCCATCTTTCCACTTATTGATGGAAACTGAAGCCAATACTGTCCCTTTTCTAGATAACAACCCCTCAACAAACTCTGTCTCAATATCTTAATCTATTCCAGCCGTACCTAAAAAGCAACATCTCATCTGTCTGATTTTGGCTTATTGCCTTAAGTTTCTACCCTCTTTAATTTACTTTGTCAGTATATAAGCCTTGGTTATTAATGACTACATAAATATCAATTTATATTTTGTGCAAATCTGTATTTTGCAACAGAATAAGGCATTTTGCAATACTTAAATGGTGGGTGTTAGATTATTTTGTAAAATGCTTTAAGGCTAAAAATAGTTATATACAGAAACAATGCTTTGAACAGTTAATATTTCATAGCAGATTGAAACTTCAAAGGGTCTCACAATGTAGCTATGACTCTTGCCATGCTGACTTACCTTTTTTTGATCTGACATTCTTCCTCCTTCATATTTCCCTTGGAAGCGAAGGGGCTGAACCAAATGTTACCAATGAACTTGCAGCATATTTTGGGGACTGACATTCCTTTGTAACAAACTGGTTTTGATGCATTATCTTTTTAAAATACTAAGCTACAGGAATCTGAAATCCTGTGTTCTGCAGTGAACAGCACTTATGTTATAATAATACTGTACAGCACATAAGTATAATCTTTGTTTATTGAGATCAATTATATGTTCTTAATTGTTCTATTCATTTCCTCTACATTCAGCAGATAAAACATCCTGTGGGATATTATCCTCTAACCAACATGGGGACTGGAGTAAACTTACAACTAGGACATTTCTTGAAGTGTCTTCCAACACACTTATGAGATCAGTCATAATATTTACATATACTCAAGCACTTTGAAATCTCAAGCTGTATTAACCAGCTGTCATTTTGGTGTCAAACTCCGGTCACTTTAATGTGAAATAAGGGTCAGCACTTGATTTTTTGCTATTAGTAAAATATTTCTAAGCTACTGAACTCTTATTAAACCACAAAACCTTAAGAAGAGCCTGTATAAGTGTGAAAAATTGTTGCTCTCACCAATAGAAGTTGGTACAATAAAAGATATTCCCTCACCCACCTTGTCTAGCTAATATCCTGGGACCAACACGGCTACCACAACACTGCATACAACAATGTGCCTTACCGACACTCTTAAGAACTCTATAGTGCCATTTTGTTAGTGCTAGTATATGAACAAGAAAACAATTCAGACTAAAAAACTAAACAAATAAAACCCAAATCAACTACAACAATTATTTAACTGTTAATGGTCTGACTTAAAATCACTATGATGACATTTTCAATTAATACTAAAAACCTGTCTTTTTCCTTTTAACAGAGGTCTCAGAGGTCTCAAATAAAAGCTATTGTTCTCAGTTCCATAATTACTGGGCGAATTTCTATGGCCTGTGTTTGGAAGATCAGGCCAGATGGCCATTAGCCATTCAGGCTTTAAAATTTATGAATCTATGATCCTAGCCTCTAATAATGTCATCACTAAATTTCCATGTGCATCAAAACTCTGATATGTACTTGCAAACTGCATCTTTTTCCTACTGCTGGATAGCCATCAAATTACACATTTTTGCACGTGCAAAATATCTGTTAGATTGAAAAATCTGTGGCTATATTTAAATTTTTGGCTTTATAGTTTCATCTTAAAACACTATGCCCCTAGGCCACCCAGGAATTCAACTAACACTGGAAGAATCACTAAGAAGCTACTTAAGATCTCAATTCAGAAAAGAATCCCTGTTCAGGAAGAGAGCTTAAGCATGTGCTTAAGCTTAGCTTAACTTTAAGTACATGCTTAATTCCCATTGCAGTCTTAGCAGAGGCTCTCTACTGGGAAAAACCACTATATAGTTTTGAAATTCAAAAATATTTTGTTTTGTAAAAAGAAACTAATACTAGAAATATTTAGATGAAATGTAAAATATTTAGTGAAAACATTCTTTGTTTTTTAACATCCCCCTGCCTTTTTTGTAACCCAAATATTACAATACTGTATTTAAATACATGAAGACAAGTAAGTGAAGTTGATAGAAATTATTTAAAAAAAATAAATTTACTGGTCTCTTAATTTAAAAAGCAGAGGAAAAAAAGGAATAACCAGAGAACACATGGTAAAAAGTAAGGCAGGGTTTAAAAAAAATTCTTTCAGGTTTAATAATCTCGGGTGTTAATAGTCATATGTAGATAAGGGCATTGGTTTTGTCTTTATAAACAACATTTTATTTGACCGCAGCCTTTTAATCTCAATAAGATCAGCCTCATTCAAATCAAATTTGAGCCAGTGTATAAACTGGCAAACTAAACTAATGCTCAACTAAAGAGTGCAATAAAGAAGTTTCCTTTTCAACAGAGAAAAAGGAGTAACAAACCAGTGTCTAACTTCTTCAATATATCACTTATCCACAGATTATAATTTCAAACTTTTCACTAAACTCAGAAAGAATCTCAAATTTAATTTTGACAATGACAACTTGTATTTAGGTAGCATTACTGATAAAGGATGTTTGCATCTGCAAACACTCTCTTTAAAGAAACATTAGGCTTTAAAAATAAAGATTAGGAAGAATATGTTAGGAATTAGCTCTGTGGATTTTAACTCACTCGCTTTTCATTATGGAGGTATACATTTTTAAAAGGTGCTGCTCTCCCAACATTATCTTTGACAGATCTAACACCTTTTATTTATTATAAAGCATAGGAACACATACACAAGCAAATTCCAACACACAGGCAACATTCCTATAGCTTCTTCTCAGACACTGGTTTTTGCTATGGAATTCCAGTCTCCGTTCCAAATCAGCATAACTACTTATGGCACACCTGTCTTATTTTAAAGTCTCTCTATACTGATTTTCAAACAAACAATGTAAACCACCAGAGAAGAAAAAGTTTATTTCAATAATCACTTACTGATTGGAAAGTACAGTGGTTCTCTCTATTATGACTATCCATATTTTTATTGTCCCCCTAAGTCAATGTGTAGCTGTGTACTACATCCAAAAATACTGCAAGAATGTGAAGGTAGCAAAATCAAGCACTCAAAAATTAGGAAACACCAGAACTAAACAGAGTGAAATTTCCACAGGCAGCAAAAAGCACATTGCCAACACTAGGGAGATCCCACTGCCAAATTCTAAGTCCGTGCTCCAGAACATGAAGGCTTTGGAGCATCTCAACAAACTTGTTGTAAGAATTTTTAAAAATAGATAATACAATGAATTTTCCCCTAATCTTGACCTCAAACTTCCCCCAAAAATTCAGCCATAGGCAAATACCCAGCTTTGAAAATTTTGACCTGAGTGGTTTACACATTTGACAAATTTATAAAAAAATTGAAGAGAGTCCTAAATTAAAAGTTGGGCAACTTTAACTAGGCTGCACTGCCTAGAATTTATACTACTCTCACCACTGTGTTATCTCGAATAAGAAGCACAACCAGTCTAGTGTTAGGAAAGAGGAATGGGAATCTATAATTCTGATTTCTATTCCTCATTCTAGCACGGATTCTCTGTATTAGCTGAGAAAACCATCTATACGCCAAAATAACACTTCCCTGTCTCATCAGATGTTGCAATGCTTAGTTTGTTTGCAACTAAGCATTTGTGATGAAAGGTTCTATAAGTAAAAAGTATTAATTAGGCACACAAGTGCGTGCACACACACACACACAATATAATGTAATGTCAACCTGCTAAGCAGTTGGAAATAATAAGAAAAAAAAACACTTTTCCAATTACTATTCCTTTTGAACATCTGGTACAGAGTAAATCAGTACACTCTCTCTATGTCTCCTATAAATGTGAAAAAGAAACAGGAAGAAACGCTTCAATTCAGACCAAATCACCTTTGAGTTTAATAATATAACCTTTTATTCATTTTGGCCCCAAAGCATTCTTATTTGTTACCTTTTACAGTAATCTTTCTGTAGACCTGTCATCTAGAAAATATATCATTTGTTTGGCAGTATTACTGTAGCCATTACTCCTCCTCCTGTCATATAAGACTAAGTTTCCTTCACTTGGTTTATATCACAGGATTCTAGTCTGGGTTTAATATATGGGGTGAAATCCTTTCCTCCACTGGAGTCAATGACAAAACTCGCATTGACTTCAATGGGACCAGGATTTCACTAATGGACTTTAAATCTTTATTAGTTTGTCTTATCACATGCTGCATTTAAATTGTTGCCCTGTTTCCGCAGACTGGATAGCACAATAACCCATTGCTTGTCTCTGCTACTTAAAGGAATAAAGTCCTGTCCCTCTTCAGATACCGGTTCTCTTTTGATATCAAAGTTCAGTAGAGTGCAGGTAAGAGATTTTTCCTGTGAAGGCTGAAATATCACTCCTTTGCTTTATTTTCAAGCACTCCTAAGATTCCAACATTACCTCTATGAATATGACACTCAAAGTTCTTCCTGAGTCTCTTTTTTTCCACCCAGCTATTCTAAAACAGCCCCTTGAAAATGGTTGATGCTTTAGAGCAGGGGTCAGCCACCTTTCAGAAGTGGTGTGCTGAGTCTTCATTTATTCACTCTAATTTAAGGTTTTGCGTGCCAGTAATATATTTTAACGTTTTTAGAAGGTCTCTTTCTAGAAGTCTATAATATATAACTAAACTATTCTTGTATGTAAAGTAAATAAGGTTTTTAAAATGTTTAAGAAGCTTAATTTAAAATTAAATAAAATGCAGAGCCCCTTGGACCAGTGGCCAGGACCCAGGCAGTGTGAGTGCCACTGAAAATCAGGTTGCCTACCCCTGCTTTAGAGTTTTTGTATTTTGAGACTAATCATTTTTTTCAATCTACTAAATTGGGCTGAAACACCCTCTATTTTTCCCTGCAAAGCTGTGCAGGCATCATAAATTATAACATTTTAAAAATCATTAAATAAAACATTTATTTACTAGAATTCTATTTGATTGAAATGGTTATCAGCAACAAACAACTGGAGTTAGGCAGGTGAATGATTGGAAATCCGAGGTCTAGGTCCTAAGATAACAGCTCTCCTTTAGGTATCTAAAAACTTAAAATCAGAGTGTTTTCAAGAACATAGTATCTACACAGGAGAGTGGAATATAAATGTACATCCTCATCAAGGAAATAGTTAATTTGAAAGTGGCATCAAGCCAAAACTGTGGATCTAAACACACCCATATTTTGAAAATGTTTCAAATCTGGATATAGATTCAAATTTTGCAAATGGCCCTATCTTTGCAACCAAACGCTTAGATTCTGGAGTCTGAGCCTCTTTGTAAGTGAATTACAATGCCTAGGACCAGAAACCTCTCAAGTAAACAATAACAGCTACACTAATTGCTGCTTAGGTCTACCCAATGCCCAGCACACCTGCCTTTTAAAGGCACAAATCATATACAATTATGTAACCAATTGCAAATCAAAAGACAGAAATTAAAATCCTCTACCAACTTGAACATTCCTATATAAATTTAATAGAGTGTCATCATCTTAAAAAATATTTTGCATTGAAAAGATTTTTTCAGCCATTTATTCCAGTGTTGCAAACATTTAAAAAAGACCCCAAATCATATTGGATTGCCTAAACTAGCATAGTATAGAGTATATTATTTGTATTACTATAGTGCCTACGAGCCCTAGTCATGAATATTAACACATGCCCTAAAGCAAGTCTTTTTCTAACACAGTGACGTCTTGTTCTTAGCTGCAGTTAAACAATTAATTGCTTTGCAGTCTTACCAGATGGTCATAATGCACCATTAACAAAAACAACAACAGAAATATAGAGCACATCTTAAATAAATCAAATCTGGAAGTGATAATTCTGAAGATGTGCCGTGCCTTGCCCAAGCAATAGTCTTTACACAAATATACACAAAGAAATATGAAAAAGTTTTCACCTACTTCCAAATAGATATCACTACTGTACACATACTGGTGACCACTAAGCAAACCCAAACCACAGTAGAAACTCTAAATGGTAAAACCTTCCATTAGATTAAAAATAAATAAATCAGATAATAGATGCAAAACCAATAATTAATTATCTTTACAGCATCCAAATGTTTTAGACTATTTACAGTAGAAACAGAAAGACATGGTCCCTGCCCCAGAGAGCTTACAGAGTAAGTTTAGATGTGCCAAGTGGGAACAACACACTAGGAAGGCGATAAGGTCAGGATATAAAAATAGGGCTGTCAAGCTATTAAAAAAAATTAATCACAGTTTTAATCACATTGTTAATAAGAGATACTATTTAAATATTTTTGGATGTTTTCTATATTTTCAAATATATTGATTTCAATTACAACAGAATACAAAGTGTACAGTGCTCACTTTACATTATTTTTATTACAAATATTGCACTGTAAAAAGAAACAAATAGTATTTCAATTCATCTTATACAAGTACTGTAGTGCAATGTCTATCATGAAAGTCGAACTTACAAATGTAGAATTATTATTTTTTTACATAATTCCCTTCATCTGAGTGAGCCTTTGTTAATTTTGTTTTCAGTTAATTGCAGGCGTTAACTGCGATTAATAGAGAGCCCTAAATAAAAGACATTCCTAGTTTATCCAAATGAACTCAATACCATTCACACATCAAGTGGAGATCTTACCACATTCTCCTTTTTCCTTTTGGTTATTAGATGTGTGCCCCAAAGACTTAAAGTGAAGAATTTTAGCAATATCTGAATCTTCCTTCTGAGCTGCCAAAAATGTCTTCTTGTGGAATAGGCTTTATAGTGGCTTAAACGCCCATGGAGACGTTTTCAATTGCCAAAGTGTTGGTAGCAGTTGTTGTCCTTCATCAAAAGATGCTGATGACAAGCATCATGTCTTGTGAGTACAATCGTGGCTGAAAAGGCCAATGCGTAAGTGGCAGTCCTTTCCCACACTGAGTGTGTATGTAGCTTGATACAAAGAAGGGATCAGTCTGTGCCTGCTGAATCCGCTACTGTTTACAATTCAGCCTCAGTGCCTCAAGATCCATACGGTGATTAATTTCGAACTGAGTAACCCCATCATTGACTGCTGCTCATCAGTGTGATCTCTGTTGCTAACAACTCCCAGCAGCTGGCATCAACGTAGCACTGCTTCAAATTACGCTTCAGTGTGTCCTTGAAGCATTTCTTCTGGCCATCTCCTATGCAGTTATCTACTTTCAGCTCACTGTACGGCAATTGATTTGGCATTCTGGTGTCATCCATCCTCAACACATGACCAGCTCAATGTCATTGTGATGGCTTCAGTCCCTGTGAAATGACTGTTTCAGAGCCCCATTACTGGTAACTTTATCCCACCATTTGATGATGAGTATGGCAGGCAGATGTCAGAAATTGACCTTATCTAGAAGCTTGATGTGATGCCTGTAGCAGGTCCAAGTCTTGCACCCATCCAAGAAACTGGACAATAGAACTGTTTTATAAACCTTTCAGCTTTATTTGAAGCTTAATACCATATTGCTACCAGTCTGCCAAATGATGAACTGGTTCTGTTGATGCAACCTGTCAGCTTCTTGTCTATAGTAGTATCATTCGACAATGTGCTACCAAGATAGCTCAATACTGTTGCAGACTTCTGCTGTGTTGCTGATGGTGACATGTGGTTTTCTGTAGGGTTTCCATGGAGCAGGTTGATAAATGACTTCTATCTTTCTGACTGATTGTCAGCCTGTACCTTTTTCCAGACTATAAATCTTTCCATAATCAATTGCATCTCTTCTTGAATATGTGCCTCTAGAGCAGTCAGTGGCACATGGCAGCTCATGAACAAAAGAACTCAAAGAGCTTCATAAAAGATCGCAGCCTGTTCAGGTTGAATAATTTTCCAGAGGATCAGAAATGTATCCTGAAACTGGCATTCAGGTCTTTTGTAGCATCATCCAACACTGCTGCATAGCAGAGACTGAACATGGTTGGAACCATTATGCAGCCCTGCTTAATTAGTGATAGGGAATGGGTCAGACAGAACACCATCTACATAGACTTGTCTCGAGCATTCTGTCATAAAATAGCCTCAGAAGGTTGGCACATTTTTCAGGACAACCAAACTTATGTAATGGTTACAAAATTCCAGGTCTGCTGAAGACAGTGTAAAGGTCCTGTTGCTATTCTCTGCATTTTTCCTGCATCTCACAACATCCCAATATCACGTCGGCCATTCCTCTTGCTGGCCTGAAATTATATTGTGATTCTGATAGCACATGGTTAGCGATGTTGCATAACGGACAATCAAAGAAATACTCTGGCCAGAATCTTTCCAGCAATCCAGAATAACGAGATACCATGGTAATTGCCACAGTTGGACTTTTTACCTTTCCTCCTGTATATGGTGACAATGGTGGTATATTTGAAGACTTATGGTACACCTTCAGTAATCCATATATTGAAAAAGAGTCCATGCAATCACCTCAGTAAGGTTTCACCTCCATACTTTGCCTCTTTGGTGCATTCTGTCATTTTTCTATATCAAGGGACATTCTGAATAAAGTATCTGCCTCCATATTAGGTTTCCTTGAATGATATTTAACTTTGAAGTTAAAGCTAGTTCTGCAGCACAGTGGTCTGAAAGGTCAGCCTTTCAGAATGAAAACATATGTTAAGGGGTTGTTATGACTGTAAACCCTGAAGGATTGTGCATAGTAGAGGTAGTCATGAAATTTGTCAGCTACAGCCCATTTCCAAGATAGAAACACTTCCCTTTTTGAATGAAGGTGAAATTCTTCTCATCTGCAGTTACTGTTCTTGACCCATAACAAATGATTCTCAGTTTAACTTCTTGACATTGTTATAAGAATACATCTAGTTCTTTATTGGAAGCATCAACATGTAGGATAAAAGGCAAGCCAAAACTGGGATAGGACACTATTAGTGGCTATATCAGACAGTCAGTCAGCTGGTTTAAAACTCTTTGATGTTGCTCAGTCCATGTACCAACTGGCTGTTTGAAGGATATCCATCCCATGACTCCATCAGCTCTAGAGAAGGCATGGCACTCCTCTTTCAGCATCTGCCGGGCCATTTCTCTTTGCATCTCTGATAAATGGCTCAGGTTCATTGCTGGTTCATACAGATCTCGATCATCCACTCTGCTTAGAGGCACTTCTCTTTATTGATCCTTGTACTTCCATTTCTCTCTTTTGGCACTAATGCCACCTGTAAGGGTTTTATTTGTTGAGTATCCATTGGAATTTCAGATTTAATCTGATGTAAACTTCCCAGGACAGTTCATCCCTTCAAAATAATGTCACATTTTAAGTGGTAATTCACAAGGATATTTAACTAGCAAGATGGTCCTTTAGGTATTTTGACTAGTGTCTCTCACACTCTAAATCCTCAGACCACTGAGCAGCAGCATCTGGCTCAAACACTTCTGTTAAATTTTCAGTACCCAGGCCTGCAGGAGCCCAACATGTTATACTAGTGGTTTTTCCTTCAGAGATAATGACACCCTGTCTCCCCATTTTAACCATGCACAATATGTCTGAATTGTTGTTTCTGATGTTCACAAGAGCTTCCATTTTTGACATACCAACATGAGAAAATACACATTCCACATTGTTAATAAGGCTAGACGCCTCATAAGGTGAATTGCAGCAATCATGTTTGACTATCTGCTTAATAACACCATAGCCAGCGATTACGTTCTCTAATTTGTGTGGACTGACCGGCACAGGAACAGTCTAGATGTCATAATTTTTGCTTAAATTAAAACTGGACTTCAATCCACTCTTTGTAAGGGATTTGATTCTATTGGCTGCTCTAAAATCAAGCCCATCTTCCATTTCCAATAACATCAAGCTTTCTAAGGTGTGTTCATGGGAGATTATCATTTTACTCCAAGTACTTAAAGTAACATTTGGGAATGCCCTTCTCAAGTAAATGAACTGCTGTGGTATTAGAGGTATGAACTGCGTAGTCTGTAAACAGCCTCTGCTATACTCAAAAATTCACAGCAAGCAAGGGTTTAAGTTAGGTCGTCAAAAATTATACACTTCCTGCCTGGCAAGAGGAAAGAAGAAATTTTGTTTATAGCCCCAAAGTATTCTGAATTTGCATTGTTCTTAAATATGGTTTAGCAGCTGTTCTGCAGGTAAGACAACATATTTCCTGTATACATACATTCTCCAGGATGCTGTAAAAGGTCAAATGTTTCTTTTATAAAGGAAAAACAACAACAATCGGATGGTCCAACTCACACTGCTTAAGTTTCCATCCAATATCTTTGCCTGTTTCTTTTCCAGAAGCTCTGGTAATGAAAGCTGTTAGGAGGCCCGCCAATCACCCTGGATCTCTCTGACAATCACAGCTCACTGTTAATCTCAAAGATTTTGATAATATACACATTCTATCCTTACTTCAGTATCCTGAGTAACTCAGCATTCTGGCCTTTTTTATTCTTTGGAGAATTATTTGAAAGAAGAAACTGCAACATTATAAAACTCCAAGATTGCGGCCTGCAAACAGGGTTTTCTTAGACAATAGTTGTTTTAGATGATAAGAGACTCAGATTAAGAATTTGGAAAGACAAGTATAAGTGCATGAACTTCAAGTCTTATAAACATTAAATTATTTTAAAATGCAATCAGCCTTTCTTCATTCAATGAATAAAAGACAGAGAAAGGTATTAAGGAGACAACGTACATAGTCTATCAGCTGTGTTACATTGCTGGAGGTGATATTTATTAGTTTTTCATTCCATTAAACAATGGAAACATTTAAACATTTGAAATAATGAGTTCATGTCAGTTATATCTGAATTCCTTGTTTACAAAATTGTATGTTTGAAGACTTTAATAATAAAATAAGTAAATACAATATTTTTCCCAAACAATAAAAGGTTACCTTATTTCTCTATTTTTTTTTCTGGAAGCAAACTACATCTGCAAACTATTAATTATCCCTAATACTTGCAAAACCTTTTATATCATATACAGGAATATTTCCTTATGAGTCCTGCACTGTGTTCTAACTGGCAGAAAAATATATTATTTGCAGACAGTGACCACACACTGACCCTGCCTCTGTAAACACAACTTTAATATCAACAAACACTGCATTACCCATATCTCCACACCACTGAAAAGGCAACAAGAAATTGTACAGTATATTCACATGCACAAATATCTAATTTTGAATGCACTGAAAACTAGGGTTGTATTAATCATTCAGTTGCAAAGTAAAAAAAAACCAAAAACCTTGATCAATATTCCAAAGTTGTCATGAAAATAGAAATGTTTTAGGTTCAGCTCATATAATTAAAGTTTAAAAATCCATGTATTCTGTAAATCTGATCTATTGCAAGTTACCTGGAAGTAACTGGATGTTTTGGATAAGCTCTACTTCTTACAAGTAAATCAGCCAAACAGCAAAATCCTAAATTAATTAGTAAAACAGGCTCTGCATACTGTAACTATATGACCTGCCTGATTAAAACAAAAATAAGACTAGTTAGCAGCCTAAATAGACAGTATCAGTATTAAAGGAAAAAATCCACGTACACCTGCTGTTACTACATAATGGAATCTGAAATACCGGACTTTTAAATTCAAGTGAGAAAGGGAGGGTAGATTTTCAGTAAATAAAGCCCTATGTAAAAGAGTGCATCACTTTAAAGCTAGGAGTCTCTCCAGCATTTACAAAAAAAGTAACGATTATAGGGATCACCTGAGCTGCTTTTCAAAAGCAGAACTTTGGGGTTGGCTGGTGTCAGTGGCAACTCATGTATAGAGAGTGTTGGTATGCAAAGCACGCAGCTACGGGTGCATATGCGTGTGTAAATATATATATATATATAAATATAAAACACAGCATAGGTTTTCTGTATTCACAATTCTTATTTAGTAGAAGCTTCAAGAAGTTCTGTACCACCCCTGTGGCCCATATGCAGACTGTACAGTCAAGGTCTGATAGAAGGCAAGCTGCGGGGAGTGAGTGGGGTTTGGGGTGTTGGATTCACTGCAAGGGGCCAGCGGCTGGGACCCCAGACCAGCAGTAGGCTGAGTGGCTCATCCTGCAGCCGGTCTGGGGTCCCGGCCACCGGTCCCGCTCAGCCCGCTGTTGGCCACCCATCCAGGCCAGCAGTGGGCTGAGGGTGGGCGGCAGCCGGGACCCCGGCTGGCAAGGGGCCGGTGAACGGGACCCCAGACTGGCAGCGGGCTGAGTGGCTTATCCCACTGCTGGTCTGGGGTTCCGTAATCCAGGCCGGGAGCAGGCTGAGTGGGGCCGGCGGCTGGGACCCCCACTAGCAGCAGCATGCCACTAAAAATCAGCCCGCGTGCAGCCTTTGGCATGCGTGCCGCAAGTTGCCAACCCCTGCTCTAGGAGTTACTCATCTCCCGATACAAATGTTATTTCACTAGCAAAATGGCAGTATTTAATTCAATTCTGCTAGAAAAATAGCGAAAGTGATATTTGTGAGTTTTCTAAGGATGTGGTGTAACAGAATAAAGATATAGCATATAGCCGTACAGGTGTGTGGGAAGGCAATAAAAAGTGGAGGGGAAGAAAAAGGACGAATACCCAGATGAGGAGGGCTCCCCAGCCAGCAAACTAGAATCCAGGGTGGATAAAAATCAATGATTTTTAAAAATAAAATTTTTTTTTAAAAAGTTGGATTTATTTAAATCGGATTTTTGAGGGAAAAATCTATCTAAAGATCGTTTTAATTAAGATACATATAGCTCAAAGATAATTCATCACAGAATAGGGATTATACATTCTAATTCTATAGCATGAGACAATATATTCATGTAATGTTTATGAAAAGTTTTGTAAAGGAGTTCGAATAGTTCATGGATTAGGGACCCAATCCTATGGGGTTCCACAGGCTTCTGTATAGATTAACCTAAATAATCTACACAGAAACCCATAGGATTGGGTCCCTAATGAAACCCTATCCCATGAAACTCAGTGCTCAGTCTAGAAGATACCATCAGAGATGCTTAGTTTTGCAGTTCTCAATCTGTGGATTTGTGTTTCCAGAGGTAACATGCTTGTTAACAGCAAAAATGTTTTAAAGAAAGAAAGAAAGAAAGAAGTGAAAAATAACAGACCTCAACCCTATTGTCCCTCTGCAAATTTGTGTGCACAGAGTCAGTCCCTTACCTCTCTCTAAAAGTGCAAAGTTTCAAAAAGTTAATTGAATAGAAGATTGGTGGAGGCAGAATAGATCTGGACAAGGAGAAGAAATCTGGAAATAAATGTGAGAAGGGAGGGACAGGCAGCAGAAACAAAAGTGAAACTGTTTGAGCAGCATATTCCAGAAGGCTTGAGGTCTTTCTGAGTGTAGCCTTCATTGATTTGAGATCTACCATATCATTCTCTCACTAGAAGGGAAAATGGCAGCAGGCTGTAAAAGAGACCCAGTTGGGGAATATTTTAATGAAGTTCCTCTACTTGTGGGTAAGACAGGCATGCGTGCAAAATGCAAACAGTGCACAAAGAAATGCAAGGCCTGATTCCTGAATGAAACAGCATCATGAGAAGTGTCCCTTCTCAGGAGGAAGCTGCGTTGAAGATGATGAAAGGAACATGTCTGAACATGCAGGATCTTCAGGTTGGTAAACTTTTTTATTTCATACTTCTTTCTTAAGGACTGCCTGTCTTCCTACTGGACTATTCTTGAATTCTCATGTTTGAGCAAAATATATAGTTGTTACTCTATGGGTAGATGCAGTTGTGATGAAAAATAAATCACTGAAATAAGCAGACCTTCCTTTTACAATTTCACCTTTAAAGTAGGTTTCAGAGTAGCAGCCGTGTTAGTCTGTATCCGCAAAAACAACAGGAGTACTTGTGGCACCTTAGAGACTAACAAATTTATTAGAGCATAAACTTTCGTGGGCTACAGCATCCGAAGAAGTGGGCTCACGAAAGCTTATGCTCTAATAAATTTGTTAGTCTCTAAGGTGCCACAAGTACTCCTGTTCTTTTTACCTTTAAAGTAGTACTGAGTGTCAGGGAATGCAATGAGTAATACTAAATGACCAGTATGGTAATAATAATTAAATAACTGCATTGACTTATTTTGTTTAGGAGACTCCATCCTCAACATACAGGATTCTGAAGACTATCCACCTTCAAGAGCACCATCATTTCCTATAGTTTCAATTATTCATTTTCTGATATCACTGTAAAACGAATCTGAAAAGTTTTCAAAATAAATCACTTTAAAAATGTATAGTGTGTACCTTCTAAAAATGAAACCTACATCTATCTCGGAGTTTTGAAGAATATGTATTAAGGTTATAACAACCAACAAGAATGCACTTTTATAGAGAAATCCATGATTAAATCCAGTCTTCCTTAAATCAAATTGATTTAAATCTAATCCACCACACTAGAATCTTTAGCCAGATTCTTTGAATACTAACCTAATCCTGAATAAATAATGTACGATTGTAGTATGTTAACATTTTATAGCAACTTTGCCTTAATAAAAAGTTTTTTTTAAAAAGGTAGCAGCAGCAGCAATGCTGAGAAACATGGGAGGAGTAAAAGGCGAGTCTTCAAACAAAATCAACAATTGAAAAGTTTGTTAATATCATAGGCCCCATTTCAGCAAAGTATATGTTCAAGTTTGTGTTCATACAGCACATAGCACTAGGGGACACCCTGTAACTGGGTCTTTGCGTTCATAGAATACCAGGGTTGGAAGGGACCTCAGGAGGTCATCTAGTCCAACCCCCTGCTCAAAGCAGGACCAATCCCCAAATCTATCAATCACAATATTAATAAACAACAAAGTAAGTGGCAGATACCAAGAGAAAGTAGTGAATATTTACCCATTCCAGTTCCAGCTGGTGCAATCTCTCTGGAGAAGATTTCCACAGCCTTTTTCTGCTTATGGTGTACAGCAAGCCAGATAACAGCTTCCCGTGGACCCTATTTCCAAATATTAGGAGTAATGGGTTCAAGAATGATAAGCAAAGGTTAACTTACATACAGAGTTCTAGTAAATTTAAACATGTAGAATCATACAAAACTGAACTACCACTACTGCAGTTGAGACACTGCAGAAAGCCAATCACTAAACAATATTACTAAGCACTATAACTGTGTGCATCCAATGAAAATCAAGTCTGGGGTTGCATTCTAATATATCTTAGAGAACTTTTGAATTTAATTTGATCTCAACCAATATTTAAGTAAAAGAAACACTTGCTTCACTTTCAAATTGGGGTGGGCAAACTCATTTTTGTCTCATTTTGAACCTATTGAAAACATTGTGAGGTCAAAGCTAATGGGTCAGGCTCAAACCCTACATGAGGAGAGCCTGCTGTGCCCGGAGAGATTCACTCATGGAGGAGAGGGAAATGAAAACACTGTGCCCTCTTTCCTCAGTAGTTTCATAAGAGGAAGGCACTTTTAAAAATCCATCAGGCTTGGGGAAAGACAATGGGTGCAGCGTGGAACATGGTTCGGACAGAGACATCCCTTAGGGGAGGATCTACTAATGGAGATTCTCTATGTTCTACTAAGGAGAAGAGTATGGAAGATAAAATACAGGTAGGCTCTGATGAGAAACAGTCAAATGAAAAAAAGTCTCATTCAATTACAGCTAAAAAGTGACAAGTTTTTGAAGTACTTATATACCAATGCTAGAAATCTAAATAATAAAATGGGTGAACTAGAGTGCCTTGTATTAAATGAGGATAGTGATATAATAGGCATCACAGAAATTTGGTGGAATGAGGATAATCAATGGGACACAGTAATACCAAGGTATAAAATATATCGGAAGGACAGACCAGGTCACGTTAGTGGGGCAGTGGCATTAATTGTGAAAGAAAGTGTAGAATCAAATGAAGTAAAAATCTTAAATGAACCAAACTGCACCACAGAATCTCTATAGATAGTAATTCCATGCTTCAATAATAAGAATATAGCAGTAGGGATATATTACCGACCACCCGACCAGGATGGTGATAGTGACTGTGAAATGCTCAGGGAAATTAGAGAGGCTATTGAAATAAAAACTTCAACAATAACAATGGGGGATTTCAACTATCCCCATATTGACTGGGTACATGTCACCTCAGGACAGAATGCAGAGATAAAGTTCCTTGACACCTTATATTACTGTTTCTTGAAACAGCTAGTCCTGGAACGCACCAGAGGAAAGGCAATCCTTCATTTAGTCCTAAGCGGAGCATAGAATCAAGTTCAAGAGGTGAAGACAGCCGGACCACTTGGTAATAATGACCATAATAGAATTAAATTTAACATCCCTGTGGCGGGGAAAACACCACAGTAGCCCAGCACTGTAGCATTTAATTTCAGAAAGAGGAACTACAGAAAAATGAGGAGGTTAGTTAAACAGAAATTAAAAGGTACAGCACCAAAAGTAAAATGCCTGCAAGCTGCATGGAAATTTTTTAAAGACAGTATAATAGAGGCTCAACTTAAATGTATACCCCAAATTAAAAAACATAGTAAGAGAACCAAAAAAGAGCCACCATGGCTAAACAATGAAGTAAAAGAAGCAGAGAGAGAGGCAAAAAAGGCATCCTTTAAAAAGTGGAAGTTAAATCCTAGTGAATCCTAGTGAAGTTAAATCCAGGCAAATGAAGTGTAAAAATACAATTAGGAAGAAGGCCAAAAAAGAATTTGAGGAACGGTTAGCCAAAGACTCAAAAAAAAATAGCAAATTTGTTTTTAAGTACATCAGAAGCAGGAAGCCTGCTAAACAACCAGTGGGGCCACTGGACAATAGAGGTGCTAAAGGAACACTCAATGACGATAAGGCCATTGCAGCGAAACTAAATGAATTCATTGCATCAGTCTTCATGGCTGAGGATATGAGGTAGATTCCCAAACCTGAGCCATTCTTTTTAGGTGACAGATCTGAGGAACTGTCCCAGATTGAGGTATCAGATACCTCAATCTGGGACAAACTGATAAATTAAACAGCAGTAAGTCACTAGGACCAAATGGTAGTCACCCAAAAGATCTGAAGGAACTCAAATGTGAACTTGCAGAATTACTAACTGTAGTCTGTAACCTATCATTCAAATCAGATTCTGTATCAAATGACTGGAGGATAAATAATGTGACACCAATTTTTTAAAAGGGCTCTAGATGTGACACCAGCAATTACAGACTGGTAAACCTAACTTCAGTATCAGAAAAATTGGTTGAAACTATAGTAAAGAACAAAATTGTCAGACATACAGATAAACATAATTTGTTTGGGAATAGTCAACATGGTTTTTGTAAAGGGAAATCATGTCTCACCAATATACTAGAATTCTTGGGAAGGGGGGTTCAACAAGCATGTGGACAATGGGGATCAAGTGGTTATAGTGTATTTAGATTTTCAGAAAGCCTTTGACAAGGTCCCTCACCAAAGGCTCTTAAGAAAAGTAAGCTGTCATGGGATAAGAGGGAAGGTTCTCTCATGGTCTGGTAACTGGTTAAAAGATAGGAAACAGAGGGTAGGAATAAATGATAAATTTTCAGAATGGAGAGAGGTAAATAGTGGTGTCCCCCGAGGTCTGTACTGGAACTAGTCCTATTTAACATATTCATAAATGATCTGGAAAAAGGGGTAAACAGTGAAGTGGCAAAATTGGCAGATGATACAAAACTACACAAGATAGTTAAGCCCCAGGCAGACTGTGAAGAGCAACAAAAGGACCTCTCAGAACTGGGTGAATGGGCAACAAAATGGCAGATGAAATTCAATGTTGATAACGCAAAGTAATGCACATTGGAAAACATAATCCCAACTATACATATAAAATGATGGGGTGTAAATTAGCTGTTACCACTCAAGAAAGAGATCTTGGAGTCATTGTAGATAGTTCTGAGAAAACATCCACTCAATGTGCAGCAGCAGTCAAAAAAGCAAACAGAATGTTGGGAGTCATTAAGAAAAGGATAGATAATAAGACAAAAATGTCACATTGTCTCTATATAAATCCATGGTATGCCCACATCTTGAGTACTGAGAGCAGATGTGGTCACCCCATCTCAAAAAAAAAAAAGATATACTGAATTGGAAAAGGTTCAGAAAAGGGCAACAAAAATTATTAGGGGAATGGAACGACTGCAGTATGAGGAGAGATTAATAAGACTGGGACTTTTCAGCTTGAAAAAAAGATAACTAAGGGGGGATATGATAGCGGTCTATAAAATCGTGACTGGTGTGGAGAAAATAAATAAGGAAGTGTTATTTACTCCTTCTCATGACACAAGAACTAGGGGCCACCAAATGAAATTAATAGGCAGCAGTTTTAAAAGAAACAAAAGGAAGTATTTTTTCACACAACGCACAGTCAACGTGTGGAATTCCTTACCAGAGGATGTTGTGAAGGCCAAGACTATAACAGGGTTCAAAACAGAACTAGATAAATTCATGGAGGATAGGTCCATCAATGGCTATTAGCCAGGATGGGCAGGGATGGTGTCCCTCGCCTCTGTTTGCCAGAAGCTGGGAATGGGCGACAGGGGATGGATCACTTGATGATTACCTGTTCTGTTCATTTCCTCTGGGGCACCTAGCATTAGCCACCATTGGAAAACAGGATGCTGGGCTAGATGGATCTTTGGTCTGACCCAGTATGGTTATTCTTATGTTGCTAGCAGAAACTGCTGTGGGGACGCATTAAGTCAACTCACTACCTCCACCCTCCCATACCTTCTTCTAGCTCCTTAGCCGTACTCCACTTCCCAGGCCAACCATACCCACTTCTCACTTTGATTTTCATTCTGCAAAGTCTGCCCTGGAATGGACTTTCTGCCACTGGAGGATCCTCTATTGGGGTCTACACTCTGGTGAAAGCTTTAGGATGAAAACTTGTCTCCCATGAAGTCAATGGCAAACCTCCCATTGACTTCAACGGTGCCAGGATTTCACCTTTTTTTTAAAACAAACAAACAAACAAAAAAAAAACCTCTCTATTGTATGTTTTTCTCTTTATACTTAACAATTTTTGCTTGTCTTGTGCAGATGTAATCCCTAATCATATCTGCCTAAATACGGCATTTCTAAATACTCTCCTTTTTTGCAGCTGGGATAAGATTCCTCCTGCAGTTTCTTCTGATCGTTTTCTGCTTTTACTCTCATTTCAGTGACAGCCTCTGTCAGCTTTAGGTTTCTTTTTTTACCACAAGCAACCAACCATACCTGTGTTTTTTCAAGTGAGAATTTACGTTCCTCAGTAAGGTAAATGCTTGCGTCAGCTTTGATTCTACCCTTTTGATCAAAGTTCCAATACTAAGCCCTATATCAGTTATTTGGAATACAAATCTAATATACCATCCTCAGTTCACTAGGAACAATAATAAATGTTTCTATTTTTATATGAAATGGGATTGTATAAAGTTATAACCCTACAGATCAGATTTTTCTCACATGGAATTATAAAGTGTTGTGAAATATTTCCTCTTCCTGACAGTCAGCTATATTATACAATTTACAGTTCATGCTAAGTTCTTCTTGCAACCCCTCTAGGTCTATCCAAGGTCATGTTAGACTTAATACAAACTTGAACTTCTTCACTGCAGACTTTGTGTCTCAAACCTAGTTTTGCTAAGAGATTTACTCTGTTTGTTAGTGAACATGGAGAAAAATTCTAAAAGTTTATTTGATAAGTTCACATGAAATCCTGATCCCATTTAACACAATGGCAAAACTCTCATTTATTCAAACAGGAGCAGGATTTGGCCTCTCAATATGAGGAGGCTTTTTTTCCTCATTTCCGTTTTCTTCTGTCCTTTTGCTATAAAGAAATTTTCACAGGGAAAGGAGATGTTCTATGAAAACACGCCAACATTCAATATTAAACGTATTATTAGTTTCTATAAAACCCATACTGCTTTAGACTCTGCTTCTGGAATGTTGTGCATAAAGAATATTAGACTCATGATCAGGGGCGGCTCTAGACACCAGCGCGCCAAGCAGGCGCGTGGGGCGGCCGTTTCCCGGGGGGGCGGCATTTGGCTCCGGTTAAGCTCCCGCCGGCATGCCTGCGGCAGGTCCACCGGAGCCCGGGACGAGCGGACCTGCCGCAGGCATGACTGCGGCGGGTCCCGTCTTCCCGCGGCTCCGGTTGAGCTCCCGCAGGCATGACTGCGGCAGGTCCGCTCATCCCGGACTCCGGTGGAACATGCCGGCAGGAGCTCAACCGGAGCCGCGGGAAGAGGGGACCCGCCGTGGGACCGGGAAAGGGCGGCGCAGCGCTCCGCGCTGCTTGGGGCAGCCTACTTTCTAGAGCCGCCCCTGCTCATGATATATTCTAGCAAAAAATGGGCAGAGAAAAGAAGTAAAGCGACCAAAAAGGTAGAATCCAACAAAGTGGAGCCAAACCAGTCAGAGATTATCCTCATTCTCTGTTTGTTCAATGCCCTTTTCACTTTCTACTTCATTAAGTTGTCTCTTCCACATTTTATTTCAGTTTCCCATTAGAATCAGTAGGACCCTAGAGAGAAGGCGGCACCATCTCTGCTCACTAGGGTCTACCCTTCTTTTAACTTCCTCCTCCCCAACAGGTACTGGGTCATACACTTCTTCTGCCAGTCTACTATTACCTTCTGTCCTCCTCACAGGGAACTCCTGTGGATAAGAGGGGAGAGCATGTTCCCGCTTCCTCTGCCCACCCATAGTCCAGCAGCCTACCACTGTGTCAGCTCCTTCACTGACCTTTTCCCCCTTGATAGCTACAGGCTGCACTAGTAACTCACAGGTGGAGTTGGCTCAGTTGCAGGTAGCAAGCCAGTGGCTGGGAGGGAGGTTACAATGATCCTAATGCTGTCGGTGGAAACCGAGATGGCTCCTTCACAGCCACAAAGAGGTCAGAGATTCTTCCTCTCCCCAAAATAGGGAGTCCCCCACTACATCAAAGATCAGGCCTGGATAGCTCTGTGCGTGAAAGCTGAATAACCCATGTTATTTAGTAAAACAACATCATCAGTCCTATTGTTTATAATACAAAAGCTCCCTGTGAAGCAGGAAGGACTAGGTACCTACTGGCATTAGCAGCAACTACACACTACTCCACAGAAACACTAACCCAGGAACCAAACACTGTAACAAACCTCGTTGCCAACTCTGTCCCCATATCTACTCTAGTGACACCATCAGAGGACCCAACCACATGAGCCACACCATTGGGGCTCATTCACCTACCCATCTACTAATGTGATATATGCTATCATGTGCTAGCAATGCTCCTCTGCCATGTACATTGGTCAAAATGGACAGTCTCTACGTAAAAGAATAAATGGATACAGATCGGACATCAGGAATGGTAACGTACAAAAGCCAATAGGAGAACACTTCAATCTTCTTGGACATTCTATAACAGATTTAAGAGTAGCCATACTTGAACAAAAAAACTTCAGAAACAGACTTCAAAGAGAAACTGCAGAACTAAAATTCATTTGCAAATTTAACACCATTAATTTGGGCTTGAATAGGGACTGGGAGTGGCTGGCTCATTGCAGAAGCAACTTTTCCTCTCCTGGAATTGACACCTCCTCCTCAATTATTGGGAGTGAATTACATCCACCCTGATTGTATTGGCCCTGTCAACACTGGTTCTCCACTTGTGAGGTAACTCCCTTCTCTTCATGTGTCAGTATAACAATGCCTGCATCTGTAATTTTCACTCCATGCATCTGAAGAAGTGGGTTTTTTACCCACGAAAGCTTATGCCCAAATAAATCTGTTAGTCTTTAAGGTGCCACCGGACTCCTTGTTGTTTTTGTGGATACAGACTTACACATCCACCCCCGATACTAACAAATAAGATACTCTTGCGTTTGTATTAATATACCACTAGGGAACTTCCCAAGTGCTTAAAATCACATAGCTGATACACAGCCCAGTACCTCTCAAGATACAGGACTTGAAATATGCACCACTGTGGCTCATTTCAGGTAACATCTGATTGCTACAGTATGTTAGTTTTCCCTACTGCTAGATGCCCACTGCAGGGTTTACACACACAGATAATATTTTCAGAACTAACAAACAATTTACTTTCCCCAGAGAAAGCATTTGCTTGGTGCTATTACCAGGAGGTCAGATTTGTTACTGTCTTGGTGAAAACTAATTACAGAATACACCATCAGCTTGGGGTGTCTGCTCTGGTTTCTGAGAATCTGCCCTGAGGTAGGCACTCTCAGTTGTGAGGCAATCCAGACAGCATGACACAGCTTATGACTGATGCTGGAAGATTGACAAGTAATTTTTTTTTGTTTAGCTTTTTTAAAATCCAAACTAGTGTTTACATTTTTCAAAGATGCAGCATTTACCTCAATCATATTATGCGGCAATGAGTTTTACAACTGGACTGTGATTTGGTTAAAAAGCATTTCCATATATAATTTTAAAATGTGTTGCCTTATAATCTCAGAGAGCCCCACTTGTTCATATTATCAATGGGCAAAGTAAATAGGAAAGTTTTCTAGTTTTCTTTATGCTACCCATTATTAAATAGTCTCAACTTTTCTTAATCTTCTTCTTTCCCGACACTTTTAATATGTCTTCTCACATCAAAGCCTACGAGGTCCCAGATCATATTTGTTGCCTATTCCCTTGGGGAAAATGGAGGGCACATGGAGCATATTAGTGCTGTGAGAAAAAAGCTACAAAAGCATCCAAATGTGCTCTTCATTCAAAGGACAAACACACTAGAGACTACTCAATGTCCTAGCAGTGCTGTCATCTCTGGAACCTTCTTGTAATGCTCAATCCAATCCCCACTAAACTACACAGAAATACTCCTATGAATTCAATGAACTATGCATCAGGTTCTTAATGAACAAGAGAAGACGGTATGAATTTATTTGTAAAAATTATCTTTAATTGTTAAGCAACCTAAACTTGCTAAATAAGGCGATCAAGGTAATTAATTCATTCCACTGTTATCACATTCAAGACACGAAGATCAATGATTCAGCTACTCCACATCTAAAATCACCCAACCATAAAATTTCATAATAAATTTATTATAATTTGACTTTCTTTTTTCCCCTTTTATTCATAAACACAGATATCTGATTGATACAAGCCTGAACTAATTAACTACCTGTTTATAAAGTTGGGACATTTTCACCCTCTCCTATTCTAAGAGCATGTCTACACTGGTACAGTCAGGAAAGTGAAGCCAAATGAACTAAAGTTGTAAATTCAAAGTGTGTTAGTTAAATCACATTAAACCCCGGTGTGGACACTTTCATTTAGAAGTAAAGTGGCCTTAATTCACTTTAGCTTAGTGTACTAGCTAAAGCTCTGATGTAGTCACATGACTACGTTAATATGAACTGAGTATCTTTTAGTTCGCACCAACAGGGTCCACATGGGACAGTTACAGCGCAACACTTCAGAGCACTCTACAATTCACACCCCTGCAGTCCACATTGCGGCACTATGTAGACAAGCTCTTAGACCACTTTACTTCTGAACGAAAGCACCCATACAAGGGATTTTAATGCTTCAATAGTTAATTTGGCACCAATGGTTAATTCGGCTTAACTTCCCATGTAGACAAGCCCTACTAAGAGTTATCAAAACAGAACTGAAATTACAATGTCAATTTTTCATAGCTCCCATCACATGTGATAGTGTGCCACGAGGGCAAACTTTAAGGATATATTTTATAAAGTGTACAAACAGCCGGTGCTCTGACCACATTTATACAACTGAAAAAAAATCAAACAAAGCAGCAATCTTCAGGCATCTTCTTAAGAACTGTTAGGACACAGAACAGGAGGAAGCCTCCAGCTCAAATTTAACAAGGAATGTATTTTTCACATCCACAGCTTCAAGACTTAGGGACTAAATTAGTGCAATTAAGTCGCCTGGTAATTAGTAGGAAAAATGTCTATGCAAAATAAAACATTTATGGATTTACATCTGTTTCCAGACTATATCAGGCCTTCAATATTCATTTTATATTTCCATTTGGCCTTATGCTTACTTCCTAGCTTTCAGATAAAGGATGCTGCAGTGATCTAAAAATTAAAAAAACAAAATAGCTGTCGAGGTATATTACTCTCTGTCCAACTTCACACCTGGGAAGACTGAATGGTTGCACAGCCCACAGAGCACTGTCTGTAAGTAACAACTCAGAAACTGAATTGTCAACAAAGGAGTACAAATGAGTTCTTGGCCCTTTCAGCTTTAATACTCCTGGTAATCATAAGGTAGGGGCAGGAAAAACATCCCCTGAAATTTCTACCATCCTTAATGAAATTTTGCCCTTCCGCCTCCCTTTAAAGAAGAGCAATCTCCCTATTGGTGCTATCCACTTCCACCCAGGAGCTTTACAGGAGCTACAGTAACCTACGTGGCCCTAGTGGGAGGCCAAAGGGAGTGAATATCTGCAAATGTCTGCTTTTATATTTTCATCCCCATCCCAAGCAGCTCTGCATATGCCACCCACAAAATCTATGGCCTAATAGGCCCCATCCAAATACCTGGCTAGAAACTACCAGCAGTGTTCAAGCCATGCCACTCATGTCAATGCCACTGCATTTTTAATACTTCCCTTGACATCATTCTTCTCCACCTAACTAAGGCCGATATGTGCAGGGCTAGTAGCACTGACCATGATTAAGGTTGCCTATTTCCAATTACTAGACCCTGTTTTCAGTTGTTTATATCTTAGCCAAACTAACTATTTGGGCTGATGTTTTCCATGCCAGGTGTGTGCCTCAAATTGAGTAAATATATATATATTTTTAATTTCGGCCAAAATGATTGAGTCATTTCCAAGAACAAAGCTAGGGAAAAAGATGATGTTTCATCCATGCCTAAAAATTCTGATGACCTTTTCTTTGAGACGTTCTAGTGCCCCCGTGCTTTGGAGCAGGGATTTGAAATTTGGTTGGGGAATGGCCTGTGTCAGGGATGTGTTTTTGACATCCCCATGAAAATCTGCCGAAGTTTGGCCACGTTATAAGGCTTTGAAAAAGAGGAGCCAGAAGTGGGGGGCCTGGGATTGGCTGCACAAGGAAACTGGGGACAATGATCTGGTGGTGAGGAAAAACAGAGGAGAAGACTAGGCAAGGAGACTGAGGCTGATATGAGAAACATGAGGAAGGGAGACTGGAATTAATTAGGTGAGGAGAATGGGACTGAGCCAAGGATGAGGAAGAGCCAAGACTGAGCCAAGGACAGGTTGGAATGGAAAGTGAAGAAGGAGTTACCCCTGTGGGAAATAGGCAGAAGAGTCTATGCCCTCTAGAGCATTCTTCCCTCCAGAGCCTGAAATAGAACTCAAGATTGCACAGTTTCACCATTCCTCTGCTGTCAGCAAATATCTGTGAAACATATTAGTAAAGTTTCTCATTCCATTGTAGTGCTGGTTTCCTTAAAGGATGATAATCTATTATGGCTATCAGTTATTTTGTTAGCTCAAGTGCCAGAGGTCTATGGGGTAGATCTAAGGGTTCCAACGCTGTTGATGAACCAGGTAGGTGGCAATATGGTGCCACATGATGAAATTTCTGGGTTTTTTTTTTTTTTTTTTTGCAGTTTGCTTTTAAAGAACATGAAGGGTGCACGCTAAAGTCAAGCATTCAAAAATATGGAAATGCCAAAATTAAAACTGCCTGTGCAAACTCAGTTCAGTCCCCCGGGACATATGCATTATGACAACATCTCTAGTTACACAATCACATATTTTTTCCCATAGGATCTCTCCCTCATTCAATGCATGGTATTGACCTGCTCTGAGGATGAATAAGTAGTGAAGGAAACTCTCTGTAGTACAACTGCATAATTTGTTCCAGAACTTGGAAGATGTGTAGTGACTGAGGTAGGGGATTGCAGGACGAGAAAGGATGGTCTTTGCTTGAGGCAGCTGAATGTTGTTCTGGAGAACTAGATTCTATCCTGGTCTCTACCAAAAACTTTCTATGTGA
Source organism: Mauremys reevesii (assembly GCF_016161935.1). Lineage (NCBI taxonomy): Eukaryota > Metazoa > Chordata > Testudines > Geoemydidae > Mauremys > Mauremys reevesii. Next base: position 60,660,751 of record NC_052627.1, on the reverse strand, counting down.
TGTTAAGCAAATCGCTTAAGCTAACCTTTTGACAGATAGTAACTAATCATGTGTTCCTCATTTTTTTGGCTATTTGAGTTGAGACCAGGGGGTTTGATGATCTTATATTCTCCATGTGTCAGTTCCGTATCTGTAAAATGGGGATTATAATAGCCGCTCATCTCATAGCGGTGTTGCAAAAATAAATGAATGTTTATGAAGCACTCAGATATTATAGTGATGAGTGCCATAGAAAAGCTCACAAAGAAATTAAAATACTGTCTTTAGAGCAGGTTTTGAATGTTTTGCTGTAACTAAAGTGGGGGCTACAGATGGAACAAGGAGGAGAAAAGAAAAATACTGAATAGCTGCTAATTAAGTGAGCACTCTCCATTCTGTGTACTAACTGAGAACATGGGTCCTAAGGGGGGGGAAAAAAGAGTATTATATCATGTAATTAAAGACAGCACCATAATGCACAGGCAACTTTAATTCTGACATTTCCTAACTTCTGAGAGGTTGACCTTAGTAATATTATTTAATACAGTTTGTGTGTGTTTAAAATAGAGAATCAGAGCATATGATCTTGGAAAAGGAAGACATAGGTCCACCACATAAGCATTACACTCTGATTTAGTTTTGCTGCACTGCAGAATGAATTTAATTATAAACATTAAAATAAACAGTTACACTGATAAGTTACCTAGTTCTATTGTAGAAATTGACTCTACATAAACAGTTTAACTTTCTACATAACACATGTTCTCGTCTCCTATAAACATATATATTCAGCAATTTTGAAATACTGACACATTCCTCACATCAGATTCATAGACTGAGCTTTGCCAAACATGTATCTTGGAATTTTGCAAGACTTTGCAACTGACAAAGAAGAATTAGATGCTACTGTTTTGGAACAAGCCACACAACCTAAATATTTAAGTGTATGACTTAACTCAAGATTTATTGCTGTCTTTTACAGACCTTCATATGTATGGATTTAGTTGCAGCATGCGTGGTAGTTGCACCCACTATGGCTACCATTCAAATCTGTATATATGAATTTAACAAGTCACAAACACAGCACATTATCATGTAATTAAAGACTATCATAATGCATATACACAAGGGGGCCTAATTAAGGCAACCTTAATTCTGGTATCTCCTAAATTCTGAATGCTTAACTGTGTAACCTTAACATTCTTTTAAAGTATTTTAATATAAATTTAAATAAGTGTAATATGTGATCACATCAAAAGAACTACTATTATGAAGTTTGCACTTGGGCAGATATTTATTTACACACACACACACACGTTAAAAAGTGTTTCTTTAGATTTCATAACAATGCATTTGTTGCACAGCAAGGTCTCAATCCTACAAAGATTTATTCGTTACTTAACTTTTGAGTATTCACATTGATGTTCACAGGTCTACACATGAACCTAAAGTTAGGCATATGCAAGATGTTGTTAGCGCAGGAATTTCCCCCAGTAAGTAATCTCTTAAAAAAGTTACATAAAGATAACATGGGGGAATTAAAATGGGTCAGAAAAGGCTTCATATTCTTCTGTTTGTACTTACATCATCTATTTTCTTTTTAGCATGGGGTCCATATGTATCTTCAGAACCTAAAATCTGTATGTTAACTGCACAGTAATCTTCAAACCCAAGCTGACTGAAAATATGGCGAGTCCTGCAACAAATTATTTGTTATTAGCAAACTGCTTCAAAAATATTATACGCAGTAACAGTGCAGGCCATTAGTTTTAGTTCTTAGTGCTAGTTAAATTTGGATTTGAATACTTCTTATCTGGGCAAATTTACTGCTATATCATAGTGACAATATCAAGTTAGTCATACTCAAAATACATCTTGACCTCTTGATTCTAAATTTCTGTTTATTTAAGTTATCTTAAAGATGGCCTGCAAAGGAAAAAATAAATGGGCTTGTACTTTTTACTTGCTTCATTCTGATGAATGAAGAAAGCAGAAAATGTTATTAAAATTAATACATTCTGCTTGCTTTTATATTAGAAATTCAGGTCCTAGATTTGCTCTTCCTGGAAGACACTATGAATAATTAAGAAATATATGAATGACATCACAAGTAGATTTCACTTCCTTGGTATTTAACTGAGTTCAGGAGGAATTTTTATTCAGACTTAAAAATTCCTTGTTTTGTGTTAATCCCTATGTGAATTAAATGCCTAAAAACAGTTGGAAGAAAAAAGTTATTTGTTGAATTTTTACCACCTCCAGCTCTTCAGTTAAGAGCTGAGAAGCTCTCAATACATTTTTCTGGGTCCTTCCCAGTGGAGATTTCCACTAAACACCAGGAAGACAAGACTTGACATTCCTAATGTGTCTATAGTTAACAACAAGCAGGAAGGAAGAAAGGGGGAAAAACAGGAAAAACATCTTTCCCGCTTTCTTCATACTGCATAAAAAAAAAGTATATACACATTTTTTTCCATTGCGGGTTATATTCACAGATATTGTAGGTTAATCTATATTTGCTAGATTTAGGATTTAACTTGAGATGGTATTTACATTACTTTTATTAATTAAAAGTAAATTGCCATAAAATTTAAATTGGAACTTTACCAGATGTCGAAACAACTGGAAGTGAGAAAAAAATAATAGAAGTTACACCATTCCAGATTCCATACAACATGGTCTAGAGTAAAGAATCAGGAACTCTTGAGTCCTACTATGAGCTCAGCTATTGACTCACTGTGGGTATGTCTACACTGCAATGAAAGACCTGAGGCACCGAGTCTCAAAGCTTGGGTGAACCAACTCGGGCTTGCAGGGCTTCGGCTGCAGGGCTAAAAATTGCAGTGTAGATGTTTGGGCTCAGGCTGGAACCTGGGCTTTGAGACACTTCTCCTACCCCAAACCATAGTAGTAGAAATTTTTCACTCTTCTAGGAAGCCTGCAGCCAATCAGCACAGCCCCCAAAGTAGGCTGCTCTGACTAGAGATGGGGAGAAGCCAAGATGGCTAGTGGATGCATTGATTCAGGAGAGAGACTCCAGAATAACTTGCACATATGGCTATGTGCCGCTAATGGATCCCCCAGAATCTGAACAGGTCTGGGTGGTATCCTTGGAACATGGGGCAAAACTCTCTCTTCCTTCCACAAAGAGCTGGGAAAACCCCAGTGGCACTTACAGTTTGAATGTGTCTGTGTCTAAAATCCTCCAAATTCTTTCCTCAGCCTCAAATCAGAGAGACTATATAACCTCTCAATGCAAAAACCTCAAACTGTTGCCAGAGGTTGTTTTCTCTCTCACAAGCAGCAAAACACCCTATACAGTCATCTAGTGACATGGGAGAATACACAGTAGAAACAAGCTTTCAGAGCTTTCACAGTGATTGCTGTAAGAGAATCCATAATTCTTAGTTTCTGCAAACCATTCAACTAGTAGAGGTGATGTATTTTACCCCATTCACAGAACTAGATCTCTTCAATTTTGCAGTTACAAAACCAGGGAAGTAACCAAACTAAAAATTGTCATAGTAATTCCACTCCATTGAAACTACAAGAAAATATCAATATATAAAAAAAAAGATGACAAAAGTTCAAAATTAGTACAGACAGAAAGTTCAACTTTGTGAAGGCAGTCAATAGGAGGGTAGTATATATTAAAAAACCAAAACAACCATGTAAAATGCCCTTCTGTTTCCCTTTACCAGTGTCAGTGCTTCCTTAACACATACCAAGTATATGAGGCAACCATATATCTGGCACCCTTACATAGTTGCACCAGATTAAGAGATTTTATAGGTTCAAAAAGGGAATTACGTTAAAACTGATAGAATCTTTCACACCAGTGGAAGATTTTACATACACCTATTGTATATGCTCATTGAATTGTCAATATTACACATGAGAACAGCAGTAAATTGACCAATGTATTTAAGATTAATTTAAAAGTGATTCATAAGTATGATATTCCCGAGTTACTCATTATGGTAAAAATTTGCAAAGTTGGGTGCCTAAAATCAGGCACCTAAATTCATATTTACAATATCAAAATACAAATGGCCAAGATTTTTTGATGCACTGAGCAACCCTGCAGCCAATAAAGTACAGTAACTCCTCCCTTAAAGTTGTCCTGGTTAACGTGTTACGTTGCTGATCAATTAGATAACAAGCCGCAGGACCAGCGGACCCTCCGCAGGCAAACCGCCGGAGGCAGCCTGCCTGCCATGCTTGGGGCGGCAAAATCCCTAGAGCTGCCCCTGATTGGAGCTAGCTGGTGGGGGCTTGGAACCAGGGTGGACTGACAGCCTCCATCAGCTCCCCACTCCCCTAAGTTCCCTGTGCAGCAGCTGCATAGCAGGCTATGAATTGCTGGGTAGTTCAGCTGTCCCTCCACCCACTGCCATGTGCTGCTCCTGCCCTCTGCCTTGGAGCTGCTCCTGGGAGCCTCCTGCTTGCTGTGGGGGGGGGGCGAGGGGAGAGGGGGGCTAATGTCAGGTGTCCCCCTCCCTCCTGCTCCTGCCCCCCCGCTTAACCTATCTCCATAGAGCGGGGCAGGGACAGGACAGGGTCAGGACAGAGGGAGCTTGTTGGCAGCAGTTGCTTTCTCAACTTGCTGATCTACTTAAAAAGGCAATGTACTTAGAGTGGGGTCAGCATCTCTCTCTCTCTGCATCTCTCACACACAGGGTGTGTCTCTCTGTCTGCCATGCTGTCTCTCCTCCCTCCATTTGTGCTGCCTTGAGGAGTATGAGGCTACATTAACAACGTGTTAACCCTTGAGGGCTCAGCCAAGTTCATCATTTAGCAGTAAGGCATTCCCTGGGAAATATCCCACCCTCTGACTCCTCCACCTCAACTAAGCTTCACAAATCATCATTGCTGTGTACAGTATGAAATTGTTTGTTTAAAATGTAGTGTGTGTATGTATAATATAGTCTTTTGTCTGGTGAAAAAAAATTACCCTGGAACCTAACCCCCCCCATTTACATTATAGGGAAATTGGATTTGCTTACCATCGTTTTGCTTAAAATTGCATTTTTAAGGAACACAACTACAACGTTAAGCAAGGAGTTACTGTAAACAGATACATATAAAATTTAGGTGCTTAAGTTTGAAATATGTTCCGTAGACAGCTTTCAGTACATAGCTATGTCCTGTGGGTCCTTTGACCCAACCCTTGTTGTGGGATTTGCAGTCATTCTACTGCAGCACTAATAGCATTGCTGCTCTACAAAGTGCCTATCCAAAGCATCATGATGGCTTTGTCTCTTGGCTGGGTTTCCTGTAGAGGCCAGCTCAGTCCTGACTTGGCAGGCACTTTAACTCAAACATGGGTGGATGGATTAAAGTGGAGATGGAGGGAATTTCCTTACTTTGAATGAAATTCATTCCCTTGTCTGGATATTACCCAACCATGTACTTACCTGGGATAACCTGCTAGCAACACAATGATAATTTTGAAGAGCACTTTATGTGCCTTTGCAATGCACTAGAATGCGCGCACACACACACACAAAATCCCAAGAGGGGGACACTCAAAACCACTCATAAAGCTGCTGCAAATTATTCATTTTGAACAGTGGAGAGGAAGGAAGGGAAGAATGAAGGAGACAGAGATATCATTTGTTACTAGCTGAAGCTAGTGGTGTAAGCAGTATGCAGGATTCTAAGGGCAGTCTACACTAGAAGACTGCTATAGCTTGTCTGCTGAAGATGCTCTATGCCAATGGGAGAGTGTTCTCCCATTGGCAAAATTACTCCAACTCCCCAACAGGCAGAAGCTATGCCAGTGGGAGAGCATCTCCCGCTGACATAGCACCTGTGTGGACCATGCTTAGGTCACTGTAACTTGCGTCACTCAAGGGGATGTCTTTTTCACACCCCTGAACAACCTAAGTTACATCAACGTAAGCAGTAATGTAGAACTGCCCTAAGTGGACTTGCGCATTAAGAGCACGTTAGTGCTCAGTAAGAGTGTCCACAGGGGGATTTAATTCGGAGTAGCTAGTACACTTCAAATTCACACCCTAGTTTATTGCTCACTAACTTCCCTATGTACACAAGCGAGAGGTCCTGGGGTCTCTGGGATCTGCACTGGATTCCAATACATTTCTGGATAGAATTCAAGATGTTGGTTTTAATCTATAAATCCCAAAGAGTTTGAGACCTCTGGCTTGTGTACATAGGGAAGTTAGTGAGCAATAAACTAGGGTGTGAATTTGAAGTGTACTAGCTACTCCGAATTAAATCCCCCTGTGGACACTCTTACTGAGCACTAAGAATTCCCTCCGGTGGTTTAACTTAGCATATTTTGTGCATCAAGCTAATGTCCACAATGGAACTCTTAGTGCATGGTAAAAATGTCCATAGCGGGAGTTAGTGTGGAGTAACGAGTGCACACTAGGTACTGTGGGCTTTTTCCCTGTGTAGCCAAGCCCCTATTCGCCTGGGAGACTGCATCTCTCCCAGTCTATTTCTGGCAGAACCAAAATCAGCAGAAGCACTTGAGCTGGAGCTCCCTCAATATACACAAAAGGGGGCTGCTGGCAGAGTATTCTCTGATAGGGGTCACTGATTGTAGAACTCTCCTCTCCACCCTTGGTCCTTCAGAGCTCAGATGCATTAAACTTCTGGGCATCTATTTAATCCCCTTTTTGTTCAGATGGAAGTGGATATGTTTTATAAGCAGTCCTTTATGTTACAATTTTTAAATGTACAGGAGGATATGTGCTCAGAGCCCTGGATGGACACCTATAGTTTTTAAAGTTTGAAGAAATCAATAAAATAAGTAAAATGTACTCAGGTTCCAAAATGACTAATAAGGTCCTCAGGGTGCCCTAGGACAGAAACTGGCCCCTGGTCAAAAGTTAGCAAGCTATTCAGTTCACTGGGTCACCAAGGTCTAGGACCAAAACTGGCTAAACAACAAAGTCCAACTTCTCACTATTCAGAAACAATCTATTCGCTGATAAATCATGTCACTAGTATTTTGTAGCTGTATAATAATTTTATGGAGAAGTAAATTATAGAACCTTTTTCTACCATTTATATCTTGAAATGTCCTTCCATGTAAAATAGTGCTATCTTCAAGGATATCTCCCAGTTGATATGGCTGCCATCTTATTAGTACAGTTTACCATTATATTTTGATTTTAAATTCAAAAGGCAAAATAAATCATATCTGTAATACTCACCTTTTCAGAATGCTTTCCGCAGTTTGTCTTCCCTTTTCCACTGCCTTTGGCCCTATCACTGGGCAGACAGCTGTAGCTCTAAAACCATCCAGGTAAGTGGCATTTACCTAGTAATGAAGGGTTATAAAATGAATTGAGGGATTTCTCATAGTTTACTGTAAAAGATTTTTTTTCACTAGATATTTTTTTCCTGCATTTTCCTCCACCCTTCAAACACTTCTAGTCTATTAGCATGCCCCTCCACTCACCAAAGCTATACATATTTAGATCTTTCCTCAGAGGTCACATAATAAAGCCTAAGTTTTTGTTTTGGGTTTTCGTGGGGGAAGAGTATGTAAGCAAGACATCTGTCCATCCATTATAATGGTATCTGAGATTCTGAATAAACAAAATATTCTTCAAAACATAAATATATAAACAAGTCTTACTAATGTCATATTGAGTTTTCAGAACATTAAGTAAGGCCTCTCATTTTAAATGGTATTTATCATTTTAATTACAGTATATATTCTAAAAATGTCTCTACACATGTATATTTTAAATGGCCTATTGACTTATTTACAATTATTTTAGTACTATTTTAATGTCCTGTAATACATGAAAAAGAGAGTGCATATTTTAATCAAATTTTCTTTATCTAAAATATTTTGTATCTAAATTATTTGCTGGTTCATTCAAATGTGGAATTAAATGATTCTGACACTATCCTTATATGAAATGTAATAATTTGTTTATCCAGTGTAATTTTTAGAATATATTTATTCTTTTAAAAACAATATATTTTTAAATCAAAATAGGCAATGATTAGTCCACAATGAAGAACACTAGCTACTGAAATTTGATTCTGGAAAACAAAGCAATCTGAGTTCTATCAGCGAACAATTATTTATTTTTAAAGGTATTCTTAAAGTTCAAAAACAACTGAAACATTTTCCCCCCCAAACTTGAGGAAAAAGTTTGCTCCCAGGCACAGACCACACAGAACGAGTTTTTTTATTCTAACATTATGTAATTAGAAATCTTGATCTAATACCCAAAAGACTGAAAAAATATACAAGGCAGACAGAAGGTGGAAACTATGTTTATCAAAAACAAAGACATCGTTAATTAGGTGAATGTTATGGTGAATTCAGTTAGAGAGTATGTAGTCAATACTGTGATAATTAAGGACAAAATATATTCCTTTATAAAGCAGACATAAAGATGATTATTAGGAAAAATAATGCATGAGTGGAAAACTTAAGCATTGTTTGTGCACCTGAGAAAAATGAAATAGAAGCTATTCATTTATCTGAAAAAAAGAGTTAGTAATATATTCCAACCCAATGACTTTAGAGATTACTTTGGCGTCTGCACTGAGGTCACCTATGTCCAAAACCATACCTCCATCTTCTTTGAAAACAATACTGCTTATTTTTTAAATCTTAAATAAACTTTATAAAGTGGTCACTTAAACACTACCTTTAGATATTTTTATTATATTAAAAAAATTAAAAAAATCTTTCAAACTGGTAGAAATATTTTAAATGTAATCACTGGACTTTTAAAAAGATATATCTGAGCTATAGTTTATCACACAAACAATAGTGTCAGCGTATTTATAAACCTTCCCTAAAAAAGAATTTAAAAGTTTTAAATGGATCCAGTCAAATCAACTCAGCTTTGCTATCTCACTATTAAGAGTAGTTTTAATTTATGGATCCAATCTTGTTCCCACGGAAAGTCAGTTGAAGTTTCGCTATTGGGTAAAATGGGATTAGGCTTGTCCTATTTGTACTTTGGTGCAGTTGCCTAAATTGCAGGGAGTAAAGACTATAACAACACATAATTAAAAAAAGCTTTGCACTTATGTAGCATCTTCCAATAGAGGGGTATCAAAAGACTTTACAAACATTAATTCATTAATCTTTCACAGCACCCTTATCAAACTGTAAAGAATTATCTTGATATAAGTGATCATGCAGTGTTTTGTCTTTGAGAATTATGTGCTTAATATGTTTCACATTGAAGCAAGACAAAAAATAATGACTACTATAATTAAAATATGATTTTGTGACAGAAAGCAGAATTTTATAATTAAAGAACCATCTCAATCTTAAATACTATTGTGTACTGTGGGCTTCCCCAAAGACTTATAACATAACCTCAATTTGTATATAGCAATTTCACTATATTAACCTGTGTTAATATACTAGGTGTGGAAAAATAAGGGTTTCATCTGGTAATAGGATTGCCTTTTTCTCCAAAATACCAACATTTCATAAATCAAGAACATTTCATTCTATATAATTATCAAAGCAATAAGAAAAGAACCTTATAAAACGTTGAAGGAGATGATCCTTTTGCTCCATGAATTTTCACTGTCCCACCTTCAATACCTACAATGGTTAAAAAACATCTATTTTAATTACTTCAATATAATTTCTGAGAAAGTACTATCAATTCACCTTATGTGACAATACAAAACAAAAATGTTACTGATACTCCTGTCATCAAGATCCATGCAAAAGAGAAAGTCTTCTATTGAACAGCCACATCTGCATTAGCAACTCAAGCATCAAATCTATGGAGTATAATTCCAAGGACTATCTTCAATTTGCCTTTTAACATAACTGTTGAAATATTTACACACAGAATATTTGAATATGTAACACATGACACGGCCTTAGGACTCAACTGTTGTCTTCTGCTCAAATGCAAATGATGACACACATCTACAATGCTCAGCAAATTCAAGGATTGAAGCTTTTTTAAAAAAAAAAAATTCATAAGCTTTTGACACTCAGCAGCATATTAAGGTGAAATTCTTGGATCTTTGGGATTGTGACCCGGTCCCTTCCCCTGACTGAGGAGGCCTTCAGAGAAAGGGTGTTGGAAAGAGAGCAGCAGGTGGCAATGTACCACACCACTGACTGCAGTTGGCTAGAGTGGGTTGGGCTGCCTCACTTGGGAAGATTAAGGAATTAACGTTAGGAGAAAGACCAGAGTCTGTCTGGAGAAACATGGTAAGAAAATGTGTCCTGGCTGGAGCTGGATGGCAAAAGTTGTATAGATGTAGGCCCTATGTAGCCTTAATCTTTTTGTTGGTAACAGTAACAAGATAATCTAGAGAACATTTCAGGGCAAAAAAAAAAATGTACTTGACAATGCACATCATAACACAAGCGAGGAATCAGTCAAAGCTCTGCCTGTCTAGTCTTAGGGCTTGTTCCTGTACCCACTGAAGTCAACACCATTGTTCCCATTGACTTCAGTAATGCAGGATCAGAGTCTTACTCAAATATAGTCTGTATAAACCCACCTACATCTAAATAAAATGCAGTTTATCTCTAACAAATCTATGCCTGTGAGTATTTAGCAAAATATGAAAGCCATCATACAAATACTCTGAACTTTGTAAAGACCAAAAATAAAATGAGAACTTCTTCAGACATTTTCTGAAGAATGAAAATTTACAATAATCTTAAATGTCACTGTCAAAACTACAACAGCAAGTTTCATTTAGTGTTAATTTAAATTGCCCCTCTGCTATTTTAGAATATCTCTACAATCAGATGGAAGATTTGCAGGATTTTTACATGAGGTGACAAAGAAATGCATGACATCCATCAACAAAAAGAAAATAGAAAGAAAATCTTAGTTCAAGCGTGTATTGTAACTAATCCTGCAGTACAACAAAATCAGCAATGTGAACATCAAAAATAGATAGCCTGCCCTGTTCTTTCTGGTGTACGTGTCAAAGCACTTAAAACTAAAAGTATTTAAGAAATCTGCCTATCTTCCATCTGTTATATTTCTAAGAGGAGGACTAACTGAAAGTTCATGTGAAAGTTCATTTTAAGTTCAAACGTGTCATATCGGGTCATTTACAAGCTAAAAGTTCATTGGAAGGTTAAGGTTCTATTTTTTAAAAAGACTAGTGGCTAAAAGCAACAAGCTGGCCTTATCAGACTATTTGTCATTTGATTATGTTGCATGAGCAGAAGGTTCACTGTACAATTTTAAGATAGAAATGTTTTGCTTAAAAATAAGGCTAATATGAAGTTTAGGATTTTATCCTAATGAGTTTTTAGTTTGTTTTAATTGTTTTGGGTTTTATAAGGGAACTAGATTCCCATATTGGATAAGATCCATAAAAAGCAAATTCCTTTTCACACTGGTTTGTCTATAAAACATGGGGACTAAGAACTAAGAGATGTCAAGTTACTCTAAATGAGCAGTTTAGCAAGGTGGCTTGTCCAAACTTCTGATCTTGAAGTCTAGTACTCAAATTTGGGCCTGATATTAAAGTATTTTGGAGGGTAGAGCAGTGGGATTTCTGTAACAGCTGTTCTCTAGCTGAGAAATTTTACCCTTTTAAAGGTGACACAGTCAAGTGGCTAAAAAACAAATGTTTATCATGTGTTGTCTTAAGCAGAATGGTGGCTACCCATTGCCACTAGAGAGAGAGAGACACTGTGTGTGTGTGGTGGCGGCGGGGGGGCGGGGGGACTGCATCAGTAACTAGTAGCAAAAGGAGGGTGAGCTGGATTAAAATGAAGTGAAGTCTAATGGAGAGGGGGAGCACTTCCTGAAAGTCATAGCAAAAATATTTGTAAGTGCTACAGAAATACATGATTTATTAAACTAGGTAATTATTATATATGTATTTTAATAAAGAAAAAAAATAGATTACTCAAAAATCTGCTGAATTGGTCACAGCTAATCTAAATTTCCAAAAAATGGCACAAAGCAAAGCAACGTGGATATCCTTATGAGACAGCCTATTTTAATATCAGGCTTCAAAAGAACAGACTTAACAAGTAAAGTTACATGGAAAAAATGGAAACTACAGTAACCACTTTAGTCTGCCAACATAACTTACTGAATAGATTTCCTCAATATAAGGGTCCTCTGCCTACAACAGCCACTAACCTGGAATTTCAGTAATGGAAACTTGAGAAAAGTCACATGTGACATCTGGTAAGAGATAACACTGAGGATTGCCAATTTCATACACCAACTGTTCAGCCACCGTGCCAAAAGAGATTAGGCCTCCTGTGTCAGGTGGTTTGGATAGAGTAAAGCATCCATCAGAAGAACATTCTACTATGGGAAACCCCATGTTATGCCTAAAGAATGAAAAACATAAAAAATGTTAAGAGTTCAGAATAACAGAAAAATATTAATTACTTCATAAATAACTAACACATACCAACATTTTTATAGAAGCAACTAAATTAAATATTAGCCAATAAGATACAACACAGAGCCTTTGTAGACACAAACTCAAGAAAATACTGAATAAACTGTCAAGACAATCAACTAACTGTATTACCTGCGATAAGACAGGTAAGACCACACACTTACATAAATTATGTTGCCCAGTAATAAAATGTAGAAATACCCATAGAAAGAACCCCCAAAGACCCAAACAATGACTAAAAGAGGAGTGAAGGAGTCGCCATAGACTACGACACTAAACTAGACTACGCCATAGACTACGGCAGTGGTTGAAGAGGTGGGAAGAGAATCAGAGGAGTAAAGACTCATGAAAACCCAAGGAAGAGGTAGAACACAGAAAGAAGGTTGTGACCAACAGTTCTGAAAGTAGACAGGCAGATACAGGAAATCAGAATGGAAAACCGGCCCTACAATTTGGCCATGAGGTCACTGGCAATTTATTAGAGCAGGTAAAGTGGAATGGAGGGAGGAGAAAACAGAGCACTTAGGAGTGTACTAGAGGAGCAGTCAAAACAACAGAAGCAGACTGGGTTCAAGGATCTTGGAGGCAAAGGGACGTAGGGAGATTGGATTAATTACATCTTTTGAAGATATCTTTGTAATAAATAATAAATGGAAAATCAGCATCAGAAAACTGAAAGTATTTAAAGACACACATAAATCATAATTTAGTGCAGTAAAATAGTAAAACCCAGATGGGTAAGAGAAAACAGTGAGGCAAAATAAGGAGAAGAGCAGTATGACACAGAGAGAAACAGAAGGTTTTCATAAAAAACAACGTAATTGCACAGGGAAAATATTGGGAAAATGATAAACAAGCAGTAATAAATACAGTTCCAACACTGCTAAAATGTGGTTGACTTTTCATGGGCATCTGGACAAACTCTTGAATACAGTAGAATCTCAGAGTTATGAACACCTGGGGAATGGATGTTGTTTGTAACTCTGAAATATTTGAAACTCTGAACAAAACATTATGGTTATTCACAGTACTGTACTGTATTTGCCCCTTTTTTGGGAGGGAGGGGGTCTCTGTTGCTGCCTGACTGAATACTTCCAGTTCCAAATGAGGTGTGTGGTTGACCGGTCAGTTTGTAACTCTGGTGTTTTTAACTCTGAGGTTCTACTACAGTTGCTTTCCCAGTTTTAAAGGCTTTTCTTTCTGTTTCAAAGAACTTCTCTGAGTAGAAGCAATGATCAAAAAAGACACTTAAAACAAAACCAAAATGTTATAGCTTCTAAAGAGGCCCCCTGGCTCAACTCCTCTCATAAGAAAGTGGAGATCTGTCCAAGAAAAATTTTCCAGAGAGAGGAAAACAACAAATGGTGGCATAAGAGGAGCTAAGGAGCTATATAGTCCCCCAAAGCTTTTCTCTCGGGGCATGCTTTTGATAGAGGCTGAGCATCACAATTCTCATTGAAATCAGTGATCATCAAGCTCTAAATGCATACTTAAAATTGTTTTGCCTTTGGAACAGTCCTCCTAACTAATTATGTTCTTGTTCTAATATAGGCAGTGTGCGCCACGCAACAAAATTGGTTACAGAAAAGTTAGATGCACGAAGTCTGGAGAACAGATATACATGAAGTTTTAAGGGAAGTAAGCAAAGAAACCAGTGAACTCTTAATTGACATTTGTAAAAGTTCACAGGAGTTTGGAGAGATTCCTTAGCATGGGGAATCTGCAAACATAATTCCATTATTTAAATAAAGGATTAAGAGACAAGTTCTGTGACTATAGATCAGCAAGGATTGTTAATAGTGCTGGAGGAAACTTAGAAAAGCCCACCATGAATTCAAACAGGAAAGGTAATACTTCATTAATCTGGTCTTTGAAACTATTTTAGCCATAAAAGATAAGGGAAATTCACTGAACATGGTGCACTGAGATATTGAGAAGTTATTTGATATAGTCTTAGATCAGAAAATAATGGAAACGGAAATTAAATAACCTTTAACACTTACTTAGCACTTTATATTGTACTGTAAAAAACACAAACATTAACCTCACAACATTGCTATGAGGCTGTGCACTACCACATGTAATTATCTCAAACTGCAAGTAGGGGAAACAGACACAAAGGAAGGCAAAGTGACTTGTCTAAGGCCACACAGCAAGTGAGTAGCAAAATCAGAACTAGAACGCAGGAGCTCTTGGCTCCTGTTCCATGCTTACTTCACTGGACCATGCTGCCTCTATGTGCTGAACAGAACAAATAGCTTAAAGCAGTAATGCAAACATCTTGCCTGTGGATTGGATCCAGCCTTCTTGAGGCACCCAGGCAAATCCAAATTCTGCAGAATGGAAGTTTTCATTTCCTCTGAGATCTCCTACCAACCTAGCCAGGCACAGCCACAAGATTAGCAGGAGCAGGGCAAGGAGGAACTGGAACATCCCAGCTTCAACCACCCTACCACCACAGCACCAATTAACTATGGGCCCTACTATACACATGGAAATAGTGATCTTCCCATACTTCAGCCTAATCTGGCCAATTTCAGATGAACATTAAAGGCAACTCTTCAACCCCAGGACTGTATTGCTGATGAAATTCAACTTTCCGCTCTAAACCACTGAGACACTGAAGCTTGTCAAAAAGAAAAGTTTGCAAAAAATTAACATTGAACAAATTGCATTTTTCCCCTACAAACTTCATTCTCAAAAACAGCTGAACCATTTTTGCTCAAACTTGCAAAAAACAAAAACAATAAAAAACCCACCCTGAGGCAGAGACAAAGCACTGAAAATTTCAGCTCACAAGGTTAAATATCTGACAAAGTCACACAACTAAAAACAGCATTACAATGAAAAATGTCAGGCAATCTAATAGCAGTTATTACCATTCAAGCCCTTCAAAACATAAGAGAAAGGGAAAACGTTTTGTGAGGGCTGTAAATGGCCCTTCCACTTGTTCACTCAAAGTCATGTTTTTGAAGGCTTTTAGCCTGGACCCTGTTTAACATGAGAAGGTCGTCAGACAAGGTTTGACATGTATCCCTTTTGCTTCAATGGAGCGATGATATAACTTTTGTGAATATCTATGTAGAAGTTACACATCCAAAAGTGGAGCACTGTGTATCGAAAATGCTTGTTGGGGCAGAAGCTAAAGTATCCCTTGGTGACTCTCCCTGATTATATCTTCAGTAATCTCCGGGAGGTTTGTTTTTCATATTCTGAAGTTTTGGAAAGATAAGGACATGATACATTTCAGTATTTCCACAAAGAATATTGATCTCCTTGTGAAGAGAGCCAAGATCCAAAATGGACTACCTGCCATTGTCTCCCTTTGTACCACAAAGTCTTGTCTCCTTCAAAAAAAGTGTCTCTCACAGAACATGGACTGTTGTACCCTTCATCATCTAAGACGGTTGCATTGATAGTGTCAGTTGATTTTAATTTACGTTGCACCAATTTTCTGAGATGATTCACTCCCAGATGTGGGTCCACCTGTAAACACCTCACTTTTCACATGTGGTCACTAATTGTGTGTTCTTCTTTTTATAGGTCCTGACTTGAGACCGTGGGGTCTGATTTGCAGAACCGCTAAGCACTTGTAGCTGCAACTGAATGTGCTTTGAACATACTAAGTGTTATATAACGAAAGTACTCTGAAAAATCAAATTGGACACCCAAAATTAGTGGAAACTTTTGAATTTAATCTCTCTATGCCTCAATTCACCAAAGATATAATGGAGATAATGCCCACTCATTTCACAGGGGAGCTGTGAAAATTAATTCATTAATGTTTGTGAAGCACTCAGATACTATAATGATGAGCACCAGAGGAAATCTTATAAAGGAAATTAATAATTCTGTCTTCAGAGCCATGTTTGAATAGTGTCATTAAATAAGGCATTCACACATTGAAAAGAAAACAAAATATTGAATAGCTGCTCATTAAGTGAGCATCATCCAATCTGTACACTGAATGAGATGGGCCCTGTGGGAAAACAATATGTGATCATGTAATAAAAGACTGTATCACAAATGCACAGGCACAAAGGGGTTGAATTAAGGTTACACAGATAACCTTAATTCTGGCATTTCCTAACTTTTGAGTGCTTGACTTTGCAACCCTTAATAATGTCCTTTTAATGTTTTAAGAGTGGTTTTAATGTAATTTCCTCAGTTTTTAAAAAAGGAAACAGAAATTCCATTATGTAGCATCATGTTAAGAGCCACATAGTTCATCCACAGTACCAAACTCAGCCACTTGAACTAAAGCAATAACTGATCAAAGCAGTAAGTTGTAGGGCTTCTGTTTTTCAGTGTTTATTAATTTCATTTTCAGGGTTTATTTTTATCAATTTTTGAGCTTCATGTAGATATACAAAAATCTGAGGCTGGGTTTTTCAGAGTTCTCTCTTTGTATATGCTGTAATGAGTAATGTACATTATTCATTACTGTAGTGTATGTAAACATGAGTAATCTCTTTGTAATGCTCCCTATAGAATTTTAATGTATTACTGTTTCACACAGCACTACATTAAAGCGGACTAGGGAACCTTTAGTGTGCACCAGCAGGGTCTACATGGACCAATAAATATGTAACAGGTCAGTGGGCTTTAGAAATCACATGCCCATAGTTGGCATTACGACTCTGTGTGGACAAGCCCTTCCATACAAGTAACCATTTCCAATGTTTTTCCAATATTAACTGAATAAATGCTAATTTCTTTTTTTTTTTTAAATTCAAGGCTATTTTGTTGGTTAAAACCAAAAATAAAAAGCCCTAGAAGTTGCTCTCCTCTAGTCAGCGCTAGGGAGGAATGAGACACTTTGTCAGTGGATTTCACAGATGATACTTGCTGGCAGCAGAGGAATGCTGAGATTCAGGAATCTTGGGTTCCATTTCAGGTTCTAGATGGGAGTTTGCTCTGGTGGGAACAGACTTCTTCATATTCCCCACAAGTGTGATCCCCTCTACCCTTTCCCCTCTAACCTGTCCCTGTCTCAATCCTGTCTCTACCTCATCACTGGCTACTTGTCCCAGTCCCATTTTCCCCACCTAGTCAACCACAGTCTCAACTCCTCAGGCTTCTGATCCCAGTCCCAGTGTCCATGCCCAGTAAATCCTAACCTCAACCCTTCCAGACTCCTTATCCCAGTCTCTCCCACACCCACTCTTCTGGCCTGGTCAGTCCCTCCAGTCCCAGTTCCCTCCACAATTTGCTGATCTGTCTCTCTCTCCCCCACCCATATTCTCCATGCCCATCTCCTCCCAGTCTCCCTCCCCAGGCTTCTCATCTAACCTCACTGCCCTCACCTTCTTATCCCCGTCTCTTTGCCCAGTCCCAGTTCTTCCCCTGCATCCAAACTTGTCAAATCTGTCTCAATTCCTTCCATCTCACAGATTCCCAGTTCCAGGCTCCTTGCCCTTCCAATCCCCATCTCTGCCCCCTGATTCCAAAATCCAAGTCTCTGCCACCTAGGTACCTGGTCCCAGTCTACTATTACGCACTAATTCCATGCTACCAACAGTCAGCACTAGTGTCATAGAAATACCATGATTTTAGATAGCTGTATATAGGTACATAAATATTCACAGATACATATACCCATACATAATGTGTGTGTATACATACGCACACCGAGGTAAGTTAACTATACCTATATACATGTACACGTGTGTACATGTACATGTCATGGAGTTTTATATATTTGAAACATGTTTTCCTTTTTTATTAAAACCACGCACCTCTGTTACTTAGCATTAAAAACTCCCAGAAACAAAGATCTACTAGCATTTTTACAGGAAACAGCATTTTCTTTGGCTCACTTTAGATAACAAAGCTCTTTTGGAATCCAGTTACATAGGATTTTTAAGCAGTTTCATGGTACTGCAGGATACAAGGGGATATGCCAGTAAGTACGATTAGTTTTATAATGTTGTAAGCTGAACAGAACATTTTGTTACCACAAACACTAACTCTCACTTGATTTTCAAGCTAAACTATACAATCATTAGGATTATTATGTGTAGAACACTATCCATTAATGAACAAAGGTCTGAAAAGAGAGTATCTGACCCTGCGAGGTGCTAACTCCTGAGGTACTGAATGCTCTCTCCTGAATGGGAGTTGGAGGCATTATGTAATTCACAGAAGGGGTTTAGCACCTTGCAGGATCAAACCTGGACTAAGAAACATATTTTGCAACAGAAAAAGCATAGCAGCCTGGGTGATCCAACTGAAGGACTGGCATAGCAGCTATGAAGTATACAATTGCCATTATCAAAGAACACAGTGAGAAGACAACAGACAGTAGAGAACCAAGAATAATACCAGATCATTCTAAAAAGTAGAAAATAAAAATATATTTTACAGAAAACAATACCAAGGACAACAAACATGCAGATAAATGCCCCACAGCTGCATTTATCAAAATCAATGACAAGTCTCCATTTGGAGCATGACAGGCCCTATGTAGTCAGGAAAGATAATAGAAATACGGAGGTTGTGTATCTTAAAGAGGAAATATGACAAAATACACAGGAAAAAGCACAGAGTAAAAAAATGGGCCTAATGGCTACACACAAAGACTTTTATATCAGTATTATAGTTCCCTACCAGTCTGGAATAGTATGCCAGTCTGTGAATATTCCACCTGTACACTGAGCACCACATTCAATGAGATGGCCTGCAAGACTGGAAAACAAAGAACACTCCAATGAGTAACTATATTGAAAAACAAGTTGCCACTTATTCACAGATATAACAGTACAGTATAACCATGGTTAAATAAGACTGAAGGGAACAGGCTGGACACCGCCTTCATAGCTATTTGATGCAGTTTTATATATCAAGGCCAAGATTTTAAAAAATGACTAGTGATTTTGAGTGCCCAGCTTGGGGCTCTGAGGCTCCCTGCTGCACAGCTGGGAGCCTGGCAGACCTGGGAACCCCCAGCTAAAACCAGAGCTCCCAGGATATCTAGGGACCCTGCTCCATGACAGGGAATCCACTGGGGACTTTCCAGGAGTTGGGCAGCTGGCTGGCCTATTTTGTTTGGAATAGTCAAACCAAAATGTTTCAGTTTTTCTAAAACAAAAACTCTTCAGAATGTCTGTTCTGCGGGAAATTCTAACATTTCAAGTTTTCATAACAAATTAGGTTAAAAACTTTTTCAAAGTGTCAGAATTTTCTGCAGAACAGACATTCTGAGTTTTGAACAGCCCTGTTGATGAGTCCACTGGGATTGGCTGGGTATCACTTTTTCATACATTTCAAAGCCAAAAAAGGGACCAGTCTGATCTTCTAGTCCAGGGGTCTCAAACTCAATCTACCTTACGGCCAGTGCCAGTCCTCAAATCCTCCCAGCAGGCCAATAATGTCACTCATGCCACCCAGAACTCACCCCCCAAAACTCCACCCCCCACCTGCCTAAGGCTCTGGGAGGGAGTTGGGTGAGGGAGACGCAGGGGGAGCACCCGGGGGCAGCAGGCGGGGCCAAGGGAGAGACCCGGCCCCAAAATTGCTGGAGCCCGATGGGCCACATTAGGGAGGTTCTCAGGCTGCAGATGACCCGCGGGTCGGGACTTTGAGACCCCTGGTCTAGTCTGACCTCTTGTCTACCACAGGCCATAGAACTTTACCCAGTAATACCTGCATCCAGCCCCGTTACCTTTTTGTCTATAAGATAAGGTTTCACTCCTTTTCTTAAAATGGACACAAACCATCTGTACAGTTTCTAAAGCATATTTTTAATTTTTCTTATTCTTTTATTAAAATTTAGGTTCCATAGTTTCACAGAATGTTTCCTTTTTTAAAGAGCTCATTTAATAAACTGTAGCATCCAAACAAGCGTATTCAACAAAATGGTCACCCATGTATTCTGTGTGTTGAAGCTCTTTAATAGCTCACTTAATTTTATTTTAAAAGTCAATACAATTTTATAACATTTTTAATAGTTATATCATTTACCTTCCAGCTGCTAGTAAGTCAAACTCATCCCTGTTCCAGCCAAACTAAAAAAAAAAAATACATATACATTATGTACACGCTCACACAGGCTTCAAGAGATAATAAAATTAAGTGGATGCTCTGAGTAATAAAGCATTGGCAGCAGCCCAATCTTCCTTGAAAATCTGAAGGGATTTTTGTTAGTTTTAAATTATAAAGTGCATTAATAAATTAAAATTAACACAATACAAGTAATGAAATATTCAGCATTACTCATTTTTTTGTTTTAACAGAGAAAACAAACCATATATGAAAAACCACATACAGGCCACTCTGTGGTTAGTAATGGCAACTTTTCGTGAGAGAAACTAAATAATTTTTATCTCACATATTTAAGTAAGTTATGGATAGAACTACTACTAATGACCTGAACTAAAAAAGGAAAAGTTTAGCGAGACATTCTAAGCAGTCAAAGTAGTATAAGGTTTTAAAATGAACTATGTATTAATCTTATATTCATACACACACCTAGTAATATTTTAATATGCATCAAAAAGAAAAAAAAGAGATGTCAACATTCCAAGTGTGTGATCATAAAGGTATTATGTATATACAAGTGCTCAAAAAACACCACATATCCTGCCTTGTGTTATTTCTGTAGCTAAATTAATCTGAGAAACATCACATTAAAATTCAACTTAAAAAAAAATTGTTTAACCCTAGCATACAGACCAGCACAAGAAGAAAATACTGCTCACCAGCATTTTATAAACAAAACAAAAAAGCACTTGTGCCACCTTGTGGCAAAGGACATTTTCCATCTCACAATCTTATGCACTACAATTTGAACGTAAAAAAGATTAAGGGTGAAATCCTGGCCCCATTGAAATCAACACCAAAACTCACATTGACTTTAATGGGGCCATGATTTCACCCAGTGTCTCTATTTTTTTGTACTTCAGATAAAACATTATGTGAACAATAAATCCCACATGGAACAAGAGAGCTTGCCATGACCAGATGCCTCTTGAATGCCCCCTATGGCCAGAGATCATTCTCTGGCACCCTGCCTGTGTTTCCCCCTCTTCCGGTCCCCTCAATAATTCACTCAGTCCAAAGTTCAGCAAGTCACTCCCCTTCTGGGAGTACAATTTATTTAGTCCTCTCAACACACACTGGTCCTCCAGACCCCAACCTCAATTCATTGTCTCTCCCCTCTTAGGCCTGGTCTACACTGGGGGGGGGAGGGGCGAATTGATCTAAGATACGCAACTTCAGCTACGAGAACAGCATAGCTGAAGTCGACGTATCTTAGATCGACTTAGAATCACTTACTTCGCATCCTTGCGGCATGGGATCGACGGCTGCTGTTCCTCCGTCGACTTCGTTTCCGCCATGGTGGAGTTCCAGAGTCGACGGCAGAGCAATCGGGGATCAATTTATCCGTGTCTACACTAGACGTGATAAAATTGATCCCCGATAGATTGATCACTACCCGCCAATCTGGCGGGTAGTGTAGACGTATCCTTACGTCTCCAGCCCTTCTTTCCAGAGCTGGGTCCCAATTCTCTCTTCCCCCACCCAGTAGGAATTTGGCCCTCCAAGGCCCAACCCTGATTCAATCTCCCCCACTGCACCACTTAGGTAGGGAGTTGAGTTCCAAACCTTCCTTCATAAAGCTGGGTCCTAATTCACATTCACTACCAGGCTTTACCTGGCTGGAGTTCAGCTTCCTGGCTCAGGCTACTACATTCTGCTGGTATTAGGTCTTTCCTATAGGAGAAGCCTCTCTCACTTCCTACAGTCACTTTACAATTACCTGAGCTTCTAATTTCATTGCAACCACCTGCTGCCCTTTATAGGGAATTACCTGATCCAACTCAGGTGTGCCTCTTTAGTAATCAGCATTGACTAGCCCCATGCTTTCCGGCCTTAATGGGGGGGCCTAAGGGGACCATTTTAACATATGTATTAAATGAAACTGAAAAGATGTCATGTGCCTTATGGCAAATTAATATGAATGTCAAATGACAAAGAAAAGGCCAAAAGCTACATGACCTCATTATTTTTATTAAAATTTAGATATTAAATTAAAAAGAAAAAAGTACTTGACAATGATTACTAACTGTTCATTCATATGTATTCACAGTACTATGAAAAGAGGATTAAGCCCCCGTTATGAAAAACTGACTTATACTTACAGAATGAATGAGTGGTCCTAATACAATGCCACTGTCAACACATCTACCAGTCACAACAATATCAGCTCCAAGGTCAAGAGCCCTGCTTATTGGTCTTGCTCTAACATAACAAAAAAAACACAACATTTTTGAGTATTTAATTCACACTTTTAAAATAACTATTTTTAAAATTTCTTTTAAAAATTTAATTTATGCCAGAGGTATCACATTACATCATGCACACATCCTTTTTGATATTAACTTAAAAACACCCATTCTAACTATCTGAATATGTTCATTATATAAAGGATCATTCATTAGAAACACAGGGCAAACTAATAAAGCTAGCCACCTAAATTATGCAGACAAAGTTGTCTTCACACACACTCAAGAGGTATGTGTTATCTGGGGGTTCCATTTTTTTTTATTAACAACAATAATATTTAAGCACTCTGATCTTCAGATTTCAAAGTGTTTTACAGAGAAGGGCAAGTATTATTTCACAGAGGGGGAAATTGCAAAGGGCAACAGAAGGGAAAAAATGATTAAGGTTACGGAACAGCTTCCATATGAGGAGAGATAAAAAAGGCTGGGAGTGTTCAGTTTAGAAAAGAGATGACTAAAGGGGGATATGGTACAGATCCATAAAATCATGAATGGTGTGGAGAAAGTGAACAGGGAAATGTTGTTTACCCCTTCATATAACACAAAAAATAGTGAATTAAATTAAAAGACAGTAGGTTTAAAACAAACACAAAGAAATACTTCTCCACACAATGCACAGTTCACCTGAAGAACTCATTACCAGAGGATGTTGTGAAGCCCAAAAGTATAACTGGGTTAAAAAAAAATTAGATAAGTTCATGGAGGATAGGTCCATCAATGGCTATTAGCCAAGATGATCAGACAACCCCATGCACTAGGTCACCCTAAACCTCCGACTGCCAGAATCTGGGACTGGATGACAGGGGATAGATCACTCAATAACTTGCCCTGTGATGCTCATTCCCTCTGAAGCATCTGGCACTGGCCACTGTCAGAAGACAGGATACTGGGCTAGATGTTATGTTATGTTCTGCTGCCTCGTGTATAGCTCATTGTGACATTTGCTTTTTTATATATTGAGGGTCAATAAGTAAACAAGCCAAGAGCAATTTCAAAAGAAAATATTGACTGACAAACTAAGACAGCAGCAAAGAGTCCTGTGCCACCTTATAGACTAACAGACGTATTGGAGCATGAGCTTTCATGGGTGAATACCAGACGAAGTGGGTATTCACCCACGAAAGCTCATGCTCCAATACGTCTGTTAGTCTATAAGGTGCCACAGGACTCTTTGCTGCTTTTACAGATCCAGACTAACACGGCTACCCCTCTGAAACTAAGAGAGCTCTCTTTCAACATTTTTGTTCCATCTAGAAAAAATATGTATGCTGCATTAAATACTTACCTATCTTTCCTTGAATACTTGAAAATTTTCCTAGACAGTAATATGTGCAGTCATGTAGTCTGCATACAAATCTGTGGAAACCATTTATTTAAAGGGACCAAAAGAAAACTCCATTTTCACACAGCAGGAATGTGGATTTTTGCAGTAAGAAAATGTTTGAGAAGTTGAACAAATTAGCTATTTTTGTTTGGGAGTTTTTAAAAAAAAACAACCACCACCATGTAATGACTTTTGGTGGCCTATGTGAAAGAAACGAGAGGACTCCCTGTGCACTTCACTGTGGGCAAGTGGCTATTTTTAAAAATTACCATAAATGGGCAGCCCTTTGGGAAGTCACAGCAAAGAGGATGAGTGAGATGGATACTATTCTTATCCACAGAAGCTGTCCCTACGGAACAGGATGAAAGCAAAATAGTGGGGCTATGTGGGGAATACTGAACTGCTTATGTAGTACTTGGTATGTTAGGAGATCACTATACATACTAAGGACTAGAACTCTGGCAGCTTTCATCAGCAGTAAATTTACAACAAAAATCTTACAATATATTTGTATTCTTATCTGATTATGCTACATAGAATCATATATTTTCAGGCCAGAAGTGACCATTATGATTGTCTAGACAAGGGGTGGGCAATAATTTTTGCAAGGGGGGGCACTCCACAAATTTTGATAAGTTGCCATGGGCCGCACATTGCTACTATATTAATGGAGGGGATGTGGGGTCTGGGAGGGAGTTTGAGTGCAGGAAGGAGCTCTGGGCTGGTGCAGAGTGTTGGGGTACAGGAGGGGGTGCAAGGTGCAGGCTCTGGCTGGGAGGCACTTACCAGAGGTGGCTCCCGGCTGGTGGCGCAGCAGGGGTCAGGCAGGCACCCTGCCTGCCATAGCCCAACGCTGCTCCCAGAAGCGGCTGCAGCTGGCTGCTGCTGGCACGTCTTTGTGTGCCCCTTGTAGGGGAGGGGCAGCGGGTCTCCGTGTGCTGCCCATGCCCGCAAGCACCACCCCCGCAGCTCCCACTGGCCAGTTTCCAGCCAATGAGAGCTGTGAGGATGGTGCTGGGAGCAGAGGCAGCACGCAGGGCTGCCTTTCCCTCCCGCCCTGCCAGGGGCATGCAGAGACGTGCCAGCAGCAGGCGGCCACTTCTGAGACAGGCGTGGGGCCACGGCAGGCAAGCAGGCAGCCTGCCTGAGCACCCCGCTGCATCACAGGACTTTTAGTGGCCCGGATTCGGAGATCGCGAGGAGGCAGAAGAGGCCGGACAGAAATGTTAGATGGGCCGGATCTGGTCCGCAGGCTGTATTTTGCCCACCCCTGATCTAGTCTGACCTCCTGCATAAAATAGGCCACACAATTTCTCCCAATGATCCCTGCATCAAGCCCATAACTTATGGTTGAGCTAAAACATATCTTATGTTCTCTGCAAACAAAAGACTTTAGACTGCCAAAAATCAAAGAGAGAAGAGTTACAAGAATAGTATTTTGAAAATGAAAAGAGAACTAAAGACATTTAGTCTTTTAGAATCATATGCCAACACATTCATTGTCTTCAAGTAAACCAGGCATGTGTGTATACTTATAACTGAACAGCTTTTAAAAAATTCTGAACAGTCAAATAGTGATATAGAATAGGAATGATGGGCTAACTCACTCCTTTCCACAAAAAAGCCTGCAGAAGTGGGACAAATGGAGGAACTTTCAAGAGTTTTCTTCTTCTGACATTTTATCTGAACCTTTCCCCCAGGAGGAAAGAACAGTTATGCTCCCCATGGAACAGACAGGAAGTTTGGTTCCCAGAATCCCCAGATCCATAAAGGTTCTGGAGGGCAGGGCCACGTACGCAGAGACTTCTGGACAGCCCAGCTCCATCAGGAGTTTCACAGCAGGGAGAGGCGCCACAGAAAAGCTAATGCAGCCTAAGATTACATTACTTTTTTCACAGATTCCAATGCTTTTGTTTAGGGATGATGGCTCCAGAGCAGCAGCCCCCTGTCCCACCACCCTGTTCCATGCAAGGAGAGGAGCCTCTGCACGTGGATCTCAAGGCATTGTTGGCATTGTTTAAAATTAAACTGAACTAAATTTTTTTGGCATGAAATAAAAGCTGAGGACGAATGGTGAGTGATGCCAAAGAGCTACAACAGGAAAATCTCAGTGCTAAATATTTATGAGACAGAAAGTAAATAAATCTGACTTTGCAGGCTGCCCAACACCATTATTTTACTTTCAAACCAAAACAAACTATCTTGATGCAATCAACAGAATGTGTATGACATCAACATTTTTAAAACATACAAAACATGCAACTTCTTAAAATATCTCACCCAAGATATGCGTTCATGCTGTGAATATTCTCTGGAAATGGCTTCCCATTCTCCATATCTGTGATACCATCTCCTTTTAGGCTGTCTTTCTGTTAAAACATCCAGGTCTATGAATATTTTTAAGTATTAAATATCAGACAACAGTAAATATCCATCTTTTAGTAGCTCTAGGCAAAATGGTATTGTTAAAATACCTAACAAAAAGTAAATCACTTTAACAAACACTGTCCAATAAGAGGCTGAGTTAATCTTTTTTCATCAGAGCTTTCCTGAGGTCGGAGGAAACAAAGTCTTCAACTTCGAAGATAGTAAACCTACACAATTTATCAACTCATTGTAAGTTACAATTTCTTCAGATGCCCTTAACACATTTAAAATTGAACATAATCAAACCCTTTCCACAGAAATATCTGCTGAAATGACAGTAGTTGCATGGTCAGAAAATGAAGCTAGTGTTAAGGCTCAGGCCTCACCTCACTGGTTTCAGTAGCACAATATCAGTTCAGTCTCACAGTGGATAGCTGATAGTTCATTAATTGTGGAAGAACTTCTCTGGAATCACATGAAATATCTGGATCTGGATTACCTATCTAAACAACCTTTCTGAGGACCGAACTTCTAATCCTAGACAGCTGTCAACATTACAGGTGCCAGCAGGCCTTCTGTATTGACCCAGTTAATAAACTGGATTTTAGTGGCTTGATCTTTGACCTTTTTCTCTTCAGTCCATCCCTATTTCTTACTACCAAAGCTAAAAGAATGAGACTACTCTAATTGATTAGTAACTTAGCATTTGACAAAAATCTTCACTTCTGCAACATTTCTTTTTATTAAGTGTAAGATTGGAACTTTACACACACTAAAGTTTTATCACACTGCATTGAACAATTTAAAATGTTTGGTGTCAACAATACATATCATTATCGTTAGAGCCCTAAAAATCTGCAGATATCTGCTTTATATCTGAGGACCATGTTCGTGAATCGTGGATCGGATGCGGATATAAATTTTGAATCCGCACAGGGCTCTAATTATCATCTACATAACTATGTGTCACTCATTTGATTACTGGACTAACAAATTAGAGAATCTAAATGCTGACTGCAGATCAGGAATGTCTAAACTGTGGTCCTGGGATGATCAAAACAGCAACATACCAAAGGTGAATTCCTGGCTCCATTAGAATCAATGACAAAATCCCCACTGATTTCAGTAGGGTCAGGATTTCACCCCAGAAGTCAAAGGGTTGCACCTAATTTGTAAACAAAGGAGCAGATTCCAGCTTTCTTCACATTTAATGGCATGCTAGGAACTGTAGTGTCTGATGGCATGCCCCTGTATTAATAATTTGAGAGGGCGCAGGCCAATCTGTGACACCTGAAGTACATTTGAACACCACTGTGGCCATCTCTGTCTTAAGTTATAGCAGTTTTCCCATCAAGTGTAACATACAATGTACTGACATATCTATCAGTTTTCTGCTAGACTTCCTGAGTTAAAGGGAAAATAATCACATCTGCAAAAGATACTATATGAAACACAGCATTTTCCATTCTAATTCTCTTTGTTTTTGCATAGGCGGTGTGCATATAGAGGAAAAATGCAGCTTCTTAGCACAATATTACCTAGATTTCAAACATCTTAAGGCACCCAAATGGCAAACATTCCAACCATAAACTACCTTAGACTTAATTACAATAAGTTACCTACTAAAGAAACCAGCTTGTACTTTATAAGCTACAATAGAACCTCCGAGTTACGAACACCTTGGGGATGGTGGCTGTTCGTAACTCTGAAATGTTTATAACTCTGAACAAAATGTTATGGTTGTTCTTTCTGAACTTTACAACTGAACGTTGACTTAATACAGTTTTGAAACTTTACTATGCAGAAGAAAAATGCTGCGTTCCCTTTATTTTTTAGTAGTTTACATGTAACACAGTACTGTCCTGTATTTGCTTTTATTTTATTTTTTTCTCTCTCTCGGCTGCAGCCTGCTCGTTTATTTCCAGTTCCAAATTAGGTGTGTGGTTAACCGGTCAGTTCGTAACTATGGTGTCCGTAACTCTGAGGTTCTACTGTATTGGAAGCAGTCAACAGACATGACGCTTTGAGTCTCTGCAAAATATGGAATGTTCAATTTAAGAGATCAAAGATTCACTATTATTTAGTCTATATGGCAACTAGAAATAAAAAATAGCTTAGGGCTAAATACTGCCTTCTCTGCACTCAAAGAGCCTTATGTACAGTGGCTGAGCTTCTGTGCAAAGTGGACAAGGACTTGCAGACCTGATGCATGTGAGGTTACATCTTCTGCAGACTGCCAAGTCTAGGTACTACAGTGTTTGAGGCAGGCCAGGGTATCTGCCATTAAAGGTATCCTCCAGGCAAAAGTAATTGAGCAACTCTACAGTCTCTCCACAGCCAAAAGCAAAGTGACTACTCAGACTCGCACAAGGGGAGTTGGAGCAGATTTGGGGTGAAATTCTGGGTCCCCTGAAGTCAATGACAGAACTCCCACTGATTTTCGTAGGGCCAGGTTTTACCCTTGGACTTTATTATTAACTTTTATTTTAAATGGATCTGAAGCACACAAATCATTCCCTTTAAAATGAGTTATTTTTCTAATACACAATTTATATAGCATCATTCATGAATAGCTGGGGAAAACTGGACATTCTTCTCAATGTTAAACATACTAGAAATTCAAAGGTCCTGTCTGATTACTAAACATTTTCATCTTGCCCCCACAAATAAATATCTACTTTTGTAACATGATCCACTAGAAATACTAGCATGATTAGAATTTTGTTGAACCACAGACAAAAAGACAAGGTAGAATAACAGAGGGCCTGCTATTAGTACATTAGTACATTAGAATCCAAAACTAGTCTTACAATGTCAGCTCAAAAAGGAGAATTCATTAGCTTCTAGGTACACTCAAGTTACTATTTATCTATACTAAACATGTCAGTTTTGTGAATATACCATTAAGAACTGAAACACCAGAGCCTCTTTAGACTCTTGCAATCCCTCAGATCAGATAACTCATGCCTTCTGAGTTATCAAATATGATCCCTAGTAGTGATTATGGAATCAGCTGCATCTGCAATCAGTCGAGCTTGTTTAAGTTAAATTTGATTTGAGTAATATACATTTAACTTTGTGCATGCCATATATAAAACAGACCAAGGATAGAGGTTATTTTCTCAAATAATGATGCAATGTATAATAATTAAACAAAAGTGAAGCGCCCAATGACACCATATATTTTAAATGTCATCTCTGTGCTGTATTAAAGAATTAATCAAACTTCCCACACTTGTACTGAGCCATAAAACATCAATAAAATACCTCGCCCATCAGATCATCTCCAGCAACAACAGCTATTTTCAAATCAACATCAGCTTTCTTTGCCACCTCTTGAAGACCAGCAGCACATGCAAGTGGATTCATTCCACCAGCATTACTAATGACACGAACACCTTAACAGAACAAAAAGTTCAGTGTTAAAACCACCGGTTATACTACAAAAAAGGCTTAACACCCTGAGCCCCAGGATACACTGTTGCATGTGGTCAAGCACATGATCAATCAGAACAATAAACCAAATGTTGTGCTTTCTTATCAAGTCTACAGATAAACAGAGTTGTGATTGGTGCAACTCTGAAACTTAATAATAATTTAAATGTCTACGCAGTTCACTACTTCACTGAAGACTTTTGGGCAGAAACATACAGCTATTCTAACATTGCAGGCATAATCTGGAATTGAGAGAGGATTTTAGGGAGATTAGTACTACCTTTTACCCACAAATCTGACTTCTAAGGAGTTGTGAAGAAAATTGGTATGGCTGAATACTATTAGTATAAACCTTCTATTAGTATAAATCAGTATGTCTCTTCCACCAACAGAAGTTGGTCCAGTAAAAGATATTACATCACCCACTTTGCCTCTTTATTAATATAAACAGATAGAGATGGTCGCGAATTTTTAATGACATGTTTTTTCATTGGAAAATGCTGATCTATCAGAACTGAAACTGTTCACAGGAAAGGGTTTGTTTTGATAGATTTTTGGTTTTAGACAAAATTTTGAAACAAAAAAGTTTAAAATTGTCTAAACATCCTGTTTTGACACTTTCTAAATGAAAAGGTTGTTTTTCAGTTTGAAATGACTTTTCATTTTGAAACGTAATTTATAGTAAAAAATAAAAAGGTTGAAATCAAAACAAAATGTTTCAGAATTATCAAAATTGAAACATTTCATTTGACCCAATCAATTTTTTTCCCTGGGTTTTCTGTTCACTAAAGTTTTCAAGATACTTGCCCCAATTCAGGATAGGGAATGTTTAGGATTTTTTTTTTCTTTCCAAATTCTGAAAATTCTCTTGAATGGGAAAACCATTTCCCACCTCACTCATTAAACAGTTAACATGAAACTGGATAAAAGTACATCTCAAAGGCCTGGTCTAGCACCTGCAACGATGCAGAGCTCTCCAGCAGAGGAGTCCCGCAATCCCAGAATAGAAAGAGGTCCCAGCATGGAGGACCGAAAGTCCAGGATCTGATCGCAAGGTTTCTAAAGCCATGAAAGACAAAGGATGAAAGTGAAGGACCTAAGACAAGGTATCAAAAAGTCCCCAGACATGCCGCTTCTACAGGCACTGCATGCCATTCTAGGTGGGTCTGCCACCAGTGCCCCACCAGTGACGGACTGACTCGGAATCAAACTATAATATATATTAAATTATATGAAGAGAAGGTCCACACAAATGGACTTAAAAATTCTAAATATTTACACTTTAAAACATTCTAAATATTAAACTATAATATATATTAAACTATATAAAGAGAAGGTCCACACAAATGGGGATAGAAAAATAGTCCCTCTAGACATTTCAAGCAGACTCTTCCACGCCAGGACATCCCGATATAGAGAACCACCATCGCTCTACTAGCATGCTGCATATGTCTGTCTGTGGCGGTGATCTCGGGTGCAAAAACTGCATCTAAGTAGGGCAAATAGTGTAGTGTTACTATTGTTAATGGTTTACAATTAGGTTGCATAACAATGACCCTCTAACAAACACCACGTGCGAGAGGCCACAGAGAGAACAAGCATGCATTGAGTTCCTCGCGTGGCGCGGGCGGGGCTGGCTGCAATCCTTTTTGCTTTGCACATTGCCTGCCTTAGGGAGAGCACACAGCCAGTAAGTAATAAATGTAGTATGTACTGTAAGGCTTACCAGGACAAGAGGCAAGAGCAGCCTTCTCTTTCTCTTTCTCGCTCGCTCTCTCAGTGCAAATGCGCGCCAATGAGGAGTATATCCAAAAAAAATCTCGTACTGAGATCTCCTGAGACTTGGTTCCTCTCTTTGTTGTTCACTGAAACTGACTACTAGACTGTGTTTACTGTTGGCAATGTATGTGTTGTGTTCAAAAATTCACACTTTTTTTTTCAGAAAGAAAAGACAAGGGACGACATGTTCAGGAAACTGATGGCCAGCTCCAGGCGGGAGGCGGCAGAGAGAGAGAGGAGAGGAGAGCCTGTGTCAGCAGCATCGCACACACTTGTAGATGTTCTGCAAGACCGCAGTCAGAGGAGAGAGCCCCCTGCAGTGCATCTGCACCCGCCAACAACCAGAAGTCCTCCTCCCCCCTCACCCAAGACAAGAGGGCCGAGAACTGTCCCTGCCACCGCAGCACACCGATAATGTTAGAGACACTGTCGCTGCTGGTAATTTGTACAAGCTTTTTTTTTAGCATCAACCAACCAGTCCTAACTCAAAAAAACCCCCCCTGTACATTATTATTAGCGGTAAAACTGTTGTTTTTGACTGTTTCACACGCTTCTGGTGTCTGTGTCAGAAGACTGTTCTGTGTGGGGGGGGTAATGTGTCACTGCAGCCCCCACACAGCATGCCTACAGACTTGGCTGCAGGGTCAATGCACAGACACACACAGACACTAGGCACCAGGCACAGGGACAGTGGTGTGTGGTGTATGTCGCCCTGCTTCTTTCCTGATGTGCAGGGTGTGTGCAGGGTCCGCATCCCTGAATGTAATGGCAGGCTTTGTTTCACATGCATTTTGGACGCTGGGATATTCTCTCAGCACGGTGTCTGGCTGATCGTAAACAGCAGCCAGGCACCATTCTGCACTTGCTCAGCCGGTAGTTGAAGAGTTCCGATCACTGTAGCTAAACAGACCAGAGTTCCTGAACAGGGGGGGACAGCAAGTCACACAGTTCAAGAAAGTGCCCCCGCGCCCTGAAGTTTTTCGCAGCCACACTGTGTGTCATCAGACCAGCACAGCACGTCGGTCCAGTCCAGTCTGTGTTTCCCGGCCCGCCCAGAATCGCCACCACCCACACCATGAACTTGACCCCATGCCACCCACTCAATGACGACATAGTCCTGTAGCCCAAAGGAGACAAGAAAAATGCACTTTCCCTTTTAAAATAAACACATAGCTCAATTTATACAGTACATAATATATAGTGTATTAGGTATGGGGAAAATGAGAATTCCCTTTGTTGAATGTTTTCATTCAAACCATAGAAAAAAAACAGTCAGACTTCCTATATTCAACTTTGAAGTAACAAAGTACACAATGAAGATATGAACACTGTGAGGTTCTGAGCACCCCAACTAATACTGAAGACAATAGTAGTTAAGAGTGATGAGCACTTCAAAGATCAAGCTATAAATTATTAAAGTTATCCAACCCATATTATTCTATAACATACCTTTCCTGTGAATGTCCTTAATATAGGGACCCATTGCAGTAAACACAAAATCAGGAGTGTAACCCAAATCCTGAAATAATAAAAAATTATATAATGTACTTTCCAAATCTTTGTCATGGGTAAATCAACTCCTTCTTTTTATTGGCTTTTAGATTGCAGAAAAGATTGAAAAACAGCCTATACTCATTTTCTTAATTCTATAATTAAAAATGGTGGATTTCCTTTTCTAAAGGAAACCTAGAAAACATTTCTCTAAAATAAAAAAATCCTTAACTTAGCAATATATATGTTAAAATAAACACAACACAAATGGACATCAGTATATTTTCACAGACGTCTAATTATATATTTCAAAACACCACTATTTTTAATTAGCCTACAGGGAACAAATAATCCAATCAATTCCATTTATAAAGTAAAATACAAAATATCGACAACATACAACAAAACACTTCACAACTATCTCATTCCAGGAGATGTTTTATTGAAGCCATATGAATTGAGACAATGCATTCAAATTTCAAGCCATGTGTACCTAACTCTCTGCTGGCATAAAATGACAGAACTCCTTTGAAGGCAATGAAGTTCTGCCAGTTTCATTAGCAGATATTTGGCCCATTGTTTTTAACATTGAATTGAATTCATCCACAAACTAATGGGACTACTCATGTGACTAAAATTACTCATATGCCTAAATCTTTGCAAGATTAGGGCATAAGGACTCAACCCTGCTCTCACTGAAGATAATGGGAAAACTCCTTTTGAATTCAGTAGGCCTGACCTTATGAGGGACTGACCAACTGCTGAAATAATAAAGGCTAATGATGTTTAGTACCACTCAAGATTCCACCCTGAAATTGATATATGAATGGTGAGGGATAATTTCCTCCTCTAGTGAAATGCAGCAATCTCTGGAGCAGCCAAGATCAAATATTTGAATCTCAAATTAATATGTTTATTAAACCTATGAAGCTATTACTATATTTATATTAAAGTGCATCTTATATTCAGACATGACTATAATTTACAGAATAAGAATGAATAATGGAAACTACAATGACTACTCCTGAGGGCATTCCGCACCAAAAAAATAAAAATTATGCGCACAGTATTTTAAAATTCTGCAAAATTCTGCAAATTTTATTTGTCAAATAAATGTGGAGGCTCCAGCATGGCATTGGGGAGCACATGCCACTGGCTGCACAGAGGTGGGAGATCACTGTGCAGCTCCCCCCCCAGGACACACACTCAGCGATGAGGCTGCACCCAACCCTGATACAGTGCAAGGACCGGGCCTGCCCCAGAAACACCCCAGGGCCCTGCCCCTCCATGCCTGTGAACCATTTGTGAGCAGGCAGGCTCAGCAATGCAGGATCCAAGTGTGGAGGGGCTTAGTGTGGGGGGATCCAGGTGTGGGTTCAGAGGGTTCTGTGTGGGGCAATCCGGGTATGGATGGCTCAGTGGGGCATCTGGGTGCGGGGGGGGGGGGGATCTGGATGCACAGGGGCTTGTTGAGGGGTTCTGGTGCAATGGTAATGGGACTCTGCAGGGGGATCCAGGTGAAGGTGATTGGAGCTAAGTGAGGGGGCTCAGTGGGGGGTCCAGATGCTGGGGGAGTGGGGCTCAGTGGGGATCCAGGTGCAGCTGGGTGGGGCTTGGTAGTCTGATATACGTTCGGGGGAAGTGGAGCTCATCAGGAGGGTTCTGAGTGCAGGTGGGGGTGAGGCACAGCAGGAAGGACTGGGTATGAGGGGGTCTGGATGCACAGAGGAAGGGTGGATGGGGGAGCAGCTTCCTATATAGGGATCCCTCCCCCTGCAGGTGAGGAGCAAGGGGTACAGGAAGGGGGTGGGAGTTTGCAGAGCTTTCTGTAGCTGGGGTAGAAATCTGGTGGTGGTCTGACCCAGCCCCAGAAGTCATGCAGGGGAAGAGGAAGTCCCATCCTCTCCAGCCTAGCCATGACTAGCAGCTAAACCCGGCACAAGGTAGGAGCCACCAGCTGGATCTTCCCCAATCCCGCCTCCTGCACCATAGTGATTTACCTCTCTGCCGGCTGCCCTGGGCATCCGAAACATACTGCTGGGGAGGGCCACATGACCGCTCTTGTGGCTTCCCTTTGCTTTCCCGTCAGAAAGTCATTTTCCTGCAGGGAAGCAAAGAAATCTGCAGGGGACATAAATTCTGGGCATGTACAGTGGTGCAGAATTCCTCCAAGAGTAAACAACACTCTGATCTTGCAATATGTTTGTATTGCAATTAACAGTGTCTTTCTAATAGAGCTATATTGCTGCTATTTCTTAGTAGTAAGATTTTATGTTAGTCAATCAAATCAGATCTGCCATCTGTCATTGCAAATTAAAATAATCAAGACTAAACGTTTGCACTGTAAGACTATTAATATTCTCCTATGTAAATACTAAGCTTACTCTTGCAGATTCTTATTCATACAAGTAGTCCCAGGAGCGTTGGCTGGATTGGGCCTGATTTATTTTAAAATCTTAATGTTTGTATGATAATGCTTTCCAGCCAACCGTTCTGCATCACTCAGCAACTGAAAAGATTTGAAGCACTTTTAAAACATTGATCACTTTGTGATATCAGAACATTTCAAACAGCTCAAACTGTAAAACTTAGTTAATGAAATCAAACCATCAGTTATACAATTCTTGAATAATTGCTTGAATTATTATTTCAAACTTAAAATCATTCTTTCCTTACCGGTGATTTGGCTTTTGCAGCTGTCAACAGAGACATTGTAATTTCAGAAAGATAATCAAAAACCAGAAAATCCAGTTTTCCTCCATAGAGAAGCTGAGGAACTAATCAAAAATACATTAAGTAGCTCTTAGTTGAAAGACACTAAATATTTTGTTGTTTGGGGGCTGATGCTTAGTGTTGTGCTTTGATCACTGTTTTATTTATGTATCGGAGAGGAAGGGGGAACTATTTTAAAAAACAAACAGCCCAAACACAAAACACCGTACCTATATCTAGAACTATCCCTACAGCATAGGGCGAGGGGGGCGGGAGGGGGAGGAGGCCCCCTGCTGGCTTTGCCAACGCCACTAGAGATGCTCATGCCCATCCAGTGGGGCTGACAGTTTTCGGAGCGTAGGCATCCCCCCTGCTTGGGGTGCCTCGCGCGGGACGGGCGCTGACGGAGGGCGGCTCTACTAACCCCCCTCTCCCGGGGGTGGCTCAGCCCCCATCCCCGCGGCGCTGCCTCAACTTTGCGCCTGTGCCTGGGCTCGAGCGCGGCGAGGCAGCGGCTCCGGCTCTCGTTTCGCGCGCCGCCCGCCCCGTCCGCTTCCGGTGACGCGCGGGTTGTTTTGCTGGGCTCAGCCCCCACCCCAGCGGGAGGCCGCGCAGTGTGTGGCCGTGCGGCGGCGGCGGCGGCGGCGCGCGCTGGGGGGGGGCTGGTGCATCTCCCCGCCCCTCTGCCCGTCCCCCAACCCCGGTACCTGAGGCCGCCGTGTCGCCCCAGAAGCCCGCAGCGCAGCCCACCCGCACGGCCGCGCCCGCCTGGGGCTCGCAGGAGCCGCCGCCCAGGTTGCTCCAGCGGCGGCGGCTGCTTGTTGCCCGCAGAAGCCGGGGGGCAGCGGCGCCCCTCAGCCCCAGCAGCGCGGCGGCGGCGCAGCTCATGGTGGCTCCGGGCGCGCCAGGCCGGGGCGGGAGGCGGAGGCGAAGGGCTGGGCCGCCGCTGACTCAGCCCCGGGGCCCGATCCGGCTCCCGCCGCCTCCCTGCGGCTGGATCGGGCCCGATCGGTGCTTCCCAGTCCCCACCACCAAGGCCCGGGGGGCCGGCCCTGCCTTGGCTCCGGGGCAGAGGCCCTGGGCTGGCAGCACTAAGGGCCTCGCGAGCTAGTGACAAATTAGCCCTGCCTGCCTCCTGCCACTGAAAAGTGTCACCAACCCGGCCTCTTCCCCCATGTGCGAAAAACAACCACCCAACCCCTGGCTCCTGCTGCAGGCCACCTCGGTAGCCTGTGGGCAAAGAGACAAACCAGGAGGATAGGCTAGTTATTGAGCCACCAACATGTGCTAGTCCCTGTACAGCAATAGAAAGGCAGAGCTACAGCCCCAAGAAGTTTGCAATTTAAAAAAGCTGCAGCCAGACAATGATTGGGAAAAGGGTTGCAAGGTGCAAGCAGAACGATCAGGGCAGAGATTGGCTCTGAGTTGTTACTTTCAGTGGAAGGAGTGTCTATATTTTAATGTATATGATCCCAAGTCGTCCTCTAAAAAGCCTGCACATGAACACACTTGATGCCACAAGGTGAACAGGGAACCTTTCTTTGGGACATAGCTAATCATTTCTCACACCTTGAAGAATGAAACTGACTAGCCAGAATCCCCTTTTCTTCAGTTAACTTTACTTTCTATGCATGCACAGTAGTGTAGCTAAGTTTTTAATATTACAAAGGAATGTTTACTTTTAAAATTTGATTTTTATCCAATATCACTGTAATATCTGAGCACATAAGAAACAAAAATCAATTTGTCCAGGCAACAACACTCTGTAAAGCAGAGATGATGTAGATCGTTATCCCCGTTTGACAGATGGGGAACTGAGGCAGAGCGAGAGTAAATCATTTGCCCAAGGTGACAAAAGAAGCCTGTGGCAAAGACAATAATTGCAGTTGGAGCTCCCAAGTCCTGGTCTAGCGTATTAATCACAAGACCATCCTTAAAACCTACATTTTGATCCTAAACTATTTCAAAGTGCTTCTTTAAACCAGGAGCTAATGTAACTCACATTCTGTCCTAATTGATTCAGAATGTTGGCTGCACTCAGGGTGGACTGATTTAAATCACCAGGTGGAAAGCCTCTATTTAAATCATCAATTTTTATCAGCGTTTCCATTTGTAGGTCAGTTATTTTCTAAGAAAGGTGCATTCTCATTGGTTGATATAATTATAAAAACATGTTGGTTTACAACATAATAGAGCCTTTACCCTACCTTTTGTACATCTTTTTGCTACCTAGGAGAGACACTATAACTATATATATATATATATATTTAAGCAATTATATAGCTTAATATTTTCATATTCTTATTTAATTATACATGTTTAGTATGTTAGAAAATGATGAATAATCTATTGCTTTTACTAGATAATAAACTTTTTGCTCATGATTTGTATAAAGCTGCATTAGGATGGCATCTGGAATTTAATTAAACACACAAAACAGCATATAACATTAATTTTTATTTAACAAAGCAACCTTAAATGTTTCTGATACATAAACTTCTCTTATCATAACGTTTCATATTTACAATGAAATGATTTATTAAATGGGGATTAACTATTCTTTAATTTAAATCAGATTTTTAATTTTGTTTAAATTGTTTTAATTTTTTTAAAATAGTTATTTTTAAAAAGAAATTGGGTACAAGCCTAATGCAGTTAGTGGATTTCCACCTGCTTACATCATGTCTGAAACTGTCCATTTATTGATTTCCCCCCCATACACACACACACACGTACTTTTGTATGTAAGCTAATGGAGAAGCTAGCAACAACAAAATCTCCAGTGCCGTGTATTTACTGCCAGTGTCCTGGATCCTTGTCAGTCAGGCTTCAGGCTATGGCAATATCCATCAACAGCACTTTTAAACAGTACTCATTCTGCTAGACCTGTATGAGTCACTTGATACGACGGTGATTAGGCCTCAAGTGGAGTATTGTGTCCAGTTCTGGTGCCTCATTTCAGGAAAGATGTGGACAAGTTGGAGAAAGTCTGGAGTAAAGCAACAAAAATCATAATCAGCTGAGGATAATCATAATCATACATAGAATAATCATAATCAACTGAGGATCTAATAGTGTTCCTCCACTGCAAGCTTATTCATGTATGTGGTTGAGAAATATCCAGAGAAATCTCAGTCACTAGTATAAAACTATATATATTCGTATACTATGGAAGTACCAGGATGAAATCCTGGCTCTAATGAAATCAGTGGCAAAACTCCCATTGACCTCAATGAGCCCAGGATTTCACACCAAGAAAGATTATTATTGTGTCCTACACAAACTGATGGTGTTAATAGAAAAAATAATTTTACTAGGATGGCCAGTAGATGGCTGTGTTGCACCACCTATTACATCCATGATCCTGGTCTAGCCTGCAAAATAATTATCTGGTCACAAAAAGAAGTGGCTTCATCATGCCAATAAATGTCAGTTGTTCCAGTCAACACCAATTGTAATTTGTGATATAACTGGTATATTATCAGGCAAATGTATGTATTGTTTGGCAGAGTTAAGCATAAACATGAATTAACTTAATTTGATGTTCTGTATAGGGGATTCACTTGGATCGCAGAGAGACTGGGGATGCCTCACTTATTCTTGTAACTTCCTTCAAATACTGTCATACCATAGATTTTGACAGCGATTGTCCACAGATCTTTTCTGATTGGGTAGGCCACGTATAGGTCTGCATGTGCTAAAGATAAACCAAGCACTTAATCCCTTACGGTAGTCTATGCATTCATCTACTTCAGTGGTTCTCAAACTGGGGTTCGCGAAATGTTACAGGGGAGTCTTGGGAAAAAATTCCCTAGTGGCAGACAGAGCTGTCCCTAGGGACCCAGGGCAGCACAGGGCCAGCAGCACAGAGCCCCTGGACTTCCAAGAACTAAGCAGATCAAAGCAAGCATATCTCTCACACTGAGGAGATTTAAACTTCAAGACTCCTTATAAGAAATGGAAAGGGAGGTGGATATTTTTTGCTGTTTTTAATATTAAATAGGCAGCTAGTCTTGTTTTTTAAATTATTATGAAGAACAAGTTTAAGCTTTGTTGTAACATGAGTTGTTTGTCTGGACTGCTCAAGACCTGAATGCTTGTGTAGGAGGAACTCTGAGTTGGCTTCTTAAATACCTTCATGCTGTTTCACATCTGATACTCCTTGATGAAACATAGGAGACTTGTCTTATAACAGGCTTATTCAAAGTGATACAAGCTACAGAAGTGAGATCTTGGAAGAGTGTTGCTGTTTTCATAATGTAATAAAAATACTATAATGATAATTAATAATAAATAGTGTGTAATAAGATTGTCATAAAAACAAATTTGATATTTCCAAGATGACTGCTTTTATAATTTAGACTCAGGTAAAGGAGAAAATCCCTGGAAACATTCATTTTTAGGAGGGGGTTGCGTGAGGCTTGACATTTTACTGGAAGGGGTTCACAGCTTGTTAAAGTTTGGAAACCACTGATCTACTTCATTTAACTTGAGTGGAGGGCTACATTTTTTTTGGATTTACAGTAATTAAAATTGAATTAAAAATGGTGTATACATTTATAAAGGACAGGCTCTTTTTTACAGGCAGAAAAAGTGGTGACATAGGATACCTGGATGATAGGGGCAACAAAAGAGTCAGAGCGTGTGGGATATTAAGGGCAGTCATTTGCCAGTTTGCTTAGAGCTGTGGAACTAGAGCCAGCCCTTACTATTAGTATTAGTATTATTTATTTATAGATGAGGTATTTGTATTCCAATAACACCTAAGGCCTTAGCTAAGATCTGGGTCCCACTGTGCTAGATCCGTCTATCTTTGAGTTTTATACTGCTGCCCATCACTGTAGTATCTGAGTATAAACTCATAATAACAGATGCTTTCCTGGAGAGCTTACAATCGAAATAGACCAATGAAGACAGCGGGAGGGGAAACAGAGGTATAGAGAGGTGAAGTGACTTGCTTAATGCCACACACCACATCTGTGGCAGGGCTAGAAATAAAACACTGGTGTCCTGATTCCCAATTCAGTGCCTATTCACTAGATAGTAGCCCTACATAAAGAGCTCATTTTGGTGAATCATGCCCTTCAGAAAGTACCTACTGTATCTCTGAAAGACTTGGTTGGGTAGCAGTTGGGATGCAACTACAAGAACCACTTAACTGTCAACTGCAACAGTATTAACATACTTCTTTATTCCTTAGTGAAAGTATAAATGAGCTACTTACAGGCCATTTTCATGCTGGGTTTGGGAAATGTTGCAGTGTTGTAAGTTTCAATTTTGTAGTTTGTTTTTTTTATGTGAATCACCTAATACAGACTTGAAAAAGTAAAATTGCACATACAGGACATTAGATGGCACTATATGGTTATTACTGAAGTCCAGTCATGACTGTATAGTTAAGTTTATGTAGTAATGGTCTGATACATAGGGTTGCTGATAAGATATAGATAGAAATATCTTTATTTCCAAGCCATAGTCACATGAGGGTCAGCATTACAAAAGGTAATAACCTGTTCTATGGCAGGGGCCAATCACCACTGACTCCGGTGGCTACTGTGAAGTTTATAAAACACTTACTGTTCTGAGCCTGATTTTGAACCTCCTCCCCTTTCCCCTAAATTCTGAGAGAGAAAAAAATGCCTTTTGGCCTGAAATTTTGCTAGCCTAATGTTTATGTCAGAGAATACTTTGAGGGAAAAGTCATTATTTCAAGTTAGGGAACATAAAAGAAATAGTGGGGGAGGAGGGGAAATTATTCTAAATTCTCTCTATAACTCAAAAACAGGTTGACTCAAAAACTTCAAAATTGTTTTGTAGATGTGTTCCCACTGACATCCCACACAAATTATTGTTCTCTTTTTAGAGTTTTAGACCCAGTTCTGTAATGAGCTTCATACAGACAGACCCCAACATTACCCCAAAGCCACACTGAAGTCAGTGATAAACAATAAAAGCTCATTACTAGCAACAGTTAGAACCTCAGAGTTACAAACACCAGAGTTATCAACTGACCGGACAACCACACACTTCATTTGGAACTAGAAGTACACAATCTGGCAGCTGCATAGACCGAAAAAAAAAAAAAGCAAATACAGTACAGTACTGTGTTAAAGGTAAACTACTAAAAAAAAAGGAAAGTTTAAAAAGATTTGACAAGGGTAAGGAAACTGTTTCTGTGCTTGTTTCATTAAATTAAGATGGTTAAAAGCAGCATTTTTCTTCTGCATAGTAAAGTTTCAAAGCTGTATTAAATCAATTGTCAGTTGTAAACGTTCAAAAGAACAACCATAACATTTTATTCAGCTATGAACATTTCAGAGTTACAGACAACCTCCATTCCCTATATGTTCATAACTCTGAGGTTCTACTGTATTTCATTTCCCACAGATCCTGCCTGTAGGTACTGTAAGCTACGTCATACAATTTGCTGAAACATTTCCACAGTCTGCAAGAGCAGCTCGCAAGGAATATTATAGAGTTTATAAATTCCAGAGAGACTGCTGCAGGATTTAGAAGCTATTGGGTAGCCACTACAGATATTAGAAGCTCTTTTGTCCTT
The DNA here is from genome assembly GCF_016161935.1 of Mauremys reevesii. Taxonomy (NCBI): domain Eukaryota; kingdom Metazoa; phylum Chordata; order Testudines; family Geoemydidae; genus Mauremys; species Mauremys reevesii. The sequence continues at coordinate 60,618,447 of NC_052627.1, read as the reverse complement.
ATTTGCTAGAAAAGAACCGTCAAGAGGTGTTATCAGAATTTTATAAGCTAAATTGTCTCTTTCTCAAAAAAAATTTCAGTTTTAATTTTCAAAATTCTTATTCATAAATGTTGTAATTGTTCCCTTAAGCCTCATGATACAAGTCTCTGCTGTTCCTGGAAACTGTCAAAAAAAGATTAATGCTTAGTAGCTTTTTGATAGCTTGTTTATGCTCAATAACTCTTGTTTCTAACCAGAAAAAAATAAAGAGCAAGAAACGAGCATGTTACTATCAGTTTAAATTATACTTTAAGAAGCTTGGGTTATATCAGGACAACAGCTAATTATAGAGATGATAATGCTGCAATGGAGGATAGTAAAGCTAAGGACAAAATTCTTAGCCAGATCCTCAGCTACAACTGAGGAGTACACAGTGCAAGTCAGAGAGTGAGCAAAGGTAGCACAAAGCTCACTTTGGCATTCCCATTATCCTGAAGCAGCTGTGTTTATGACTGGTCCTCAGGCATAAGCTAGAGGAGCCTGTATTGATATTGAAGGGCATAGGATAGTGAGTTTTCCTTATTGCTGAAAAAAGTATGAGAAAATATCTTTTCAACGTGTTTTGCTGGTTTTTTTTGTTTAGCATGCAATTAAAAATCACACTTACTAAAATGTTGGAACACAATGTTCCACAAGCCAAACTCTCCTATTCCATAACAAATTTTGCTACGTTGCCATTTGTTTTATTATCTCTGTTCCTTTCTGAAAGTACTATATCAATAACTGCCAACATTTAGTTCAGTTTATTGTACACCACAGCTTCAACTAATTACAAAATATTCAGCAAATATTTGAATTGATTTCTTATCTTATCATTACAAATTAGTGCATATTTTTGTTTAACAAATAGAGTTCACTACTCTTCTACTCAAGGTAAAGTACACATTGTAATCTCTCTTTTGAAGATACTCTAAAAATTAACCTTTTCTAAATGAACCAACAGTCTAAACTGTTCTTTTTAAATCAGTAAAAAGCTGAAATTTGCAATGCAGCATTTCATAGAAAAATATTGTGTCACAAACTCCCAAAAGCATCATAATTCAATACTAATGATCAGGTTGTTCCCAGCAAATCCTATTGTGTTTAGGAATTTTAGCATATGCAAATTTAACGTTGTCACATGCTCTGTGGCCCAGACAAACCCCAGCTACAACAGAGCAAAGTAATAACATACAGTCTTTTGTAAGCACAAACTGTATTACTCTTGTTGCCTTGTATCACATTTCTGTTGTTATTAAAGCTATCTCCTCTCTTAATTGCTTGGGATTTGAATGGTACTGAAACAAAATCTCTAGTGTTTTTTATCATGTAAATGTGTAGATGGTTAAAAATTAATATGAGGAGACTTTTCAAAAGATTGGTAATTCCTTCAAATCATCATGTTATTAAAACCCTGTTCCTAAGTTCTTTTGTGCTTTTAGGATAAAATTTTCAAAAGCACTTAAGTAATTTAGGAGTTTAAGCCCCATTGATTTTCAGGCTCCTAAATCATTAGCTGCTTCTGAAAATTGTACTTTTAATACTTCTAATGTCAAAAGGAGTATTGGTCATTGAAGGAGTACAGGACTGGGCATGTAGAAATCTTTATAATCTTCTTCCAAACAATTGTAGGTACTCTCTAAGGGCCTGTTATGTAACTCTGTACAATTTTCAAAACACTCTGCAGAGAAACTGTAGTTCTGTAGAATGCAGGAAAAGGCAAGTGAGTCCAGAAATAGATTGTGGGCCAAATTCTGACCTGACTTACACCAGGGCAACTTCATTGACTTTAGTTGACTTCAGGGGGCATTGCACAGGTGAAACTGAGTTAGGAGCAAATCACTCCTACCTTTCTGGCTGCAGAGGATTCCATCCTTGATAACATAATTGATGTGGTTGCTCTGCCAAAGGGGGGCAATGTTTTTGGGGCACACTCAGGGGCACACCCATGCACATCATGGAGCTCAGACCCAGGGTGGTTTTCTGTGTGTCAATATGCAGTGGTTGAATATGAGAGCAGAGACTAGAAGGGGCTCAGGATCATAGGAGCTGCTGCATGGATCCTTCCATCCTCTTCCCCCAGGGAGAAGATGCAGAAGCTATCTCAGACAGGCAACAGCTTAGTGTTAAGTCTGCTGCAGCACTCTAAATGAAAAGATTATCATTTTTTAAGATATAAATAGACATTGAAATAAATATATGGATTGGAGACAGACTCTGCCTTGTTTAAACTGTAAATGTATTTATCAGAGAACGGATACGGGAACACTGCCCACAGGCGGATCCACATACACAGAATTGTCTAAGCTGGCAGTGCTTTTGCTGTGTAAGCTGTGCTGTCCTAGGGCAGAGATACACCTACACTTTCTACTTGTTTGCTCTTCTCAAACAAAAATTAAAACAACCCGTGCCTGTACTGTCCTTAGTTCATGATGGACAAGGTGTATAGGGCACTATCTTTTATTGGACCAACATCTGTCCGTGAGAGAGACAAGCTTTCAAGCTTACACGGAGCTCTTCTTCATGTCTGGGAAACATACTCAGCGTCACAACTAAATACAAACTGGAACAGATTGTTTACCATAAGTAGTTAACACACATTTTAAGGCAGTGGTTCTCAACCAGGGGCCCAAGGCCCGCTGGAGGACCATCAAGCAGGGCCAGAATTAGACTTGGTGAGGCCCAGGCCAGAAAGCCAAAGCCCTTCTGCATGGGGTTGAAGCCTGGGCCCTGAGCTCACCCACCCAAGGCGGAAGCTGAAGCCTGAGCAATGTAGCTTTGCGGGGGCTCCTGTGGCATGGGGCCCCAGGCAATTGCCCTGCTTGCTACCCCCTAATGCCAGCCCTGGCTTTTATATGCAGAAAACCAGTTATTGTGACACAGGTGGGCTGTGGAGTTTTTATAGCATGTTCGGGGGGGGGGGGGGGGGCACAGAAACAAAAAGGTTAAAACCCCCTGTTGTAAGGGACCATTCAAGGTGAAGTGTGGTCTGTTAACATCTCTGCAGTCATGGGACAAAAATAGGTGATTTAGTGAGTTACAGATTGTTGTATAAACCAATAAATCCAGTGTCTTTATTAAGACCATGATTGTAAGTGTCTAGCAAAGTTATGAGTTTAAGCTCCCAGGGTTGGGTTGTGAAGGTGTTATTCAGGTTTCTTTAAGAATGAGCACTGAGGTCAAATATGGAACGATCGTTTTGTGAAAAGTGTTCCCACATGTTATATGGTGTTTTTGTCTTTTATAACTTTTCTGCGAGAGCGCATTCAATTAAGTAGTGATTGTCTGGCTTCGCCCACATAGTTGTTATTGAGACACTTACAGTACTGGAGGAGGTACACCACATGTGATAAGCATGCGTAGAACCCATGAATCTTGAAGAGTGTGATGATATTTATGATTAGTTCATGATGGAATTCCTGTTAATGGCACTGAGATTTGCTTCCACAGATGGTGATACAACCCTTACGCTCTGATCCTTGATTTCAGTGTGTGTGTGTGTGCATGTGTGTGTGTGTGTGTGTACACAGTCTTAAAATATTTGAAAATATCTTTAACTGGTAATTTTTATAACCGGTATATGCAGCTAAATATATTATAAACTCTTTAAAAATTGCCCAAACAGAAGCTGTCCAATGGCATTAAGCTAAGAAATTTCACACTTTTAAAATTTTTATTTCAGACATAAATTTCGAATCTGAGTTTGAATGGAAGGGCACACATGCCATGCAGTCAATGTCTATTTGTAACATAAAGGGAGGGAACAGTTTCTTATTAGTGAGAAAGAGTAATATTTGATATCACCCACAAAGCCATGCTGATTCACAAATATTTCACATATTTTATTTCAGGAAGCATGTGGCAGCAGGCAGGGACTGGACTATTGAATTGGCAAGGAAATGTTCCTTTTTACTGCTTTCCCCTGATTTACATATTGAAACAGAAAGTGTACATTGTTGAAGTGACTCAGGAAACTTTTTTCATTTTCACTTTTGTATAGCTATTTATAAATGAAGTAACAGTTCAAATAAATAGGTCTGTAGTACACTGACTCAGCTTTGCTATTATGCAGTATTTAAAATGACAGTCAATTAATTTTTAAAATCATCTTTATTTCTTGTCCCTATTTCCAGTCCACACAGGTATCCAGTTTTCTCATGTAGTATCTTTGACTTGGGAATTATGCACCCTTATTAGTACAGATGATTTGTGCTTCAAGCAGGAATCACATATGTTGGTGAGTGGTTGTGGGGTCAGAGACAAGGTTTGCCTCTGACCCCACAAAGGGCCAGATTCTGGTATCCATTACAACAATGTAACTCTGAAATAACTCCATTGATTTAATCTGAGTGCACTTAGTCTGGATTTACATGAGTATCAGATCAGAATCTACCCCAAAATGTTGTTATAAAATCAAAGGGCCAGATTCTGGTATCCATTACAACAATGTAACTCTGAAATAACTCCATTGATTTAATCTGAGTGCACTTAGTCTGGATTTACATGAGTATCAGATCAGAATCTACCCCAAAATGTTGTTATAAAATAATACTGCTTCTGCACATTGTGTGCCCACTTAAATGCATTTGCTTTTATGTTTGATAGGATGCTACAACAATAGGCAATGTGATCAGTGCAGCAATGATTAGATACCACAGCGATAAATGCTATATAAAAAATCTAAGAGAGATAGATAAGTAGAAGCTAGTTTAATTTTTCACAAAAGAAATTAAAATAATGTCCTAGATATAAGCAACTATTTCACAATCACAGACACATTTCATGATTTTATTTTGTTTTTCTGAACATAAGGATTTGTCACCAATAACAGGAAAGTGCTGGATAGCTTTCCAATGATCCTTTGACAAAACACTCACACAAAAAAAGCCTCACAAATGAATTAAAGCTGTGTTTGCATAACAAATGTACCCAAATTCCATCACCTTATCTGATTAATAAGTATTCTACTCAGCTCTTGAACTAGATTAGCAATCCCCTTTTAACTAAATACTGATTCACCTTTGCTATCTGCTCAAAAAATAAACTCCATGGAAAAAGCAAACTGAATTTAAGAAATCTTCCTTCTGTCTGCATTACATTAATCATTCATCATTTCTTGGCAAATCAGTAAATAAACCACAGGAAAGGTAAAATTGCTCAAAAAATCAATATAGGCAAGTTAAATTGGACACATAGTAGAGCACAAATAGATCTCCAAAAAACATGAATAATCCATTCTCTAAGAGAAGTTTCAATTTATAAATGGATTAACTCTGCTGGGGCATAAGTAACACAAAGAAAGTGTCACTTTAGGGAGGTAATAAAACACCATACATCCTTTATGCTAAGAACACGTCTCATTTTCAGGTTTGGAGCCAGCAGAAAGCCAGGAATAAATAATTTCCAGGTTTATGCCAAGTGAAAGCTCAGAAGGAGAGTGTAGGAAGGGGAGATACAATAGATTAGATCCAGATCCTCAACCATATTTAGGCACCAAACTCCCATTCGGCCAGATCATGACCACATAAACAGTTGCGAAGCACAGGAAGAATGTATATTTCATGAGATGTAAAACCTGCAGCTCCTGTTGAGAAGTAAACTAGGTGCTAGTTGGGAATAAAAAATGGCAACATTTAAAAATGAAACAGATACCTGACAATCATTATGCAGATGGGCCAGTTATTCTCTCCATACTCTTTAACTCTATAGACCTAATAATATCTCTGTTGTGTAATACAAGCAACACACCATAAATTTGGTTCCCAAATATTCTGTGCTAGTTCTTGTAATATCATGTGCAGACCCCAACTTGCCAATTATCTATGACAGTCAAACTCTTACCAGTGGATGGTTCCTTAGTAAGGGTAGCAGAGGATAATTACTTCATTAAGAATTATTGCATTACCCTCAAAACCATTTTCAAGCTATATATTATGGAAATAATACCTTTACCCCAAGGGGTGCTAGTAGTTATCATCACCAATCTAGACTCAACATTTTTTCTGAACCCTGAAACTTCTGCACAGAATAAATAACACCTCCCTTACTCTTGTCACTGTCTAGCATAATTTGTCTATAGATCTCAAAGCATGTCTCAAAGAAGATGTGTCATTATCCCCATTTTACTGAGGTGCAGAGAGGTGAAATGAGTTGCCCAAGGTCACATAGTAGGCCAGTAGCAGAGCTACATATAGAACCCAGGACTCCTAAGTGCCAGCTGAATGGGCCACATTGCCTCTCATCAACTAGTCAATTACTAATTGCACCTAGAGGCACCAGAATGCTAAGCATTGTACAAAAACATAGTGAGAGACAGTCCTTCTAACATAAGATTTACAATCCTAATAGAAGAGATAAGCAAAGAATGTGAGATAGCTATACTATTATCCCTATTTTACAGACAGAAAGCTGAGGCACAGAGCAGTAAAATGACTTGCCACTGGTTATACAGGAAGGGGTAGATCAACAAAGGACTTAGGAACCTCCCTGCCATGTTAGGTGCCTAAGTCTAACATTTAAGCAACATCAAGAGTTCAAAATCCCTGCTCAGATGCCACCACTTCCTGGAAGTGCCTAAACTCTGTAGGTGCCTGAATTTCCACCAGTAAAGACCCCATGGGCATCTACGTTTCTGCTGGTGGGCATGTACAAAACCACCAACACCCCCAAGCCACTCCATGCGTTAGCTCACACCTAAGCCCTGGCAAGAGTCTTAAATTAGACGTTCCCCTGCCTGTCTCATCTGTGGGGCCCAAACAGGCCTCACACAAAAGACAGCTGAGGGCAATCTGACTGTGAATTTTTGGGGCTGCCTGGTGTGAGTGTGTGTCCCAGACTACCCAATAGCTAGGGCACTCACCTGGGATGTGGAGACCAAGGTCATGTCCTTACTCCTATGAATATTGAAAACAGGTCTCCTAGGCGAGTGCCTGAACCGGTCAGCTATTGGCCATTGAGAGGTTCATTCTTTCTGTGGTTTTTCATGAGAAAGGGCTGACCTGGCTTCAATGCCTAACTCCAGGAGAGGGCACAATCCTGTGAATCCCAAGCAAAGATGGGCAATTCCCTTCGGCTCGGAGTTGAGCACTAACTACCTTCCGCTGGCATTGCCCACTGGTTAGCTTAGGTGGCACCCTGCTAAATTGCAGTCTTTTGAGGATTCCTTCTGCAAGCACCAATCTTTCCCCATGCATTGTATAGGGATTCTGGATACCTAGTCTGGGGCTGTGAATTCCACTGGGGGGGCAGGGCACCTAAAAAGGAGGCCCTGCAGTGCTGAGGATTGGAACACCTAAGAGCTTTGTGGACCTAGCCTGAAATCTGTAGCAGAGCTGGGAATGGAGCCTAGAGTCCTTGTTCAATAGCTGAACCACAAGACTGTCCTTTCTATAGCCCTATTGGGCAAGGCACAGTACAAACATAACATACAAGACAGTCCTTGCCGCGAAGAGTGTGCAATCTTGCTTACAGGAGCAATGTGCTTTTCAAAGCATGGGTTCTGAACCAGTGGTGACTTGAAAGGAAAACACTTTGATCCTACAGCTGACACACACAATTCCCCAGAATGGAATCTGTGGCTGTTTTGAAAAATAGCAGCCTGTCCTTATTGAATAACCTGTGCCTCTTACATTTTGTCCCTGAGAGTAACTGGGGCTTCTCCTTGAACTAAACAACTGAGGCTCATCTCAGGCACCATTCCAACATTGTCCAGAATCATATGTTAGTTTTATTACTCCAGTGTTACTGGAAGCGATTGCTCCATGCCCCCGCTTAGGTTTCTCCAGATCCTAACACTGCCCTGGCTGCAAAGGACATAGTGTGGGTGAGTTGGAAACTGCTGCTAAAAATGGGAGGAGCAGGAGCTTCAGTGCAAATTCTGGGAATCCAGGACAAAGGCACTGAGAAGTTGTTCCTCCACCACTGTCCCACCCCTACACATTGCATCACGGTGCCCGCCCCCAGGTTCAGCCAGCTCCCTTAAACTGCTGCTGTGAAGTGCAGGGGAGTCAGGGCAGATTCCAGCAGCCCGTACAGCTGAATCTCTCAGACACTAGCTGGAAGCACCCTTTCGTGTAGACACCATGGTGCCAAAGTTACACAGCTGGGCTACTGCGCATCTCCTGTCCTTACTCTTTTCAGCTTGCATGGCAGTAAGTGAAACTGTACAAATGGACTAGTAAAAAATTGCAATGCCCCCAAAATACCATAAGGAGAACAATAACTAAAAAATAATGTTGTTTTCCCCCTTTCAGTATATTGCTACCAGAGAAAACTGCTGCATCTTAGATGAACGATTTGTAAGTAGATGTGTGAATCCTTCCTTCTAATTAAGGAGCTGAATAAAATATTGTTCCACTTATAATTAACATTCATTATTATTTTGTTTTAATATGCATTGTTATTTTCAATATCTACTGTTATTAAATGTAATATTATGCTTTATGGTTCACTCTTAATAACAGCATTCATTGTTCTAATATGTACTGTAAATTCCATTAATAGTACCATGTATTATTCTAAAGTATACTATTATCAACATATGTTGTTGTTTTTAATATTTAATAACAATATGCATTACCAGGACTGTCTCTACAAATTCTGATTCTGCAAGCACAGTAGCAAATGCCCAGTCCTACCTGTCCACAGTTACCTACATAAATCCTAATTGAACATTGGGCTGCCCTTAATATTTTCCTGCCCTGAGTGACCATCTCTTTTGCCTCACTGTAGAACCTGGACTGGTCCTTTATTATTTAATTTATTATTATTATTATTATTATTTTATTATGTTTAATTATTCTTTTCCCTTTAGGGTAGCTATTGCCCAACTACATGCGGCATTGCAGACTTCTTGAATAAATACCACCCTGATGTGGATAAGGAGCTGCAGGTCCTTGAAAATCTCTTGCAGCAGATCACTAACTCTTCCGTTGTAACAGAACAGTTGATCCGCCAAATCCGAATCCTCAGCCCCCCAGAGAAACTGACTCTGCCAAGTGAGAACATAAAGACAATTACAAAACTGAGAAAAATACGCATTAATTTAGTTTTCTTACTTTTACATGTAATTGCATTAATATATTGTACCTGTTCTACAGATGTGATCGACGGTTTTACTCAAAAAAACAGGAAAATAATTGATGAAATTATCAGATATGAAAACACTATTATGGAACATGAAAATACTATACAGTAGGTATTTTTCACTTTTGATATTGTCTTACTATGCAGATCTGTTCCTTTATTTTATTTTACCAGCTACAACTGAAGTTTTTTCACAGCACTTCATTTCTGCATATAAAGACCATTTTGGTGTCTTTTCACTGATAACTGCATAATTAGGATCTGATCCTGCATTTCTTGAATATCCACATCTCCCACTGGAATACAGGATCAGGCTGTGAGAACATGGCAAAGTTTAGCCATTCTTTTTTTTTTTCTTCAATCAGTGTTTAAGTAATTGTTCAAAATTTTTCCATTCATTATTCTTAGACTTCAGAGATTTTAGTAACATGAAACTGGATCTTACCAAAGATTTGTTTAGCCAGTTGATACTTTTTTATTGGTTTTGCTGAACACACATCATGAACCAAATTCTGCTCTCTGTTTCATTGGAGTGAATCCAGAATAACTATTAAACTCAAAGGTGTTCATCTTAAGTCTATACTGTTCTATATATTTGAAAACATATTTAACTTATCTAAATTTTAATAATGAATTATTATTTATAAATTGTAATTGTACTATTTAACTTTAAATGCCAAAGTCACTCCTGTGATAACATTATGCCAGGAATCACTCATAATTGGTTAATATACAGTAATTCTGAGTTTTTGACATTTAGAATTAATATAACTATATTTTATCTTAAATACCTTTGCATCACCTGGTCTGAGAGCATTTTTATTTAACCACCCACTGATGACAGATTTTAATTTTCATATTAGATTTAGGTTTTTATTTTTTTTAATTAATATACTCTATGTAATATTAGAATGAATTGCTCTCAAATGTATTCACTCTTTTTAAAACAAATATGCAATAGTTAATTTTCATAATATGTAGGGCCATGGATGCAGACTCCTGTTATTTTTTCATGTTATTTAAAGTTCTCATAATTTTATGAATGCCCAGCTTTATGAAGGTTTCAAGAGTACTACACACCTTCATAGAAATCAGGTTTCTATTGTACTATCTTGTACCTTACTATATACCAGGGGTAGGCAACCTATGGCATGCGTGCCAAAGGCGGCACGTGAGCTGATTTTCAGTGGCACTCACACTGCCTGGGTCCTGGCCACCAGTCCAGAGGGCTCTGCATTTTAATTTAATTTTAAATGAAGCTTCTTAAATGTTTTAAAAACCTTATTTACTTTACATACAACAATAGTTTAGTTATATATTATAGACTTATAGAAAGAGACCTTCTAAAAACATTAAAATGTATTACTGGCACCCGAAACCTTAAATTGCAGTGAATAAATGAAGACTCGGCACAGCACTTCTGAAAGGTTGCCGACCCCTGCTATATACTTTACCTCCAGAACTCAGACCTGCAATTCTCACAAAAGAAAAAATCCCATAGAGCTTTGTCCATGCACTGACTGCAGGAACAGCAAAGAATCCTGTGGCACCTTATAGACTAACAGACGTTTTGCAGCATGAGCTTTCGTGGGTGAATACCCACTTCTTCGGATGCAAGCAGTGGAAATTTCCAGGGGCAGGTGTATATATATGCAAGCAAGAAGCAAGCTAGAGATAACGAGGTTAGATCAATCAGGGAGGATGAGGCCCTGTTCCAGCAGCAGAGATGTGAAAACCAAGGGAGGAGAAACTGGTTCTGTAATTGGCAAGCCATTCACAGTCTTTGTTTAGTTAAACAAATTAGCAAATTATTGTCCTCCCAGTACAAATGGTTAGCTCTATAAGGCAGAATGCCCAAATGCTTGTATGGGGATGGGGCAGCTCTGTACTACCCCACAGTGTAGGGCTGTGGCTAAATACCACACTGTAGCCCAAAATGATTTACATTGTCTCATTAAATAAAGCAACACATTTTAATTAGTATATTAGATATGTAAGGCATATTTCAGGGAAATATGTATTGTTCTCATTAAGAAAAACTGGCATAACGTGTAATTTTTATGTTTTTATCTCTAGGCAACTGACAGATATGTTGACGTTAAACACTAACAGGATTTCACAACTAAAACAGAAGGCTAATCAGCTTGCGTCACAATGTCAGGAGCCATGCAGAGACACAGTCCAAATACTGGAAACAACTGGAAGAGGTACATGAAATGCTTATTGTGTGGCTTAGATTAATTCTTAAGTGTTATCTGTCGACAATATAGTGGTGAGGGCCATCTGAGTACTTAAATGGGTGATCGTGCAAAACTTCCTTACAGGAGTTATTCTTAATCACATGAACCATTGATTTCTCTAAGAATTACCTAAGGGACTCAGCATCATGACCAATATAAAGAATGCTTTTCCATATTTACATTTTGTTACTGCTATTTTTATGTTTGTTGTTGGCTAGTGCTTCATTCAACAGAAATACTAGACAGGTGTTCTGCATATAGGATGTTATGGGACAAATCTTATTTTCGCATTTGGGCATGGTTAGCCAAGATTTGACTATCCCAGTAAACCCTGTCTTTACTGTAGTCCATAGACCAGGCAAGTGCTTTTCTGGAGTTATAAGAACAGAAAGGATACTATAGTATAATATTTCTGCTCAGCCACACAGAAATAATTAATCTAATACATTAGACCTAAAAATGCCCTTTTTATGACTGCAGAAACAAATAAAATGATTGTATTTTACATTCAAGTTATGCTACCTAGATATTTACTAATAGCAAAATCCTGCTCATCCTTGTACAAGTCCTGTTAACTTCAATAGGACTTCCTGTGTGATGAAGACCTAGCCTACAGAGATAACTTTGCCATAGTAATTACTATACATACTGTGTATGTTGCACTGTACTGGAAAATGATCAGATACGTTTAAAACCACTTTTAAAACAAGATGAGACTGTAGCCAAAATACAAACAATCGTGTTTATTTATTGCAGATTGTCAAGACATTGCAAACAAAGGTGCCAGACACAGTGGTCTTTACTTCATCAAACCTGTAAAAGCTAAGCAGCAGTTCCTAGTCTATTGTGAGATTGACACATTTGGCAATGGATGGACAGTGTTCCAGAGAGTATGTAATTTGTAAATTCAGGTCATGAATAATTCTGATTATATAACAGTATTTCATTTACATGGGCACATGTTGCTTTGGTTGACTTTCTTTCTTTCGTTCTTTCTTTCTTAATCCGCCACCAGAGACTTGATGGGAGCGTGGACTTCAAGAAAAACTGGGTTCAGTACAAAGAAGGATTTGGACACCTGTCACCAGATGACCAGTCAGAGTACTGGCTGGGAAATGAAAAGATTCATTTAATAACCACTCAGTCTACTATTCCATATGCCTTAAGGATAGAACTGGAAGACTGGGAGAATAAAAAAAGGTATTTCACTAATTAGCCTTCTAAAAAAGTCAACTTAAAATACACACCTGTCATGTGTACTGATTTTTTTGGTACAGCCACAGATATCTGTCTCTACTACCAGATATCAGACACCTGTCTCCACTACCAGATCAGTTTGTACAACTTTCAGAAGAATGGATAATGCAGAGTCATTAACCTATTTGTATCAAACTACCTTCTCTATCAGTTTATAAAACCATAAATATATTTGCAGTTGAATTTTCTCTCACTACCTGCAACTTTGTGATAAAAAAGGAAGCAGCATATGCTCATGAAAGCTCCATGCTGGCATCTTTCTTGGAAAATATAATTTACTCTGTAGAATGTTTCTGTTTCTTCCTTTCACAGTTTCTTCACAACCTATGTGGAGCATTTAAGATGTTTTACTTTTTCCCCGGGTTAGCCTGCTATGACACCCTTGGCATCCCATTTGATAACTCATCATTCTAACTGCTGGAAATTAGATGAGGTTCCATTCAGAACCTGTTGTTGTCAAACTTTGCTATTCCATAGAAAGAGACAGGTGTTGAGTGGTGCAACCTTTTTCTCCTTCCAGGAGCAATTTGCTCTCACCATCCCCATTTCATTCCAGCATGGACAATGGGAGACTGTGATTATCTAGCTAACTCAGATCTCCGGAAAGCCATCGCAAAGCACTACTCTAAGGCCACTGAGATGACCCAGTTTACCTGTCTTTGACTACCTAAAGTTGGGGCGGGGGGTATAGAAGGGTTCATTATGATTCATTAAAGTGACATATTATAATCCGGCAAGGAAATATCTAATTAGATATTAGAAATGTCTTCTAATTAGACATAGAGTGACACAGGAACTGACTCTAAAATGCTGTAATTTATAGTCTAATTGTGTATGTTTTGGGAATCCAGTGTACACAAATTCACCGTTATTTTTTTAATAGTACTGCAGACTATGCTGTGTTCAAAGTGGGACCTGAAGCAGACAAGTACCGACTGACCTATGCCTATTTTGTTGCTGGTGGCGAAGCTGGGGATGCCCTTGATGGTTTTGATTTTGGAGATGATCCCAGTGACAAATTTTTTACATCCCATAATGGCATGCAGTTCAGTACCTATGACAATGACAATGATAAATTTGATGGAAATTGTGCTGAACAGGATGGAGCAGGATGGTGGATGAATAGATGTCATGCTGCTAACCTCAATGGCAAATATTATCAAGGTAATACATGCTTTGGGTACCTACTTCATATAAAAAATAACTTCATGGCTTTACAACAAATTCTAGTGATGGAGAAAAAAATTGTGTAGATTTTAGCTGTTTGTTTATTTTTGGCCATCCCATTCCTTATACTTCAGAGCTGATCAGCACAAATTGATACTCTCCCAGCCCTTATATGTTACTCCAGGTAGCTTCTGCTGAGCTGGGGGGAAGCATTGCATGCAAGAGCTAAAGCACAGGTGCTGTCTTCCACTGCTGCTAGAGGCAAAGACAAGAAGTTTCTCCCTTTTGCTTTGTGGTTACAAAAGTATTGTCTCCAGCAACAGAGTCCCAATCATAATCCCATTGCAGGAGGACAGGCAAAAAAACCCAAGGCAAGGCGGAAAGATAAGGAAAAAAGGGTGAGAGATAGGGAATTCAGGAGAGAAACAGACTTGATAGTACAGAAGTTTGTTCAAAGGGAGAAGAGGAGAGGGAATCTGCAATAGCAGTGTGTTTGGGATATATACATGATGATATGATGTAGTAGAAAGAGTTTATCAGTATAAGTTTGGGATGGCTACATTACTCATAAATCATGTAGCCATGAAGGAGTTATGGAGATCATGTCCATCAAGTACCAATAAAACCTTTATTCCACTCCATACCATCATGGATTCATGGTTGATCTTGGGATTTCAGACCTTAAACCTGTCATTCATGCAGGACTGAATATTGGCTGTCTATACCTAAAACCAGTGTAATTTGAGGGGAAATCTATATTTGGAGAGGAGAAGGAAACATTATTCTGGTGGGCTGATATTTTTTTACAGTGACAGCAGTTTGAAGCTGCTCAGAGATTTGAAATGTTAGAATAAATCCTGGGAGAGAGAGATTAGTAGGTAGAGGCAGTCAGTGGTGCACGATAAGTATAGTTTTGCACAGAGATTTCATTACTACAGACATGCATATGCATATACATTATTTTACAAACAATTATATATTCTGCTACAATTTATATTTTAGGTGGCACTTATACAGCAAGAGAAGTTGGTCCATCTGGATACGACAATGGGATTATCTGGGCAACCTGGCGTTCTCGGTGGTATTCCATGAAGAAAACTACAATGAAAGTCATCCCATTCAACAGACTTTCAATAGGAGATGGACAGCAGCTCAACTTAGGTGGCTCCAAAAAGGTTGGATCAGATGTCCGAGGCGATATTTAGAAAGATAATAGACAGCAGTTATCAGTTCTAACAATAGTATATTTATAGCTCCACTCGGCATTCCAGTATAGCCTATAAAAGTTTATCACTATGCGGCATTTTCTCAGAAAACCATTTTTACTTAGTATATTTGTACAATTTTTATTTCAGCTGACTGACAAATAAAGGGATATGGTCTTGTCATCAGAAATGACTCTTTGCCTTTATATATTTTGAGCACTGTCCCTTTTGAAATTCAACTAGTCTAAATATGCATGACCACCATAAACATACCATTGTAACCATACATAGTTCATCCTTTGGTGAAGAATATTATAATACTTTCTTTTTTTCTTCTGTTGTAGGTTGGAGACATTTAAAGAGACAGTTTAACAAAGATTTATCTAGACAGGAAAACAAAATCTTTTACCTCTGGGACACTGACTTCATCTAAACTTCAGTTCAGCTCTGGCTGTTAATTGATGCTCACTATTAGAACAAAATCATTAAATGCCCAAGCCTTTCTGCGTGAGCAAGTTACTGTGTCTGCTCTGTGTGGGGTTATTTTTCTGTATGCACTTTCAATAAAATTTGATTACAAAGAACACATACAATTTGTCATTAATGATCCAGTGGCATGTAAACAAATCAAAACAATTACAGAAGTTGTCGTAAAAATCTGTTCCAGTTCACCCATCCCAAGTTTATACACTGGTACTTTCCTATTATTCATTTAGAGGCAAGCCACATACAAACCATTAACTGTTTTTTTCACATTGTTATGGATTCCTCATAATACTGCCTTAACACATTTTTAACTCCTCAGGTACCTGTCAGAGGCAGATAGAGCCCACCCAGGATTTGGTTACACATGGTGTTTGTGATCCCCTGGGTCCTTGTTATTACTGTCCATTCCTTATCTGGTGACAGATTGCTGTAAAACATGATAACATCTCCCTTCTCCCTGAGTCAAGCCCAGTTTTTCCTCATTGTTTTTAATGAGATTTTTTTGTCATGGTAAACTAGTTTGAGGAGTATCTTTCTTGCATTCCCTCATATTGTACGGGGTATCCGTGTGACCTAGTGGCTAGCATAGTGAACTGGGACTTACATTGGGTTCTATTCCTGGCTCTGTCAAAGATCTGCTGGGTGACCTTGGGCAAGTCACTTCATCGCTTTGTGCCTCAGTTTCTTATCTGTGAAATGGGGATAATGATACTGATGTCCTTTGTAAAGCACTTGGAGATCTGTGGATAAAAAGTGCTGTATAAGAGCTAATTATTATTATATTTTGGACATGGGAGTAGAGTTTGTCTCATTCTGCCCTTGGTCACATTGTTAGCAAGTCATGTTAGCAACAAGAAGAAAGTCAAGGATAGTGTGGGCCCCTTACTGAATGAGGGAGGCAACCTAGTGACAAAGGATGTGGAAAAAGCTAATGTACTCAATGCTTTTTTTGCTTCTGTCTTCACGAACAAGGTCAGCTCCCAGACTGCTGCACTGGGCAGCACAGCACGGGGAGGAGGTGACCAGCCCTCTGTGGAGAAAGAAGTAGTTCAGGGCTATTTAGAAAAGCTAGATGAGAACAAGTCCATGGGGCCAGATGTGCTGCATCCAAGGGTGCTAAAGCAGTTGGCAGATGTGATTGCAGAGCCACTGGCCATTATCTTTGAAAACTCATGGCGATCGGGGGAGGCCCTGGATGACTGGAACAAGGCTAATGTAGTGCCCATCTTTAAAAAAGGGAAGAAGGAGGATCCAGGGAACTACAGGCCAGTCAGCCTCACCTCAGTCCCTGGAAAAATCAGGGAGCAGGTCCTCAAGGAATCAATTCTGAAGCACTTAGAGGAGAGGAAAGTGATCAGGAACAGTCAGCATGGATTCACCATGGGCAAGTCATACCTGACTAACCTAATTGCCTTCTATGACAAAATAACTGGCTCTGTAGATGAGGGGAAAACAGTGGACGTGTAATTCCTTAGCAAAGCTTTTGATACAGTCTTCCACAGTATTCTTGCCAGCAAGTTAGAGTATGGGCTGGATGAATGGACTATAAGGTGGATAGAAAGCTGGCTAGATTGTCGGGCTCAATGGGTAGTGATCAATGGCTCTGTCTAGTTGGCAGCCAGTGTCAAGCGGAGAGCTCCAAGGATCGGTTCTGGGGCCAGTTTTGTTCAATATCTTCATTAATGATCTGGAGGATGGTGTGGACAGCACACTCAGAAAGTTTGCAGATGATACTAAACTGGGAAGAGTGGTAGATATGCTGGAGGGTAGGGATGGGATACAGAGGGACCTAGACAAATTAGAGGATTGGGCCAAAAGAAATATGATGAGGTTCAACCAGGACAAGTGCAGAGTCCTGCACTTAGGACGGAAGAATCCCATGCACTGCTACAGACTAGGGACTGAATGACTAGGCAGCAGTTCTGCAGAAAAGGACCTAGAGGTTACAGTGGACGAGAAGCTGGATATGAGTCAACAGTGTGCCCTTGTTGCCAAGAAGGCTAACTGCATTTTGGGCTGTATAAGTAGGGGCATTGTCAGCAGATCGAGGGACGTGATCATTGCCCTCTATTTGACATTGGTGAGGCCTCATCTGGAGTACTGTGTCCAGTTTTGAGCCCCATGCCAGGATGTGGAAAAATTGGAAAGAGTCCAGCTGAGGGCAACAAAAATGATTAGGAGGCTGGAGCACATGACTTATGAGGAGAGGCTGAGGGAATTGGGATTGTTTAGTCTGCAGAAGAGAAGAATGAGGGGGGATTTGATAGCTGCTTTCAACTAGCTGAAAGGGGATTCCAAAGAGAATGGATCTAGACTTGTTCTCAGAGGTAGCAGATGACAGAACAAGGAGTAATGGTCTCAAGTTGCAGTGGGGGAGGTTGAGGTTGGATATTAGGAAAACCTTTTTCACTAGGAGGGTGGTGAAGCACTGGAATGGGTTACCTAGGGAGGTGGTAGAATCTCCTTCCTTAGAGGTTTTTAAGGTCAGGCTTGACAAAGCCTTGGCTGGGATGATTTAGTTGGGGATTGGTCCTGCTTTGAGCAGGGTGTTGGACTAGATGACCTCCTGAGGTCCCTTCCAACCTTGATATTCTATGATTCTATGACTCCACAGATAGTCTTCTCTGAGTTTATATGGGTGTCTCCTGACTTATATCTGTAGTTTCTGGTTACAAATCTGTATTTGGTGAGCGACTGTCTTAGTTATGTACATTTCACTGTGATGGGGTAGGATGATAGTGGATTGGTCTGTAGCAGTCCAGCTTGATGCTGATTTTGAAGTTTCTTTCCCTGTGACTTATAAAATGGTGTTTTAAGTGCTGGTCTAGCATTTTGAACATCTTTCAGTTTTGGTTGTGAGGCTGTCCAGAAATTATGTAACACATTTGTGGTGATTTTTAAGACTCACTCATCCCTTGTAATGCTTTGTAAATCTGCAACAGATACAAAAAATGAAGGACTCAACAATCCCCTAAACATTCCATAATTTATGGACAATCCCTGTTTCTCACTCCTGAGCTAGGCACTCTTCGCTCCACATACAGTGCATGGGAGCAGTAGGTACAGTACCTAAGGAAGGGATGCCCAGCCTGCAGCTTTCTTCCTGAATTCCTGCACAGGGACATTCTCCTCTAATAGTATCTAGGCTTTTAGAGCCCCGCCCCTTAATGATGCTTCAGCCCCTTTACTCAGCATAAATGGGATTATAGGCTAGTGTATGTTCCTCATTTTATGGATATACAACTTGAGAACCTGGAGTTGAGCATGACAGATAAAACTGAATTCAATGGGAGCTTTGAATATGTAAAGTGCTATAAAATGCTGAGTGCTCAGAAAAATCAGGATCCAGACATCTCAGAATAAGTGGACACTTTGGCCTTAACCTCTCTGGGCCAGATCCACAAAGGTACTTAGGCATTGTTCTGCTCAGCAGCATAATACTTAACCCCCAGGCACTCTGTAATCTACTGGAATTCTCACCCCTGAGCTAGGCACTCTTCGCTCCACATACAGTGCATGGGAGCAGTAGGTACAGTACCTAAGGAAGGGATCTTCAGAAGCCAGCAAACTGAGTGGGGAGCTGCCTACACTAGCCAGGAGTGAAATGCAGAGGAAAGGGGCAGGGCTTAGACCTCAAAGGTATTTAGGTGTCAACTCTTATTGATTTGGGCTTTCGGCACCTGAATGATGGGACAGATGGAGGCATCCCCTTCTGCTTGGGATTCTCATCTTGTGAATGGTCTCCTGGAGTTAGTTGCCTAGGACATATCAGCCATTTATGTAACCCGTGCCTGACTAGCTGAAATACAGACAATAGAGCTAGCCTCAACCCAGTATAGCCAATAGACCAGTAGACTAGTCCACATGGGCTGTGAAGACCTGAGTTTAAGTCCCTATTTTGCCTTGATTTGGAACAAGTATTTAAATCGATATCCTAGGTGAATACCCTAGCTGTAAAAGCATTATCATTTTCTTTCTGGCCCAAAGAACATGTATTTATATATGTAAAGTAGAACAGCTTCACAACAATAGAGACTGACAGGGACCAACTGCAGAATAACAAATAGTCTGCTGATTAGGACACTCACTTGGGAAAGGAAACTGGGTTCTTCCACTTCCCAGTGGCTGCCCTAACCACTAGAATGTGTGAGACCCCCCCACACACTCAGAAGATTCCTAGCCTGTTTGTGCTGTCTTCTGTGACTTCTCTATCAGGTCTTGGGTATGCTCTGAACATGCTTATAGGATCTGATCGCGCTAGAGATAATTGCCGTAGCGTGCCTAGTTTAAGAATCTTGCTTTGGGGCTGCCAGGGCTATGGATGCTCATTAGCTGTGGGGTGGTATCAGTGCTTAGGAGGCTTTGGGAATGCCTACAAGTGCCCACTTCGACACCTGAACCCCATAGGCACCTGCAGAATTGGGCAACAACTGAGTGGTGGCTTTGAGAATGTTAATGGCCCGTAAATGCTGGACTTAGCCTGCAAATGCAGTTAGGCATCTAAATATCTTTGTGGCTTTAGGCACCTGTGCCTTAGTTCCCCATCTCTGAAATAGGAATAATACCATATCAACTCATAGCAGTCTTGTGAAAATAACTAAATTTAAGTTTGTGAAGCACTCAGATACTATAGAGATGAGCACCACAGGGAAGCCTAGGAGGATTTGAATAGTGTGTGGTAAATAAGGTCCAGAGCCATGCACTGAATGATGAGGGTAAAACAAAATATTGAATAGCTGCTCATTAACTGAGCACTGTCTGTCCTGTGCACTGAATGAGGCTGGCATCCTGTGAGGAAAAAATTGTATGTGATCAGCTACTTAAAGACTACAACTTAACGCAGACTCACAAAGGAGCCTAATGAAGATTGCGCAGGCAATCTGAATGGTGGTTTTCCTTAACTAGTGAGTGCTTTGTTTTGTAGTCTTAGAGATCTTTGCACAGTTTTTTTTTATGTGCCATTTTATATATATATATGCCTCTGTCTTGTAGTCTCTTTGAGCCTAATCCAGACCTCATTGAAGACACTGGGAAACTTTCCATGGACCTCAATGGGTTTTAGATTAGACCCATGTTCATCAGTTCTTGAAATTAAATTGTCCAAATCCTTTTAGTGTTTTCTTTCCTGCCTTTAACCATTTTGCTTTTCTCTATGCCTTTTCTAGTGTTGTTATAACATTTTTGAGGCAGAGGGAACAAAATTGAAGAGAATTCAAAGTGAGAGTGCACCATCAATCATAGTATTGCTGAAGTTAGAAGCTAAGGTCCAGATTTTTAATGGTATTTAGGCATTGCTGTGCTCAGCATTGCAATGCCTAATTGATTTCACAGCCTAAATCTCATTTTCAAAAGGGGTTTAAGAGCCAAAATCCCATTTATAGTCCATGGGATTTACATCCCTAAGTGCCTAAATTACTTTTGAAAATACGATTTAGGCTCCTTAATCAGTTAGACGTTGCAACACAGAACACCACAATGCCTAAATACCTATACAAATCTGGACCTAAAGAGTCTGTTTATTTGTGAGAATGATTTAATCTGATGCCATGTCTATACATGAAGAGCCTTACATGTTCTTTTCTGATGTAATCTGCAATCATTATAGACTGACCTGAAATTGATGAGAATACAGTTTAGGGATCATTTTACACATCCACTGCTGAAGACACTATTGAATCATATTACTATTATCTACAGACTAGACTTCAATAGATCATTTTACCAGATTTTACCAGGAGACAGAAATGAAACATCTACTTTCAAAGCAGAAAAAGACAAGGTCCCTGCCACAATGAACTTAAAAATAATAAATCAAACAGAAAGCAGAAAGACAACAGTGGAAGGGAGAAGACATTGGAGGGTTCACCTCCCCTGCCAGGGCACCCTCTTGCGGCCAACCATTGCAAAATAGGCAAGTCCTGCCTCAGTTTCCCCTTCATCTCTCCTCCTCCTAGGGATGATTGAGTTGCACAATTTTTTCACCATGGATCAGCTTGATGGTCACCTTACTCACACAGACAAGGAGTGTTGTCCTTCTTGGAGTCCAAAACAAGCCCGGCTTCCAGGCATAATTTATTAGAAAAATGTAAACCTTCAACAAGTTCTCAAAGTAAGACAATTCTCCAAACTCCCAAAGTAAAGCAGGTTAAAATGCAGCAGCCTTTCAGCCCCACATTCCAGGGTCACCATCTCCAGGATGCCCACCAAATAGTCAACAATCCCTCTTGTCCAATTCCTATGCCACTGTTTCAGAGACTCCACAACTCCGGCAATTCTCCATTCTTCTTGCTGCTCTTCTCCCACAGCCCTCAACTCGCATCTTCTGGACCCTGTAGTGTTCCACTCCCCATTCTCCTTTGCCTGTGAGTCCTATCCCTGCTCATTCAAACTTCCCTCCAGAATCAACACTCTTGTTCCTGGGCTCAGCCTACCTCTCTGAGTTCTTCCCTTTTACTTAAGGGCCTTTTACTCTGCAGGATTTCTCTGGTCAGTTCTTCCTGATAGCTTTCATCTGCAGCACTCTCCCAACAGCTTTCAGCAATTCTCTCTCAGTCTCATGCAGCTCTCCCCTGGCAGCTCTTACTGGATTCCTGCTATTCCTTTCTGTTCCCCTTTTTCAACTGTTTCCTCGCTCTTTGGTGGGATTCTCAAACTAGATGTTCCTCTGACTATCTCACCTGGGGGCCTGCTTTAGTGGGTGTGATCAGACCACACCTGCTGGATCATATCTCTACTGGATCAGGCCCCAGCCAAGAGCGAGCAGGTCAGTAATTTTTGTGGCTGGGTGTGTGTTCCAGAAAACCTGTGGTTAGGGCACCTAAGTCTCATTGGGGTTGGTGGCTTGAACCCTGTCCCTTCCCTCTGCATTTCATTCCTGTCTAGCTTTGGCAACTCCCTGCTCAGCTTGCTTCTGAGAATCTGTTTGTTAGATGCCCAGCACTCCCCATGTGTTGTATGGGCATCCTTGATGCCTAACAGTAACAGGGTGCCTAGGAGTTAAGCATTACAACACCAAAGTCCCTTTGTGTGAATCTAGCCCTTTGTTGACAATCATAGGAGCAGCAAGAAATGGTGCATGAAGTTAAGAATGGAAGAAGGAGACAAATGATTCCATTCAACTTCCTTTATTTCACTAGGAGTTGAATTGACCCCTCAGGGAACAATGAACATGAGGAGAAGCAGGAGCATAAGAAGTGAGAGGGTGAGAAGGGGACTGCTGGATCAAGTTATTACGAATTAAATTTGTTGCACGCAGTTAGCAGTAAGTTTTAAAATGGTGTTACAGGATGGCACACAGATACAATGGTGCAGCATCAGCGTGGTGAGGATGTTTGTGAATGCCTATTGTGGTGCAGTTTTGAAAACACAAGAGAAAGTTTTATTCACTGCATAGTCCCACATCTGCATATGCTAGATTTTGTTATGTTTTGGTGACAGTTTTTGTTCCAAAAAGAAACGCTGTCAAGTATTTGACAGGCAGTATAATATTTACTTCTTTCCCCATATCCTTAAAAATTCTAAGTTTTGTTTGAAATAGCTATCATCATCTTTGTTTTATATTCCAGTGGCACCCAGAACCACAGATAGAAATACATGATTCGTATATAGAAGAGTTCACAGAATAAGGTCCCATTCCAGCAAAGACACATGCATATGCTCTGCTCTTATGTTATTATGGCAGCTGATAATGTTCTGCCTCTTAACTGAAAGAAACAGGTCATTGCCAAAGATGAGTGGATGAGATACATGGAATATACATAAGTGAAGGAGAAACTCTCCTATTATTTAAGGACAAATGCAAATCTGTTATCCAGTCTGGACCCAGTTCTTCTTTAATCCAGTAGGAAAGGTTCAGCCAATGAAGTTTATAAACACCACAAGCACAGTATTTCACCAGCAGAGTTTATAAACTCTGCTAGTGTGTTGGACTTACAGTTAAAATATGCTCATGTCTCTGCTCAATATATAACTTCATATGAACTGATGAACCATCGTTATTAATTCTGTAGAAACCTTCACATGGACTGGATCTTAATAACTTTGCCAGGATAAGATTCCAAAGCCCTAAGAAACAAAATATAAAAAAGGTGAACCAGTAAAAGCATAAATTCTAAATTAAAATATTTTCTTTTGTGTGACAGCCAAAGCACATTTAATAATGCAACAGAGCTTTCATAGACCAACACCTACTGAATAAACAGACATGTTGAAAGAACTTTTTGTGCCACCAGGTTATTCGTTAAATGGGTTTCCTTGATATTATTACACATATTGATATGATTGCAATGGTCACCATATCACACACTACAGCTATTTTAAATGGGATGTACTAATTCTAAAAATATTTCTCCTATGCTAAAGCTCCCACTTCATTCTAAGAATAACTACATTGCTAATAAATCAGTGATACTAAATAAGACTGAACCAATCCCTATTTCCCTAGCAGAAAGAATGACGAGAGATATAACCCTCCAGCACCTAGCCCTATCTCATAATATAGGACTGTTCTTATATTTTCTGTTTTTCATACTTCCCTTTAGAAATGTCTGGATCTTAAAGTGTATGGTCTACATAAAAGTGGGTATCATTAGGAGACAGCTTTATCCTCTGTATTTGTTCCCAGCCATTCAGAGGTACCAAGCTGCTGTACAATTGCTGTTTATAAATCAATGTTTATTTCAAAGGAATCAAATGAAAAACATGGGACACAGGACACTTGCTCAGGGAAGATTTGGTCAGCCATATAATGTATCTTGTATATAGCAGTGCAAGTTGAAAACAATGGGAAAAGTTTCATACCCAAATTCTACTTTTTCTTTTCTTTTCTTAATTTAAATTATATTTTAGTAGCCAGATAAAATAAAGCACGGGGATATATGTATTTCATACTAAGCAAATACAGTTTAATTATATAAATGTGTAAACAGCACAGTTTTACAACTACGGTCAGCTCTTCAGTCCTTATTTGACGTCAGAGGGAAATTTGTCTGAGTAAAGAGCGCAGGATGAGACCAACCCAGAATTATGAAAATGGCAGAGCTGAGCATGGGATATCCATAAAAGCATCTCTCAGTAATTAGTTCATGTCCATGACCATATATATCTTGAATTAACATTTATTAGACTATGATCTTGCTTCCTTTACTGCAGTAAGTAGCCCCATTGACTTGAAGTCCACAGAAGGTAATCATTCAATTAAGGACAAATTTATGATTTTATGATTGCTTAATTATGCTATTTAAATACCAGATTTGCAGCATGAATATCTTCCAGTGGTTAAGTATTGTTGGCTATTTTACATACACGTTATTCCAAAATTTAGTTACCAGAAACGAAGCTGTAGACAATTTCTTTCCTGGAATGTGGGTTCTACCCCCGCCCTCTCTTTCCCCAGGCTGGCATTGCACAAACTTATCTAGAGCAAACAAACTCAGGAGCTTGTGCAAGAGGCCTCAGGTAACCAACTGGGGGCGTGCTGCATGCAAGTCTTCAAACAGAAGAGGACATAATGATTAATCTAAGCAGTTCAGGAAGGTTTAAAATGAAGCAAAAACCAAGTGGAAGGTATCCTTTCTGTCAGACTCCTCCTCAGCCTGCCACCGAAGATGATACTGCTGAGGATCTTGTGCACATGGCTGTGCCTCAGCGTAGTCTGGGTATGATTTCACTTTATTTGACTCTTTTGATATCTTGGCTTTCTCTTTTGAAAAAAGGGCATTTTATTGAATGAATATTCACGTAACAAACTAAAACAAATACTCTTTGGTTAGCTTGAAAAAGACACAGACACACACGCACTCAAGCCTACCCTAACCACTTCATTACTGGCCCTTCCCTCTTGAGTCTCTCTACATTTTATTGTCAATCTGGTTCCTCAAGAAGCACTGTAGATTAATTTTGCTGAAAGTATCTGGCAACACGAAGAAGATAAATGGCCAATAATCAGTAGATTCAGAGGTGAGGCTGTAAGTCCTTAACCTATTCCACTGCACCTAGGTACAGAGGTCTCCAAGCGCTGCGTGGGATTTTAGATGTTATTAGCCAAATTCTACTCTCAGTTGCACGCCTGGATCCCAGGTGCCTTCAGTGGGATTCTCTGGGTGTACATGAGACAGAATTTCATCTCATCTTGCTGTAGTTCGTAGGCACAGAATAAGAACGTTGCCATTGATTTCAGTGGCAGCATTATCAGGCTGAAGGAGAGCTAAGGTGTAATTATTTTTTTCAGTAAGAAGAGCGGTAGCCTTAACTCCCAGCTATGCTAATTTAAACCTGTTGTTGGCTGGTTTAAGATTCAGCCTATAATACTCTGTTAAATTCTTATATGCACATTTCCTTATTATTCTTTTTGAAAGAAATTAAGAAGTCAGAGTGTGTGGGGTGATCTGATCGAACAGAAAGGGTCAGTTTGGAGCTATTACAATCTATCATGTACTTATGTGTAAAGTCAATTTTTAAAAGCCCATGGAACATATTTAGGAACTTTAAGGCTTTTGGGGTTTTTTTTGCTCATTAGATTAAAGATACATATGGGCCAGATCCTCAGCTGGTGTAAATCAGCAGTAGTCTGTTGATTTCAATGACTTTTCTGGAAGCTAAGATCTTCCTCATCTCTGAGTTAATTTTTATTCTACTTTGATAGTTTGTAATGTGGTCAAAGGTACCCAGTGGCACCTGATACCTCCCAAAGACATCTGTACCGTCGGTTAGAGAAACAGAAATATTGCTGTGACCACTTTCCTGAACAAAGATTAGTATGCATGGTCAAAAATCCTTATGACATTTTGATTTAGAATTGGTGAACAAGGACTTTTTCCTCTTTCAGGATTAAACGAAATCTTGGTATGTTTATTTCCTCTCTCAGACACCATATTATTATTATTTTCCTGTGCTTTTAAAGCTATATCTTCCAATAAAGAGTTATAAACTTGTAGTTAACATCTGATTTTGACCCCTTGTAATTTAAAACTACCAGAAATAATAAAGAGAAATCACCACATAGCATTTCTATGCCCAGTTGTAGCCTACAGTGTAGACTGAAAACAGAGATTTATTTTAGAAACACTCAGGGGCTTAACTAAAAGACTATCAATTCAGTTTAAAGCAGCTGTTTTTATGTAAACATATAATATTAAATGCATGCTTAATCATTCTGTTATTAAAAATATCTTAAGCATCATCCTATGCCATAGTTATCTGCTTTTACTAGATTAGAAGGAGAATCTTATTTGGACAAAACAAAACAATTTCATGCAGGTAACTTATGGACTAGATTACTTACACTGACTGATTATATTTTTCCACATGCCTATTTCTGCCATAGGCTAACTGTTTCATAGTATGTTCAGTGACTTCAGTTGTATCACTTCATTGTACTGCCGTCTGTGAAACTAAGCTCATTTTTGCTTTTTTCCCTTGTCTCTATGGCAGGCAACAAATGAAGATAGCACATTTTTGAAGGAGGGGGGAGCTGTGCGTGGCCCCAGGGTGATGGAACATGGAATCCAATCCGACTGCAAACAGGATAAGAGCTGGCCTTTCTGTGCAGATGATGACTGGGTAAGAAAAAAGGAGGGAAGCAGAAAGCTCAGCTAATCACTGTTACTCAAATGGACCTTAGGTGCACTACACTTCCTTGGTGCCATGAACGTTTACTAAATATATCTTAGATCCGACGTGGTATATCTGTAATGCATCAGTTATCATAGCTGTTTTACCTGATTTTCAGATAAAACTGCTTCATGGATCAGCAAAGTACTTGTAAGGGCATCAGAGTTGTGTTCATAATTACAGTCCCATCACCACGTCACTAGAATCCACTATATCACCAATAGTGCATTCATTATTGGATCTTCAGAGCACCAAGATCCAAGCTCAGTGAGTGCTGCAGGGCTACCCTTTGCCATGTGCCAGGTGAATAGTGGCACAGAGCCTCCCACTTCTAAGCATTTTGTATGGAGAGATAGAAAAGGAGACAAAGGAACAGAGCAAGGAGGGTGAGAAGATCACAGGGAAATTAAAAATGAGCCAGTGAAAAAGAGGGAGAAAGGAAAGAAAAAAAGAAATTGAGGTAAGTTTAGAGAAAGACAGAATCAGAAAAGTGCCTTAAAGAGAAAGAACAGTTCAGAGTGGGATATTTTGAAGAGTATTGATACCCAAAGACTAAATGGGTGGTGGAGGGGAGGAATATTTATTGGCAGGAAAGGAAGAACAAAAACAAGTTATTTTATAGAAAATCTGATGGCAAAATGTTCAGTAAAATATACACACTGTTTGATTGACTGGATGTGTGTTTTTATAAGCAGTCAGTCATAAGGGGTCAGGTTCTACACCATCTGACGTCAATGGGAGTTTTGCCATTAACACCAATAAGAGCATGAGCATTATGTATAGTGATTGTTGCTTTGAAAATAGTAATCTGTGCTCCTCTGAGTCCTCTCAATCTTAATCCTCCTCTGGGCACTTGCCATTTGTATTTTGGCTGTTTCCAAATCTCCTTGGTTTTGTAGGAACATTTTGCTTTTCTTAGACAAACTTCTATTATAGAGGGGCAGATTCTGCCGCTATTCCTCAGACTGAATAATGAATTTATCCTCACAGCACCTCTGGGGGGGGGTTGTCATTGTCCCCATATTGCAGATGGGGAACTGAGACGGAAGGCCTGATTACTCGCTCCAACACAGCAATTTTACACTTGTTTAACTCCAGTGATTTTGATGGAATTATACCATTGTAAAACCGATGTAACAGGATAAAGAATCAGCCCCACATTAATTTTGCCAAGCTCTCAGAGGACATCTGTAGCAAAGCTAGGGACTGAAAGCAGGTCTTTTGAGTCCCAGTCCAGAGTCTTAACCACAAGACAATCCCCCTTCTACTGAAAATAATTGGACTAATAGTGGAGTAAGTGGAATATGTAAGATAAATGAGGGAATGAGGCAGAATCTGGCCTTGAGCTCATTAGTGGGTTTCCAGGCTTGTACAAAACGTGATAGTCATAATATTAAAGAAATGTGTATCATTAAGCTATTTATCTTTCATTTTTCTCATTTTAGGGTCACAAATGTCCTTCAGGCTGCCGGATGCAAGGGTTGATTGATGAAACTGATAAAGATTTTCATCACAGAATACAAAGAATTAGGAACCTGTTGTTAGATAATGAAAACAAGTACAAAAAATCTAACGTGTTAACTGTGGAAACAATTAACTTCCTGAAAGGAAATCTGGCCAATAGCCACGGTAAGTATCAACATGTGCTGTTCTAAAATATATATCAACATTATGTTAACTTCGGCTAACAGCAGCCAGTTGAAAGCGGGTTTGCTTTGTCCTTCTTGTAAGATCACCATGGCTTAAAGATATTGGGCCTGACTCTTCCCCGGATTTCACCAGTTTAATGTTAGTGTAACTACATAGAAATGGAATACACCTCTACCCCGATATAACGCTCTCCTCGGGAGCCAAAAAATCTTACTGCGTTATAGGTGAAACTGCGTTATATCGAACTTGCTTTGATCCGCCAGAGTGCGCAGCCACCCCCACCCCCGGAGCACTGCTTTACCACGTTATATCAGAATTCGTGTTATATTGAGTCGCGTTATATGGGGTAGAGGTGTAATACATCATAAGGACCTGTACTTTATGCCTTTCCTGCAGTTAATGAGATTTTTGGGTGTGCGAGAAATGCAGGATCAGGCCCTAAATCTATATCTATATCTGAAAGAAATATTTCAAAAGCAGGCCTGAGAGATAGCAGCTGTTGGCTATGGCAGGTGCAGAATTAGAACAACAATAATCTTCTACAGTATCGATCTTCAAACACAGCAATTTACATGGGGCTGAATCCTGTAATCCCTTTGAAAGAGAAGTTCTCACTGATTTTTTTAAAAAATCACTTGTTCTTTTACCATAGTTTTGAGACTATTGCTGCATCCCTGTAGAAGAGAATGCTTAATTATTTTTGAAAATAGATATTTTCTATTGATAAAAAGATATTTCCTTTTCAGAATTATACTTTTGCAAGAAAAATATTTGTGCAAAAGCAAGAATATATTTGCATTTTGTATCTAATTTCACATATCTAAAATCTTCATGATTATAGTCCATGTTTGTTTCAACCACATAAATTCCATTCGTTTATTGCAATATTTTCTTTTTTTAAAATGGTAATTCTGTCCTACAAAAGGAATCAAAATGTGCTTGTTTTCTTTCCAGCACAGCTGGGCTAATGTTTCCAAAACACACTAGGTTCCTTTCCTGCACTATTTTGCACAACGAACTAATATTTAATTAAAATAGATATGCTACAATACTGCTTATTATCAAAAAGGCAGATCAAACATAATAACAAGACTCTTAACTAAAATAAAATATTGTGCTGATTTCTACCTATCCAATATTATGGTAAACATATATACTTAAAATCCTAAATGGATCTTTTTCCATGTTAATTTGGATCCTTGTAAATGTATTTCTGATTTTTTTTATTTATTTGTTTTGTACCTGCTGTTCTTGGGGGAGAAATCTCCCATTCAGCTGACAAGGACATTTTTCTGTTCCAGATAGTGACACTAAATATGGACAAGTTTCAGAAGATCTGAGAAGGAGACTTGTGACATTAAAGCAGAAAGTTCTTGTCCAAGTAAACAGGATTAAAGCACTGCAAAACAATATCCAAGATCAGGTTGTAGAGATGAAGCGCTTGGAGGTAGGTGACTGTGATGTAACTTCTGTTATTTCTAAAGCATGGCTACAAAAAACAGGGGCGGTCACAAGGTTATTGTAGGGGGGGTTGTGGTACTGCTACCATTACTTCTGTGCTGCTGCTGGCAGCGGCTCTGCCTTCAGAGCTGGGTAGCTAGAGAGTGGCAGCTGCTGGCCGGGATCCCAGCTCCGAAGGCAGAGCTGCTGCCAGCAGCAGCATAGAAGTAAGGATGGCACGATATGGTATTGTCACCTTTACTTCTGTGCTGCTGCCTGCAGTGCTGGGCCCTCAGTTAGTAACTGCCACTCTCCAGCCACCCATCTCTGAAGGCAGCAGCACAGAAGTAAGGGTGGCATGGTTTGGTATTGCCACACTTACTTCTGCACTGCTACTGGTGCAGCATTGCCTTCAGAGCTGAGTGCCTGGCCAACAGCCGCTGCTCTCCAGCTGCCCAGCTCTGAAGGCAGTGCAGAAATAAGGGTGGCAATACTGCAACCCCCTCTGCAAAACCCTTTTGGGTCAGAACCCCCAATCTGAGAAACGCTGGATTCCCCATGAAATCTGTATAGTATAGGTTAAAAGCACACAGAAGATCAGATTTCACGGTCTGAGATGTGTTTTTCATGGCCATAAATTGGGTAGGGCCCTAAGTATAGGCATGTGATTTTTTGACAGGTACTGTAAGTTCCCCTTCTCTACTAAGGGCCCAGTTCTGCCACTCTGCCTTGCTCTGAGTAGTACTGTACCTTACTCCAGGAGACTCCTACAGAAATCAGTGGGACCACACTATACAGTGTGAATAAGAATGGCAAAAATTGGGCCCTTGCAGGGATGATTCTAGGGTTCCAGTATTGCCAATTATACATGCTATAACCATCAGTGGATCTTTGGTGCTTCAGATTGAAAGACTGAGATTTGAAGCAGCCCAAGTTCAATTGTAGGCTGGAGCACAGACAGTTGAATGAGAGGCAGTGGGCTCTAGTGTAACCACCAGAGTTCTCACTCTGGTAAAAAGAGATAGTTGTTTGAAAGAGTCAGGGATCACCATTTAAATAAATGTATTTCTCTCTATCTCTTGTCAAGGTGGACATTGATATTAAGATACGTTCCTGCAAAGGATCCTGTGCTAAAAGTTTCAGTTACCAGGTGGACACAGAGAGCTATGAAAACATCCAGAAGCAGCTCACACAGGCCAGTTCAATCAATCTGCAGTCTGAACTTGAAACTAGTTCCTTGAAGGTGCTGAAAATGAGGCCACTGAAGGACTCTACTGTTCCTGGGCATTATAAAACTCTACGTCTGCCAGAAACCCAAGAGCTAAACATTCTTGATGATATTAAACAGGTTGTGATGACCCTAGAACGGGCAGAAGCAGAGGCAAAAGGCTCCTCAGTAGAGACCTCACATGTTTCAGTGGGATCAGGTGTAGGTGGAGGACTACGAGATGGCAAAATAGTGATTCCTGGTTATGGAAAGGAATCTGTTGGTTTGGGAGAAAGACCTAGCTCCTCTGTAATCCACCATACATGTACCAAAACTATCACCAAAAAAATTATCACTGGTCCTGGAGGCCCTAGAGAAGAAATTGTTGAAACAATGACTTCACCTGATGGTTCTGACTGCTCCCATTTTCAAGGTTTAGGGAAGGAAGAAGTAGCAGGGCAAGGGGGCACCTTGCATGTCAGACTGACCTCTCAGGGTGAGAGAGGAGACTTGTCTGAATTTGATGGCTTAATCCCAGACTTTGGAAAATTTTTAACCCCAGGGTTTGGGTCTACTGGTAGCAAATTCCATACTACCTACACAAGCACTAGTGGTACTGACCGTGGAACTGGAAGTTTTAGCAGTGGTGGAACTGCTAGTCACACTGTGAGTACTGGAGGGTCGGAGAGTTTCACAGATCTAAGGGAGGGGGAAGAGGATG
Organism: Mauremys reevesii; assembly: GCF_016161935.1. NCBI lineage: Eukaryota > Metazoa > Chordata > Testudines > Geoemydidae > Mauremys > Mauremys reevesii. Next base: position 60,586,362 of record NC_052627.1, on the reverse strand, counting down.
TCTTTGACACATCTAGATTCCCTTCCAGCAGTGGCAGTTCGGCTCATTCCAAGACAATAATGACCAGCAGCAGTAGCAGCTCTACTAGTTTCAACAAGGGTGGCTCCACTTTTGAAACCAAATCACTAAAGAGCCGAGCAGTGACTGAGGAGTTAGGTGGGTTGCAACACGATGAGAGTGGAGAGGATACCCCAGACTTTCGGGCACGCAGCTTGAGAACAGGAGGAGAGAAGCTTGGAACAAGCTACACTGGGACAGGTATCCATCCACATGACTGAAAATAGATCCTGAGTTAGCAGAGCCAGATTCAGTCCACAATCAAACTGACGCACTGGTTACACTGCAATCCATTTAAATTTGATTATACAATGCAAGCAATGTGTCTGTTTGTTGCCATTTAGGATAGGTAGAGACAAAATTTTATATCAATAATTGGATGCTAAATGAATTGCACAGAGAATGTTATCTGCAATTTAAATTGCATGTAAACTCTGTTTTTTAATGTTGCATGGCACATTTCCCAATGGTGACCAAAATATGGTTAGCAAGTTCCCCTCAACATTATTACTGTTTGGATTCCCGTGAGCCTATGTAAAGTTTTACTGATAACTTCTGTCAACCAGATCAACTTTTTTTTTTAGACTGTGATGATGTCCGCCAGAAACACACTTCTGGTGCCAAAAGTGGCATTTTCAGAATCAAGCCAGCAGGATCCGATAACGTTTTTTCAGTTTATTGCGACCAAGACACCACTTTGGGAGGATGGCTTTTGATCCAACAGAGATTGGATGGATCAGTGAATTTTAACCGGACCTGGCAAGACTACAAGAAAGGTTTCGGCAGCGTGGATGACAAAGGGAAAGGAGAGTTCTGGCTGGGCAATGAAAACATCCACTTACTGACCCAGAAGGACACTGTCCTTCGAGTCGAATTAGAGGACTGGGCTGGCAATGATGCTTATGCAGAATATAATATACATGTAGGTTCTGAGTCAGAAAGCTATGTCCTCAGTGTCTCTGCTTATGAGGGGACAGCTGGGGATGCACTCATCGTAGGCTCAGTGGAGGAAGGTAGTGAATACACAGCTCATGATAACATGAAGTTCAGCACCTTTGACAGGGACAGCGACCAATGGGAGGAGAACTGTGCTGAAGTGTATGGAGGGGGCTGGTGGTACAACAACTGTCAAGCTGCTAATCTCAATGGCATTTACTACCGAGGAGGCCAGTATGACCCAAGGAACAATGTTCCTTATGAGATTGAAAATGGAGTGGTCTGGATACCATTTAGAGCCTCAGACTATTCTCTCAAAGTTGTTAGAATGAAAATCAGGCCCATAGAAACCCAGTAGGCAAACCACAGTAAGACAGGTTATTTTATTTTTGTTTAATATACCTCAAAATACATGGTGTGTCTTTACCCAATCAAACTGAAGGCAACCGAGACACATTTGTGCTTTTAAAAAAATAAACATTGTTTAATTGTAAAAGCATTTCTTCTGTCTTCTTATTCACAACCAATACAGCTTGCAAAAAATGTCAAGTTTTATAAATCTTTATAAAGAATAATAAAGCTATGATATTATAGCAAGCATAGATATTACAGGTTTCAGGAAACATATATTTCTGATGGGAAAGTGTTTCTCCTCTGAATTTTGTTAAGTATTTTCACAAATTAAGCAAACACACACACTTAAGGTGATAAAGTCAAATAATGATTATAGCTTGCTGGTCTCTTCTACTCAGTTACCGATATTCTAGTAGAAGTTAATTAATAAAAAATAATAAAAAATACGCTAATATACAGTGATTTTTTTCAGGACATAGTTGGAGGGGCAAGCTGATAGATAGATAGAATCATAATTTCTGGGGTCAATAGATCACATTTTAAATCAAGAATTACATTCAATACACAGAAAAAATGAAATAACATCAAAAGGTGGAATTTGAACAGTGCTTTGCAACAAGCCAGCTGGTTCCCATAATAGTCCCTTTCCATTCCACATTCTTTTTAAGACATATCATTGTCTGGCTATGCCAAAAGAATGACAGGAGACATTAGATATGGGTTTAATCAGGCTGCAACTTTATTATTAGACAGATGTCTGGGACTAACCTGGTGGATAAAATGCGTGCAGTACAAGTGCAAAATGTATGTCTCTCCAGCAGATTCCCTGCTGGAACCTTACTAATTCCAGCCAATTCCGGGGGGGGGGGGGAAGAGGGTGGCTTTCATCAGCTTCACCCCCCCTCGCCTTTTCATCCAGGACCCTCCAGCAAATCCCTTGCCAGGATGTTACCGACCACACCCCCTCATAGGAGGGGTTAAGGTGGACTATAATGATGGGGGGGGGGGTGTTGGCTCCCTGCTGTACCAATCATAAGAGTCCCCAGCTGCCCCCAGTTTGCTCAGTTACCAAGCACCTCTCCTTAATTCCTTTTCCAAGGCATTTTTTTTGTTCTTTTGTGCCTTAATTTATGGAGTACCTGCACTGAACATCCATTATACACTTAAATAAAGAGTTGCGTTCTGAGTGAAGAGGGAGTGGCCAGGCCCAGCTGACCTTTTTAAACCCTTCATTCCTACATGGTAAGTCATTTACCACGCTGGCAGCTCTTTCAGCAGCTTTACATCTCCCCTCCTCCCCAAAGCCAAAAAGCATTGCCTTCTTCTCCCGGCCAGCCAGCCAAACTCCTCCCTGCTTAAGTGCATGGTGGCGATTTGCTGAACTTAATCATTTACCTCAACTGCATTGAAGAATTTTTTAAAAGTCACACAAACTCTTACTGCAATATTCTAAAATATTCCTTGAAAAGGGACACTTAGGAACGGGAGCCCTCCTTTAACAAGTTAGAAAATGAGTGGGTACCTATGCCCCAAATTATACAATACATCACTTACAATACAAAGTTTCTATTTTTGTAGTAGGCTTCCTTTCAGAATGAATTGTTAGACTAACACTGGGCCTTTTCAATGGTAAACCCACAAAATCTAGAGTATCGTCTCCTTTCCACCACATGAACATCCTTTACTCACAAGCAGGACATCACATAAGTCACACAGGCAATTTATAAAACCTTTTCAACCCTTTACAAATGCCCACTAAATTAAAATGCAATTATTGCTCTTGAAAGTCATTGTACAAATAGCATTGTTGGATCCAGTATTTGCCTGTCATAAACTCCCAACATAAGAAAAATTCAGTTAGAGCGGAAAGTTGCTTTTGTGGTGAAGTCACTGGACTGGGACTCCAGGAATGTGGGTTCAATCCCATTTTGCTTCAGATTTCCTGTCTGACCTGGGGCAAATCTAAATGACTTGTTCCAGGTCAAACATGAAATCTGAAGCATTCTGTCCCTCAGTTTCCCATCTGCAAAGTGTGAATAGTACTGTATTATTTCCTCTCTGTATGTGTTTTGGTCAGTGGATTTGTGTCGTCAGCGATTGAACAGTCTCATTCTGCACCCCTCCCAAAGATCCCTGCACACTGTGGTGAAATGAATCTCCACACAGTGTACAGTGTGATGTGCTAGGAGTGTCCCATCTTGCACAGCAGAACAACATTGTTTCTGATGGATTCAGATTCTCTCATAGCCACAAAGGGGGAAGGAAGGCAGGCTTTACCTTTAATAAATGAAAACACTTATGCATTTGGAGGAATGACTTCTAGATGGCTGTGGACATCTTAGTTCCCAGTCCTGCAAACACTTACACAAGTGGCACCTCCCCCCATCTCTGCCTGGTGGCTAGCTCACCACAACTACTACCGTTTTAAAATAAGATACATCACTGTAACTCACCAAAGCAAGGTTCCCAAAACAACCTTATTCAGGGTGTGGAAAGCATTTGATTGAAAGCCTCTACATTCTGTTAGGGCCTGATTCTGCCACTTTTACTCACATTCAGTAGTACATTGCTGTGCGAGGAATCCCATTGACTTTAATAGGCCTAGTAACAGAATACTAGTACTTAGTGCGAATGGTTCATAATAGCATACTAGGTTTAATAGTACATTTTTTCTTTGTATGTTTCTTTCTTGTAGTGTATAGCTAGGGTTCATATACAAATGTGCTGTTTTTTATACAATGGCATACTGCTAAGAATTTTTTAAATCAAAAGCTTATCTGTATGGAAGAACAATTACATCGTGTGAGTAACAAGGATGCATTGCGTTTATCCTGCAGATGTTTACCTTTAAGTTAAAAGCTAGCCAACAAATATTTACTGTGCATGAGTTTTCTTTGTGTGACTGATAACTGAGAGTGTGAGTGGACTCTTCCTGTTTCTAATCACATGGATTAGCATGTATTGTAACAACATCTTTAGGTACTGACAAAGGGGTAATCATGGACACACTCTTGTAGTCCTCACTCAGTTCTTGTCAAACTAAGCTTCTTGACTTAACATCAGTGGAGGTTTTGCTGAAAGACTGAGGTCCTCTCCATGACCAGGTATGGACAAGAAACTTTTGGCCATAGAAAGGGGGCTTCTGCCTCCCTATGAAGGCTGTAACAGGGCAGTCTGCCCCTCTATGGGCCAGGGACTTTAGGCCAGGCAGCTTTGTCCAATTGTAAGACCCAGCTGGGAAGGGGTCTGGTGATACTTATAAAGGGCTGAGAGATCTCAGTAGAAGGAGGGCTGCAGGAGGGAGGTTTGCTTCTGGGAATGGTCCTGAAGTGGAGAGAGGGGTGCTGAGCGAAATGTCACGAGATTCCTGTAGCCTGTGTAGGTCAAGGAAATAATTTTGTTTGTGCTACTTTGTACATTTTTCTGAATAAGAATACATTCTTTTGCAGTAGTAGAAAACGTTTAATGAACATTAATATATCTTCTGCCACCTATTTGAACACATTTGCTTATTCACTGGTAACATATAAATAAGTATAATTAATAAGACACTTTTGTTTTAAGTTTAGTTACTTTAAAAATTTTCACTGAAGCTAAATTATTCTCTCACGCCTCATATCTGATTTTGAATTGTTTTCTAAGAAAAAGGAATGGATATTTCTGATATTGATCTATTTCTGGACTAACAAGATAGCTGTCAGTTACTTCCATCCTGGGATCAAGTGGTACAAATGGTACAAAAGACACTTTCAAGTTTTTTTTAATGGGTCAGACATAGGTTTATATTCAGCATGACTTCTTCAAGTCAAGTCACAATATAGTCAGACATATAAATGTTGATATTTTTGGTTCTCTTATGTAGAGGCAAAATCAAATATCATGCACTAAAAGAAGTTAACTTTGATATGCACATGAAAACATTTGATGTTGTTCATTTGAATGATGATTATTGTGGAAAGAATGGTCTAATCTTCATACTCATCTTCTTCAATGAATACCATGACCCTTTCCAGTTCATCCATACAACTCCATCATCTGTGCCGTGTTTTGCCATATCCCAGCTGTACTGTCCTCCCCAATAGTATCTGCCATTGGGATTGGCTGAATGGCATCGATTGTACCACCAGCCACCACCATCTTCTTTAGAACACTGTTTTCTTGGATCTGCATGAACCCTGGGAGATGGCGGGGAGGGAAGGGAAACACAGTTAATAGTGTCAGATGCACTGTAGCTAAACAATACTATACATTTTTACAAAATACAAAATTTAAAATTACTAATGATAGTTAAGACCCAGGCAGGCTGCGAAGAGCTACAAAAGATCTTTCAAAACTGGGTGACTGGGCAACAAAATGGCAGATGAAATGTAATGTTGATAAATGCAAAGTAATGCACATTGGAAAGCATAAGCCCAACTATACATATAAAATGATAGGGTCTAAATTAGCTGTTACCACTCAAGAAAGAGATCTTGGCGTCATTGTGGATAGTTCTCTGAAAACATCCACTCAATATGCAGCGGCAGTCAAAAAAGCGAACAGAATGCTGGGAATAATTAAGAAAGGGATAGATAATAACACAGAAAATATCATATTGCCTCTATATAAATCCATGGTATGCCCACATCTTGACTACTGTGTGCAGATGTGGTCACCCCATCTCAAAAAAGATATATTGGAATTGGAAAAGGTTCAGAAAAGGGCAACAAAAATGATTAGGGGTATGGAACAGCTTCCATATGAGGAGAGATTAATAAGACTTGGACTCTGCAGCTTGGAAATGAGACAGCTAAGGAGAGATATGATTGAGGTCTATAAAATCATGACTGATGTAGAAAAAGTAGATAAAGAAGGGTTGTTTACTACTTCTCATAACACAAGAACTAGGGGTCACCAAATGAAATTAATAGGCAGCAGGTTTAAAACAAATAAAAGGAAGTATTTCTTCACACAACGCACAGTGGAACTCCTTGCCAGAGGATGTTGTGAAGGCCAAGACCATAACACGGTTCAAAAAAGAACTAGATAAATTCATAGAGGATAGGTCCATCAATGGCTATTAGCCAGGATGAGCAGGAATGGTGTCCCTAGCCTCTGTTTGCCAGAAGCTGGGAATGAGCGACAGGGGATGGATCACTTGATGATGACCTGTTCTGTTCATTTCCTCTGGAGTACCTGGTACTGGCCACTGTCAGAAGACAGGATACTGGGCTAGTTGGACCTTTGGTCTGACCCAGTAGGGCACTTCTTATATCTTATATTCTTATTTGTGTGTGCATGTGTGTGTGTATGAATCTGTGTTTTCTGATCCTCAAGATGTAGTGAAAGCACTGAACTTTTCACAGATGATTGATCATCTAAAGTGTGTTCGATACACTTCATCTGGGTATGTGTTATGAATAATAGCATATGGTCTGAGCCCAAACAGCCAAAGAATCAATAATGAAAAGTCTAGGCTCAGAAGAAACATCCATCTACAATTAATCTTGAATGAGAGACCACCTCATTTGGCAATCTCCTGTTTTAAGAAACTATCCCAAAGAATTTGCAAACAAATTGTATACAATTATGCTGCATCTTTTTTGAAAGATCATTTTAGCTCATCAGCTAATACCTGACAGTTCTGTAAATGGTCACAGGATAGACCTAATTACATTCCTAACTAAAACTTATATGGGACCTGGTTTCAATAAGAGGCTGGACTGAAACAAGGTGTCAGAGTGGGTTCATGCACTAGACTTTCATTTCTGGATATCTGGGTTCAAATGCAACTTTGGAAGGAGGTGAAAATTATTCTGGAAACCTTATTCTAGTCTCTACTGTATGTTTGTTTACCCCATAAGGCTACCACAGAATTAGAAAAATCTGCTTTAGAAAAGTCAAAGATTTAAATAACTGGGATGCTGGAGGTGCATTGGTAGAAATGCACAGGAAAATTTGCACTATACCTTATTCCTTATTCTGATAAGCATAAAAAATGACACACATTTTAAAAATAACAAAGTGAAAAAGTGCTTATGATAGATCACTCCAATGCACATTTTTTTTGCGTGTCTACAGCCGAAAAAGATAGTGGTAGAGAAGAGAACTACCACATCAAATATTCTATACTAGCTACCACTGGTAGTCACTTTGTAAGTCCATGCACAGTAATAAGGATTCACCTACTGTATTTAATTAAAAACTAAGAAAACTTGCACACAATGTTCCTATAGTATGTCATATTATGCATATATGTTTCTAATGCAAATATCATTGTAATTTAATGGTACTGAACAATATGTAGCATATGGATTTGCCAACACGAGCAATTCCTCTATTAGTAAATATTATAATAGAGTAAATGACTATGTAAAAGGGTTAGAGGGCATTTTAGAGGTATAATGCCAAAGAGATTCTAAATTATGCACTTTATCACTAACAATTGAAATTCTTTCTATTCTTGATTAGGTAGAATTTATCCTTTAGAACAGGATATTTTGCTAATTTCAGCAGCAGATCTTTGGTTTTGGCTCATGCTGACTAAGGCCCAATGATCCTGCTCCTATTGACTTCAGTGTCAAAATTCTCATTGGCTTCAGTGACAGCAAGATTGGGGCCATAATCTCATGAGTTAATGTGAATGATAATACAGTGTCCAAAGGCGCCAGTCTGTGGGCACTGATGTGATTTTTAGAACAACTTCAACCCACTACTCCAGTGTGCCTGCAGGTGCTCTGTATTTGATTCTGGTACAGCTCTAGTCTAAATCATAATTTCATTTGGTCAGATTCTGCTCTTGGATACTTCAGTGGCACAGTGCATGCATTTGGCTGGTGACTAGCAGATAGTAAACATATTCTAAAAGACTGTGGAACAATCCATATCCGGATGCACATAAAGCAGCAAGATCTCCAATTTGATAGCTTTATCTTGATATTAAAAAAATATTGCTAATGCAAGTACATACCATCCATCATTGTCTCTATCAAAAGTGCTGAAGAACATGCCATTGTGAACTGTCATTGTTCTGTTCTCGCCGTACAGTTGTGAAGCTCCATCCATAAGAGCATTGCCAGCTGTGCCTTTATAGTTACTAACTGATATCTGATACTTGTTTGCCTCATTTTGTATGGTGAATCCTCCATAATGAGCTAAAACCTTATCACCATTCCAGTCCTCCATTTCAATTAAAACTTCAGTGGGTCCCATTTTGGTAAGCTGGCTGATTTTGTCATTTCCAAGCCAATATTCACCTGACAATCAATAAAAGGAAACTCAGTGAAACCACTTTCAGAATATGTTTTAAGGCAACTTTACTATTTTCCCATAAATCTGCTACAGTTAATGAACATCCTTTGAATCAAGTGTGGACAGTTTTAAGAAACCTGAGAAAAAAGTTTTAATAAAAGAAGCGCTTTAAGGTTTGTATTCAGAATTTTACCTGGAGTATCACAGTATTTTTTCCCTCCACTTTTTGCAATATTTCCAAATCCTTTTTTGTATGCATCCCATGTTCTCCCAAAGCCAACACTGCCATCTTGGCGGTTCTGAATCAAAGTCCATCCTGCAGGGGCAACAATATTTGAATTAAATTGCAATTAACAAGAGAACAAATAGTGTTAGTGTGTAATCCTGCTCCTGTTTGTGTCAAGGGGTGTGTAAGAGGAGCTGGAGGGTCTGGGACTAGCCAACCCTGATTACTGAAAGAGGCACTACTCAAGAGACATCCGGTGATTACCCTGGATAGAGCAGCTGGAAGCTGCAGTGAAGGGGGTGGATGGATGGGTGCTCACTCAGGGAGAGTAAAGACTGCCAGGAGTGTGCAGGTTCCAGCAGAGTCCTGGGATCTGGGACTAAAACTTCAGCTAGGGAATAGCCAGCTAAGGCAGGAGAGATCCTGAGCAAGCAGGGGGACAAAAAGAAAGGGACTGCAAAGCTCTCCAGGAAGGGAGGCCTGAGAGAGACCCAAGCAAGCAGGAGGCAAAAAGGCCTCCCTAGGCATAAAGACCTGGGAGTAGGAAGAGAAATGTTTGTCTGTTGGACTTTAATTTGGGACTGTATGTTTTATTTTTAGTTTATGTTCTGTGAGTAAATCCAGACCCAAAGAATGGGTATTCTGACCACAGAAAAAACGTATGGAGTCTGTGTAAGGAGTTTTAAAAAGGGGGAAACAAAGGCAGGGCACTGCAGAGTGACCTCTGACCACAAGGGGGCTCTCAGGAGAAAGTCAACCCTACTACAGGGAGCTTTGCCATTGACTTCAACTGGAGCAAGACTGAACCCTTAAGGTATGTCTATACAGGAAAGAAAAACCTATGGCTGGCCCATGACAGCAGACTTGTGATCGCAGGGCTCGGGATCATGGGGCTGTTTCATTGCTGTGTAGACTTCTGGGCTTGGGCTGGAGCTCGGGCTCTAGGACCCTGCAGGGTGGGAAGATCCCATATCATAAGGGCCTACTTCTACCACCCTACTAACATTGAGTGGGACCATATCCTATGAGTCAGGCTAGAAGAGGGAGGCCTAAAGGGATGTGTTTGGTCCCTTATTACATATGTGATCACAGTACTAATGAAGCAAAAGTGCAATCTTTGGAGTGTGCACACTCTGAAATAATTTATAAATAGTTAAACTGTTGTGCTGGCCTGAATGCCTATCTCCATGTCAGAAGCAAAGAATGCTTGTAAAATTTTCATACTTGGCTAGATATTTACTTAGTTGTGAGTTAGGGGTGACGAGTAGATGTGCTGCCCCAGGAGGAGCGCTGGGAGGCAGAGAAAGTCTCAGAGGCACAATTCTTCCCATTTTCCCCTCTTGCTTGGGGCATAGAGGGAAGAAGTAGAATCACAGAATCATAGAAATGAAGAACTAGAATGGATCTCAGTACGTCAGCTAGTCCAGACCCCTGCACTGAGGTAGGACTAAGTATTTTCTAGACTGGCAATACTCAGACCTCAGTAGTTCAGGAGCCAAATTAGCGATCAACATTACCCAAAAGAGCCACTGTATGTGAATTCATTGTTTTGTTCACTATAGTATTATATGTTCATATTTAAACAATATGACGGGGAAATATTTAGTTTATATCTGTTTTATTCTCATAGCAAAATGACAGACCACATATTATTATTTTATCAACCACAATTGGTTAATAACATAGTAAAAGCATCCTGATTGGTTAATAACTTAGATTGGTTAATAATTAAATCACACAGTGTTTTCATATCATGTGCTGCAAAGAGCCACAGGAAACATATTAAAGAGCCACTTGTGGCTCAGTCTGAACATCACTGGTCTCGACCATCCCCAACAGGTATTTGTCTAACCTATTCTTAAAAACCTTCAGTACCAGAGATTGCACTGTAATTTGTTTCAGTGCTCAACTACCCTTACAGTTAGGAACAAATTACCCAGTGAGGTTGTGGAATCTCCATCACTGGAGGTTTTAATACATTGCAGGCCTTGAAAGTGTGCAAGTTACTCCCCTCCATGACCCAGCCAACTCCTCTGGCCAATGAATGGGGCAGGGTGGGAAAGGAGCCAAAGATCCCCTATCTGCCCATTCCCTTCCACTTGCTCCAAATTGGGAGATCTGGGGCTCAGTCCTTGCACTCTGCACAGAGCCTGGACCCAATCTCCAGGAAGCCCTAACACAGCCAACCTGGAGGAGGTGGAGGTGAGGGCAGTCATATGCTCTTCTTGCTCCCTACCACAATTGTGATATGGCACTTCAATCTAGCCACAGTAAAATATACAATGAGTCAAAATTTCATCTACCAAGCCAAGTCAGTGACTATCCAACAATTCTTTCTCAACTTTATTAGAGAACGATCCTATTATGGTTGGGCCACCTTCCACTCCAGCACTCAGATCCCTCAGCACGTAGTTCTCAAAACTTTCTGTAGATGACATTCTGGCAGGGCTGCCCTGAGGATTCAGGAGGCCTAGGGCAAAGCGGGGGAGCTGCAGCAGCACTGGAGGCCCCCCTGCCGCCGAAATGTTGCCAAAGACCTGGACCGCTGCCGGGCCAGGGCTCGCGGGGCCCCTGCAGGGCCCAGGGCCTGGGGCAAATTGACCCACTTGCCCGTCCCCCCCGGGCGGCCCTGCATTCTGCAATGGTTCACAAGCC